>NW_026712356.1:2337310-3537310 GCF_030504385.1 Musca domestica
TATGTTCAGATCACGAGCCACTGCGATGCGGGTTTCGATCAAGTCGTTCTTTACTTTTCCAACCATTTCTGCTTATGTTGCTGTTTTCTTCCTTTCACAGTATCAGTGTAACGAGCGATAGTACGAGACACAAAAGGTTTATTCACATTTAAATGCTGAAGTGCTCTAACGATAGCCACTTGTGGTTTTCCAGCCAAATATAAAGAAATCACACCATCGCGCTTGAGTTCCATCACGAATAATTTTTTTTGGAAAATCTCTCACCAAAATGCTTTCGCAGGCTTGTAAACAATATAATAATGAGGAGTCACTGGCAGTCGGACGAGTAGGTTAGAAATGTCAGCAGTCTGAAGTCTATATTATTTTATACTGAGAGTAAAACGAGTAAGGAGTGAAGGTCATACACTCAGGATAAGATATATCCTACTTTTTAATTAGGTAATTTTGAATTATATATTTGTTATGCTTCGGCAATTTACCACTTCAAGAGTTTGAAGTATCGACATTTTATATCAGTCCACGTAGGCGGATATTTCAACCTTATCGAATGGAAAAAATCTTGCAGGCAACAGAAAATTCAACGTTTAATTCCCTACCTTTAATAATTGCCCATAATTGTGTGTTTAATCATAAATTCTCTTTTTTTATATTTATTATAAAATACTATGGTAAAATTCTAGATTTTTTCGCTCCTTTATTCCTAAAGGTTCTTTATTCCCGTTGTCCGGATTCTGCTAACAAACTAAGCAATTTCACTTTATCACTTTTATTCAAATAGATCAACTTTCCATTATCCTGGAGGCAATGTTTTATACAGTTCTTTGTGAAATGGAAACCATGCCTTGAGGTAGTTCAAAGGAACTCCTGCAAAAAAAGCTTCCCCTCCCCAAACCCCAACTTAAAGCAAAATAGAGAGCAGGAGAAAGAGAGAGGGAGAGAGAGAAATCATGAAAGATGATTATGTGTATGTCCTTAAACTTTGTTCTAGATTTAAGAAAAACAAAAAAAAAGGAACTGCAAGAAAAAGTAATAACGAAAGATGGAAGAAACTGAATGTAAACAGCGTAAACAATAATAAAAAACCAACTTTTTTTAACAAACTTATTCACACTGTTAACGTTTTGCCACCCCATTTTACAAAATTGAGGTCTATTCTATGGTATTCAGGTAAAACCTAGAAGCAACACACACACACACACATTATACACAAGGAACGATAAAAATAAGGATAATTGGAGGAAAAACTTAGTGTGGGCCCTGAAGTTGTTTGACTTTGTTATCCTATTCAATGTTGATTTGTTGTTCTTTGTTCCCTAATGTTGTTGTTATAATTTTTTATACTGTGTATAAAGGATAATTTCCCAGGAAACATAGTATGATTGGTCATTTTTGAAGGACTTCAAATAAGAATTGTTTAAAGGAAAATAGTGTATCTTTTAAGGATCCTCAAACATAGAATATTTTCTAAAGGTCCATAGCTGCTCTAATTCTTCGAGGCATATCGTGAATTAAAATAAAATATAATTAATTCAGACTGCTGTCATTTCTAAGCCACTCGTCCGACAGCTGTTAAATTGATTTCAATGACAGCTCATTATATTGTTTATAAGCGTACAAAAGCATGTTGGTGAAATTTTTCCAGAAAAAAAGTTATACGTGATGGAATTTAAGCGTGATAGTGTGATTTCTTTATATTTGGAATCTGGAAAAATACAAGTGGCTATAGTTAGAGCACTCCAACCTTAAAATGTGAATAAATCTTTTGTATCGCGAACCATCGCATATTACCGTGATACTGGTAGCGTAGCCCGACGTCTAGGAAGTGGACGGAAGAAAACAGCAACATCAGCAGAAATGGTTTGAAAAGTAAATAAGCGAATTGATCGAAACCCGCGTCGCAGTGGCCAAAAAAAGGCTTGTGAGCTGAACATATTGCAATATTCCATTCGGCAAATATTGAAAAATGAGCTCGGGGTATTATATATATTTTGGGAGGCAAGGTCGGTACTAAAAAATACCAAAGTATCGATCACTTCAAGCAAGCGCTTCGCCGGGAATGCGCCAAAATACCTCAAAGCAACATTCGGGCAGTGTGTGACGGTTTCATTGGCCGTTTGAACATATCTAAACATATTCTAAAATTTGATGCTATTTTCGACATTTCTTACCTTTATTTAATAAAATTAAAAAGAAAAAAAATGTAAAAATTATGGCGTTGGACTTTGTTGCAGTTTTTTTTCTCACCCTGTATAGCGAACAATACAATATTATCGTGAATTTTTTGTTCCTCTTCTATTGAGCTTACGATCTCGTCACTTGGGTAAAAAAATGTTTTTTGTCATAGAAGTTATTTTTTAAATAACTTCTGGGGAGAATATCCCAGACAAGAAACAAGGGAACTGATGAGGATTGGTGGCTCTTTCCGAAACCTAGGTATTCCCTGCCTTACCCCCTGGTAAACATTACCATCGTTCTCCACTAATAAACAAACGTTGTTTTTATAAAAACAACAATAATGGGATTTTGCCTGACGATTTTTGCAACAACAAAATACTATGGTATCCCAAACAAGCAAGCCAAACACTGTTCTATTAATAGACACAGGCACGGTCGACGAAGGGGTTTTTGTTGTAACAGACAAAACAAACTTACATGGTTATGTTACTTCGTTCAGGTTGAACGAAAACATAACAAGTGGAGAAAGATGTAAATGTTTATAAGTGCGGTTGTAAGATTTAGAAGATTTTCCAAAAGAATTTTAGTTTTATGTAATTCTTTTGTTCCTCTTCTATTGAGCTTACGATCTCGTCACTTGGGTAAAAAAATGTTTTTTGTCATAGAAGTTATTTTTTAAATAACTTCTGGGGAGAATATCCCAGACAAGAAACAAGGGAACTGATGAGGATTGGTGGCTCTTTCCGAAACCTAGGTATTCCCTGCCTTACCCCCTGGTAAACATTACCATCGTTCTCCACTAATAAACAAACGTTGTTTTTATAAAAACAACAATAATGGGATTTTGCCTGACGATTTTTGCAACAACAGAATGTCGATAAATTTGGGATTTTTGAAAATGTATCGAAAAAATGTGGATGTTGGAAATACTACCGAAACATTGATAATTTTTAGAGACTATTGGAATATAATGGATATATTTAAAACTGTCAAAATATTGATAATTTTTAAAGACTACTAATGAATATCGTGGGATTTTTTTAAAAACATCGTGAGACAAAATTATTTTTTTTTCCAATAATTTTTACACTTTTGAAAATTTTCGGATTAAGATTCTTCAGAATCCGAGTATTTTAGGTATACAGTATCTTCCGCAATATTGTAGACAAATAAACGAGGAATATTAACCCTCAATCGAGTCAACATAGGGGAATTTTCGGTCCTTTTTTCAAAATATGGTTAAAAACACCCTCAAAACGGGATGGTAGCCAGTCAAAATATTTTACGATATTATTTGTCATGAACTTTCACTATAGATCAGAGAAGACGTCATTGACCTAAAAATTACTTTAACTCCAGAAATTCATGTATATTAAAAACAATGTTATGGTAAAAGCCGTACTTTATCTAAGTTTATGAGAAAATATCATACAAAGCATAATTTTAGAAGAATGGCGTCAAAGACAAAAATATTCTTTATCAAATTTTACTATAAATCACTACAGAAATGAATTCTTTATTTCAACTGTATATCAAAAAACATATATATTTTCTGACATTTTTTTTTCTCGATTTTTTAAAGCATCATAATGCGAAATTTGAGAAAATATGTTCACTGGGTTACAATGAAGCAATACAAAAGCTGTATATCTAAGATCGTTACTGTGTGTGTGTGTATTTGTGGGTTTTTAACAAAAGTTGTTAGCAATCAATGATTTTTCTTTTGAAGGTAAACAAGTCATCTGCAATAACAACACGAAAGACCTAAGATATAACACAAAAAAAATTATTTATGAAAAAATAGGAATCGAAGCAAAGGAAGATTATTGTAACAAGGACAACACAAAAGGAACACATTTTGCAATAATGATTTTACGCTTCAAATAAACGAAGTAATACACAAAACAAAATGTTTTTAAGTGGAGTTTACAGAACGCAAAAATACATATAAGAGTTTTATTTATAAAAATTATTTTCTTTAGCATAATTGGATGATTTTATTCAAAGAATTTAATTTATTTGATAAAGTTGACCCAGAAAAAAGGACGTTGGTGTGTGTATTAATGTATTTATGAAGAATTCTTTGTAAAAAAATCAGAAGATTTAAAACGTAATTTTTTGAGCATTTTGAAGGAATAAAATTACATTTAGTCGCTGACCAAGGATTCCATAGTCCTTAAGTTTAAAAATATTCAATGAGAGATTTAATAATTTTAAATATTCCCTTCAAGTATCGTCAACAAGAAACAGTGGTGGTTTTTTATATTATTTGGAAAATATAGAAAACAATAGCAAAATATAGAAAACAAGTCCTTACCTGTAATTAAGGAGAAAAAAGGAGGAATAAATTACAGTTTGTTCTTAAAATGTTCTTTTTTTGGTTTTCTCTAAAACTTTTTTACAGCGTTACTTAAAATTCGAAGTACTCAGTTGGCGTTTTCACCACTCAACTTAATGACATGTATTTATATGAGAGCTACCCAAATACATTGAGCGTACGAAATTTCAAAGTTGAACAATTGAATATTGACAATTGATTTTTTTTTTTTGTGTTGAAAATATAAATGAATAATACAAAAAATGCGAATGAAAATGGATCTGGCGCATTTGGGTAATACGGACGTAACAAAAATTTACAATAGTGGTAAATTTCAATATTTGTGTTCGCTACGTCGAATTTTAGCTAACGTTGTTAACTTAGAAGTATAACTATAGGTAAGTACAATATGAGTTAAGTTTTGATAAATTCAGATACATCCCTCAAAGTGCGATTTAAAATATTTAGCATTAATTTGAGAGGTCCCAGAAGTTATTCGGCCATACATTGAAATTATATATTCTTTTGTTGTTGTTATTATTATTATTTATTTATTACTATTATTATCATTTTTTTTTTTTTTTTTTTTTTTGTTTTCTGTGTGTATAAAATTACCAATAACTGTGATTCTGAAATAGTAATTTAGCGATAATAACACTATTTTTGTAAAGAAAAAACTAGCACGTTCCCATTACTTCGTCAGCGAAAAATCCACCTTACAATTTTATAGTTGTTCCAAACAATTCGTGTTCGGCTTCTTATTACTCAAAATGCACAATTTGTTCAGTCTGAAAATATTTTAACAAGACTTTCAAGGTTTTAAATATTATTCAAGTTTTTTTCTTTTTCGGAAAGAATGATAGAAAAATGTTTACCTCGTACACCAAAAAGTCTTCAAAATTTCTGAACTTTACCGAAGAGGATAATCAATTCGGAAATAGCATCAAATTTTAGAATAAGTTTAGATTTGTTCGAATTGGTCAACTTTTGGCACGAATTATGGCCTTCAAACGGCCAATGAAACCGTCACTCGCTGCTCGAATGTTGCTCTGCGGTATTTTGGCCCATTCCCGGCGAAGCGCTTGCTTCAGGTGATCGACACTTTGGTATTTTATAGTTCCAACCATGCTTTCCACAAATACTCCAGACACAATAGTCCAACGGATTGGTATCCGGAGATTTTGGTGGCCATTGTGCGCTGGAAATGAAGCGAGGAATCTCATTTTGTAACCATTTTTGGGTGGCGCGTGCTGAGTCCTGTTGGAATGCCCAAGGTTTACAAAACTACTGGACAACGAATGTTTTCTCAGGGGAGAAAACCAAATTCGACAGTTCACCACTTTCGGTCAAGCGAAGCAACTCTTAGCTCATTTGAGTCTATTTTATTTCTGTTGCGATGTAAGTTCTTGCCCTTTTTGTAATTTCAATGCCTTTACCCAAGCTCATTTTTCAATATTTGCCGAATGGAATATTGCCATATGTTCAGGTTTCGATCAATTCTGCTGATGTTTACGAACCATTTCTGCTGATGTTGCCGTCCACTTCCTTGACGTCATGCTACGCTAATAGTATCATGGTAACGAGCGATGGTACGACAAAAGTTTTATTCACATTTAAATGCTGGAGTGCTCTAACGATAGCCACTTCTGATTTTTCACCAAATATAAAGAAATCACACTATCACGCTTAAATTCCATCACAAATAACTTTTTTTCTTGAAAATTCTCACCAAAATGCTTTTGTACGCTTGTAAACAATATAATGAGCTGTCACTGCAATCTGAAGTTGGTTGCAGTTTTACATCTCACCCTGTATTTCATTGAGTTACATATTTGCAAGTGAAATCGGTCAGAGATTGCAGTCATAGTATACAAACTACCATAAAGTGGGTGGTCACGATATATTTGAGCTGTTGTAAAACTTTGCCTTTTACAAACAGAACGATCGTTAGAACCCATTACGAACTACAAATGTTAAAAAATTTAATCAAAATCCGTCGGTAAAAAATGGCTTAAAACGTCAAAATATGGAGATAAAAGAAAAAGGTGTCCACCTATAAAGGCAATGGTCTGCCACGGGAGGTAAACCCCTTTACGAATTTGAATACTGTATTTCAAACAATTCTGTAAGAAAATGAGCGTATGAGTGGTATTATATGTATGAAATCACTCATACGTTCAAGAACTGGTGTACTATCTCTATTTCAATTCGTTCGAAACATAACGTGATTACAACATCTCTAAATGGATTTAGAATTTTAGATCATGAATATATGTAGGTGTTTCAAGCAACTCAATGCATCATCAAAGGAATGCCCTGGTATGGTGTGTCCTTAGTTAATATCAACTACACTCTCCCTTATTTATTGATAAGGGATATAAAAAACCCTCTGCCAAAATTGACGCACTTTTCACCTTATCACATGTCCCCATTTTACTTTATTTTTGCAATAACCTGTTCGTAAACCTTGTACATACTTTATTCCTATTTGACCTAGGTCAAGAAAACCATTAAAGCATAATTGCAAAAAAAAAAAAGAGAAAACCAACTAAAAAGTTTTCCTATAAAAAAGTTAAGTTCGAAAATAGTTTTCTCCTGTCATGCGTTAAGTTTATTATTCTTTTTTTAGACATAATTGGCACACGCAAAAACTTTTTGCCAACGAGGACAACAACAACACACCACTATAACAAAAAGTAAGGTGCAATAAAATACATACAATGATTTTTGTTACTGTAATTTATTGCTTTAATTCAATTGTAAACTTGTCTTGTGGTCTTATGGCTCTTAAAGATGTCATAATGGATTGAGTTAAGGTCCATTACATGTGAAATGGGGACATTAAAAAAAAAACTTTGAAAAATAGCACACATTTTCAGAACAGGCAAGATATTTGGGAGATTTCTTGGGCACTCGAATAAATTTTGAGGATAACAAGGAGACCAGAAATAAAAACAAAATTGACACAAATGAAGGAATAAATATTTGCATATAAGGAATTTTTTGATCGCCCTGGATAATTGAGATTAAAAAGGATCAAGACTCTGTATTTCTGCGGAAATTTTGTTTGTAAGTCTAAATTCAAGAAAATTATGAAAATGTAAGTTGCACAGTGTAGTAAAAAATATTTTTTATTACTCTGTCACAGTCTGTAATTAAAGACCTAAAATAGTAAAGACTGGACAAAATGCATTCTGAGCAAATGGTTTGTGTCTATACTGTCTAGATAACAGCTCAAGACAGGACCATGTTAATATAAAAAAACACAAGACAGACAAAACTTTGAAAACTCCAAAAATTTGGTTTCAAAATTCTATTCCATAGACTTTCCCAATAAATTGCATATTGCCTAAGCGGTTTAAACCGCTTAACATTGCTAACTATGTTGTTACGATATCATAACAACAGAGGTATGTTCACAGGGTTGCCACATCTTGACTCTGTCTTGTCCCATCTTTATACTTCTATGTCTTTGCTGTAATATCCATTAGGAACTTAAAATACCAAATTTGAAACAATTCCGGTGAATAATGTCGCTAAAATCATCAATGTACCGAATATCGGGAGATACCGTTATATAGGGGGGATATACGAAGACGTGGACCTGCACAGACAATTTTCTGTCTTAGGCTGTAGTATTCATTACGAACTTCAAAACACCAAATTTGAAACGATTCCGGTGAATAATGTCGCTAAAATCATCAAAATACAGAATATCGGGAGGTACCGTTTTATGGGGGATATACGAAGACGTGGACCTGCACAGACAATTTTCTGTCTTAGGCTGTAGTATTCATTATGATCTTGAAATACGACATCCGAAATAATTTCGGTGAGTATTGTACTTAAAATCGTCAAAATGCCGAATATAGGGAGGTGCCGCTATATAGGGGCTATACAAAGACGTGGACTGGCACAGACAATTTTCTGTCATAGGATGTAATATCCATTGCGAACTTCAAATACCAAATTTGAAACAATTCCGGGGAATTATGTCGCTAAAGTCACAAAAATACCGAAATATCGGGAGGTACTGATATATGGGAGCTATACGAATACGTGGACCGGCACAGACAATTTTCTGTCATAGGCTGTAGTATCCATTACGATCTTTGAATACCAAATTTTCGGTGAAGAATGTAGCTGCAATCACCAAAATACCGAAAATAGGGAGGTACCATTATATGGGGGCTATACCAAAACGTGGACCTACATTTTCAATACCAAAAGTCCTGCAGATATAATATACATTTGAGTAACATTTTATCAACCTACTTAATTTCGTTCGGAAGCTAGAGTGATTTCCACAGACGAACAAACGAACAGACATCGCTAAATCGACATAGAATTTTAGGCTGATCAAGAAAATATAAACTTTCTGAACCTAAAAGACCCCTTACTTGACTCGCTCGAGGGTTAACATTTTCGAGCACAATATTCTTCGTATTTTACCTGAAGATTTCGAAGAATCTTAAACCGAAAACCGATTTTGGGTTAATTGTGCACCAAATGACTAATATATATATATATAAATCAAATTTGGAGAAAATCGGTTCAGATATAGCCATATATATGTTTCATTCGATTTGATTTTTAAGTCCCTCATATTCGTAATATGCATTCGACAACAATAATATTTGGTACCAGATACCTTTTAGAGCTCGGAAATACCTCTTCCAAATTTTATTAAGATTGGATCAGATTTGGGTATAGCTGCCATACATATATTTTCAACCGATTTCAGGTTAATTGTGAGCCAAATCAGTCCAATATCAGTCCTAATGACCTGAATTTTGGTACATCTGACCGAATTCAGTCTAGAAGTAATTACATCAAATTTGTTAAGATAAAGCTATAGCTCCCATATACATGTTTCATCCGAATTGGTGTTTAAGTCCCTCATATTCGTAATATGCATTCGACAACAATGATATTTTGTACCAGATATCTCATAAAGCTCAGAAATACCTTTGCCAAATTTTATCAAGAACGGCTAAGATTTGTATGTAGCTCCCATATATATCCTTAATCCGTCTTCAGGTTTATTTTGCAAATAATGGCTAATATCAGTCAAAATGGAGTGAATTTCGGGACGTACGTTTCCATTTTGTGGAACTCGGCTTCGATACATATTTTTGGGATTGGATATGCCTCCTATATATTAGTTCCCTCTAAAACTTACTTCACAAAAAAAAAATACGGGAGCTCTACTAAATATGCATAGTGGGATAGGGTATCATATAGTCGGCCCCGCCCGACTTTAAACTTTTCCTTAAAATTAAATAGTTTTTTTTCTTCTCTTAAAGTTCTCATTTATTTTTTTTTTTTTTACTTTCAAACGTTGGTTAATTTTTCGTTGAGTCTTTATAAAACGATCTCAATTATGTGTCTTTTTGCAACAACAACTGTATTCTCATATTATACGCTTCAACTACAACGCGCGTAGTCTATCAAATAACAAAGTGACAATGCAAATGAAGATTTGACATAATGAAGCCAACGACGACGACACGACGAGATACACCAATGAAAGATAATATCCAAAACGACACCATTCCCCCCGAGGCACTGTCAACTACCTGATGCTCACATGGAAATAAAGCATCCTCAATGAAATGTCAAATTTCAGTATTTTTCGCCAGATCCTAATGAAGTGGTTGGAAATTCAATATCCAGATGGAAAACACTTCTTCAAGCGTTTGAAATACAAATCATGATTCGGGAAAAAAGCCGTAGACGAAAATCTTTATTTGGAATAAAAATATAAATAAAGCAATTAAAATAAAAACGGTATGTGTGAAAACACCTGTCAATGTAATTGAAGAACACACGAGTGGTAGTAATACAATACTAAATTAAATACGATGAATATTATAGTAACACTGTGCAAGACAAAAACTATCAATACTCAGATTATGAACGTAGAGCTAAAAATTGAAGATACCAAATGGAGGAAGAAAGTCTCCTCCATTTTGCATTTTTTTGAAATTTTCGGATTTAAATTCCCTGTAATCCTTCTATTTTAGGTATATAGCCTTTTAAGCAATTTTTCAGAAACAAATACGAGAAGTCAAACGTAAGGTTAAATCTATACAATGTATACAAAATTCTCCTACATTACTACAAGCCATCATTTTTAAACGATGACCTTAAAGGCAAAACTATACCTCGTCAAATTTTTCTATAATTCATAAAGGAAAATAAATCTATATTTCCAATGTATATCAAAAAAAAAAACAAAAAAAAAAAAAACAGTAAAGAAAGTCTTAAAGTCGAGCGGAGCCGACTTTATGATACCCTACACCACATTGCTAATTTAGTAGAGCTGCGCATAACAATTAAAAGTTTTTATGGGAGAATTCAATCATACACGCTATGATTATAATTATAATTTAAAGTTCAAAGAACTAAATATGCCGAAGCATTTGTATCTTTTAAATTCGGACTTGTATTGTCCATTTGGTGCACAATTAATTTGAAATCGGATAAAAATATATATGGGAGCTATATCCAAATCGGAACTGAGCTGTATTTGATATATTTCCCTGAATATCGTTGTTACGGAGTGCATAGTACGGCTGTGGGTAACAAATATGACAAATCGGATGAACAGTATATATGGAAGCTGTAGCTATATCTGAACCGATCTTTCGAACCGAAAATTTGACATACTAGCTTCTAGACTCAATTCGGTCGTAAGTGCCAAATTTCATCCAATTAGGGCAAATATTAGACGTTTGGTGCACAATCAAAGGTAAATCGGACGAAGTTATATATGGGAGCTATATCCAAATCTGAACCGATTTCGATAAAATTTAGTATATGTATTTCTGAGCTGTATTTGATATATTTCCCCAAATATTGTTGTTACAGAGCGCATATTACGGCTGCGGAGGACAAAAATAACAAATCGGATGAACAATATATATGGGAGTTTATAGCTATATCCGAACCGATTTCGATCAAAATTTGGCATACTTATTTTCAGGTCCAATCTGATCGTACGTGCAAAATTCCATACTATTCGGACTGATATTACACGTTTGGTGCACAATAAAAGGCAAATCGGACGAAGATATATATGGAAGCTATATCTAAATTTTGACCGATTGTCTCCAATTCAATAGGGTTCGTCCTTGAGCCAAACAAATGATTTGTGCAAAATTTCATCTGGATAGGGCAATAAATGCGAACTGTACTTTTTTTACAAAAATACATGGACAGACCGATGGACATGCATAAATCGACTCAGAATGTGATTCTATGCAGATCATCAAAAGGAACTATGGGTCTATCTCGTTTCCTTTTGCCTGTTACAAACAAATACACAAAGACATAACACCCTGCCCCCCCGTGTGGTGTAGGGTATAAAAAAATTGCCATTGTCCATTTTGCATAGGATCTAAATAAATATGCAAAATGTTTTTATATGTGAAATTTGAAGAGAGTTGGTTGCTTTTTTCGCTTTCTTTGATCGTTTGTTGTTCAAAATCTTGAACCCTATGTGGGCGAGGTCCCTGAAGAAATGGTCCGATTTCTAGCATCTTTAAAACAGATCTTGTGTTGGTAAAAATAATGGGATGTGTGAAATATGAAGAGTATGCCGGATGCTTATTCCGGATTTTATGATCGTTTCGGTTATTCAAAAATTTGACCCTTTGTTAGGGAGGTACCAGAAGGAGTGGACCTATAATATCTCATCTTCACAGCAGATTTTGTGTTAGAAGAAATAATGAGATGTGGGAAATATGAAGAGATTTGGATGCTTATTTCGGATTTAATATTCGTTTCGGGTATTCGAAACCTTGACCCTTTGTGGGAGAGGTACCAGAAAAAATGACCTATGTTAATTTTGCGTTTTTGCGGATATTCAAAATTTTTACCATTTGTGGGGGAGGTACCACAAGGAGTGGACCTACAATATCCCATCTTCACTGCAGATTTTTTGTAGAAGAAATAATGAGATGTGGGAAATATGAAGAGATTTGGATGCTCATTTCGGATTTAATGATCGTTTCGGTTATTTGAAACATAGTCCCTTTGTGAAGGAGGTACCACAAAAAATTGACCGATGTATCCCATCTACACATCAGATCTTGTTTTGATAGAAATATTGAGATGTGCCCGATCTAAATTGAATCGGATGTTAATTTCACGTTTTATGACCTCCATAGATATTCAAAATTTTGAATCTTTTTGGGGGAGGTACCAGAAGGAGTAAATCGATATATTCTATCTTCACAACAGTAAAAATATAGTCATACGTGTAATCTAAAGGCAAAGACTCTCACATCAGATTTTATAAGAGTTATAATTATTCAAAATGTTGACCCTTTGTGGGGAAGGTTCGTCATGGAGTTGGGGCAATATCCGATTATGGTTTCTTTTTCTATGCAGAAAAAAAATATATATATATATTTTTTTTTTTTTTTTTTGACAATTTCGACCTTTTGTTTGGGGAGGTACAGTTATATCGAGGCTATACGAAGACGTGGACCTTCACATACAATTTTCTGTTACAGGCTGTAGTATCCATTAGGAACATCAAATACCAAATTTAAAACAATTCCGGTGAATAATGTCACTAAATTCATCAAACTGCCGAATGTCGGGTGGTACCTTTATATGGGGGCTATACGAAGACGTGGAACTGCACAGACAATCTCCTGTCATAGGATTTAGTATTCTATGCGAACTTCAAATACAAAATTTGAAACATTTCCGGTGAATAATGTCGCTCAAATCACCAAAGTACCAAAAATAGGGAGGTACTGTTAATATGGGGGCTATACCAAAACGTGGACATACATGTTTCATTTTCAATACCAAAAGTCCTGCAGAAATAATATACATTTGAAGTAAAATTTTATCAACCTACATGTTAAGCAATTGTAACTAACATCACTTATTTAAAGACACATCCAACACCGTACTTTTAGACTCTTCATAAAATATTACTATCAGCTAATAGCTAAATAATGTCGCTTATCATAGATAACTTCCCATTACGAGATGACAGCACAAACGTTGTCCATTAGTAAAGACCTCATTAACGTTAAGACCAAGAAATGGATGTTGTCAATTTGCAATATATATATTATTCATTAATGGAAAGTGAACTTGTTGTTAGCAATTTGTAGATTTTTGTAGATTTTTCGTTGGAATCGTTTTAGTTAAAGGATTTCCTTATTAGTTTTTAAAATCGTATTGTATAAGTTATTATTTAATAAGGAAAATATGTTAAGTGACATACAACCTCATTTAGCGTAGGTGAATAAAATAGATGTATGGTTACGTCACTAGGGTCAAATAACATTTTGCATAATTAACTGATGCCCTCGGAATAATTCGTGTTTTAAATGGCATAATTTGAATTGGAAATAGAAACCAGAAAAGAAAGTCCTAAAGTCGGGCGGGGCCGATTTTATGATACCCTACACCACTTTGCTAATTTAGTTGAGCTTCGTATAACAATTAAAACTTTTTATGGGAGAATTCAATCATACACCCCATGATTATAATTATAAATTAAAATTCAAAGGACTAAATATGCCGAAGCATTTGTATCTTTTAAATTCGGACTTGTATTGTCCATTTGGTGCAAAATTAATTTGAAATCAGATAAAGATTTATATGGGAGCTATATTCAAATCTGAACCGATCTTGATAAAATTTGGCAAAGATATTTCTGAGCTGTATTTAATATATTTCCCAGGATATCGTTGTTACGGATTGCATATTACGGCTGTGGGTAACAAATACAACAAATCGGATGAACAATATATATGGGAGCTATAGCTATATCTGAACCGATATTCACTCAATTCGGTCGTATGTGCCAAATTCCATCTCATTTGGGCAAATATTAGACGTTTAGTGCACAATCAAAGGTAAATCGGATGGGAGCTATATCCAAATCAGAACCGATCTCGATAAAATTTAGCAAAGGTATTTCTGAGCTGCATTTGATATATGTCCCTAATATTTTTTGTTACAGAGTGCATATTACGGCTGCGGAGGACAAAAATAAAAAATCGGATGAACAATATATATGGGAGCTATAGCTATATCTGAACCGATTTCGATCAAATTTATTTATTTTATACTTATCTTCCGGCCTAATTTGGTTGTATGTGCAAAATTCTATACTATTCGGACCGATATTACACGTTTGGTGCACAATAAAAGGCAAATCGGACGAAGATATATATGGGAGCTATATCTAAATTTTGACCGATTATCAACAATTTCAATAGGGTCCGTCCTTGGGCCAAACAAATGTCGTTTGGAAAATTTATTCTCAATCGGATGCGAACTGCATTTTGTTCACAAGAATACATGGACAGACGGACAGACGGACAGACGGACGGACTGACGGACTGACATGTATAAATCAACTCAGAAAGTGATTCTATGGAGATCCTCAAAAGTAACTATGGGTCTATCTCGCTTCCTTCTCCATGTTACAAACAAATGCAAAAAGACATAATTCTCTTACCACTATGTGGTGTAGGGTATAAAAATGTAAAAATTATCGCGTTTGGCTTTGTTGCTGTGCTATGCAAGGATGTTTCATACATAATGTGAACATATACTGACAATTTAGAGCAAATTCGGGTTAAAATTGTGACTAAAGCAGTCAAAAAAAACCTTAAATCTCTCTATACAAAAACGTGGACCTATATAGCCCTGCAGAGCTAATACACAACCGAGTAAAACTTTATCATTCTATTTCACTTCGTTCGGAAGCTTAAGTGATTTCCGCAGATGGACAACGTTAAATAGAAGACATAGAATTTTATGCTGATCAAGAATATATATACTTTGTGGGTTCAAAAATGTATATTCCGAGGTGTTACAAACATAATGACAAACTCCGCCATACAATAGTGTAGGCTATCAAAACTAGATCTTCTGTAGGCCTTCTAAACGTATAACCCATAACCCACATGTAAGTCTTCTAGACATTAACAACCTTCTGTAGACCTTCTATACATAGGAGAGGATCTACACGTTTTCTCTGCATGGCTGATGTCTTCCATAACTCCGCCATAAAATACCTCCTTCACCTTCTGATGTTCCTACCTCCGGCCACCCCCCCCCCCCTCTTTTAAAATAATAAAATAAAAAATAAAACAACTTGTAATTGAAATCCACTTACCTTCTCTTGCTTTTAAGTAGACCGTATTGGCCACAATATTCTCTAATTCCATTAGTTCCAGGTTGGCGGTTTTTTATTTAAACTCAGGCCGCACTCGAAATATTCCAATAAATAGATTTTGGTGTGTTATTGGTTGGTTGGTTGGGCGTTGTTGGCGGGGTGGTGAAAATTTAGAAAAATGGTTGTATGGGACTGCGAAGCAAAATATCCTCCAAATGGTGCGTGTTTTGAGACAATAAACAGAGAGATTAAATTTTAAGTACGTAGAAAAGTAGAATTAACTTGTTCGGCTAGGAATGGAGAACGACGGTCGTTGTTTTTTTGTTTTTGTTTGGTGCTGAGGATAAAAGTTGTGCTGTGGTCTCGCGTCGCTCGCTTCCTCGTCTCCTTAGATTATGTTAAAGTTGTTTAAATGCTATTTCCGTTTGTTTTTTGGCTCTTTGGATTTCAGCCTTTAGCCTCCGATTGTGTGTAGAAATATGTCTTTGTTCTTCCTCTTGTTTTTTAAGATGTGACTTTAAGTTTTCCACTTTTGTTGCTGTGCCCGAGGAAGCCTTGACAATGTGTGCTCATTTGGGGAATACATGTGTTTAACTTGTCGCTTCAGCTGAACTTGTAAAAAGTTTTGATGTCCCAATTGATGGCTTCGGGCAGGATTTCCGGGGTTTTCTTGTAAGCATAAACTGAATCCTTGAAGGATCAATTGAAATGTTTTGGAATTTTTCCCCAACCCGTTTTAAGGTAATGTACGTGTGATTATGGCAATGACTTTTCCTTGTCCTTGTCTCCGTCGTGGACTTTTGTTTTTCACGTAGTGGTAGTAGTTTTTGTTCGTGCTTTTTATTTATCCTTCAACCTCTGGAGATTTCCTTTATGCTCATCCACCTCTATTTCCGTTTATCCCCTTAAGTCAGAATTATGTTAACACCCAAATGAAATACAGCAAATGTGCGTTAAATATGGAATTTATGGTTTGGGGTTGGGTTTTATTTTGTGCATAAATCCTTGGGCATTACCAACCAACGTTTTTGTTTTCAGTTCCTTTTCGTTCCTTTGTGCGTTTGTTGCCTTTTTCGCTTTAAATTCGAAAAATCTTGAATGTATTTCTTTACTTTTTTTTAGGGGGTTTCTTTTGATTTTCTTTTCAACCTTTGCTGTAGCTGTAGCTTCGTCCTCCTCATTTCCCCCACTTAATTACGAATGGTAGTCATGTTTGAAACAAAAAAATATTATTATTATTATATCCTTTTGTACGGATATTTTCGTCCTGTTGTTATCCTTAAAAAATGCATAAGATATTCTTTGGTAATTTTTGTTTGAGTTTCTGTCGGGTGGTTGTGTTCAGCTTTAAATGGACATGAATTGGAAGGAAAAAGGATATTGATGCGCAATGAAGCTGAAACGAGAAAATAATACAAACACCAAATTAATGTTAATGAAGTCGGAATGGACTCAACTTTTGTATATGTATTTTTTGGGCAGAACTGAAAAAGAAAGCGGAAGTGTACTCGACCGCTGGGTTCTGCAAAGATGACTCTGTGGTAAAATCAATATGGTGGTATTTTTCGTTAGAATGGTTAGACAAGGCAAGTTTCCATGCAAACATTTGGATAGGACATGTACCAATTTTAGAACTACTAGTAATGAGAACAACATTTCTGAATTTCCAGCAGGCCAAAATAAAGGACAACTACATACGATCTACATTACCAATAAACTAAAGTATAATAAAGTAACATTACCAAACCGAATCTGCAGCCAAGGTTTTACCAAAATGAGGACCTTTATTGACAATTTTTTTATAAAAGTAGCTCAAAATACCAAAAATTTGGCGATACTAAATTAAAATTGACAAAAACAAAAAAAAAAAAACTGGTAGTCGGTGTTAGCCCCTATATGGGGGCTATACCATAGCGCGACCCACCTTATCAACCAATCATTTTTTAGCCTCAGCCCTACGACTACAGCATATCGTTTGATACACCCAAAGCGTGCCTCATCGACTGTCTACTACCCTAGGTCTGTTTTTACAAAATCCATTTCCAGACATATAAAATCAATCTAGAGGTGTCCGTATTATTGTTCAAGTTCGGAGATGGGAAACATGTCCACTTCCTCTGGTACCTCCCTCTCATAGAATGAGAAAGAATCATCTACTGACTCAGATCCGCGGCCAATTCATCAGCCGATTCATAGACAGATATGTTGCAGTGTCCACGGACCCCACAGAGTTGGACAAACGACTTAACCTTTCAATAGCATTCTTGCAATCCAGAACGGCCATAGACTAGATTGTAAAAGAACTTAAAGGGCCGCTTGACATATATAGTCACCGGTTTATCCACCTCATTGATTCTGTTTGTCAGCAGGTCTATGGCAAAGATTTCTGTCTGACGCTGTAGTCGTTGTTTAGTTTGAAGGACCTTTGGATGCTTAGGCTTTCACAGAAGACCCCAGCTTCCGTTCCACTTTCCATCTTTGTCCTATCAATATAGAAAGCTATACCATTGAAAGGTGGAATGTGTGGGCTCAGATGTCTCTGTTAGGTATTAGGATATCAAGTAGTTTAAAGCGTCACCTAGGTGAAAAATAATCATTGGCTGTAGCCTGATTTCCTAGGTTTTTCCACATACTTGAGAATGACGGAGTATCCAAAGGACTGACTCCGCCATTGTCCCAGTTCAGTACCTCCAAATATCAATATCAGTTCGATATATCTCAAATTTACAAATGTGTACTATAATTGTACGAAAAGTATCTCGCAGTGGCCGAAAAATGGCTCGTGAGCTGAACATATCGTAATATTCCATTCGGCAGATATTGAAGAATAAGCTCGGGGTAAAACCATTAAATTTCAAAAGGTGCATGAACTTACACCGTAGCAGAAAGAAAATAGGCTCAGAAGAGCTAAAGAGTTGCTTCACTTGGCCGATAGTGGTGAACTGCCGAATTTGGGTTTCTCCAATGAGAAAACATTCCCAAAGAGGTCAGCTGAAAATGTGCATCTTCGGTTGGCCACCAGGACTCAAGCGCCGGCCATAGTAATGGTGCAACAGCCGATGGTCGCTCTCCGCTCGTATTAATCGACCGTGGCATCAGAATAAATACCGAATATTATCGCAAAAATATTCTGGAGGGGGTATTAAAGCCTTGGGCACGCAAATATTTTGGCCATAGACATTGAACATTCCAACAGGACTCAGCACCATCGACCGCAGCACGCGCCAACCAAGAATGATTACAAAATGAGGTTCATCGCTTCATTTCCAGCGCACAATGGCCACCAAAATCACCGGATACCAATCCGTTGGAGTCTGGAGTATTTTGGAAAGCAAGGTTGGCACTAAAAAATACCAAAGTGTCGATCACCTCAAGTAAGCGCTTCGCCGGGAATGGGCCAAAATACCGCAGAGCAACAATCGGGCAGCGTGTGGCGGTTTCAATGGCCGTTTAAAAACCATAATTCGTGTCAAAGGTGAACAATTCGACATTTCCGATTTTTTTTTGCTTTTATTCAAAAAAGTTTAAAAAAAATGTAAAAATTATGGGGTTTGACTTTGTTACAGTTTTTTTTTTTTTTATCTCACCCTGTATATAAAATACCTAATACCAAATTTAGTACCATTTTGTACCAGTGGACAAAGATTTAGATTTCTTTATATGTTCATCCAGTAGTACCATTTTTCTAAACCACCCCTTAGTCAGAAACCTACCACCAACACCAATAAAAATTTTACCTCCATTTGTTCGCCTTACACCAAACTGTTCTAAAAAATAGTACCATTTAAAACAGTTCGCATAATTAATAGACAATTCCAGAACCACCTTCATACATCACACTTACTTTCCAAACTTGATTCTTATACCAAATTTCAAGTTTTTTAGCTCTATCCGTTCACTACTATGTGAAAAAATGATACGATTTTAGAAGTTCGGTACCATTTTAGATATTTTCAAAACCATAAAGTTCAAACTTCCAAAAACACTTTGGTTCATATATCCTGCACTACATAAGTGACTCTCATTCGAGCTCTGCTTTCATAAGATACTAAGGTTTACCTCTAATTATTGTGCACATCAGCCAGACAAATGGGAGAAAAGGGACGGACATCACTAGATCGACTCTAAATCTCTTGAAACGGAATATACCTTGGGGTCTGAAACCGTTATTCCGATGAGACTTTTTTTGGCCGTATCAGATTATCGACACTCTGTGTAGATTCAAACTTTCCACAAAATATTGTTATAAAATAACAATCCCCATTCGGACCAATTTTTGGCACACATTACCTGGAAATGTTCATATTTTCTCTGTCTCTCACGGTGGGTATATGTCCATTAGCGAAGCCTACTTCTTTTTTCCTTTCATCTTGTTATATTGCAATTCCCTCATTGCATCGGTCAGTCATCACAGAGATTTTCCTCACACACACTCACATTTATATCGTAAAACTTCAGCAGGAATACTTCGTATCTTAATTGTTTTCACATTGGGAATTGCAAACATACAACACAAAGAACCGATTTAATTACATTTTGAGCCATGTTCAGGCAAGCGGAATTTTAATCCTTGTAATTCGGAGCGGGTAAAAGTGTGTGAGTGTTTGTGAGTTCCAGAACCACAGCCATGCGGAGGCAACACATTAATAATGCCATTGAATGCCTGCTTTGCCATGTCATGCGTAACCTGAGAGAATTTGCTGCAACTTTCTGTGTTTGTATGTATTTGTGTGTGTCTTTATTTTTTGGTTAAAATGTGTTCTACTTGATTGTGAAATCATGACGGAGATGCCTGCCTGCATGCATGTCAGAATGATCAAAAACAGCCTACCAACGAAAAACCGGGTATTTATTTTACAAGATAAATACGATGACAGATTAGCTTTTTTTAATAAGAAATTTGAGATTGCATTTGAAATGAGGTGATTAATTTCTAAGGAGCTGAGAAGTTATTTCCAATAGAGATTTTTATACCCAGCAAAACGAAAACTTAATACAAATGGGATTACAAAGCCACTCGAAATATGAAGTTATTCTTTATAATAACTACATATTTGTCGACTTATTTGTGGCCATGGAATAACTAATTATTTTGCGTGACAAACCTCTGTTAAACTGATCGGCCCGAAATCCGATTTGTAATGAGTTTTTTGTTTAATTGAGTCTTATCTGTTATTTTCCTATTTACAGAAGACTTAAGATAAAGGAAAAAATGGACTTAGCAAAAGCCCAAGCCTACCAAATTTCATTAGGGATTTGAAAGGGTTATTAATAAGAGAAGTGTGGAGTGACCAGGAAAGAAATTTGTTTTTTTTTTTTTTTTTTAAATTTATCGCTCAAACTTGAGGAAATTACAGAAAAAAAGTTCCCATGAGAATCTCGAATTTCCACCAGCAAACAGTGACAGTAGCTATGAGTATGGTGTATCTGACTACAATACAGAAGATCGCCTCTCCATCGGTAAAAACCAATAATAACACAATAAGCTAGGAAGTTCAACAGGTGTTTCGACTATAATTATTGGACCTGCATATCCCATCTTTATATTAAGTCCAATTTTAATACAAATATGCATGAGAGGTACCAGATGGAGTTAACATCTCTATGTGAGAAGTAGTGCCATTTAATTGGGACATGCAAAGCTTAAAAAAATCAAGGATTGTCATCTATCAAGTCTTCAAAAATACCAAATTTGAAACAATTATGTGCGTACATGTGAATAGGATTATCAAAATACCGAATATCGGTGGGTATCGTTATGTGAGCGCTATAGGAAAACGTGGAAATAAATATTCAATGTTCTGCCACCGGGCTAGAACCCATTATGAAATATAAAATAGAAATTTTTAGACAAACCCGGGAAAAAATGTGGCAAAAAACATCACTATGTCGAATATTGGTAGGTACCGTTATATGGGGGTTATACCAAAATGTGGGCCTATACAAATACCAATTTTTAGACTAATCCGTGGAAAATTTGGTAAAAATCATGAAAATACCGAATATCGAGAGGTACCGTTATTTGACGACTATACTAAAAGGATGGTCCGATTTTCAATACTAACCATCCTATTTTCAATACCAAGCATCCTAGACACAATACAAATTGTTCTGCTAAATTTTAACGCTCTACGTCAAAATAGTAGGCTGTATCTAGATTTCAACAGACAGACTGAGATAAAAAAAACTGCAACAAAGTCAGACGTCATAATTTATACATTTTTTTTTTCATTTTATTGAATGAAAGAATGAATGAAGAATTTTATTGAAAGCAAAAAATGTCGGAAATAGCATCAAATTTTAGAATTAATTCTGATATGTTTCGAATTGGGCACCTTTGGCACGAATTATGGCCTTTAAACGGCCAATAAAACCTTCACACGCTGCCCTAATGTTGCACTGTGGTATTTTGGCCCATTGCTGGCGAAGCGCTTGCTTGAGGTGATCGACACTTTAGTATTTTTTAGTGCCAACCTTGCTTTCCAAAATACTCCAGACAAAATAGTCCAATGGATTGAAGAATTTTATTGAAAGCAAAAAATGTCGGAAATAGCATCAAATTTTAGAATAAATTCTGATATGTTTCGAATTGGGCACCTTGGCACAAATTATGGTCTTCAAACGGCCAATGAAACCGTCACACGCTCCCCGAATGTTGCACTGTGGTATTTTGGCCCATTCCCGGCGAAGCGCTTGCTTAAGGTGATCGACACTTTGGTATTTTTTAGTGCCAACCTTGCTTTCCAAAATACTCCAGACACAATAGTCCAACGGATTGGTATCCGGAAATTTTGGTGGCCAATGTGCGCCGGAAATGAAGCGAGGAACCTCAGTTTGTAACTATTCTTGGGTGGCGCGTACTGAGTGCGATGGTGCTGAGGTCTGTTGGAATGTCCAAGGTCTGCGGCCAAAATGTTTGCGTGCCCAAGGCTTTAATACACCCTCCAGAATAATTTCGCGATAATATTCGGCATTTATTCTGATGCCACGGTCGCTTAATACGAACGGAGAGCAACCATCGGTTGTTATGGCGGCCCACACCAACACCATGGTCGGCTCTTGAGTTCTGGTGGCCAACCGAAAGTGCACATTTTCAGCTGACCTCTTTGGCCAGTAAACACGATCATTTTGTTTGTTTACAAACTGCTGGACAACAAATGTTTTCTCATCGGAGAAACCCAAATTCGACAGTTCACCACTTTCGGCCAAGCGAAGCAACTCTTTAGCTGTTTTGAGTCTATTTTCCTTCTGAGCAATTTTTCAGCCACAGCGACGTTTTCGATCAAGTCGCTTCTCTACTTTTCAAACCATTTCTGCTGATGTTGCTGTTTTCTTACGTCCACTTCCTTGACGTCGGGCTACGCTACCAGTATGACGGAAACGAGCGATGGTACGAGACACAAATGATTTATTCCAATGCTGGAGTGCTGTAACGATCGCCATTTGTGGTTTTCCAGCCAAAAATAAAGAAGTCACACTACCACGCTTGAATTCCATCACGAATAACTTTTTTTCTGGAAAATTCTCACCAAAATGCTTTTGTACGCTTGTAAACAATATAATGAGCTGTCACTGACATAATTTTAACAGCTGTCGGACTAGTGGCTTAGAAATGACAGCAGTCTAAAGTTGGTTGCAGTTTTTCATTTCACCCTGTATTTCACTTCCATCCTCTATTTGTATTTGGACAGTTAAGATGCTATGTTGCGTAACCATGTACCCATATCATTTCTTTGCAGTAGAAACCCGAAAAGTAGAATAAAAATTGAACTATAAATAACTGTATTTTTACTTTCATAGACCGTTACTACTCTAAGCAGCATCGTCCGTAACGGTCCGAGAAAATAAAAATGGAGGTATTTCAGTTTTTATTCTACTTTTTTATTACTATTGTTAGATGAAATATAGGCAGGACATGATGCCTGTTTCTCCTTTTTTAAATTGTGGGAGCAGTAGAGCTAGAACACTTAAATTTGGAATGGAGGTCACTGATGGAGTGTATAATAGATGTACCAAAGTTTTTTTTGGAAATTGGAAATGAAGTCTTCTAAAACCTATAAAAAATATTCCTCTCAGAGAAACCTTTAAATCTGAATTGATTTTATACAAAATCGCCCGGAATATAAAAATCTCAAGTAAATTTTTTTATTGACTTTCCACATTCATAAAGGCTTTACAAAGCGGCCACGAATGTTTTTAATGATTTATATTTTTCTCTCTCACCAATTGGCGGATTTCAACAAATACATACCTGGCACCCACATTTGATTCACTTGCTATTGGGCGCCATTCGGTATGCTGTTTTTTTTTCTTCTTCTTCTCTTCTGAGTGTCATCATTACCAATGCAAACTGCAAATTCTCCACAAAAGGATTTAAACAAATATTTGTGCATTGTTAGCGAACAAACAGCGAGTTACGGGGGAACAAGAGGAAGAGAGGGCGCTCGGAAATGGACGCCAGCGAATATGTCATGTTTACATTGGTAAAATGTGCGGTTTTTGCCGTGCGGCCGCCGTTGGGATTTTGTTAAAAGGACATGGTTTTATTTTTTAATTGAGCAGTAAACAAAAGTAAATACGGACAATTTTAATTGTAACTTTTGTGCAAATTGAAATCATCAACAAAAGGTAGGGCGAAATGCCTGGCAGAGGGATTCGGGCTTTAAATACCCAGACATTTTATTTTTAAGTGGCTACATTAATTTTAATGAATTGTTATTATAACAGACGAAGGGAGAATTCCCCAGGGGCAATAGACATTTGAGTGAATGAAGTGTATTGCAGACTATTTAATGAAAGGATTTTCTTGGCCTGTCACTAGGGAAACTCAATGAAGTCCAGAGAGAGCTCAACTTTTTTGTTTATTAAAAACAAAAAATGGAATTATGAAATGTTTAGAAAAGAAACACAATTAATTATGCAAATATCTTGAATGGTTAATAGTATCCGCATTTTGAACAGCAACTACCATTCTGAAGGGCCGTGAAGAGAATCTGTTCTTTAGTCCAAAATAAAATTGAACTTTCCCAACCTAAAAAATATCTCTCTTGAACATACCGGTCTTTTGCCCCGCCATTTTATTATTTCCTCCTAAATATTACAGAGCGTGAAAGCACCTAATGTTATGTACATTTGCCAGTAGTTAATGTTACACAAGCGTGAAAATGTGAACAATGAAATTCTTCTTGTCTAATGGCAGATACTGCGATAAGAGGCTTTTAGCATTCTCAGCAACAATAAATGTGAGATGATGTGTGTAATGAATGTTTCCTCAAATCTACAAATACATGTGTGTATATGTTCCGTAAGTGTGTGTATATGAGTGTTTGCAAAAAAGGGGCGTGTATGCTCTTAGAATGTTCATTGTCGAATATTTTATGTTGTTCGCATATAAGTGCACATTTATTCACCAAGTAGCACCAGCAGCAACAGCAGAAAACACCGCAAATCAAATCCCTCGAAGTTCATACACATGCCGAAACGTGTACGTGTATGGGGGTCTTAAAGATGATATTTGAAGATTCATTGGTTATGATAATGTATTTTGTGAGAATAAAATGGCACCAGCAGAAAGTAAATGCTTTTGCCGTGTTATAATCTACTGCCATAACCAAGGTAGAGATTTTTGATGGTCGCTTCCTTTCGATAAGGATGATGACGATATGAATGAAGAATCATTTTTCATAGTTAATTTTCTTTTCAAGAACAGATTAATTGGGGGTTGAATGATGTGAAGTGTGGTGCATACTTTTAGGCAACCCAACACAAAACAGGTGGTCTATCAGGTGATGCGAATCCTATAAATCGAATTGAGTAGAAAAGGAAATATTTATTCTTTGGCTAAAACAAAGCATATCTACTTATTTGTCGAAAAGAAAAGTTTCGACAGAGCTTCTAGACGAAGAAGGCCTCCTACAGCTCTATTAAACGTAGAAAACCTTCCACAGGTCACCTAGACGCAAAGGATTTTTTATAAGTCTTCTAAAGGCACAAAAGCTTCTACAGTCTTCTAGACATGGAAGACCTTTTACAGGTCTTTTAAACAGATAAGACATCCGGCAAGACATTTTACAAGTTTTCTAGATGTAGAAGACTCTCTACAGGTCTTCTACACGTAGAAGACGTAGACGACATTTTACATGTCTTCTAGGCGTTGAAGACCTTCTACAGGTCCTCTAGATTTAGAAGACCTCTAGACGTAGAAAACCTTCTACAGGTCTTCTAGACGTAAAAAACCTTCAACAGGTTTTCTAGACGTAAAAATAACTCAAAATACCTTCTACATATATTCCAGACGTAGAAGACCTTCCACAGATCCTCACAACGTAGAAGACCTTCTACAGGTATTCTAGACGTGGTAGACCTTCTAAAGGTTTTCTAGACGTAGAAGACCCTCTACAGGTCTTCTAGGAGGTAGTTTCTACAGGTATTTTAGATGACGAAAAGCTTCTACAGAAATTCTAGACGAGGAAGGATTTCGAAAGGTCCTCTAGACGTTGTAGGCCCCCCTATAGGTCTTCTGTACGCAGCAGAGTAAGTAGGTCTGAAAACCTTCTAAAGTATTCTAGACATGAAAGACCTTCTACAGGTCTTTTAGACAGATAAGACTTTTGGTAAGTCTTCTGGTCGTAGAAGACATTTTACAGGTTTTCTAGATGTAAAAGACCCTCTACAGGTCTTCTAGGAGCAGGAGACCCTATTCAGGTATTTTAGATGACGAAAAGATTCTACAGAACTTCTAGACGAGGAAGGACTTCGACAGATCCTCTAGACGTTGTAGGCCCACTACAGGTCTTCTGTAAGCAGCAGAGTAAGTTGGTCTGAAAACCTTATACACGTCTTCTAGGCGTAGAAGACTTTATAAAGGTCTTCTGACGTAGACCTTATGACGTAGAAGACCTTCTACAGGTGTTCTAGACGTAGGGTCTACAGGTCCTTCTAGACATAGAAGACGTTCTATTAGTTTCCTAGAGGTTGAAGACCTTTCATAGGTCTTCTATATGTAGAAGACCTTCTGCAGGTCATCAATACGCAGAAGACCTTCTGTAGGTATTTTACACTTACAAAATCTTCTGAAGAACTTTTAGGACCTACTGTAAGTGTTCCATGTGTAGGTCCTCTATACCTGGAAGACCACCTATAGGTCTTCTACACGTAGAAGACCTTTAGTAAGTCTTCTATACGTAGAAGACCTTCTGTGAGTATTCTATACGTAGAAGATCTTCTATAAGTATTCTATACGAAGAAGACCTTCTGTAAGTCTTCTATACGAAAAAGACCTTCTGTAAGTCTTCTATACGTAGAAGACCTTTTGTAGGTCTTCTATACGTAGAAGACCTTCTGTAGATGTTTTATACGTAGTAGACCTTCTGTAGGTGTTTTATACGTAGTAGACCTTCTGTAGGTGTTCTGGAAGTCCTTCTGCACGTCTTCTATACGCAGAAGACCTTCTGCAGGTCTTCCATACGCAGAAGACCTTCTACACGTCTTCTATACGCAGAAGACCTTCTGCAGGTCTTCCATACGCCGAAGACCTTCTGCAGGTCCTCCATACGCAGAAGACCTTCTGCAGGTTTTCTATACGCAGAAGACCTTCTGTAGGTCTTCTACACGTAGAAGACCTTCCATAGGACTTCTATACGTAGGAGACCTTCCATAGGACTTCTATGCGTAGAAGACTCTCTGTAGGTTTTCTATACTTGGAAGACTTTCCGTAGGACTTCCATTCGTAGAAGACCTTCCGTAGGTCTTCCATACGTAGAATGCCTTTTAGACGTAGAAAAGCTTCTACAATTCTTTTAGATGTAGAAGATCTTTTACAGGGCTACTCGACGTATAAGAACTTCTGAACGTATAAGACCTTCTAGAGACCCTTGGACCTTATATTCGACTGAACTGAAATAAACTCATTTAAATTTAATTTTCTTTTTATTTCTGATTCGTTTAAGTAACAAAAAATAATGAATGTTTACTTTTTTGTTTTAAATTGATTTGATTTGGGGTTGGATTGGCATGACCAGTACGAGTCCTTGGTGTATCGTTACGCTTGATAACTTTAAGGAAATTTCAATTTTTTTAAGATAATCTGGTCTCTGCAAACAACTTTAGTTAACTACCTCTGGTGTTTGGCTCAATGACCCACCATCCGAACGACCGACACACCATGGCAAACACCAAACAAATATTTCTTTTCTTTTTTGTTCATTTACTTATGGCTGTGTGGTTTTCTTTTTTTTATGGTACATTATGGACCAAATGCCGTAGAAAAGCTTCTACAATTCTTTTAGATGTAGAAGATCTTTTACAGGGCTACTCGACGTATAAGAACTTCTGAACGTATAAGACCTTCTAGAGACCCTTGGACCTTATATTCGACTGAACTGAAATAAACTCATTTAAATTTAATTTTCTTTTTATTTCTGATTCGTTTAAGTAACAAAAAATAATGAATGTTTACTTTTTTGTTTTAAATTGATTTGATTTGGGGTTGGATTGGCATGACCAGTACGAGTCCTTGGTGTATCGTTACGCTTGATAACTTTAAGGAAATTTCAATTTTTTTAAGATAATCTGGTCTCTGCAAACAACTTTAGTTAACTACCTCTGGTGTTTGGCTCAATGACCCACCATCCGAACGACCGACACACCATGGCAAACACCAAACAAATATTTCTTTTCTTTTTTGTTCATTTACTTATGGCTGTGTGGTTTTCTTTTTTTTTATGGTACATTATGGACCAAATGCTAAACAAACATTATCATCTTTGAGAGAGGGGAGAAATATTCCAAGGAAGATGGCCGGGGGGGAAATTTAATGCCGGGTGTTTCTTACTGCTTGGTATTATTTTCAATTTGCAACAATGTAGTTTTGGCTGGCGCTTGATTTGCCATGGCCAGTGTTTGCCAAGAGACCCACATTTTTTATCTTCATTTTTTTTTGATTTGAACAGCTGGTTGCTGGCGCTCTTGCGCTTGATATTGCTGCTGCTGCTGGTGTTGCTCTTGATGATGGCGTTGACAGCAATGACCCACATTCATAAATCATAATTATTAATTTTTTTCGTTCACTCTCTACCCTTCTTTCCCACATTTTTTAATAATTTTTTGTTTTTGTTTTTATACCCTACAACACTATGTGTTGGGGGTATTATAAGTTTGATTGGGCCAAAAATTATGTAACACCTCGAAATATTGGTTTCCCACATAGGAAAGTATATATGGATCTTCCTAGCTCGCCGAGCTGAGTCGATCTAGCTATGTATGTCCGTCCGTCCGTCTGTCCGTCTGTCCGTCTGTCCATGTTAATTTGTAATCACTCTACAGGTCGCAATTATGGCCCAATCTTCACGAAATTTAGAATGTAGGTGGGGCTTGGACCAGAATAGAACCCTATTGCTTTTAGAGATGATCGCCAAATGTTTAGGGGTTGAAATGGACCAAATACTGAAAAAATGTCGGATTTTGCAGTAGCTATACAGGTCGCAATTATAGACCAATCGACGCGAAATTTCGCATGTAGATAGAGTTTAGGGCGGGGAAGAAGCATACTAATTTGGGTGGTCATCGGATAATATTTAGCGGGTAAAATAGACCATATCTTTTGTGTTGAAAAAAAATCAAAATTTTTCATTAAACCGCGAATATTTTAAATCCCGGCGAAATCACAAAGCCATCACAAGATTACTTCTGACCTTTACATTGATGTTATTATCCAACAAATCGGATATATAGCAAAATATGTGCGATATATATCTCTATCAAAGAAGATATGCTTGAAAGATCTCTTATATGTCGAGAACGGCTGAACTGATTTCAACAGTTCTCATTAATTCAGAATGGCCTCTTGGCAAGAAAGAAAAAACGTCTAAAAAAATCGCATAAAAATATCTCTCTAAAGATGAAAATATTGATTTTGTACAATTTTCTCATATTTTTTTCAATTTTGTCACATTTTTGGCATATTTTCATTTTGAATTAAACATTTGGTAATATTTCTACAGCTAACAAAACTAAGTAGTTAGGATATCAGGAAATCATATACAGATCTCATTTATGGCCCGATCCTTACGAAATTTTGCATGGGGATAAGATGAGGGTCAGAATAGAAGCCTACTCTTTTTGGAGATGATCGCCATATATTTAGGGGTTGAAATGGACCAAAAAAACTGCAAAATTGTCGGCAGGTCGTAATTATCGCCCGATCCTCATGCACATTTGAATGGGGGTTACGGACATTGCAAAAGCCAAGCAGTTTCGGATAGCCATCCAAAAATATTCAATGTGTGAAATAGTTTGCCAACTTTTGTAGACAAAATACGAAAATGTCCATTCCGGTGACTTTTTGGAGAATTGACATATACAGGAAAGACGCACTTCCGACTATTTCGTTAACGCTGATTTCGTTGAAGAATATAGTCAAATGTCTGTATCTCATATAGATGCGTTTCAGTCAAAAACCAATAATAAATGTTAATCTTTTGCCACATCTGAGAGGTTATAGGTCTTTGGGAAATATTAGTTCCAGATCTTGGAAGACCATTTACGTGCAACATCTACCAATAAATTGGAAATGAGCAAATTAGTTAAAGTTGCTATTATTTGAAAATTAGAGAACGAAACCTGATGGTTTTCTTTTATTATTTGTCACAATATCTTGTGGAATTCTTTCGAGTATCCCGCCTATATAAACTGTATGGTTTATTATAGTGTTGTAGGGTATTCAACTGTCGGCCCCGCTCGACTGTAGCCTTTGCTTACTTGTTTTTTTCATCAGTTTACATTTTCCCATTATTAAATACAAAAAAAATATTTTGTGTACATTTTGTTTTGAAATATGCAAAAAGTTTTCACAACAACTGACCAAGAAAAAAATTGGAATTTGAGTTTTGTTTTGCTTTGCTTTTAATACGGTAATTTTTAATTGATTTTGTTTTTTTTTTTTGAAATGTATTGAAAATAATGCTGCTGAAATATATGAGAAAAATAAATGCGTTTTAGATTGCGATAATAAATCTTGGAATTATTATGAATTCACTTATCCGTATAAGCCAATTAAGAGCGCAAATTAATTATTTAGAAGATGAACATATTGCAACAAATCTATGGAAAAATAAATAAAAGGTGGTCTAGTTATAGGAGATCTGTAAAAAAAATCTTTTATCTGAAAAAAAAAATACTGTAACAAGTTCGTCTTTAGATGACATGTACGGGGTGAGATCAAAAAAAACTGCAACGAATTCAAACGCCATCATTTTTATTTTTTTTTTATTAAATGTTATTGAATGAAAGCAAAAATGTCGGAAATAGAATTAAATTTTAGAATAAGTTTAGATTTTTTCAAATTGGTCATCTTTGGCACACGCTGCCCGAATGTTGCTCTGCGGTATTTTGGCTCATTCCCGGCGAAGCGCTTGCTTGAGGTAATCGAAACTTTAGTATTTTTTAGTGCCAACCTTGCCTTCCAAAATACCACAGACACAATAGTCCATTGGATTGGTATCCAGAGATTTTGGTGGCCATTGTGCGCTGGAAATGAAGCGAATGTAAGCGTTCTTGAGTGGCGCGTGCTGAGTGCGATGGCTGAGTCCTGTTGGAATGTCTAAAGTTTGCGGCCAAAATGTTTGCGTGCCCAAGGCTTTAATACACCCTCCAGAATATTTTCGCGATAATATTCGGCATATATTCGGATGCCACGGTCGGTTAATAAGAGCGAAGAGTTTAGATTTGTTCGAATTGGTCACATTTCTCACGAATTATGGCCAATGAAATCGTCACACGCTCCCCGAATGTTGCTCTGCGGTATTTTGGCCCATTCCCGACGAAGCGCTTGCTTGAGGTGATCGACACTTTGGTATTTTTTAGGACCAACCTTGCTTTCCAAAAAACTCCAGACACAATAGTCCAACGGATTGGTATCCGGATATTTTGGTGGCCATTGTGCGCTGGGAATGAAGCGAGGAACCTCATTTTGTAACCATTCTTGGGTGGCGCGTACTAAGTGCGATGGTGCTGAATCCTGTTGGAATGTCTAAGGTTTGCAGCCAAAATGTTTGCATGCACAAGGCTTTAATACACCCTCCAGAATATTTTCGCGATAATATTCGGCATTTATTCTGATGTCACGATCGATTAATACGAAGGGAGAGCGACCATCGGCTGTTATGGCGGTCCACACCATCACCATGGCCGGCACTTGAGTTCTGGCGGCCAACCGAAGGTCCACAATTTCAGCTGACCTCTTTGGCAAGTAAACACGATCATTTTGTTTGTTTACAAACTTCTGGACAACGAATATTTTCCCGTAGGAGAAAACTAAATTCAGCAGTAAGTATGTAAGTTCCTGAAACTTTTTGGAATTTCAATGGCCTTTCGCCGAGCTTATTTATCAATATTTGCCGAATGGAGTATTGCGATATGTTCAGCTCACGAGCCATTTTTTGGTCACTGCGTCGCGGGTTTCGATCATGTCGCTTCTTTATCTTTCGAACCATTTCTGCTGATGTTGCTTTTTTCTTCCGTCCATTTCCTTGACGTCGGCCTACGCAACCAGTATCATGGTAACGAGCGATTGTACGAGACACAAAAGATTTATTCACATTTAAATGCTGGAATGCTCTAACGATAGTCACTTTTGGTTTTTCAGCCAAATATAAAGAAATCACACTATCACGTTTGAATTCCATCACGAATAACTTCTTTTCTGGAAAATTCTCACCAAAATGCTTTTGTACGCTTGCAAACAATATAATGAGTTGTCACTGGAATAATTTTAACAGCTGTCGGACGAGTGGCTTAGAAATTGCAGCTGTCTGAAGTTGGTTGCAGTTTTTTCAGCTCACCTTATAAAAAGTCTTCTTTCCATAATAGACCCCTTACAGGTCAACTATCGATAGAATATTAGTAAGAGTTCTTCTATCAGTTGAAGATCCTTTAAAGATCTTTGTACCGGCAAAAGCTTGTTTGTCTACAAACAACCTATTTTGACTTTTCACTCAAAATTACTTTCAGTAAAAATCCCCTGCGTCAGCACACAAAGCAACATTTCAAAGTTAACAATAAAAAATTAGACTTTTCGAATTAGGCAATATTTAATAGTCATGACTACCACATGGAAACAAAAAGTTGACCGGAATTAAAGAAGTCTTAGAAATTATGTACGTATGCGTTGATTGATTTGTTTTAAACATATTGATGTCATTCCATCTTGTTTGACGTCAGAATCCAATATGAGAAAAATAAAATGCCAACACTGTTTGAAAAATAAAAAACAACAATTTGTTTTAGACTCAAAATATAAAGAAAAATATGTTGTATTGGAAGTTAATTGAAAAAAAAAAACAAAAAGAGAAAATCGAATTCATTAGCATTTGATATGAAAAACTAATGAAGAAGTAGGATTTTAGATGACCTTTCGTCCCTAAAAAAATTTATTTTGCAGTCGTAATTATGCTCAAATTTAAGTTACGTCAGTGTAATGTGGTCTACATAGACAATTGTTATTTTACTGACTATTTTCGGTTCGAATTCTTGATACCCTCCACCAGTTGGAAAATAACTCAGGAAAAATATGTCTGTTATTGCCGAAAATCAAATATTCGAGTAGTATGTCAAGAGAAAAATACAATTCAAAATTCAACAATTCTATAAAAAATGGTAAGCTACATAAATAGAGAGGCCTTTTCCAAATCGAAACACAGAATTTTAAGTAATTTTATTAGAAAATGTGGCTAAAATCGGAGAAATACCCAACATACGTGGACCATTTTCTGCCGAATATGCAAATGTGCCGTTATATGGGGACTATAGGAAAACATGGATCTATATAAACCATATTGTCACAGGAAATAACATCTATACAGTTGCCTCTAGACACTATTGCTAAAATTCTCAAAACTACAATTATTAAGAAGTCCAGTTATATAGGATTTATACGAAAGCATTGACTAATATGGACAAAAATCTGGCACAGTGGGTAGAACTCATTATGAACTCCAAATTTAATGAATAGCCATTTCCATAGAAACTGAGGCTAAAATGATCAAAATACCCTAGGTCTCTTTGGACCGAATCCGTTCCAGGACATTTGGAGTCGATCTAGTTATGTCCTTCCGTCCGTCTGCCTGCCTGGCTGATGCGCACGATAACTCTCGAAAGGAGTATCCGATTTGGTCCAAACTTCGTACATCGTAATATTTTTGTCAAACTTAGATCGAGTTCGGAGATGGGAAATACCGGTCCACTCCGTCTGGTACCTCCCCCTCAAAAGGTCGTATTTTCGAAAAAATATATTTTCTGAATAGAAAGAGAAACGATCATACGATTTTGCTCCAACATTGCAAATTCGTGGTGTGGAATTCGTCAATATCTGTCCACTCCATGCTTCACAAAGTCCTTTGGTAGTTTGATTTATCTGATGGTCATTTGGAAAATATTTTTTTAATCCACGTTGATTTGTATTTTTAAAAATCCTGAATTAATGTTTTACAGGACCTTTGGAAAACATTTTTAAAAAAATTTAAAACTATTGGTCCACAGTTCTTTAGAAATATATTCTTAAAAAACTGTATTCTTGGTTCACAGGACTTTTCCAAAAAATATTCCTAAAAATTCCTTATTAATACTCTAAAAATTTATTTTCAATTCATTGATGTTCAAGAAGTCCTTTAGATAATAACCATTGAAAATCTGGACTTATGAGCCCGAATATCCCTTACAAAATCTTCTTTAAATTCACGATTCAAAATCAAATATGATATTTCTTATATTCTTTAAAGAACCACGATTTTCGGTCTAACAGTACTCCGTATTTTTTAATTCGCGATTTTAGATCTCAATGTCCTTTGGAAAATATTCTTTACAAATATATGGTTAATGTTCGACAGACGTATACCTTCAGCCGATGTTCGATGATTTAAATATATTTTGACTTATGTTATGATTATTCAAATGTTTAACCCCTTATGGAGTAGGTTCCGAAGGATAATAATAATATAATAAATATCATATAAATATTGCGACTTGCCAGGTTTGGACTACATTGGGAACTTCCTTCACTTTACATCTCTGGTTTCCGGTTAAGAGATATAAATTTAGATAAAGCAAGTTGTAAAGTATTGCTGACTTGTTTCGCAAGTCATAACATATAAAAGTATTGAAAATTGTGACCCTTTGTGAGTGAGGTACCAGAAGGTGTTCGCAGATATAGATCATCTTCACAACAGATCTTGTGTTAACAAAAATGTATGTATGTGTGAAATTTGAAGAGAGTTGGATGCTTATTTCGCTTTCTTTGAACGTTTTGTTTTTCAAAATCTTGAACCCTATGTGGGGCATGTAGCAAAAGAAATGGTCCGATCTCTACCATCTTTATATAAGATCTTGTGTTGATGCAAACATTGAGATGTACCATGTCTGGAATGGAATCGGATGTTGATTTTGCTTTTTATGAGCTTCATGGATAGTCAAAATGTTGAGCCTTTTTGGGGGAGGTACCGGAACGAGTGGACCGATATATCACATCTTCACAACTGATCTTTTGTTAGTAGAAATAATGGGACGTGTGAAATAGAAAGAGTAATTGATGGTTATTTCGGATTTTATAAACGTTTTGGTTATTCTTTGACCCTTTGTGGGGGAAGTACCAGAAGGAAAGGTCCGACCTCTACCGTTTTTATAACAGATCTTGATAGAAATATTCAGATGTGCCAAGTCTAAAGGGAATCGGATGTTAATTTCTTGTTTTATGAACTTAACGGATATTCAATTTTTTTTTTAGGGGGGGAGTACCAGAAGGAGTGTACCGATATATTCCATCTTAACACCAGATCTTGGGTTTATAAAAATGTTGGGATGTGTGAAATTTGAAAACAATCGGGCTCTTACATCACATTTATTATAAGAGTTATAATTATTCAAAATGGGGAAGGTACTTGATGGAGTGGACCGATATTGTCCATTTTCGCACCTGTCCTAGCACTGATGCAAATATTAGGATTTGCAAAGTTGAAGCAAAATCGGATTATCGTTTCTCTTTCTGTGCAAAAAAAAAATATATTTCTTGAAAATCTTGACCTTTTGAGGGGGATGTACCAGAAGGAGTGAACTCAATCTAAGTTTGACAAATATTTGGACCAAATCGGATACTCTCAAAATGTCCTGAAACGGATTTGGTTCAAAGAGACCTAGGTTTAAACCGTTATTTCGACTAGGCACGTTTTGGCCGTATCAAATGATAGTCATATGGCTGAGGGTATGAGTAGCTATATGGCTGAGGGTATAATTACGATCGTACTTCTACACCACCTTTGTTGAAATTGCTTTAAAAATCCTCAATTTTTAGTTCTTAGGTCATTTATTTTGAAAAAAATTAAGATTTCTGTGGAACTAAATATTCAATGTTCTGCCACCGGGCTAGAGCACATTACCAATTTTTTACAAAAATATCGGCATTTACAGTTGTATGGGGGCTATACACAAACGTGAACCTATACAGCCATATGGCTGAGGGTATAACTAGCCATATGGCTGAGGGTATAACTACGATTATTCTTCTACACCACCTTTGTTGAAATTGCTTTAAAAATCCCCAATTTTTAGTTCTTCGGTCATTTATTTTGAAAAAAATTCCTGTTTTCTATTTTTTTGGAGAATATGCTTAAAAAATTCTCAAAGAGTATTCGAAAATTCTTTTTAAAATCCGCTATTATTTGGACTGTGACTAAAGGAGCAATGGCGTTGGGCGCCATTTAAATACGTTATAGGCGATTTAATAAAATCTAACTTACTTTTAACTTCTTTTTTCATCGCCCGCTTGTTTTATTGCATCGCTTACCTGAAAGAAAACGGAAAATAAAACAAAATTAGAATTATTATTTATTTCTTGAAAACGTTGTTTGTAAACAAGTCACAGCGTCTACAGATACGATAATCATCCTCCATATATTTGTCTAAGAGTTATTACTCTTCTGTCATATATTCGTATTCCATAAGTTGTAATGTGTCTCCAACAGACATTTAGTGTTTTATACACCATTCATGCAGGTTTTTTTTCCTTTTTTGGTAAGCCCTTTGTTCTCATAAAAGTTTTCCAGTCTATCCCTGTCAAATTATGCGACGCGACATGTTTTTGTTATTATTCACAACAAATGTTACCCAGCAGCAGATCCAGAAGAAAAGAACATTTTTTGAATTTTGATTTTCTCTTCCATTTTGTTTTTCTATCATTGCATATTGATATAAATAATAACAAGGAGAATAAAGTGAGGGATTAGAAAAAAAAAACGCCAAAATACATAAAACATAATGGCACATTTGTTTTGAATAATAAATATTTGTTTTGCATGAAAAAAAAAAACCCAAAATAAATACTCGTATAAAAATATATTTATATTTAACAAAAAGAAAAAACAAAAATGATAATGGAAATCTTTGGAGATAAAACACATCAAATAAAGACGGCTGTATGTAAACATTTTATAAATAATTACAAATTGATAAAAAGCAAGCGTTGTTGTTTGTTTTACAGCATAATTTCCAACAATTATTATGGACCGCATATTTGGATTGCTCTAATGTTTTTGTCATACTTTGATGGCACGTGGCACTTTCCCTCTAACTGGGAGATGATGAAAATCCCCAGCTGTTGAAATTCAAAACAACCAAAAAAAAAAACATACAGGCATGTCACAGAATGTAAAATCGTTCAAGAGTGAAAACGAAAACGGTTTTAGCTTCTCTAAAAAACGGAAAACGCAAAAATTTTGCGTTTTGATATCACTTTCAAAAAGCAGGGTGAAATTGAAATGTTTAGTGATTTTAACGTAAAAAATAAACAGAAGACTCATACATTTAACAGAAAATATTGTATTAACCAAATTTTCTTAGAATGAACATGTTTTTGGAATTTATTTTACAAAAAATTTATTATTTTTCTAATCCATGATGAAAAATAATAAAAAGGACTTGGGAGGAACTGGTGGTGGTGATATCAATCAATATGTTTTCAGTGAACACGAGAACAGTTTAATCAGAATTTGCGGATTGTATAAAAGTGTCGATGGAGTTGGTGGTGCAGTAAGCTTTGCGGATTTTGTAAGTGAATTAGACCTCAGTTGTTCTGAAAAAGAAAACTTTGATTCGTCATCATCTACACATATTCCAAGAACTCGAAAATCAAGTCAATTAGTTTTAAGTGAATCTGAAAACGAAGAGCTTAATTTTTCACCCTCAACTTCAAAGCAGACCTCTTCGATTTTAAATAAAAAAGATAGACCAAGATCATGCATTCCAGCTGCTTTTAAAAATGTTTCTACATTGGCAATTGATCCAAGAACACCAACATTAGAAGAAAACCGTTCGCGAACACCTATTCAAAAACGACTTAGAAATAAAAGCTTATCGTGTTCTCCGCCATCTACACCAATAAGACAAGTGTCGGGCAGCCTAACAAAAGCAAAACCCACGCCTGCAGTAAAAAGACCCCGGGCAAGAACTCCCTCAAAGCAAGATCTAAATGCGCTTTTAGTTGAGGAAAATTCTCATTTACAAAACTTGGAAAAAATTTGTAAAATTCTAGAAGATAACAGTAAGGAAATGAAAAAACAAACTGAAAAGTTGGACAGACTTTGTAACATCCTGGAAAAAAAGTATGTGGAAGAGCAGTTACATAATATTGAAATGCAAAAGAGAATGCGTGAACGGAACGAAATGAAACTCAAAATAGTTGAACTTGAAACTCTTAAATATGCTGTAGAACAGGAAAAAGCAAATACGACTCGTTCTTAACTTTACATTATTTTACACAATGGACTAAAAATGGTGGATCCTTACTCTGCATTTGAGTGAGATAAAGGATCTGATGCGTTCCTCAATGTCCGGGGACGAATTTTTTCAGTAGACCGCTGATTTATTTCTTCATCCATTACAGCAAGTATTGAAGCCCCAGGCATTTTTACTTTTGGTGTTTATATTATAAAAAACAATTTAAACTCCTTTTTTAATTGTCAATAATTTGTTTACGACTTTTTTTTCATGGAGTTACCATATTTTTATTTCAAAAATGTGAAATGATTTTTTTTTCGGATTAGTCAAAACGTACGAGTGCTGAAGAAGCAAAATCAAATCGTAACGATTTGGAAAAGGTGAAATAAATCGATTTCGTAAAACTTCTGTGACATGCCTGATAAAAACAGAAATTATTCCTGGGCACACATGTCTTATGTCACCTCTTAAATGGAGTTGGAACCATTTGCCATTGGCAACCGGCAGCCATCCAGCCAGCCAGCCTTTTTTATATTCAACAACATATTCTATAGCATTAATGCCCATTGTGCTTGAGGATTACTGCGTCGTTAATACTGGTTGTAAGCGTATAATAAATGGTGTGATTCTTAAAGGAATTTCGATGAGATTGAGAGGCAAACAACATTAGGAGAAAAAAAAAACCCAAAAAGGACAAATCCTTTCAACGATTTTACTTGGGTGAGAAAAACAACAGCATCAAAACAAAGCAATAATTTGTATTTCATGGAAAATGCTGTGTTAAGTGCGTAATTTCATAAGAGTCTTATGGAAGACAACCATTTAAAAACACAGGCAGACTGGAAGAAAAATTCTTACACATGTTCATGAAAATAATATCGATTTTAATTAGCCAAGACAACATTAAGTGGAAAAAAGGAAAAAAAACATTAAGTTCGTCCGAGCCGAACGTTTAATACCCTCCACCTTAGGGTAAAGGAAACATATCTGAATTTTTTTTAAACTTCATATACCAATAAGACTGTTTGCATAATGCAGTTAAATTTATCAAAAAAAAAAAAAAAAAAAAAAAAAAAAAAAAAAAAAAAAAAAAAAAAAAAAAAAAAAAAAAAAAAACAATAAGTTCGGCCGGGCCGAACTTTTAATACCCTCCACCATTTGCAACGAATTTGGAAATTTTCAAAAAATAAAATCCTTCAAAAATTCTGTTAAAATTTTAAAAATACAGAATATAGCCGTTATTTTGGGGTCTATGCGACGTGGACATACATAGGCATTGTTTGTCATAAGCCATCACCAAATTCAAATTCGAAACTTGAAATAAACGGTGAATAATGTAGCTAAAATCATCAAAATATCGTATATAAGGAGGTGCCGTTAAATTGGAGCTGTGCGAAAACCTGGACCAGCATAGACAATTTTCTGTCACAGGCTGTAGCATCCATTACGAACTTCAAATACCACATCTCAAACAATTTCGGTGGGTATTGCACCTAAAATCGTCAAAATACCGAATATAGGGAGGTACTTAAATATAGGGACTATGCGAAGACCTGGACCTGCAAACCATTTTCTGTCACAGACTGTACTTCCCATTACGAACTCTAAATACGTAATTTGAAACAATTCCGGTGAATAATGACGCTAAAATAATCAAAATACCGAATATTGGGAGGTACCGTTATATGGGTGCTATACGAAGACGTGGACCTGCCCAGACAATTTTCTGCCCTAGGGTGCAGTATCCATTTTGAATTTCAAGTACCAAATTTGAAACAATTCCCGTGAATAATGTCGTAAAAATCATCAAAATACCGAATATCGGGAGGTACTGTTATATGGGGGCTATACGAAGACGTGGACCTGCACAGACAATTTTCTGTCTTAGGGTGAAGTATCCATTTGGAACTTCAAATACTAAATTTTAAATTACTTCCGGGAAATAGGTCGCTAAAATCATCAAAATACCGAATATCGGGAGGTACCGTTATATGGGGGCTATACGAAGACATGGACTTACACAGACAATTTTCTATCTTAGGGTGAAGTATCCATTTGGAACTTCAAATACCAAATTTGAAACAATTACGGTGAATAGTGTCGCTAAAATCATCAAAATACCGAATATAGGGAGGTACCGTTATATGGGGCCTATATGAAAACGTGGACCTACATGGCCCATTTACGAACTTAACCTGCCTACTGTAAAAATAAACATGTGTGCAAAATTTTAGCCATCTATCTCAATTGATTCGAAAGATAGCGTGATTACAACAGGCAGACAGACGGACAGGCAGACGGACATCGCTAATTCGACTTAGAATTTTACGCTGATCAAGAATATATATACTTTGTTGGGTCTGACATGAGTATTTCGAGGAGTTACAAACGGAATGACAAAGTTAATATACCCTCCATAGTATGGTGGAGGGTATAAAAAACCTAAAGTGAGTGAGGCCGTTATATGTGGCCATACCAAAACGAGGTTCCCGGACAATTTTATACTTCAAGGATTGCCATCTATAAAATCTTCTAAAATACCAAATTTGAAACAAATATGTGGGTAAATGTGACAAGGATTATAAAAATACGGAATATCGGTGGGTATCGTTACATGTGGGCCATAGAAAAACGTGGAACTAAATATTCAATGTTCTGCCACCGCGCTAGAACCCATTATAAACTGCAAATACTAATTTTTATCAAAACTTCGAATATCGGCAGGTACCGCCGATGGGAGTGAAACGCCGAATGCGTCGAGCAGTGGACCTGTGGCAACAATATGCCTCTCTATGCACAACGATATGTGCTTTCACACGATATTGCGGGTATTGTCTGCCCGAATGACAGCGAAATACTACATGATGTCTAAAGGAGGCGACAGAACAAGTGACAAATAATTACTCGTTAAAATGTCTAAGGCGATAGCACAAGGTTGCAATAAACCGTAGCGCATACATTTTAACGAATAATTAAGGACCAAACCAGGGGTCAATAAAAAGCAATATTTAATTCAATTATAAATTAAACAGGGGCTACCCCCCCAAGCGTGTACCTATACATACAATGTTTCTCCAACGGAGCTAGAACCCATTATGATCCACAAAAAAAAAAAATCAACAAGAGGCCGAATATTGGGAGGTACCATTGTATGGGTCTATACCAAAAACGTGAACCTATATATAAAATGTTTCGCCACATGAGCTAGAAATCATTATGACCTACAAAGACAAATTTTTAGACAAATTCGTGAAAAAAAACGGGCAAAAATCATAAAATACCGAATATCGGGAGGTACCATTGTATGGGTTGTATGCCAAAACGTGGACTTATACCTTCAATGTTTCGCCACAAGAGCTAGAACCCATTATACCCTACAAATACCACATACGTGAAAAAATGTGGCAAAAATGATCAAAATATCGAATGTCGGCAGGATACCTTTATATAGCAAAACGTAAATATAATGTTTCGCCACCGGAGCTAGAACCCATTACAGGGTGAGATAAAAAACTGCAACAAAGTCAAACCCCATAATTTTTACATTTTTTTTTTAATTTTATTGAATGAAAGCATAAAATGTCGGAAATAGCAACAGATTTTTGAATAAGTTTAGATTTGTTCGAATTGGTCACCTTTGGCAGGAATTATGGCCTTCAAATGGCCAATGAAACCGTCACACGCTGCCCGAATGTTGCTCTGCGGTATTTTGGCCCATTCCCAGCGAAGCTTGAGGTGATCGACACTTTGGTATTTTTTAGTGCCAAACTTGCTTTCCAAAATACTCCAGTATGCGCCCAAAATGTTTGCGTGCCCAAGGCTTTAATACACCCTCCAGAATATTTTCGTGATAATATTCGGCATTAATTCTGATGCCACGATCGATTACTACAAGCTGAGAGTGGCCATCGGCTGTTATGGCGGCTTAAACCATCACCATGGCTGGCTCTTGAGTTCTGGTAGCCAACCGAAGGTGCATATTTTCAGCTGAACTCTTCGGCAAGTAAACACGATCATTTTGTTTGTTTACAAACTGCTGGACAACGAATGTTTTCTCATAGGAGAACACCGAATTCGACAGTTCACAACTTTCGGCCAAGGGAAGCAACTCTTTAGCTCACTTGAACCTATTTTCTTTCTTTTGCGGTGTAAGTTCTTGCACTTTTTTTGGAATTTCAATGGCTTTACCCCGAGCTCATTTTTCAATATTTTCTAAATGGACTATTGCAATATGTTCAGCTCACAAGCCATTTTTCGGCCACTGCGACGCGGGTTTCGATCAAGTCACTTCTTTACTTTTCGAACCATTTCTGCTGATGTTGCTGTTTTCTTCCGTCCACTTCCTTGACGTCGGATTACGCTACCAATATCACGGTAACGAGCGATGGTACGAGACACAAACGATTTATTCAAATTTAAATGCTGGAGTGCTCTTACGATAGCCACTTGTGGTTTTCCAGCAAACTATAAAGAAATCACACTATCACGCTTGAATTCCATCACGGACAACTTTTTTTCTGGAAAATTCTCACCAAAATGCTTTTGTACGCTTGTAAACAGTATAATGAGCTGTCACTGGAATGATTTTAACAGCTGTTTGACGATTGGCTTAGAAATTACAACAGTCTCAAGGTGGTTGCAATTTTTTCATCTCACCTTGTATTTTTATTAATCCACGGTCTGGTGTAAAGATGGAATATATCGGTCCACTCCTTCTGGTATCTCCTCCCAAATGGGTCAACATTTTGAATAACCATGGACCTCATAAAACGCGAAATTAACATCCGATTCCATTCAAAATTGATGCATCTCACTATTTCCATCAACACAAAATCTATTATAAAGGTGGTAGAGATCGGACCATTTCTCCTGGTACCTCATCCACAAAGGGTCAAAGTTTTGAATATCCAGAACGATTATAAAATTCGAATTAAGCATTCGGGTCTCTTAATATTTCACACTTCCCATTGCTTTCACTAATCAAATATCTGCTGAGAAGATGGAATATATCGGTTCACTCATTCTGGTACATTCCCCACAAAGGGTCAGAATTTGGAATGTCTATGAAAGTCGTAGAACGCGAAGTTAACATCCGATTCTTTTCGAATTTCACACATCTCAATATTTCTACTAACACAATATCGTTTGTGTAGATTGGATATATCAGCCCACTCCTTCTGGTAAAAAAAAAAAATATTCTGGCAAAATCCCATTATTGTTGTTTTTATAAAAACAACGTTTGTTTATGAGTGGAGAACGATGGTAATGTTTACCAGGGGGTAAGGCAGGGAATACCTAGGTTTCGGAAAGAGCCACCAACAAAATGCTATGGTATCCCAAACTAGCAAGCCAAACACTGTTCAAAAAAAAAAAAAAAAAAAAAAAAAAAAAAAAAAAAAAAAAAATATATATATATATATATATATATATATATATATATATATATATATGTATATATATATATATATATATATATATATATATAAAGGGTCACAACTTTCGAAATACGTCAGCGATTACATCAAAATTGCTTCGTCAAAATATTTCTCTTGACCAAAAACCTAAGGTAAATATGGAATTTATGATTTCGCTTAAAATTGAATACAAAAATGTTCCATTTTCTTGTAATTTTGCCCATACCAATATTTGTACCTGTATTCGGTCGACAATATCTGGTACCTCACGCACATTTTAGGATTTTCTAAAAATTATCACATATCTCAATCTATAAAGTGAAGGAAGTAACCAATATATTCCACACTTAACACCTCGCCATATTTATATCATATTTATATAGGTCCGAAATAGACTTTAGACGGCCAACAATTTGCATAACCATAAAATAAGTCAAAATATATTTAAATATTCGAATATTAGCTGAGGGTGTATATCTGTCGGCAAAACCGACTGATACATTTTAATTTGTTTTTACTGAAATGTTATTCCCATGACAAAGTATTTTTTCAATAGCACAGCATATCAATGACAAAATAACCTATTGACCTCGAACAATTATTATTTCCCTGTGGTGACAAATTTACCCATTTCAATTGTAAAACAATTATTTCCAGAAGTGGAATCTGTGTTATTTTTAAGCTCTTCCACAAAAAGAGATTTTCTTCATTACTTTGATGTCATTGCGCTTTACAGGCGATTAATAACACCGGCAGGCAGGCAGACAGACAAAATACGACATTTAATCGGAAATTAAAAAAAAAGAAACTTAACAACCAACCTCTGACACAAGCGTTTTCGTTGGAAAATAATATGACATAAAGTTGGGAGTATGTATGTGTGCGCGGGTAAAAGAAATCTTTACTGTTTCTGGCAAGGATTAAACCGTACTTAATAAAATATGTAAGTACTTTGTGGAAATTGATGTTCATTAAAGACATATCTATATTTCATGATTTCATTTTACTTCGGCTTCATCAATTAATTACATCTTCATATTAAATTCTCTTTCGATTTAAGTCAATGTAATTTTTAATTTTATCAAAAGAAAACAGGATCAAAGCAGGAAATGAAGTGGCCCTTTTTTGGTGGCAATCCATTTTCTTTGTCATTACATTTTTGTCAGCCTGCATGCTTGAGTGACTGGCTGGCTGACTGACGAGCATCAACACTGCCCGTGAGATTCTTGCCCGGTATACCTGACGACGTCATCTGGTCTATTTTACATGCCCCCTTCTCTTAGTTTTATAGAATTCCATAGAATTTGAGTTAATTTCATTTCGTTCTCTTTCTTCGAGGCTTTTATTAACATAATCTTCTGCTGATGAAAAATAATAAAAGATGGGAAATGTTCCTTACACAAAATTCCTAGCTGAATAATAAAGAACACAATTCATCAACTGTGTGCAGCTGTCATCGTGAATATCATTGAGAAGTAATTAAAAAATAAGCGGTAGAATAATGATGAAAGGACGATATGGCATTTGAAAAAATGTCTGTGGCAGACATTTAAAATTCAAAAGTTCAGAGTTTTCCAATTTTAATTAGATCTAATTTTTAATTGCAATATATTTCTATTTAAGGCAGGCTTCAAAGAACCTTTAATACCCTTCACCTTAGGGTAAATGAAACATATTTATATAAAATGATCTGAATTCAAGCGGATTTCACTTTTAACTTCTTATACCTATGAGACCGTTTGGATAATAACTGCAAAAAACAATAAAGTGCATGAGGTCGTTATATGGTGCCATACCAAAACGAGAACCTCTATATACAGTTTTATACTTCAAGGATTGTCATCTATGTGACTAGGATTATCAAAATACCGAATATCGGTGGGTATCGTTGTAAGTGCGCTATAGGAAAACGTGGAACTAAATATTCAATGTTCTGCCACTGGGCTAGAAGCCAATATGAACTGCAAATACCAATTTTTATCAACATATCGAATGTCGGCAGGTACCGTTATAGGGGGCTATACCAAAACGAAGTCCTATACATACTGTTTCGCCACCGGAGCTAGAATGAAGCGAGCAACCTAATTTTGTAACCATTCTTGGGTGGCGCGTGCTGAATGCGATGGTGCTGAGTCCTGTTGGAATGTCCAAGTTCTGCGGCCAATATGTTTGCGTGCCCATTGAGACCCACAAATACCAATTTTTAGACAAATTCGTGAGATTTGTGACAAAAATCATTAAAATGTCGAATGTCGGGAGGTACCGTTATATGTTGAACCCATCATGGCTAACAAATATCAATTTTCAGACAAATCCATTAAAAAATCAAAATACCGATTATCGGGAGGTACTGTTATATGGGAGCTACACCAAAACGTGGACCTATATATACAATGTTTCGCAAATACCAATTTTTAGACAAATCCTTGAAAAAATGTGGCAAAAATCTTCAAAATACCGAATATCGGGAGGTACCCTTATATGGCGACTATACCAAAACGTGGACCGATATATCTCATTTCCAATACCAACCATCCTAGACACAATACAAATTGTTCTGCTAAATTTTGAGGCTCTACGTCAAATAATGTGGGCAGTATCGTGATTTCAACAGACAGACAGACTGTCATCGTTAAATCGACTTAGAATTTTATGCTGATTATGAATAAATATATGCTTTATAAGGTGTACGACGAATGTTTTGGGATATTACAAACGGAATGACAGAGTTAATATCCAAGGTGGAGGATATAAAAATTATATGTATACCTCATTCAAGGCGATAATATTTGACGCCCCGTTGTGAGAAAACTGTGGCACCAGTACATATTTGGATGGGCACGGAGTTTATTCGTAAACGAAATTTTGATAAAAAAAATATCATCGTAAATAACCCTTTTTCTAGGAATGTCGGTTCACTGTGCGGAATCTATAAAAATACCAAAGAAAATAGATCTCGTCTTTTACTTAGGAATCGGGTTTTCCTTATATATTCTAAAGAAACATGACGAGAAAACTTTATTCGTAAAAGAAATTTTGATAAAAAAAATATCAGCGAAATAACCCTTTTTCTAGGAAAAAAAATATGTCGGTTCACTGTGCGGAATCTATGAAAATACCAAACAAAATAGATCTCGTCTTTTACTTAGGAATCGGGTTTTCCTTATCTATTCTAAAGAAACATGTCGAGAAAACTTCTTTGTAAAACCAATAAGGAAAAGTCACATGTAAGGCGGGGCCGACTATATGATACCCTACACCACATGTATATTTATTGGCTTTAGAACAGTTATAGAGTGCATGATATCACTTGGAAGGATTACGTTCCGAAATTCACTCCATTTGCGATGGTATTAGTCATAATTGGCACAATATACCTAAAATCGGATTAAGGATATATATGGGAGCTTTATCCAAATCTTAGCCATTCTCGATAAAATGTGGCAAAGGTATTTCCGAGCTTTATATGATATTTGGTACCAAATATCATTGTTGTCGAATGCATATTACGAATGTGCGGGACTTAAACACCAAATCATATGAAACATATATGTGGGAGCTATAGCTATATCTGAACCGATTTTCACCAAATTTAATGTGCTTGCTTCTAGACTGAATTCGGTCGGATACGCCAAAATGCAGGTCATTTGGACAGACATTGGTCATTTGGTACATAATTAACACGAAATTGGTTGAGGATATACAGGGTGATGAAAAAACTGCAACCAACTTTAGACTGCTGTCATTCCTAAGCCACTCGTCCGACAGCTGTTAAAATTATTCCAGTGGCAGCTCATTATATTGTTTACAAGCTTCCAAAAGCATTTTGGTGAGAATTGTCCAGAAAAAAAGTTATTATTTCAGCATTAAAATGTGAATAAATATTTTGTGTCTCGTTATCGTGTTACTGCTAGCGTAGCCCGACGACAAGGAAGTGGACGAAAAAAAGCAGCAACATCAGCAGAAATTTTTCGAAAAGTAAAGAAGCGACTTGATCGAAACCCTCGTCGAAGTGGCCAAAAAATGGCTCGTCATATCATGGCATATCGCAATATTCCATTCGGCAAATATTAAAAAATTAGCTTGGGTAAAGCCATTGAAATTCCAAAAAGTGCAAGCTTACACCGCAACATAATGAAAATAGACTCAAAAGAGATAAAGAGATCGCTTCGCTTGGCCGAAAGTGGTGAACTGCCGAATTTGGTTTTCTCCGATGAGAAAACATTCGTATAATCGTGTTTACTTGCCAAAGAGGTCAGCTGAAAATGTGCACCTTCGGTTGGCCAACAGAACTCAAGCGTCGACCATGGTGATGGTGGACGCGGTCGCTCTCCGCTCGTTTTAATCGACCGTTGTAGAATAAATGCCGAATATTATAGAGGGTGTATTAAAACCTTGGGCACGCAAACATTTTGGCCGCAGACCTTGGACATTCCAACAGGACTCAGCACGCGCCACCCAAGAATGGTTACAAAATGAGGTTCCTCGCTTAATTTCCAGCGCGCAATGACCGCCAAAATCTCCGGATACCAATCCGTTGTACTATTGTATCATGAGTATTTTGGAAAGCAAGATTGGCACTAAACAATACCAAAATGTCGCTCACCTCACGCAAGCGCTGCGCCGGGAATGGGCCAAAATACCGCAGATCAACATTCGGGCAGCGTGTGACGGTTTCATTGACCATATCATCATAATTCGTGCCAAAGGTGACCAATTCGGACAAATCTAAACATATTTTAAAATTTGTTGCTATTTCCGACATTTTTTGCTTTCATTCAATAAAATTTAAAAAAAGTAAAATTATGGCCTTTAACTTTGTTGCATTTTTTTTTTCATCTCACCCTGTATGTGATAATCGACTCACTTTAAGACGTAGGTCAGGCGCCACCTATGGGATATGAATGTGGGATTTTCCTCAAATTTTGCACATCCAAATATTTTTATTTGAGGTGGATATGGAATTTATCGTTGTTTTATTTCTGATACCATTTCTATAGAGCTTTAAATATTCGAAAAATCCTACATACATATATAACATACAGGGAGTAAAATTTTTGATATAGTTCAAACTAGGTCCTTGTTTGTATTTATATGACAAATATTGTTCCGTTTTATTGGTGTAATGCCTTGGCAATTAAAAATATAAGCCAGTATCTAGGAAATTCCTACTAAAGGTGTACTAAGGTCCACAAAACGTTTTATTTTCGATTATCAATCAAAGTGGGATTAAAATTACATTTTATAGATTTTTGTCTTAAATTGGGCGGCACCAACACACTGCTAATTTGGACTTCAATAAGAAAAAACCAGTAAAGAAAGTCCTAAAGTCGGGCGGGGCCGACTTTATGATACCCTACACCATTTTGCTAATTTAGTAGAGCTCCACGTAACAAAAGTTTTTATGGGAGAATTCAACCATACACGCTATGATTACAATTATAATTTAAAGTTCAAAGGACTAAATATGCCGAAGCATTTGTATCTTTTAAATTCGGACCTGTATTGCCCATTTGGTGCACAAATTAATTTTAAATCGGATAAAAATATATATGGGAGCTATATCCAAATCTGAACCGATCTCAATAAAATTTTGCAAATATATTTCTGAGCTGTATATGATATATTTCCTGAAATATCGTTGTTACGGAGTGCATATTACGGCTGTGGGTAACAAATACTAGAAATCGGATGAACAATATATATGGGAGCTATAGCTATATCTGAAGCGATCTTCACCAATTCTATACTCAATTCAGTCATAAGTGCCAAATTTCACGCCATTTGGACAAATATTAGACGTTTGGTGCACAATAAAATGTAAATCGGACGAAGTTATATATGGGAGCTATATCCAAATCTGAACCGACCTCGATAAAATTTAGCAAAGGTATTTCTGAGCTATATTTGATATATTTCCCCAAATATTGTTGTTTCAGAGTGCATATTACGGCTGCCGGGGAACAAAAATAACAAATCGGATGAACAATATGTATGGAAGCTATAGCTATATCTGAACCGATTTTGATCAAATTTGGCATACTTATTTTTAGGCCTAATTTGGTTGTATGTGCAAAATTCCATACTATTCGGGCTGATATTACACGTTTGGTGCACAATAAAAGGCAAATCGGACGAAGATATATATGGGAACTATATCTAAATTTTGACCGATTATCTCCAATTTCAATAGGGTTCGTCCTTGGGCCAAACAAATGATTTGTGCAAAATTTCATCTCAATCGGATAATAAATGCGACCTGCATTTTGTTCACAAGAATACATGGACAGACGGACTGCCATGCATAAATCAACTCAGAAAGTGATTCTATGGAGATCCTGAAAAGTAACTATGGGTCTATCTCGCTTCCTTTTCCATGTTACAAACAAATGCACAAATACATAATACCACTACTACTATGTGGTGTAGGGTATAATCAGCCTCGCCGCTATACGGAGCTTATTTCCCAAGCTTGCGCTAAATTTGGGGTTATACCAATATTGCAGTGAAAAATTTTGTGCTGGTCCCCTGAAAATCTCAAACGGTTTCTATCAAATATTTTTTTTGAAACTGTTCCTAAAGTCTTCAAAATACTTCAAAGTTGGAAATGTGACATAACATATCCAAATAACCTGATTCGGTTGAAAATCATAGTCTAATATTAGTGTAATATTTCTAGAGAACACTTTTAATTTCTGCAACGCATAACGCATAATTAAATAGTTTATTTATCTTTTCGAATAAAATAAATATTATTAACCACATTAAATTGATTATGTTGGAGCATAACAACAATATAGTTGTGGAAGTGTGTCGCAATGATTTCTTCTTTACGTCATTGCGACGATTGCAGCACTGATTTCAAAACTAAAAGCAAATTATCGATAAATCAAAAAAAAAAAAAACACAAAATCACAAAATCACATTTTAATTTACTTATAATTTAAATTAACACCTTCTAAGAATGCTGCAGTTGTTGTTGTTGTCCTCGAACATGATTATTACAAAGTAAATAGTTTCAAATTGATTTGGACGTGTGCGGAGCTGTGTGATTAATTAAAAGCAAATATTTAAGTAATATCACAAGTGCTGTTTAATTGTGGCAAAAAAATACGTAAAATCATTGGGAGATAGATAGTAGAAAAGTATGAAGTAAATGTTAAATTAAAATAGGTTTCGGAAAATAATTAAAAAATGTTTGATTTGACAAATGGAAAACTGAAAAATTACCCTAGTTTTTACAGAGGCATTTCTGGGTCTCGTACCTAATGTCATTAGCATCGGGAGCATATTACAGCTTTCCGGCAGCTTAAAACTCAAAACGGTTATAACGTAGGACATTCTAGGACATTTTCGATTAACATAAGACAAATTGCAAAGATAAACATGCACTTTCACCAAAATATACCTAAAATTATTTTTTTTCTATAATTACATAACAAATTATAAAATTATATTATACATGTTATGAAAATAAAGCTAACAAGTAGAAAAGCCGGACCGAACTTTTAATACCCTCCGTCATTTGGTACAAATTTGGCAATTTTCAAAAAAAAAAATAATAATAATAAAATCCGTTTAAAATTCTGTTAAAATCCTAAAAATACCGAATGCCTATACGACAACGTAGACCTGCATAGGCAACTTTTGTCATAAGTTAATACAATATTTAAATTCGAAATTTGAAGAAAAATCTGTTTATAATGTAGCTAAAATCATCAAAATACCGAATATAGGCGGTACCGTTATATGGGGGCTATAGGAAGGCGTGGACCTGCACAGATAATTTTCTGGCATGGGCTGAAGTATCCATTACGAACTTCACATGCGAAATTTGAAACAATCCCGGTAAATAATGTCGCTAAAATCATCAAAATTCCGAATATCGGGGGGTATGGTATATGGGGGCTATGCGAAGACGTGGACCTACATGGCCCATTTTCTGTTTTATGCAGCAGTATTTATTACGAACTTCAAATACCAAATTTGGAACGATTCCGTTAAATAATGTCGCTAAAATCATCAAAATACCGAATATGGGGGGGTACCGTTATATCGGGGCTATAGGAAGACGTGGACCTACATGGCTCATTTTTTGACTTAGGATGTAGTATCCATTACGAACTTCAAATACCAAATTTGAAACAATCCCGGTAAATAATGTCGCTAAAATCATCAAAATACGGAATATCGGGGGGTACCGTTATATCGGGGCTATATGAAGACGTGGACCTATATGGCTCATTTTTTGACTTAGGATGTAGTATCCATTACGAACTTCACATGCGAAATTTGAAACAATCCCGGTAAATAATGTCCTTAAAATCATCAAAATACGGAATATCGGGAGGTACCGTTATATGGGGGCTATACGAAGACGTGGACCTGTACAGATAATTTTCTGTCTTAGGCTGTAGTATCCATTACGAACTTCAAATGCCAAATTGGAAACAATTCCGGTGAATAATGTCGCTAAAATCATCAAAATTTCGAATATCGGAAGGTACCGTTTTATGGGGGCTATATGATAACTTAGATCTACATGGCCCATTTACGAACTTAACCTGCCTACTGGCAAAATATACATGGGTGCTAAATTTGTTCGAAAGATAGCGTGATTACAACAGACAGACAGACACACAGACAGACAGACGGACATGGCTAAATCGTCTTAGAATTTTACGCTGATCAAGAATATATATACTTTGTTGGGTCTGACATGAGTATTTCGATGAGTTACAAACGGAATGACAAAATTAAGATACCCTCCATAGTATGGTGGAGGTTTTATTTTTTAACTTTAATATCGCAGTCACCTAAATAGAGGAGGAAAGTTACAGCCTCTTCACATTATTAAAAAAATTCAGATTAAGAAAAAATGTTTGGTCATAGAATTCTACTATAGGTCCTAGAAGATGTCAATAGTCTAAATATTACCTACACGCCAGGAACTCATGCATGGGTGAGATGAGATGGAATTCAAGCGTGATATATTTGGCTGGAAAACCACAAGTGGCTATCGTTAGAACACTCCAGCATTTAAATGTGAATAAAGCGTTACCGTGATACTGGAAGCGTAGCCCGAAGTCAAGGAAGCAACATCAGCAGAAATGGTTCGAAAAGTAAAGAAGCGACTTGAACGAAACCCGCGTCGCTGAGGCCGAAATATGGCTCGTGAGCTGGACACATCGCAATATTCCATTCAGCAAATATTGAAAAATGAGCTCGGGGTAAAGCCATTGAAACTCCAAAAAGTACAAGAACCTACACCGCAACAAAAAGAAAATAGACTCTAAAGAGCTAAAGAGTTGCTTAGCTTGGCCGAAAGTGGTAAACTGTCGAATTTAGTTTTCTCCGATAAGAAGACATTGGTTGTCTAGCAGTTTGTAAACAAACAAAGTGATCGTGTTTACTTGCCAAAGAGGTCAACTAAAAATGTGCACCTTCGTTTGGCCACCAGAACTCAAGCGCCGGCCATGGTGATGGTGTGAGCCACCATAAGAGCCGATGGTCGCTCTTCGCTCGTATTAATCGACTATGGCATCAGAATAAATACCGAATTGTATCGCGAAAATATTCTGGGAGGGTGTATTAAAGACTTTGGCACGCAAACATTTTGGCCGCAGACCTTGGACTTTCCAACAGCAAGGACTTTGGAAAGCAAGGACTGTTTCATTGGCCGTTTGAAGACCATAATTCGTGCCAAGGGTAACAAATTTAAAGAAGTCTAAACTTATTCTATAATTTGATGCTATTTCCAACAAATTTTTTATTTCATTTAATAAAATTTAAACCAGTAAAGAAAGCCTTAAAGTCGGGCGGGGCCGAATTTATGATACCCTACACCACTATATTAAATTAAAAGTTTTTATGGGAGAATTCAGTCATACACGCTATGATTAAAGTTCAAAGGACTAAATATGCCAAAGCATTTGTGTCTTCTAAATTCGGACTTGTATTGCCCATTAGGTGCAAAATTAATTTGAAATCAGATAAAGATATATATGGGAGCTATATCCAAATCTGAACCGATCTCCATAAAATTTGGCAAATATATTTCTGAGCTGTATTTGATATATTTCCCTGAATATCGTTGTTACGGAGTGCATATTACGGCTGTGGGTAACACATATGACAAATCGGATGAACAGTATATATGGGAGCTATAGCTATATCTGAACCGATCTTCACCAAATTTGACATACTAGCTTCTAGACTCAATTCGGTCGTAAGTGCCAAATTTCATCCAATTTGGGAAAATATTAGACGTTTGGTGCACAATCAAAGGTAAATCGGACGAAGTTATATATGGGAGCTATATCCAAATCTGAACCGATCTCGATAAAATTTAGCAAATGTATTTCTGAGCTGTATTTGATATATTTCCCCAAATATTGTTGTTACAGAGGGCATATTACGGCTGCGGAGGACAAAAACAACAAATCGGATGAACAATATATATGGGAGCTATAGCTATATCTGAACCGATTTCGATCAAATTTGACATACTTATTTTCAGGTCCAATCTGATCGACGTGAAAAAATCCATACTATTCGGACTGATATTACACGTTTGGTGCACAATAAAAGGCAAATCGGGCGAAGATATATATGAGAGCTATATCTAAATTTTGACCGATTATCTGCAATTTCAATAGGGTTCGTCCTTGGGCCAAACAAATGATATGTGCAAAAATTCATCTGGATAGGACAATAAATGCGAACTGTACTTTGTTTACAAAAATACATGGACAGACGGACAGACGGACGGACGAACGGACGGACATGCATAAATCGACTCAGAATGTGATTCTATGCAGATCATCAAAAGGAACTATGGGTCTATCTCGTTTCCTTTTGCCTGTTACAAACAAATGCACAAAGACATAATACCCTGACCACCTTGTGGTGTAGGGTATAAATAGAACAGTGTTGGCTTGTTTGTTCGGGATACCATAGTATTTTGTTGTTGCAAAATGGTGAGGCTTAATCCCTTTATTGTTGTTTTTATAAAAAACTACGTTTGTGTATTAGTGGAGAACGATGATAATGTTTACCATGGGGTAAGGCAGGGAATACCTAGGTTTCAGAAAGAGCCACCAAATTCCTCCCCGGAAGTTATTTTAAAAATAACTTCTATAACAAAAAAAAATTTTTACCCAAGTGGCGAGATCGTAAGCTCAAACAAACGTTGTTTTTATAAAAACAACAATAAAGGGATTAAGGCTGACCATTTTGCAACAACATTTTAAAAAAATGTAAAAATTATGGCGTTTGATTTTGTTGCAGTTTTTTTTATCCCACCCTGTATATGGTTTATTCTGAGATTTATAGTAAAATTTTGTGTAACATATTTCCTTTTTTAACAACTTCCACATATAACGAACTTTTATTAAACATTTAGGCGTTAAATCGAAATTAGAGAAAAATTGATAAAAAAATAAGAAATATTTTCGGTTTTTTTTACGGAACTTTAATGGAAAAATATTTTGGCATATAATGGAAATAATGATTTCTTTTCTTTGGTGGCTTATATTAACATTTGATGAAGAATATTTTTGTTTTTGACGTCATCCTTCTAAAATAATACTTTCTTGGAGTACTGCTTTAACCCTTAAATGTGTTTTAATATATTTGAAATTCTGGCGTTTGGGTAAAATTTAGACTATTTAAGTCTTCAAGAACCTATAGTAGAAATTTATGACAAATAGTTTTATAGAATATTTTGACTTGCGTTTAAAGGGAGTTTTTAACTATATTTAAAAAAGTAAAACGACCCCATTGTCGATTAATTATACTTTTATCTGTAATATTTGGGAAGGAATCTTAGTCCGAATATTTCCGAATAAAAATGTGTGGAAGATGGGGAACTTGCCGCCTCCTATTTGGCTACCTTTCGGTGTAAACATTCAAAACGCGATACACATGTCTTTTTTTTCTCTATTTTCATAATCTGCTGGATTTTCTCCGTAATTATTTGTTTGTGTTGCAAACCCCCAACCGAATTATACTCACTTCAAATAATTAGATTAATATCATATCAAACAAGTCGAAACCCATTCGAATTTGCATTAATTTCCAAAAAAAAAAAAAAAAAAACAGCAACAACTCATGAGAGGATAACGAAAAGATTGCCAAAGAAAATTAGATTGAAAATAATAAATCATTATTTTCGCAGTGAGTGTGTGCGTGTGTGTTTCCATGTTTTCTTCTAATACGACGAAAGAAAGTTCATGTTCCAAGGACGGCCGTCCGTACGTTCATCTATCCATCGACAGACATACTATTAGTCCAATATGGTATCATCATCATTATTATAAGAGGATTTATAATGGCATGGAATGGCAAGCAGGAAAAAACAAACAAAAATTGATACAATACAAGAACGATGTGTGGTGATGAGGAAAGATTTCTTAGAAAAAGCTATTCATTAGTTGTCTGTTGCTTAAAATCAAAAATTCATTGGAGACATTTCAATATGGTCTATTGAGAAATATTTATCAACAAAAGTTAATTAAAAAGAGAAGGCATTTAAAACTATTCATAATTAAAATTCAAATAATGTTAGACTGGAGTCTGAATCAAAGTACTACAAAAGTAGTTGTCAAAAAAACTCTTCGCATATTTTATATATTGCAATGTCAAAACTCATATTTATTTGGCACTGACAATCTCATGTAAGGACACCATATCTAATGTCCCAAATCAGAATTCTCACTGATTTTGGAACGAGTACGGAACTTCCTGTGGTTGGTAATCTTGTGTTAGGAACATAAAGCCGCTTAAACAATGGAGGTTTATACGACAAACATAATGCAGACATTCGGTAATGAGACCAAGTCTTGTTACTGTGCTGTATGTTACTTCGACTAAAAAAGAGATGTTGCCTCCTATATAACAGTAAGTTTGTTAAATCCGAATTTATTTAAGACAAGTACAATTCATATATTTCAAATACTTCTACTAGAGCAACGCAGTTGCGACCTCCTTGATATAATTATCGTAGATCTTTCAATTCCGAATTTAAATAGCATGCATAATAGGCACATATTTTAAAATAGCAGTTTAAACAGTTATGTTAATCTGTCTTTCAGGGCAATTTTGGAGATTTATTTCTTGTTATTATTTACAGTTTATAACGAGTACTAGAATACCCTCCACCAATTTTTCAAAAAAAAAAAAAAAAAAAAAAAAAAAACAAAAAAAACAAAAAAAAAATAAATCGGAATCGGTTGAAAATGACTGCTTAAATAATAACCAGTAAAGAAAGTCCTAAAGTCGGGCGGGGCCGATTTTATGATACCCTACACCATTTTGCTAATTTAGTTGAGCTCCACTTAATAATTAAAAGTTTTTATGGGAGAATTCAATCATACACGCTATGATTATAATTATAATTTAAAATTCAAAGGACTAAATATGCCAAGGCATTTGTATCTTTTAAATTCGGACTTGTATTGCCCATTTGGTGCGAAATTAATTTGAAATCGGATAAAAATATATATGGGAGCTATATCCAAATCGGAACCGATCTCGATAAAATTTGGAAAAGATATTTCTGAGCTGTATTTGATATATTCCCTGAATATCGTTGTTACGGAGTGCATATTACGGCTGTGGGTAACAAATATGACAAATCGGATGAACTGTATATATGGGAGCTATAGCTATATCTGAACCGATCTTCACCAAATTTGGCATACTACCTTCTAGACTAAATTCGGTCGTATTTGCCAAATTCCATCCCATTTGGACAAATATTAGACGTTTGGTGCACAATAAATGGTAAATCGGACGAAGTTATATATGGGAGCTATATCCAAATCTGAACCGATCTCGATAAAATTTAGCAAAAGTATTTCTGATCTGCATTTGATATATTTCCCCAAATATTGTTGTTACAGAGTGCATATTACGGCTCTGGAGGACAAAAATAACAAATCGGATGAACAATATATATGGGAGCTATAGCTATATCTGAACCGATTTTGATAAAATTTGGCATACTTATTTTCAGGCCTAATTTGGTTGTATGTGCAAAATTCCATACTATTCGGGCTGATATTACACGTTTGGTGCACAATAAAAGGCAAATCGGACGAAGATATATATGGGAGCTATAACTAAATTTTTACCGATTATCTCCAATTTCAATAGGGTTCGTCCTTGGGCCAAACAAAAGATCTTTGCAAAATTTCATCTGGATTGGGCAATAAATGCGACCTGTACTTTGTTTACAAAAATACATGGACAGACGGACGGACGGATATGCAGATCAGCAAAAGGAACTATGGGTCTATCTCGTTTCCTTTTGCCTGTTACTAACAAATGCACAAAGACATAATACCCTGACCACCTTGTGGTGTAGGGTATAAAAACACCTAATATACAGGGTTGCCCATATTCGACGGACCCATGTTTTGTTATGCGAATTGTGTGCGGTGGAGCGCCGTCTTGTTGAAACCAGAACTGCCTCATACGCTTTCGACGAATAATTGGCATCACAAAATTGGTCATCATGTCGCAATAACGCTCCTGATTAATGGTAAAAGCATGGCCATTTCGCACTAACGCCGCACCAAACTGTGACTTTTTCGTCATGAAGAGGCACTTCTTGGACCTGAGGATTTTCAGTGGCGTAAAAACGGTCCCTTAGAAGGCGCACTTCTTACATTTTTTAATGATTGAAAAGCACGTTGAGTTTTCACAATTGACTTCTTCTGTTGAATGTTAATTTCAACTATTTCAGAGCGCTCGCGTGGCGTGTATTGGTTCATGGTAAAAATCTGATTGGACTGACGCTGCAAACGCGGTATGCATTAAGCGATGTGACATCTCTGTCAAAAGTTATGGCGTTGCCAGATAGGTCCGTCGAATATGGGCAACCCTGTATGGAGTTACCGAAATATTGGGGCTAATATGAAGACGTGGACATGTATAGACAATTTCCGGTCACAGGCTGAAGCATCCGTTAGAAATTTTAAATTCCAAATTTCAAACAATTCTGGTGGAATGTGTGACACAAATTATAAAAAATACCGAATATCTGGAGGCACAGTACCAAAACCTAGGCATATATTTACAGTTCAGAAAATTCGGGTTAAAATTGTAACTACAACACCCAAAAAACTTTAAATCTGTCGATACAGTTATATGGGGGCTATACCGAAACGTGGACCCATATAGCCAATTTTCAATACCAAAAGTCCTGCAGTCCTAATACACATTCGAGTAAAATTTATATTTCGAGCTGTTACAAACTGACTAACAAAAAATGAAAGGACTATATGTTTTCTAAAGGAATATCTTTGTATTTGTTTGTAATTGGTCATAGCTGGAGAAATCCTTTGAAGAGCACGAACTTTAAGCTTACAAAAAGTTTTACAAAGAGTTCTGCCATTCGGTATTATGTGAACTGGTAGCTCAAACATCTTGAAATTTGGTACGGGAATCGAGGATGGAGAGTAAGTTAGATATATGAAGGAAATGTGTACTAAATGTGCGAACTATACCAAGTGGTAGCTAATATGGAAAAGTTTGGTTAAGGGTGAACGGATGAAATTTTGGTAGTAGGATTGTGGTAAAGAGTTGGTTTTGGAAAATATTTGGTAGAATTTGGTTTTTGGTGAATAATAATTTGAAATAAGAAATTTAGGGTCGTTCTTTATGTGTACCCTTGCCATATGTAGGTCATGTGTCTGGCCTACATAGGAAGGGTAGGAAGAGTACTGAATGCTTGAAGGTTTAGAGATACAATTCTAAAATTGGATATTTACGTTACTGATGGCCTCTTCGTTTGAGATTTGGCGGTGGTTTGGCAAATGCGTGTTTTATTGGTACGAAAAGTACTAAATGGTACTAAATTTAATATTGTCTGATGGGATGGGCTGGAGTCCCCAACTTTTATATTGAGGTCTCTGTTGGTACCTGGAATTGAGATATGAATGTGGTTTTGGAAATGTATACTATAATTGTACGAAACTTACTGAATTTGGTATTGAGTGAATATTTAGAGCTGAAATACTAAATTTTAATTTGGATGTCACTGTGGGTAAGATATGGAGGTGGTTTTGGATATATGTACTATAATTGTACAGAAAGTACTAAATAGTACTAAATTTGGTATTGGGTGAAGCAACAGAGCTGAAATATTGAAATAGTATATAGATGTCACTGTTGGCACTGATTTTGGATATGCGTACTATAAATGTACTAAATTGTAAAAAAATTGGCATTTGGGGAAATTACATAGCTGAAATTTGATATTAAAGTCACTGTTGGTATCTGAGGTAAAGATATGGAAGTGGTTTTGGAAATGTGCACTATAATTGTTCGTAAATGGATTGAGTTGGAATACAGAAATTTTATATTGAGGTCACTACAGGTTTCTATGGTTTACATATGGATGTGGGTACATTGTGCAATGGTTTTACTCCTCAGTAAATTGGAATACGAAAGATTTTTAAAATGTTTGGGTGCATAAACATTTTCCTATCATTCTTTCCGAAAAGAAAGAAAAACTTGAATAACATATAAAATCTATTATATATATATATATATATATATATATATATATATATATATATATATATATATATATATATATATATATATATATATATATATATATATATATATATATCTATACATTTACGATGGATGATTTTACGATAAGGTGTCCCATGGATGATTTTACAATAAAGTGTCCCATGGATGATTTTACTATAAGGTGTCAAAAATAGAACGCAACCATGAAATCGGAAACCGGTATCGTAAAATGATAACCAGTTTTTTTCCTGCTATTGATGAAAAATTCAATTGCTGCATCAGTCATTTCCCGGTCATGCTTTTTGCCGTTTGGGAAATAAGAATTGGCCGAATAGATGTGCGTTTCAATACCTTTAGATTTTTTCTTTGGGGTTTTTGAAGACGATGATCTGCGAGAGTAAGCCGGCGATGACTCAAGCCTTAAAAGAGGAAATCGAACAATGCATTAATGAAATACCGCAGCATTTTTGCAAAACGGTACCAAACGAAAATATCAGTAAAAGATCATGTGTGTGCCAGCAAAGCCATTCTGACTACTTTACGATGTAATAAAGTTTCACTAGGTTTTTATTAAAAAATTTAAAATTGCGTTCTATTCGGGACACCCTTTATGGCCCATGAAAATCGATTTCGTCCTAGATCGTATTTTATTTATTTATTTTTTTTTTTTTTTTTTTTTTTGAAGTTGTACACTTTTTTAACGCCTTTACCAGAAAGGTTTGGACCTTACTGCCCATCTTTAATATCGATCAGAGTTTGAGTAAAAATATTTCGTCCGAACGGATCCTAAATTTCCTTAACGGATTTTGATCATAAAGTCATGGGAACAAAGTCTTAAAATATTTTGGATATAGCAAATGATATACAACCTATATATCCATAAATCGAAATTAGACATGTAGGTATGTATTGGTGAGTAGCCGTGAGATAAAGTGTGTTTTTTTTTGGAAATTCATACTTAAAATTAATACTATTAAATTAATACAATGTAGGTCACTATTAATACCAGCTATCAGACCAGTTGGTGATTTAGGAAATTCGTACAGAATAGGGACAAAAATGCTCCACCTACAATAGATCTAGTGTGAATATGAGACATATTAGCCTACTACCTCTGATTCTCTTCAAAGTTTACCTGTAGGTACAATGTTATGATATGTCTCCCAAGAAAGGGTATACACCTCATATCTCTTTAATATACCGACATTTTTAACTTTCTTATACATACAACTTTTAGACTGTCGCTATAGCCTCTTCTGTAAAAATGAGAAAGGACTTCGAAGTTATTCCAAAGTCTCCTTAGCCCCTAATTCCTAACATTTTTTATAGAAAAAAATAATACAAAACGTTTACCAAATTCTTCACTTACCTCTAATTTGTCGGCAATTTACAAATCTGCAATGAAACGTTACAAAAAAAGGAAAACAACAATTAATATCAAATTGTGATGTAAAATGGCAATTAACAAATTTTGTTGATTTAAACAAATCAAACGGTGCTGAAAAGAAAAACGATTTTCCATTTAAAATGCTGCAAAACTCGTTTAAATATTTCTCTGAGACTCTGAATGACAGTGCCAGTCAACGAAAGCTAAGCCGATTGGCTGGGATGTTAAAAGAATGATACATATCTGAGTGGCTGACTGAGCGCGACTGACTGACTGACTGACTGATGAAATGCTAATTATAAATGGATTGACATTTTTCTTAATGGCATTCCATTAGAAGAGACGACAAGTTGCACAAACAAACCACGTCAATCAATCAAATGCGGGGGAAATGTGCGTAAGAGAGAAAAATGAAAAAGATGAAATATGTACAAGGGCAAAAAGGGGACAGGGCAACATGACTTACAACGTAAATGTATTGTTCTTACAAGGTCAAAAAAGGAGATTGAATTATTGGCCAAAAAGACCACAAGAAAAAAACAGTTTGTCTTTAAAATTGGATTGTTTCGTTGATCTAATTGTCTGGGCATTTAAAGTTCAAACCTAGCCACTTGCCATGACTTTCGCCCACTAAAACCTCTACTTAACCTGCCCCCATAAAACCCAACTACATTTTATCCTTTAAAAAGAAAGAAAAAAATAATTTTACAAATTTCCACAAAATGTCAACCTAACCACCACCGCCGCCACTCTCCGCCAGGCATTAAAGAGTTTGTTTTTCCACGAAAATTATTACCAGTAGCAGCAGCTTAATTAGCAAAAAACAATTTCCAACAGTCCTCGGCAAAGTACAATTAAGCCAACAGGCAAACCGTAACAAAAACAACAACAACAACAACAAGGAAAAATGAGAAACAACAACAGCGTCATTAACAAAAGCATTATGAACATCATAAGAAAATGAGCTACAACAGTAGCAACAATGCCAACAACAACATTGCTTCAATATGCCATATTAATGCCACTTTGCTGTTGTTTGTTTTTACGACGACAGGCAACAGCAACGCCAACGCCAACAACACAATATAAAGAAAATCTCATCCTTACAATGTATGAAAAAAAAACATTCACTTTTCCGTTTCTATTCTCCGGACCCGTCAAGAAGAAGGATGCAGTCGTGTTGTTGTGAATTTTGTGTTGCCTTAATGTTATGTTCTTGTTTTGTCAATTATCATTATCGCCATTTTTGTTACGACAGACGAAAGCTGTAAAATTTTTAATAAAACTTTTAAAGTTGAAATATAAGAAAATAGAAATGGTATTCGGTTCTGGCAGACTATGAAAAAAACTTAAAATCTCAAAGAATAAATTTGAAAACTTGGACAGATCTTGGCAAATTCAACAAAAATTTGGAAGGTATATGAACCGAAAAAAACTCATTACTACCCTCTGCATTAAAGATAGATTGGAAATGAATGGATATTTCTTCAAATTGCAGAGCAACATATCATATTCTCCTTAGTACCATCTATATTCTCCCGATTATACATCTGTCGTTTTAGCCGAGGGGAGGTACTTAATGGAGTGGGCCGATATTGTCTATTTTCTAATCTAGCGCTGATGCAAATATTAAGATTTGCAAAGTTGGAGCAAACTTGGATTATCCTCTATCTTTCTGTGCAAAAAAAAATATTTTTTTTAAAATTTCGGCCTTTTGTGCGGGAGGTGCCAGAATTGTCCATCTCCGAACTCGATCTAAGTTTATTAATAATATTACGATGTACCAAGTTTGGACCATATCAGATACTCCCTTCGAGAGTTATCGTACGCCCCAGAGAGACAGACATACAGACGGACGGACGGAGGGACATCGATAGATCGACTCCAAATGTCCTGAAACGGATTTGATGCAAAGAGACCTTGGGTCAAAAACTGTTATTTCGACTAGGCACTTTTTGCCAGTATCAAATGATATACACCCTCTCTAGCCATATGGCTGAGGGTATAAAGACACAGGCCAAGGCGATATCGAAAAGTACTTTCCGAATATATGGACCTTATTTCTGAATTTTCTGAAGCGGTGTAAAGGAAGGGCACAAATGAAAGGCGTCGAGGAGTACTTTCTAATTACGGTATTTTTTCGAGTTTTCTGAAAAATTATCGCTAAATTTTAAGAAAATTACAGATAAAAGGGTCCACAAGCTGGGCACAAATGAAACATCTAGAGGACTACCTTCCGAATATATGGACCTTACAGGCAAAGACTTTGGAATTTTTCGAAGTTACTGAAAAATAATCTCTCAATTTGAGGAAAATTACAGATAAAAGGATCCACTGAACAGAAATTAAGAATGAAGCGGTGTTAAGGCTGGGGAAAAAATGAAAGGCATCGAGGAGTACTTTCCGAATATACGGACCTTATAGGCAAAAAGAATTTCAGACATAGAATGTGTGAAATTTGAAGAGAATCGAATATTTTACCAGCGTTTCATTATTCAAAAAGTTAACCGCTTTATGGAGAAGGTAGCAGAAGGTGTGATCCGATTTATCCCATCTTCACACCAGATCTTGCGTAAGCTGAACATATTGCAATATTCCATTCGGCAAATATTGAAAAAATGAGCTCAGGGTAAAGCCCTTGAAATGTCAAAAAGTGCAAGAACTTACAACGCACCAGAAAGAAAATAGACTCAAAAGAGCTAAAGAGTTGCTTCGCGCTTGGCCGAAAGTGGTGATCTGCAATTTGAATTTGGTTTTATCCGATGAGACAACATTCTTTGTCCAGCAGTTTGTAAACAAACAAAATGATCGTGTTTACTTGCCAAAGAGGTCAGCTGAAAATGCGCACCTTCGATTGGCCACCAGAACTCAAGCGCCGGTCATGGTGATGGTGTGGGCCGCCATAGCAGCCGATGTTCGCTTTCCGTTCGTATTAATCGACCGTGGCATCAAAATAAATATTGAATATTATAGCGAAAATATTCTGGAGGGTGTATTAACGCCTTGGGCACGCAAACATTTTGGCCGCAGACCTTGGACATTCCAACAGGTCTCAGCACGCGCCACCCAAGAATGGTTACAAAATGAGGTTCCTCGCTTCATTTCCAGCGCACAATGGCCACCAACATCTTCGGATACGAATCCGTTGGACTATTGTGTCTGGAGTATTTTGGAAAGCAAGGTTGGCACTAAAAATACCAAAGTGTCAATCACCTCAAACAGCATGGTCAGTATGTGACGGTTTCATTGGCCGTTTGTAGGCCATAATTCGTCAATTCGAACAAATCTAAACTTATTCTAAAATTTGATGCAATTTCCGACATTTTTTGCTTTCATTCAATAACATTTAAAAAAAATAATTATGGTGTTTGACTTTGTTGCTGTTTTTTTATCTCAAGCTGCATATGTTCAAAATCATATAAGGGCCTTAACATAATTTGGTCTATGAACCCAGAATTCTTTGGGGGTTATGATCTTAAAATAAGTACTATGAAGCCCACTCGATATTTTTTACAACCCAGACTGGCTATTGTAGAATGAAATTATAAAAAAATGTCTCGAAATTTTGATAAAGTAATACATTTTCCTACCTACACATATAGTAGAATTTTAGGACAAATAATTTTAAAGAATATTTTGACATGCTACGATTCCGTTTAAAGGACATTTTTGAATTCTACAATTTTCGACCAAAATATTTCTCATATTTTTATCAGCAATATTTCCAAAGATACTATGTAAAAATTCCTGGATTCCGAGGAATCTTAACCCGAAGATGCTAAAAAAGTATCTACAAATTTACCATTTCGAAGATTGGAAATGCAGCTTTTTTTCTATTTTTAGAATGCTATGTTGAATTTATGTGGCCTGTGACAGTCGTTACTAGTAATGCGAAAATCAATACATCCGGCCACCAAAGTTGTGCGGAAGTTTTTTACAAAATCAAGGACTTTGTAATATACTTCTGCATATTCTGTAAAATGTAGATATAGATGGTAGATTGAACGTCTTTTTACAAGCCACAAAAAATTTACCCACAATTCAAGGGAACCCATATATCATACACTACCACTACCATTTCATCCAAATATTCATTTCACATTAACAAAATTATTCCATTTCGGAAACACGATACGAACCTATTCCACAATGTAAACCACAATAAGATAATACCAGCTTGCAGTTACATACCACAATTCTAATTGGAAAGTAGTTACAGGTTAGCAAATTAAAACTTCCCATCCACAATTGCCGTTCCCCCCACAAAATAATACATTTATATCCATCCTGCTTTTGGTGAGGTTCTGCAGTTTTGGATGCAGAGCAAATATTGTATTCTTTGAATATCTAATGGAAATTTGTTTTTGTTCGAATTTACAATGAACTCCAGGCTGGTGGTGTCAGCGTCTGTGTGCTTTGGTTGATGTGTTGGTACTTTGTCCGTGTTGTTGTAGCACCATTTTGGAACATCGTACACCACTATGGTGTATGCACAATACTGGTAAATTTAGTTAGTTCTGCTGTGAGTGTGTATGTGTCTCACTCTCTCTCTCTCTCTAGGTTTAGACTGCATTCATGTCCTTGCTGTATCCTTTTCAATCCGATCTGTTGTCCATGCAATTTTTGTGTGTGGCTCACATTCATCCATTCATTTATTTTGCATCTTTTTTGTAATTTGTTCTCGAAACGAATGAAAAAAAAGAATCCTTGGAACAAAAACTTAATATCTCTGCTGTTCTATTCAAACTCTAACTAATTAACCAACACGAAAATGTTTGGTCTTTGAAGTGAAACATTTGGTCTGGTCTGTTTTATCTCTCCTTCTTTCATTTAAATTGTGGTTGTGGTGGATAACATTAAAAACGTATTAATTCAAGGAAAATGCTACAGATTTTCCTCTTTAGTTGGTGGCTTCGATTCGGCGGTTTTTTGGTAGAACATGGCGGAAAAATTGCAGAGATTGCAATTCCGGCTCGATAAGGGTCATATGAGAATGTTTCCATTTAATGATGGTGAAGGCATGACACCTAAAAGGACGTGAGGAGCCGTTACAAAAAATTAAAGAGATGAGGCCTTGAATCTTAGCAGACAGTCAGTTTTAAGATCTTAAAAACCTTTAATTATATTGTAGACTGATTTAAAGAGCATACATCTTTGGAATGGGATGATATTCTGTCTTAAAAAGGATTTATAAAAGACCTTACATGTTAGACAACCCTTTTAACTATTAAGGATGACCTCTAAAAGTCATCATATTAAAGGGATGTGTAAATGATATTCTATTCCTAGAAAAATAGATCTTCTAATCATACAAGATCTGTTGGTGCATTGGGGTGACAAAGCTGGGTTTATGGCAATTCGTACCAAAAGGGTACGAAAAGTACTAAAATGAACTAAAAATATAATACTATGTAATGGACTAACGGTATCAGAGTCACTAATGGAGTTCAGGGTAGTTGCACCAAAGGATTTCCGAGAATTCGAACTTAAATATTACGAAAAGCTTTGATATTGTACTAAACTTCTAAACTGGTACCATTTGGTATTATGTGAACGGATAGGGCAAAAACCTAAAATCTAGTATGAGATTCAGACTGGAAAATAAGTAAGTTTTATATATGAAGGCCGTTTTGGTAATGTTTACTAAATGGTACTAAATTTGGAACAGTTTTGTGGGTGAAGCTGGAATTTTGAAATTTTGTATTGAGTTCCAAGCTGGTGGAAGGTTTGTTATATAGAGATGGTGTTAGAAATGTGTACTACAAGTACACAACAAGTACTAAATAGTACTATGTTTGGTAAATTTTGGTATTGGATGAATGCGAGTAGGTTATGCTTGAAATCTGAAATTTTGTATTAGGGTCGATGTTGATGTGAAATATACAGGCTGAGATAAAAAAAACTGCAACAAAGATAAACGGCATAATTTTTACATTTTTTTTTAATTTTATTGAATAAAAACGAAAGATGTCGGAAATAGAACCAAATTTTAGAATAAGTTTAGATTTGCTCGAATTGGTCAACTTTGGCCCGAATTATGGCCTTGTCCATAATTCCAATGGATTGGTATCCGGAGATTTTCCATTGTGCGCTGGAAATGTAACGAGGAACCTAATTATGTAACCATTCTTGAGTGGCGCGTGCTGAATGCGATGGTGCTGAGTCCTGTTGGAATGTCCAAGGTCTGCGGCCAAAATGTTTGCGTGCCCAAGGCTTTAATACACCCTTCAGAATATTTTCGCGATAATATTCGGCATTTATTCTGATGCCACGGTCGATTAATACGAGCAGAGAGCGACCATTGGCTGTTATGGCGGCCCATACCATCACTATGGCCGGCGCTTGAGTTCTGGTGGCCAACCGAAGGTGCACATTTTCAGCTGACTTCTTTGGCAAGCAAACACGATCATTTTGTTGGCTTACAAACTGGAACAGTTTGGTTTGGGCTGAACGGATGAAGGCGGAAGTTTGAAATTTTCTATGGGGTTTCTCTTAGAGGTAGGTTTGTGATATACATAGAGATGAGTTTGGAAATTTGCACCACAAAAAGTACCAAATAGTACTATATTTGGGACAATTTGGTGTTGGGTAAACAGATAGTGCTTTAAATCTGAAATTTGGTATTATGGTCGCTGTTCATGTGTAGCCTGGAGATATAAAGGTGGATACGGAAATGTGTTCTATAATTGTACAAAAAGTACTGAATGGTACTATATTCGGCATAAGCTGAAGTGATAGAGATACGATTCTGAAATTTGATTTTTAGACATCTGATAGTAAGTGTTTTTGAAGTTTGGCAATGGTTTGAAAATGTGTACTATAATTGTACGAAAAGTACTAAATAGTACTAAATTTGGTATTGGGTAAATGAATAGAGCTGAAATCCTGAAATGTGATATAGATGTCCTATTGGTCTCTGGTTAGAAGAAGGAACTGATTTTGGATATTCGTACTATAAATGTACAAAATGGTACTAAATTTGGTACTGGGGTAAATAAGGAGCTAAAATCCACAAATTTGATATTAAGTTCAGATATTGTGGGTATCTGAGGTTGAGATCTGGTGGTGGTTTTTCTAGTACGTTCTATTCTTAATAAAGTACTAAATGGTGCTAATTGTGGATCACTGCTACGGCGTCAGCGAAAATTCTTCATTAAAATATTAGCTTCTTTCCAACAGTTCGTCTTTGGCCTTTTTAGTACTCAAAGGTACAATTTCTTCAGTTCGACAAATTTTAATCAAAACTTTATACATCGTACGAAATTTTCATTTTCACTCAAACCTGTATTTTTCAAGTTTTTCCTTTTTCGGAAAGAACAATAGGCAACCGTTTACCTTTTACACCGAAAAGTCTTGAAAATATTGAACCCATGCCCAATTTTTCTTCCGAAAACTCTTTCAAAGCCATACGTAACCCCTAAAAACGAACAATGACCTCAAGATCAAATGTCAGGTCTATCCCTTCACCCAATACCACATTTTGGTAGCATTGAACAACTATAGTACGCATTTTCAAAACAGTCTCCATATAGCATCCTCAGATACCAACAGTGACCTTTATATCAAATTTAAGGATTCCAACCGTATCCCTTCACCCAATACCAAATTTAGTTCTTTTCGTACGACTACGGCATACATTTGCAAAACCACCTCCATAACTCAATTCCAGATACCAAAGGAGACCTCAATATCAAATTAAAAGATTCCAGCCCTATCCCTTCACACAATACCAAATTTAGTGCCATTTAGTACTTTTCGTACATATATAGGACTCATTTCCAAACCACAGCTAAATCTCAATTTTAGATATCAACAGAGACCTGGATATGAGGATTCCAGCCCTTGTACTTTTCGAACAATTATAGTACGTTTTTTCAAAACAATATCTGATAGCACCAGAGATCGCAATAAAAAATTTAGGGATTCCAGCTGTATCCCCTCAACCAATACCAAATTTAGTACCATTTTTTTTTGTACAAATGTAGTGAGCAACTTCCAAACCACATCCAAATCTCAATTCCAGGTACCAACAGTGACATCAACTTTTAGAATTGCAGCTCATTCCCTTCACCCAGTACCAAATTTAGTACTTTTCGTACTATCATAGTACACATTTTCGAATCAACATCCATATGTCCAGGCTACACATAAACAGCGACCCTTATACGAAATTTCATATTTCAAGCACAATCTGCTCACCCAATTCCAAATTGTATCAAATATAGTACTATTTCGTGCGCAAATTTACTACCATTTAGTACAGTTCGCACACTTAGTTAACATTTCCAAAACTTACTTTTCAACCTTGATTCTCATACTAAATGTCAAGTTGTTAACTCTATCCGTTCACATAATACCACATAATAGCATTTCTTGAAGTTTAGTACCATTTAAGAACTTTTCGTAACCTTAAAGTTCGAATTTTCAAAAACCCTTTGGAACATCGATCCCGCACTCCATTAGTAACTCTCATACCAAATTTAATTTTTTTTGTCTTCGATCTACGATTTCCCCTCTATTTCTCATAGTTAACAATTGACATCTCCATTGAAAATCCATTTTTTGGCCGCCATTTGATTCGATGTCTGATGCATACTTTCAGGCGCCCCAAATTCTCTTGCAGGTGCAATCCGCCTTTCTTCGAATCGAGTTTAAAATTCATATGCAAGTTGTCAAACTATAAATGCATTTAAAATCAAACATCTCCCTCATGTGATGTAAACTTTTAAGACATGACCATTCAGCAAATCTATGACTGTTGAAGAGCTTCATTTAATGATAACATATAACCGCCGAGAGCTCTTAAAATCTCCGCATGCGGGCAGGGCATGCCCCACCTAAGCAGTCGTATAAAATGCTAACTCAAATACGAAAAGTCCTCGACAAAGTATACATAGAAGTTTGCCAGCAGAATAGACACAATACATACATACATATGGCAGACATGAAAGAAAAAGAGACACCACAGGAAAGGAAGTATAGTGAGTATAAAGAGGAGAAACAGAGAGGCAGACCATTGCTGCATTTGTGTCTCGAAAGCTTTAGAGGTTTTTGTCAAAGTTATGGCACTGAGTGGCTCTGCTGGTCGTTTGAATGTTAGACGGGTGACCAGCCACCGAGGCAACCAACAATTCTGATGCTTATGTCGTATCTTTAAAAAAGGACACCAGCATAACATTCCACTTTGGCTTCAAAGCAACGTTCACACACACACACACACACATTTTCTACTCATGGTTTAGAAAGCATCTTCATGTTTCGAGCAGTTACTGCTGGCAACCCAATAACCAGCATCATAAGGCAATGTCAAAGGATAAAAAGTTTAATAATAATTTAAAGGGTGTGTGTGTGTGTGCGTCATGTTGTGTTGTGAGGTTTATTCCTGCTACACATATCCTTTGTAGCCACACCAACTGACATCACATGGCAACCCACCGGATGTTGGCATGCATAGATATGATCGTTTGTCCGGGTACATGTATATGTACTCCAGTATGATACATATGAAAATATAAATGTATCATACTTCCATTCCATATTAAGAGGATTTTCTTCATTTTTATGAATAGAATAGCATCAAATTTAGACCAAGGACATCATCACATCAAGGATATGTAAATTGCAATTAACAACAATCACAGCGACATATAACTAAATGGGGATATCAAAGGATGGATTTCTATGGAAATTGGTTTATTATACCCTCCACCATGGGTAGGAGGGTATATTAACTTTGTCATTCCGTTTGTAACACCTCAAAATATTCGTCGTAGACCCCATAAAGTATATATATTCATAATCAGCATAAAATTCTAAGACGATTTAGCGATGTCCGTCTGTCTGTCCGTCTGTCTGTCTGTCTGTCTGTCCGTCTGTCTGTCTGTCTGTCTGTCTGTCCGTCTGTCTGTCTGTCTGTTGAAATCACGATAGAGCCCACATTATTTGACGTAGACCTTTGAAATTTGGCACAAGTGTGTGTATTGTCCCTAGGATGGTTGGTATTGAAAATGAGATATATCGGTCCACGTTCTGGTATAGTCCCCATATAACGGTACCTCCCGATATTCGGTATTTTGATGATTTATGCCACATTTTTTCACGGATTTATCTGAAAATTGGTATTTGTAGGTCATGACGGGTCCCTGAGCGTGTGGCAAAACATTGCATGTATAGGTCCACGTTTTGGTATAGCCCCCATATAACGGTACCTACCGATATTCGGTATTTTGATGATTTATGCCACATTTTTTCACGGATTTGTCTGAAAATTGGTATTTGTAGGTCACAACGGGTCCCTGAGCGTGTGGCAAAACATTGCATGTATAGGTCCACGTTCTGGTATAGTCCCCATATAACGGTACCTCCCGATATTCGGTATTTTGATGATTTATGCCACATTTTTTCACTGATTTGTGTAAAAGTTGGTATTTGTGGGTCATAATGGGTCCTAGTTCGTGTGGCGAAACATTGTAATTATAGGTGCACGTGTTGGTGTAGCCCCTATATAACGGTACCTCCCGATATTCGGCATTTTAATGTTTTTTGCCACATTTCTTCTAATGTTCTTTTACCCTAGGGTGGAGGGTATTAAAAGTTTGGCCCGGCCGAACTTAATGTTTTTTTACTTGTTTTTAAATTACAAATATGTCATTTTCGAAGGCGGATAATATTGCGTCAAAATTAGGAATTTAAAATTGCTGACCAAGAAAAAACGAGAAAAAATAAAATCTGAAGTCAAATGGAAAAGAAATATATATTCACGTTTGGTCTGCGGTATTTTGGCCCATTCCCGGCGAAGAGCTTGCTTGAGGTGAACGACACTTTGGTATTTTTTACTGCCAACCTTGCTTTCCAAAATTCGCTAGGCACAATAGTCAACGGATTGGTATTTATTCTGATGACACGGTCGATTAATACGAGCGGAGAGCGACAACGAATGTTTTCTCATCGGAGAGAACCAAATTTTAGCTCTTTTGAGTCTATTTTCTTTCTGTTGTTGTGTAAGTTCTTGCACTTTTTGGAATTTCAATGCCTTTACCCCGAGCTCATTTTTTAATATTCGCCGAATGGAATATTGCGATATGTTCAGCTCACGATCAAGTCGCTTCTTTACTTTTCCAACCATTTCTGCTGATGTTGCTGTTTTCCACTTCCTTGACTTCCGGCTACGCTACCAGTATCACGGTAACAAGCGATGGTACGAGACACAAAAGATTTATTCACATTCAAATGCTGGAGTGCTGGAAAGCGTTAGCCACTTGTGGTTCTCCAGTCAAATATAAAGAAATCGCACTATTACGCTTCAATTCCATTACGAATAACTTTTTTCCTGGAAAATTCTCACCAAAATACTTTTGTACGCCTGTAAAGAATATAATGAGCTGTCACTGACTGACTGACAGAGAATCATGGAATGAGAGTCACAGATGGATTGCAGCATAGATGTATCAAAGAGTATTTTAGAAATTTTAACTTTCAGGTTACGAAAAGATCTAAAAATGCACTCAACTTCCATTTGGTGCCATTTGGTAGTAAAAACGGGAAATTTCGTATGAGAATCTTGGTTGGAAAATCAGTTTGAAATATGAAGGTAGTTTCGTAGTAGTAGTAGTGAAGGTAGTGTACAAAGTTTGCGAACTGTACTAAATGGCACCAAATTGGGAACAGTTTGATTTGCATCGAACGGATGAAGTGAAATTTGGAAAGGTACTAAATAGTACCATATTTGGTATTATGGTATACAGGGTTGCCCATATTCGACGAACCCATATTTTTTTTTTTTTAAATCAAAGAAAAAAATAAAAATTTGGCGGTTATCAATGTTAATCATTTAATTTGTTCCAATTAGATTTGTTTACATCAATTTTTGAATATGATATCTATCAAGTGGCCGCCTCTGGCGTTGATGATGTATTGTGCCCTTTTTGCTGAATTTTCCATCGTTTTTGCCAACATTTCGGCCGGAGAAGCGGCTATTTCTTCACCAATGTTGCCCTTGTGCTCTTCTACGGTCCTTGGCTTGTTAACGTAAACCTTTGACTTCAAATATCCCCATAAGAAGAAGTCAGGCGGCGTCAAATCGGGCGAACGCGGTGGCCAGTCCAAATCACCACTTTTCGACATCAAACGGCCCGGAAACAAATTCTTCAGAAAATCGATTGTTAGGCGACTTGTGTGCGGTGGAGCGCCGTCTTGTTGAAACCAGAACTGCCTCACACGCTTTCGACGAATAATTGGCATCACAAAATTGCTCATCATGTCGCGATAACGCTCCTGATTAAAGGTAACAGCATGGCCATTTTCATTTTGGAAGAAAAACGACCCAATGGCCGTTTGTGACTTTTTCGTCATGAAGAGGCACTTCTTGAATCTCCTGAGGATTTTCAGTGGGGTAAAAACGGCAATTTTGCTTATTTACGGTCCCATTCAATGTGAAATGAGCTTCATCGGACATGATAATTTTGTTCAAAAATTGCTCGTCATCCTCGAGCATTTCGATGACTCTTTGGGCCCATTCCAATCGACGAGGCTTGTCCGCAGGCAACATTCTTTGCGTCAATTGAATTTTGTACGGGAACAAATGCAAATCAATGCGAATAATCCGTTGTAAAGTGGACCGAGCCATGCCCAACTGCTGAGAACGGCGCTTTTGGGATGTTCTTGGGGACCTCTCAACACTGGCTCGTACGGCAGCGATATTCTCTGCCGATCGGCTTGGTTGACTTTTATATGGCCTCTTCGGATTAGAAAGAGCATTTCCAGTCGAAAATTTTTCGTATAAACGTTTAATGGTGTTCTTAGAAGGCGTGCTTCTTACATTTTATTTCATAATTGACTTCTTCTGTTGAATGTAAATTTCAAGTATTTCAGAGCGCTCGCGTGGCGTGTATTGGTTCATGGTAAAACTTTGCTTGGACTGACGCTTCAAACGCGGTATGTCATTAAGCGATGTGACATCTCTTTCAAAAGTTATGGCGTTGCCAGATGGGTCCGTCGAATATGGGCAACCCTGTATATTGCTTGAAATGTGAAATTTGGTATTAGGGTCGCTGTGCATGTGAATCCTGCACATATGGAGGTGGTTTCGGAAGTGTGTACTATAATTGTACGAAAAGTACTGACTGAGTACAATATTTGGTATTGGGTGAACTAAAGGTATAACTAAAATTTACGGCGATCAACTTTTCCGTAATGTGTTAAAAAACGACGGGATGAATTTGGAATTTGGATGGAATTTGTATTTCCACTTTAATCCTCACATTTTGTTTACACAAAAGTTGATATATAATATAGGATAATGTTGAAATTACACCGAGAGCATTGAAATTTTTCATGAGGATCACAGTTGAAGTGATGAAATTAGAGAAGGTGTTTTTATACCCTCAGTCATATACTTACGGAGGGTATATATTATTTTATACGGCCAAAACGTATCTCATCCGAAACAACGGATATATAGATATCTTGGACCCAAATCAGGCTAAGGCGCACGATAACCCTCGAAGGGAGTATAAGATTTGGTCAAAACTTGGTACATCGTAATATTATTGTCAAACGTAGATCGAGTTCGGAGTTGGAAGATATCGGTCCACTTTTTTGGTACCTCTTCCATAAAAGGTCTAAATGTTCATAGGAAATAACTTTCTTTATTGAACAAAAAAAAATTATATCACTCATAAAATGCGAAATAAGACTAAAATTGACTTCATTTTCCAAACATCCCAACATTTTTGATAACACAATATCTGGTGTGAAGATGGAATATATCAATATACTACTTCTTGTACTCTTCCTCACGAAGGGGTTAACATTTTGAATAACTAAAATTCACATAATCCAATATTTCTACCAAGTCTCCGAAAAACTCGTTGAAATACGTTCAGAAATTAAAACTCACTGGAATTCGAGCGAATGCGCTCCTGAGAGCAGGAAAAAAATGAAGTAAGCACAATTTCCTAGGTTTTGAGTGGCGACCAAAATTCGTTTTAAATCGAATAGATTCTACACTTTGTCGAGCCCTCTTTTAGTTTTTGCTATATCATTGTTGTACTTCTATGTCTTCTGTACAAGATCACACCTTCCACTTCCCCCCTCACACTACCTCTTTTAATTAAAGATAGCATTTCACACGAAATATTTTTTTGCAAATTCGTACCTTAAGAATATTCATATCACTTTAAGCTACTAAATATTACATTCTTGGAATTCAATGAACGAGTAAATTTAGAAATCTGGAAATGGGTATTACCCTTTTACAGGTTCATTAGTGTAAGAAGGAGTGCAGCCACGTATTTTTTAGAGGGCTTCTCTCTTACTGGAATTTGAGAAGTACGAGAAGCAGTGGAAGTGCGAGCTCTTATTAAGGGTCTTAATAAGGCAAATGTTAACATTTTTCTACATTTAAAGCCCGATATTGAATTATAAATAATTATTGTGAAAAATAAGGTCTATATAAAAAAGTATCGACCTATAGCCAATTATCTGCCAGAGAGGAAGCTGCTTATATAAATACCAGTTTTGAAATAATTCTGTTAAAAAATGTAACTAAAATCATCAAAATAAAGAATATTAAGAGGTATACAAAGATGTGGATCTACACAGGCAATTTTTTGTCATAGGAACTCCAAATTTGAAATAATTTCGGTGAAAAGTGAAGCTAAAATCATAAAAACACCGATATATGGGGGTTATAGCCTATAAAAGCTATTTTCCGTCAGTGGAGGTAGTATCTATCCATTACGAACTCCTAAATACCAAAGTTGATACAATTCCGGTGAAAAATGTGGCACGAATCACTAAAATAGCGAATATCGGGAGGTACAGGTATATGGGGACCATACCCCTAAAGTTGGATAAATATGGGCAGTTCTTTGCAAAGATGTTTCCTACACACTGGGAATTCAAACTGCCAATTTTGTGTAAATATTTAAAAATGTGACTAAAACAGCCAAAATACCTTTAATCTGACTGTACAGTTATATGGGAGCTATATCAAAATGTTGACCTATATGCCAAAAATTCTTGGGACCTAAGATGCTTCTCAGCGTTCGGAAGCTATTCGGATGGATAAATCGACTTGAATTTTTGCTGATGAAGAATATACGGGTACCCCAACTAATCATCGCAATCGTGACAACGGAAATAATTTTTTTGCTTGCCTAGATTTGAAGAAATGAATGTGGAGGGCATGTGGTTTCAACAAGACGCAGTCATTTCCCGGTCGTGCTGTTTCGCGTTTTTTGGATACCAGAATTGGCAGCCTAGATCGTCCAATTTAACGCCTTTTGATTTTTTTAGGGGTTTTTAACTACGACAATTAAAACAAGTAAAAAAAGCTGTAAGTACAGCAATTTTCAAAAAAAAAAAAAAATAAAATCCGTTAAAAATTCTGTTTAAATTTAAAAAATACCGAATGTTGCCGTTATATTATGGTCTCTACAACGACATGGACCTGCATAGGAAATTTTTGTCATAAGCAATTACAATATTCAAATGCGAAAATTGAAAAACATTATGTTTATAATGTAGCTAAAATCATCAAAATACCAAAATACCAGGGAGGTACCATGGGTGTTATACCAAAACGTGGACCTGTACTGACAATTTTCTGTCTTCGGCTGTAGTAAAACAAAATCGTGAAATCGACGTAACCTGATCAAGAATATATGTATATGAAAATTCAAAGAGAGAAAAAATCCGTTTAACAGTATAGGATTCTGTTAGACATGTTGAGCTAAATTAAACATGTTGAGTATCGAAACTTGTACAGACATGGTTTGGGCGAGCACTGTATCTCATCATGTCTGTCCGACCTGATTCCTGTCGAAGGGAGTATACCTTTACGCACCTAGTAATATTAGTATCACACTTTGGACAAGTGCAAAAATTGGTAATATCCGTCAATATCTTCTGATACCACCCCCATTAAAGTGACATTTTTGAAGTACGAATTATTCAAATTAATGTTTAATATTGATAAGCCTTGTTATGTAAGGCAAAGGTATAAATCCGGTATACTGCACCTGGCACTTCCCCAAAAAGTGTTCTAACTCGTGTTTTTTATATTTCCATCACACCAACCAATCCTCTGACATTTCGGTGTCCAATTATTAAAATCTCACACAATATATCATTCGGCATGATGCATAGTGCTGATGCTGATGATGTACATTTCAAAGATTTCATTGTTGGACACTTGACGACTTACAGGTCCAATTATTGTCGACATCATCATCGTCACCATTTTGCCAGAGACTAGCAGTTCATGGTCATCAGCACACCCAAATACTTCTTCTGTTGTTCTTATTGCTGAAGAGCAGAAGGCGGTGGTGCAACCAACTTTCAACATAACTGGCATGTACTGGTGGAAAGTCTGTATGCAGGATGTGATGTACGTGACATTGAATATCCATCCAAATAGAAGACGTTAAAATTGTGTTAAGTTTGGCAGCAGGTCAGTTTAAATGATGAGAAAACTTGAACTGCACCACTATGCAACAAAATGGAGCTCAACGGCGCGGGTAAGACATTTTCTCCAAAAATAAAGGAAAACTTTAGAGGCCCAAGAAGTAAAAAAAAGCTGTAAATACCCTCTACCGTTTGGAAAGAATTCGGCAATATTCAACAAAAATAAAATCCGTTAAAAATTCTGTTAAAATCTTAAAAATACCGAATATAGCATAGGCAACTTTTATCCATTACATAGGCAGTACTAAATGCGAAATCGGTGAATAAAGTTGTCAAAATGCCGAATATCGGGAGGTACCGTTATATGAGGCCTAAACGAAGACGTGGACCTATACAGACAATCTTGTGTAATAGACTGAATCATCCATTGCGAACTTCAAATAGCAAATTTGAAGCAATTCCGGTGAATAATATCGCTAAAATCATCAAAATACCGAATATCGTGGGGTACCGTTATATGGGGGATATGCGAAGACGTGGACCTGCACAGACAATTTTCTGTCTTATGCTGTAGTATTCATTACGAACTTCAAATACCAAATTTGAAATAATTCCGGTGAATAATAATGTCGCCAAAATCATCAAAATAAAAATCAAAATATGGGGAGGTATCGTTATATGGGGACTATACGATGACGTGGACCTGCACAGACAATTTTCTGTCTTATGCTGTAGTATTCATTACGAACTTCAAATACCAAATTTGAAGCAATTCCGGTGAATATTGTCGCGAAAATTATCAAAATACCGAATATCGGGAGGTACCGTTATATGGGGGCTATACGAAGACGTGGACCTGCACAAACAATGTAGTATCCATTACGAACATCAAATACCAAATTTGAAACAATTCCGGTGAATAATATCGCTAAAATCATCAAAATACCGAATATCGTGGTGTACCGTTATATGGGGGCTATACGAAGACGTGGACCTGCACAGACTCTTTTCTGTCTTATGTTGTAGTATCGAAAGCATAGTATCAAATTTGAAGCAATTCCGGTGAATAATGTCGCTAAAATAATCAAAATACCGAATATCGTGGCGTACCGTTATATGGGGACTATACGATGACGTAGAACTTCATGGCCCAAAAGTCCTGCAGGCATAATATACATTTGAGAACAATTTTATCAAGCTACTTCATTTCGTTCGGAAGCTAGAGTGATTTCCACAGACGCATAGACGGATGGATATCGCTAAATCGACGTAGAATTTTATGCTGATCAAGAATATATATACTTTGTGGGAACTAAAATGTATTTTTTCGAGGTGTTACAAACGGAGTGACAGACGTAATAACCCCCCATACAGGTGGAGGGTATAACAAAACAAAATATCTCTAGTCATATAAATCTTATAGAATTTTACCAAGAAAAATTAATGTAAACCACTGTGCAACGAATAATCTGGAGGTGTTGCAAACGCAACGACAAAACCCTCATTTATAACCCTCATCACACTTTATCATACGAACACCTATACAACATAACTGCCTTCATACTTACACAACATCTGCGACATGGAAAAATAACGAATACGTGGGTAGTTGAAAAAAGTGTCCATCGTTTTTTTTTTTTATTTCTTTGTAAAGCCGAGACTGGACACAACAGGACAACATGCAAATGTTTAAAGGTTGTTGGCTGAGAAAATGTGGTGAATAGGATGGGGGGTTTGGAGAAAAGAAAACAACAAAATGTGAAAAAATATCTTCCTACCATATGAGACGATACTGTAGGCATCAGCACAGTCGAGTCAGTCATACAATCAGTTTGTCATTCTGACACATTATTCTCATCACAAGTAACAAAAAACAACTATCCATTGTTGCTGTTGAGAACTTGGCTGTTTGCTGTTGCAACCTCTCATGCGTCCTTTTCCAACATGCATTTATGTGTATGTATGGCAATGTTGAGTAGGTTATGCAGTTAGTTGGATGATATTTTTCTTGTTGTTGCTATTATTTTTTTAGCTGTTGTTGTTATAGTTGCTGTTGCTGCTGATGATGTTTACCCAACAGAAACGTGAAAATATTTTAATGACATTTACTTCTCCATTGAGTTGACAGCATTATCGTCCGTTGGTTTGAAGTTGTTCGCCCATCATTTGCCTACCACTCGCTCGCTCGCTCGCTCGCTATTCTCTTGATTGCTGTTTTCTTGAGAGTACTTGTCAGCAGGGTGGGTTCTTTTATGAATATGGTTGCTGAAGTTTCCTCCTCTTCAATTTAGGTGTGTATGTGTGTGTGTGTGTTTTTTTTTTTTTTTTGTGATTTTAAATCTGAAGATAATCTGGAAAGAATATTACATGACCGAAATGCCTGTAACCAAAAATATGTGTTGGAAGAGGGCTTGCAGCAAAGTTAGAGCCGAATACAAATAATATTTGTGTGAATTCTTTTGGAATAAAAATTGTGTGATTCTTCTTTTGATTCCTCTTTAGTTGGCAAAAAAAAATAATGAGAATAATAAAAATAATTGTGCAATACGAAAGTAGACAGGAATGTCAATAGCGATTTGACTACACTTCAAATGCAACTTTTCCTTCGCTAGTTTTTATGCATTTTCTTCAATAAAGCAGAGAAGACATTTCTTTAAAAATCGAAAGTTCTTTTACAGCTCATTTAATTTTGCAAAAAAAATACATGGTCACTAACCATATTAAAAATGCGTTGGAATTTGTCAAGTGCTTTACTGTTGGTCCTAAGGATGATCCTCTTGGAATTCAAAAAAAAAAAATTGCGAAAGATTACAGCTATAATTTTCAAGTTTGGTTTGGTGTGAAGGACTGAAATGTGACATTTAAAAAAAATACGAACTAAATAGAAACTAAAAGAACCAAGTACCGTGGTCAAACTACGAATGAAACTTCAGCACTCAAATTTAGTATTGGTGTGAAATACGGCTGCATTCTTGGAACTCCTAACAAAATGTACGAAATTAAGTATAATCGTACATGTTTAACTGGTAAAGGTTTTTTTTGGAAATTCAAACTTAAAGAATATGAAAAGGGCTAAAATTCTGTCACAGGCTGTAGCTTCCATTACGAACGTCAAATACGACACCTCAAACAATTTCGGTGAGTATTGTACCTAAAATCGTCAAAATACCGAATACAAGGAGGTACTGATATATGGGGCCTATACGAAGACCTGGACCTGCATAGGCAATTTTCTGTCACAGGCTGTATCATCCATTACGAACTCTAAATACGTAATTTGAAACTACTACGGTGAATAATGACGCTAAAATCATCAAAATACCGAATATCGGGAGGTACTGTTATATGGGGGTTATACGAAGACGTGGACTTGCACAGACAATTTTCTGTCACAGGCTGTAGTACCCTTTATGAACTTCAAATACTAAATTTGAAACAATTCCGGTGAATAATGTCGCCAAAATCATCAAAGTACCGAATAGGAGAAGGTACCGTTATATTCATGGCCCATTTTTATACCCTCCACCTTGGAAAGGAGGGTATATTAATTTTGTCATTCCGTTTGTAACATCCTTAAATATTCGTCTTAGACCCCATAAAGTATATATATTCATAATCAGCATAAAATTCTAAGTCGATTTAACGATGTCCGTCTGTCTGTCTGTCTGTCTGTCTCACGACAGATACAGCCCACATTATCTGACGTAGAGCGCCAAAATTTAGCAGAGCTATTTGCATTGTGTCTGGGATGGTTGGTATCGGTCCACGTTCTGGTATAGTCCCCATATAACGGTACCTCCCAATATTCGGTATTTTGATGATTTATGCCACATTTTTCACGGATTTGTCTGGAAATTGGTATTTGTAGGTCATAATGGGTCCCTGTGCGTGTTGCAAAACATTGCATGTATAGGTCAACGTTGTGGTATAGCCCCCATATAAAGGTACCTCCCGATATTCGGTATTTTAGTTTTTTTTGCCACATTTATTCACGGATTTGTCTAAAAATTGGTATTTGTGGGTCATAATGGTTTCCAGCTCCGGTGGCGAAACATTGCATGTATGGGTCCATGATTTGGTATAGCCCCCATATAACGGTACCTCCCGGTATTCGGTATTTTGATGGTTTTTGCCACACTTTTGCACGGATTTGTCTGAAAATTGGTATTTGTTGGTCATAATGGGTTCCAACTCCGGTGGCGAAACATTGCATGTATGGGTCCATGATTTGGTATAGCCCCCATATAACGGTACCTCCCGATATTCGATATTTTGATGGTTTTTGCCACATTTTTCACTGGTTTGTCTAAAAATTGGTATTTGTGGGTCATAATGGGTCCTAGTTCGTGTGGCGAAACATTGTAATTATAGGTTCACGTTTTGGTGTAGCCCCCATATAACGGTACCTCCCGATATTCGGCATTTTAATGGTTTTTGCCACATTTCTTCTAATGTTTCTTTTACCCTAAGGTGGAGGGTATTAAAAGTTTGGCCCGGCCGAACTTAATGTTTGTTTACTTGTTAATACTAACAAGTAAAAAAGCTGTAAGTTCGGCCGGGCCAAACTTTTAATACCCTCCACCATTTGGTACACATTTGGCAATTTCCAAAAAAAATCCGTTTAAAATTCTGTTAAAATCTTAAAAATACCGAATGCCTATACGACGACGTAGACCTGCATAGGCAACTTTTATCATAAGTTATACGTGGACCTACATGGCCCATTTTCTGTTTTATGCGGAAGTATCTATTACGAACTTCAAATAACAAATTTGGAACGATTCCGTTAAATAATATCGCTAAAATCATCAAAATACCGAATATCGGGGGGTACCGTTATTCGGGGCTATATGAAGACTTGGACCTACATGGCTCATTTTTTGACTTAGGATGTAGTATCCATTACGAACTTCAAATACCAAATTTGAAACGATTCCGGTAAATAATGTCGTTAAAATCATCAAAATACCGAATATCGGGAGGTACCGTTTTATGGGGGCTATATGATAACTTGGACCTACATGGCCCATTTACGAACTTAACCTGCCTACTGGCAAAATATACATGTGTGCAAAGTTTTAGCCTTCTATCTCAATTTGTTCGAAAGATAGCGTTATTACAACAGACAGACAGACACACCACCAGACAGACGGACATGGCTAAATCATCTTAGAGTTTTACGCTGATCAAGAATATATATACTTTGTTGGGTCTGACATGAGTATTTCGAGGAGTTACAAACGGAATGACAAAATTAATATGGAGGGTATAAAAATTCTGTGGGTGCCCACAGACGACGGATATGGTATTTCTGGGTCACTTCGAAAATTGATTTTGTAGCAGTAAATATAGAAAAGAAAACGAGTGTCTTAAATGTTCAACATTAAGCGTGTATAACTTCTATACACGTGCTTTGTGCTTCGGTTTTTGTTGTCGCACAATGCTATTAAGGCACAATACCCTCCACCTTGCACCCCATAAAGTATACATACTCATAATCAGCCTAAAATTCTAAATCGATTTAACGATGCCCGTCTGTCTGTCCGTCTGTTGAAATCACGAATTGGTATTTGTAGTTCATAATGGGTTCTAGATACGGTGGCGGATCATAGTATTTATGGGTCAATGTTTTGTTATAGCCCTATATAACGGTACTTTACGATATTCGGTGAAAAGAAAAAAATATTTGAAACAAGTAAGCAAAGGCTATAGCTGTGCGGGGCCGACCATGTGATACCCTACAACACTACATTATATTAGAAGCCCCCTTACGTCCAAATCTATTTTGGAAGATTTCGCTTCAGAAATTATGTAACGGAAATCGTGACCTCAGCATTTTGACTAATATTTAAGCACTCCGTCGTGTTGTTAGTTGTTCTGGTCCACTTTACAGCTAAATATAATCCAATGGTCATCCAAAACGCTAGAATTCTTCCCTGTCCTTAACTCTCTTCTCAGGTGTGTCAATTGGCTTCAATTGTGTGATGAGGATATTTTTTTCTAAATATTTTGCGATCATCTCCAAAAGCAAGAGGCCCCTTTCTAATTCCAAATATAGACTCATCTATATGATTTGCTTGTCTACGATATTTGGCTATATTCGTCAACGAAATCGGCATAAAAAGTCTTAAATTCGCCTTTTGTGTATTTCGGATATCACCTATAAGTAATGTTTGCATTTTTCAACACAAAGGTAGTGGTCCATTCTATCCACTATCCTAAACTCTAACTTCATGCGAGATTTCGTGCCCTTTAGTTTCTGTTTGTGACCTTTTTAACGGTTGCTAAATCAGGAACATTTTTAGTTCTTGGTCCATTCCAAGCCCTAAATATATCGCAGACATCTTTAAAAACAATAGACCCAGTCCTTCTGAGCCTTACCCTACCCTTGTGAAAATTTTCGTGATAATCGGACGATAATTGCAATCTGTATATAATAGCCCCAACCTGTGTTGTAAGGTGCAAAAATATTACAAAATGTACACCTCAATATTATGAATCAAATTGAAAAAATCGCATGCGATAAAAAATATGAAAAAACAAGTAAGCAAAGGCTACAGTCGAGCGGGGCCGACCGTTGAATATCCTACAACACTATAATAAACGATACAGTTTATATAGGCGAGATACTCGAAAGAATTCCACAAGATATTGTGACAAATTATAAAAGAAAACCATCAGGTTTCGTTCTCTAATTTTCGAATAATACCAACTCAAACTAATTTGCTCATTTCAAATGTATTGGTAGATGTTGCACTTAAATGGTCTTCCTAGATCTGGAACCAATATCTCCCAAAGACCTATGATCTCTCGGAAGTGGCAAAAGTTTAACATTTATTATTGCTTTTTGACTGAAACGCATCCATATGAGATACAGACATTTGACTATATTCTTCAACGAAATCAGCGTTAACGAAATAGTCAGAAGTGCGTCTTTCCTGTATTTGTGAATTCTCCAAAAAGTCTCTGGAATAGACATTTTCGTATTTTGTCTACAAAAGTTGGCAAACTAATTCACACATTAAATATTTTTGGATGGCCATCCAAAACTGCTTGGCTTTTGCAATGTGCGGTAACCCCCCATTCAAATGTGAGTGAGGATCGGGCGATAATTACGACCTACCGACAATTTTGCAGTTTTTTTGGTCCATTTCAACCCCTAAATATATGGCGATCATCTCCAGAAAGAGTAGGCTTCTATTCTCATCTTATCCCCATGCGAAATTTCGTAAGGATCGGGCCATAAATGCGATCTGTATATGATATCCTCATATCCTAACTACTTAGTTTTGTTAGCTGTAGAATTATTACCAAATGTTTAATTCAAAATGAAAATATGTCAAAAATATGACAAAATTGAAAAAATATGAGAAAATTTTACAAAATCAATATTTTCATCTTTAGAGAGATACTTTTATGCGATTTTTTAGACGTTTTTTAATAAGAACTGTCGAAATCAGTTCAGCCGTTCTCGACATATATGAGATCTTTCAAGCATTTCTTTTTTGATAGACATATATATCGCACATATATTGCTATATATCCGATTTGTTGGATCTTAACATCAATGTAAAGATCAGAAGTAACCTTGTCATGGCTTTGTGATTTCGCCGGGATTTAAAATATTCGCGGTTTAATGAAAAATTTTGAATTTTTTCAACAAAAAAGATATGGTCTATTTTACCCGCTAAATATTATCCGATGACCACCCAAATTGGTAGGCTTCTTCCCCGCCCTAAACTCTAGCTACATGCGAAATTCCGCGTCGATTGGTCTATAATTGCGACCTGTATAGCTACTGCAAAAACCGACATTTTTTCAGTATTTGGTCCATTTCAACCCCTAAACATTTGGCGATCATCTCCAAAAGAAATAGGCTTCTATTCTGACCTTAACCCCACCTTCGTGCAAAATTTCGTTAGGATCGGGCCATAATTGCGTCCTGTAGCGTGATTACAAATTAACATGGACAGACGGACAGACGGACGGACGGACGGACATACATAGCTAGATCGACTCAGCTCGGCGAGATAGGAAGATCCATATATATACTATGTGGGAAACCAATATTTCGAGGTGTTACATAATTTTTGGCCCAATCAAACTTATAATACCCCCAACACATAGTGTTGTAGGGTATAAAAATAATTTGAAAATACTGGTCGGTCCATTGTTCGTAAACTACAAAATTGAGGCCCACAAAGGACAATTTTTTCCTAATTTAAACATAACATATAATTAAAAAATAAAAACATTAAAACAATTATTTCATGGTTGTAGCCAGTTTGAGAAAGGTCTATAAAATACAAATAATTGGTCCATACCTATACTCCATAGCTTTCTGTAGTAGAATCCCAAAATTCATTCGTAAAATGTGCTGCCAACATCGTGCGTTTGTGTCCAAGCCCTCGCACAAGGTCTGGCTGCTTTAGTTTTGAGGTTCGTATTGCCACACCATGCTAGGGGGCGTGTGACTTCCCATCGCCACCTATTCGTTTTACGTTAGCTTTAAGCACTCGAAATATTTCTTAAATGGAGATGAGATCTTCAATTTCAATAGTGCTTCCGGTGCTTCTAATTAATGGTGGAAATAATAGATGGCGAGGCCAAAAAATTTATTCCACCTAAAAACGGCAGGAAAAAACAGAAACGCGAATGAATACAAAAGTAACGGCAAAAAATCAGAGAAATCTGCAAATGAAGGAATACTAGAAGAACAAAACACGTTTGAACCCTTTGCCAACAGAAGAAAAACAAAATTGAGAAAAAAAAAGTTACGGTGCCGAGCCAAACACCCAGTCTGAGCCAGAATTGCTCGGGAAATGATGGTGACAATGTGAAGTTGGAATTGCAGTTAAAATCCATCTCTCATTTATATATATTTTTTTTTTTCGAAAAAAAAGACCTGACTGCAGAAAAAAAAAAACTAAAACCGGGACTCTTAACATAGGGAGGAATATTAGAATAGAAAATTCCAGACCATGCCACGGATGCGGCATGTGAGAAGATGAGAGAAAGAAAAAATCACTGCTAAAACACAAAGCCTGGAATGGTACACAACAACAACAACAGAAAATACGTATACCGCAGGAGGATGGAAAAAGTGCGCAAAATGAAAACTGCCAACAAAAACAAATGAACGACCCAGCGAACGAATGAATGAATGGTTGACTGAATAGAATGAATTGAATGTTTGACGGTTGGCTGGTTAGTTGACTGGTTACTTGGCTCTTTCGCTTTATTCTCTACCCTACTCCACTCTTTTTTCCCTGTCTTCCGTGCGGCAACGGCATAGGAAACTGGCTGACATAACGTTTTACTAATGGACTAAATATTTCATGAGATGTTAAGAACGCTCAGAGCAGCGGCAAAAAAACCGGCATTTGCACTTTAAAGCGCATAAATGATGCAAACTGATTTCTTCTTTTTGGCAAGAGTTTCGTAGGAAGAGTAGAAAGAAGAGCAAAAAAAAAAACTTTTTTGCTAATTGAATGGAAATCAAGCGAAAAACAAGAAAATTAAATAAATTGTAGATAAAACTTGCGCTAACTTTGTTTAAGTCATTGGCATTGGTACAACAGAAGTTCTATGAGTGATGCATACTTTTAGGTGAATGTGAAGGGGAGAGAAGTTGAGAAATGCTGGACGTAGAAATATCTAGTTGTTTTCCACCACTTGCACCACTTGTTCCTTGTTGAAATTGGAGAAATGGAAATTATTCCCATTTTACCAAGAGTAAATACAATAATAAATGGATGTGTGATGCATACTTTTAGGCAAAAACGGGGTATGGCTAAAACTTGAGAAATTGCTCTACACATACAGGGTGAGATGAAAGAAACTGCATCCAAATTCAGACTGCTGTCATTTCTTAGGCACTCGTCCGACAGCTGTTATAGTATTTAACAGTGACAGCTCATTATATTGTTTACAAGCGTACAAAAGCATTTTGGTGAGAATCTTCGGAAAAAAGTTATTCGTGATGGAATTCAAGCGTGATAGCATAATTTCCTTTGGTATTTTTAATTGGGGTTTAGAACTTTTAATTGGCATCACTTTTTTAACTGGCGGCCATTTTGTCAGCTGTCAAGTGATTAATATTTTGTTTGGTTTGCCATTTCAAATCGTGCAAATTTATTTCGAAAGTAATGGTTCAGTTCGCGAAGTTTACCTCAAGCTCCGTCCATTTTATGGTCGACATAATCGTCCATCAGAGCAATTAAATCGGTTAACAAATAGATCGTTTTCGCACTACGTTTACTCTATGTGATAATACGCATGCGCAGAGACGTCGAACAGTGCGCACCGAAGAAACAATTGCCCGAATGAATCGATTCGCCACCGTACACAGCAATTGCAGCTTTGTCCATCAACTTTATGGAAGATTTTGCGTAAAAATCTTGGCTTGCGACCTCACAAGATCCAACTTGTGCAAGAATTAAAGCCGCGAGACCATGCAATGCATCGTGATTTTGGTTCATGGGCCGAAAATGAGATTCATCTCGATGCTGATTTTCATCACAAAATTTTGTTCAGTGATGAGGCTTATTTTTGGTTGAAGAAGAAGTGAAGAGAATTCACATCAGTCCCTTGAGACGCCATTACATCCACAAAAACTGACTGTTTGGTGTGCTCTATGGGCTGGTGGAGTCATTGGGCCATAATTCTTCTGAAATAATGCTGGAGAGTCAGTTACCGTTAATGGAGACCGGTATAGAGCCATGATAACCGACAATTTTGTTCCCGAATTGGATGGCATGAATGGGGATGAGTTGTGGTTCCAACCAGACAGAGCTACATGCCACACAGCGCACGTCACAATCGAATTATTGAAGGAAACATTCGATGAGCACATAATTTCGCGGAATGGACCTGTCAATTGGCCAACAAGGTCGCTCGTCTACGCCAACAAACCAGAAATGTTAGGGGACTTGGAAGCCAACATTCGTGGCGTTATTTTTATTATTCATTCATATTCATTCATGCTCGAAAAAGTGGTTGAAAATTGAACCTGTAGAATTGGCTTTGTTCGAACCAGCCGCTTCGGCCACATGCCCGAAATCATATTTAAATATTAATGGCATAAAATTATACTTCCAAAATTTATGGACATTAACGCAGTTCTATACTTCAATTCAAAGTTCTATACCTCAAAAAAAAACTTTATTTGGCTGGAAAACCACAAGTGGCCATCTTTAAATGTGAATAAATCTTGTGTAACATCGCTCGTTACCGTGATACTGGTAGCGTAGCCCGACGTCAAGGAAGTGGACAGAAGAAAACAGCAACATCAGCAGAAAGGGTTCGAAAAGTAAAGAAGCGACTTGATCGAAACCCGCGTCGCAGTGGCCGAAAAATGGCTCGTGAGCTGAACATATCGCAATATTCCACTCGGCAAATATTGAAAAATGAGCTCGGGATGAGGACATTGAAATTTCAAAAAGTGCAAGAACTTACACCGCAACAGAAAGAAAATGGACTCAAAAGAGCAAAGAGTAGCTTCGCTTGACCGAAAGTGGTGAACTGTCGCATTTGATTTTCTCCGATGAGAAAACATTCGTTGTCCAGCAGTTTGTAAACAAACAAAATTATCGTGTGCCAAAGAGGTCAGCCGAAAATGTGCATCTTCGGTTGGCCACCAGAACTCAAGCGCCGGCCATGGTGATGGTGTGGGCCGCTATAACAGCTGATGGTCGCTCTCCGCTCGTATTAATCGACCGTGGCATCAGAATAAATGCCGAATATTATCGTGAAAATATTCTGGAGGATGTATTAAAGCCTTGGGCACGCAAACATTTTGGCCGCAGACCTTGGACATTCCAACAGGACTCAGCACCATTGCACTCAGCACGCGCCACCCAAGAATGGTTACAAAATGAAGTTGTTATGGCTTCATTTCCAGCGCAAAATAGCCACCAAAATCTCCGGATACCTATTGGACTTTTGTGTCTGGAGTATTTTGGAAAGCAAGGTTGGCACTAAAAAATATCAAACTGTCGATCACTTTAAGAAAGCAACATTCGGCCAGAGTGTGACGGTTTCATTGGCCGTTTGAAGGCCATAATTTGTGTCAAAGGTGACCAATTCGAACAAATCAAAACTTATTCTAAAATTTCCGATATTTTTGCTTTCATTCAATAAAATTAAATTAAAGTAAAAATTATGGCGTTTGTCTTGGTTGCAGCTTTTTTTATCTCACCCTGTATACACCAGTTGTTCCTTGTAAAATTGATAAAATGGAAATAATTCTCATATTTCCCAGAGAACATATAATAAACAATGGATGTGTAATGCATACTTTTATGCAGCTTTGAAAGGGCGAGAAATTTGAACATGTTGGACGATGACGTTTCTAATTGGTATAAACCTCAGCGCACAACTTTTGTTCATAGTAAAAGTGAATAGAAGATATTTCTATATCGCTAAGCGTATTTGTAATACTGAATGGATGTGTGATACATACTTTTAGGCGCTTGCTTCGACTCTTTCACATAAACAAATGACTCCGTTTTAGCTTACCTGCAAGGAAAAGGAAAATGTGTATAATTAATGAATAATTCAATCAGAAAATAATTTGAAAAAAATTAGAATTCCTCCAAAGGTCCTTCTTTAAAAATTAATAACATGCAACAGAGATGAGGGGAAACGGTATTTTATTAACAAGCAAAGATTCCGATGGAAACAATTTTTTGTACCCCCACAACGCGAAAACTTGACTTATCATTCAAATCCTCTATATGCGGAAGTTATATGGTCACAGAAGTTAAACCATCCACAAAAAAACCCTAAATATTAAATCAAAATTATGATACATGCTTGGAAAATGGAGGTGAACCTTCAAGAGAAAGAGAATCACAAGGTACCGTTTTATGGGGGGCTATACCAAAAAGTAGGTCTATTTTTTCAAAGAGTAAGCAACCCACTAAGAGCATGGAATGTCGATTTATAGTTGACTTGGTTGGAAATTGAAATCTAACCCTTTAAAATACTTAATATCAGGAAGTCACGATTATGGGGACTTACCACGAAGTAGACCTACATTGAATATATTTTTCCACTAGACTAAATCAATGAAAAATTGTACGCTGATCATGAATATATTTACTCATCATAAATATATATACTGATCATGAATATATAAACTCATGAATGTTGAAAATTGAATATTTTATAATAAAACTTCGTAAAAGCACTTGCAAGGGTCTTCTTTCAATAGAATATTATTCAATGAAAACCTATCAACAAGATCTTCTATTTAAAAACCACTCAACGGACCGTAAATAGTGTAAGTTTTATCTGAAACTCTTTCGCACTGAAATAATGAATGAACAATGTGTATTCGACAATAGGGGCGTACCTTAGAAGGGGATTGGAAAAGGGGTGACGTCTCCATGTCTTCCCTCAATGGAAAACCTATACAGAGAAGAAATTTAAATCATGCCGAAAGACACAAAGATTTTATTAGCCCGATATCGAGGGAGTACCATTACATATATAAGAGGTAATACTTGGACCTATATACACAATTTTCGGTTAGGGGAAGACAATTCCACAAAAAAATTGGACCGCAAGTATGAAAACATCGAATATCTGGTGGTAATTTAATAACGTAGACCTACTTACACAATTTTTCATCAGATTGACAAGTGCATATCAAGAACTTAACACATCGGATTGCAGTCAAATCCATTGAGAAAAGTGGCTAAAATCATCAAAATACCAAAAATCGGGTGGTACAAGGGCAGTTCGGAAACTTATTAGCCTAGCACAAAAAACGCGGTATAAACAGAACAAGTAAACAAACAAAAATTTTTGGAAATAGCATCAAATTTTAGAATAAGTTTAGATTTGTTCGAATTGGTCACCTTTGGCACGAATTATGGCCTTCAAATGGCCGATGAAACCGTCACACGCTGACCCAATGTTGCTCTTCGGAATTTTGGTCCATTCCCGGCGAAGCGCTTGCTTGAGGTCATCGACACTTTGGTATGTTTTAGTGCCAACCTTGCTTTCCAAAATACTCTAAACACAATAGTCCAACGGATTGGTATCCAGAGATTTTGGTGGCCATTGTGCGCTGGAAATGAAGCGAGTGCTGAGTCCTGTTGGAATGTCCAAGGTCTGCGGCCAAAATGTTTGCATGCCCAAGGCTTTAATACACCCTCCAAAATATTTTTGCGATAATATTCGGCATTTATTATGTCGGCTGTTATGGCGGCCCACATCATCACCATGGTCGGCGCTTGAATTCTGGTGGCCAGCCAATGGCGCACATTTTCAGGTGACCTCTTTGGCAAGTAAATACGATCATTTTGTTTGTTCACAAACTGCTGAACATTTCATCGGAGAAAATCAAATTCGGCAGTTCACCACTTTCGGCCAAGAGAAGCAACTCTTTAGCTCTTTTGAGTCAATTTTCTTTCTGTTGCCGTGTAAGTTCTTGCACTTTTTGGAATTTCAATGGCTTTACCCCGAGCTAATTTTTCAATATTTGCCGAATGAAATATTGCGATATGCGGATCTTACGCGGATCTCGAGTAAGTCCCATCTTTACTTTTCGAACCATTTCTGCTAAAATTGCTGTTTTCTTTAATCCATTTGAAAAAACTGGAATCAACTTCAGACTACTGTCATTTCTAAGCCACTCGTCCGACAGCTGTTAAAATTATGCCAGTGACAGCTCATTATATTATTTACAAGCGTACAAAAGCATTTTGGTGAGCATTTTCCAGAAAAAAAGTTATTCGTGATGGAATTCAAGCGTGATAGTGTGATTTCTTTATATTTGGCTGGAAAACCACAAGAAGCTATCGTTAAAGCATTTCAGCATTAAAATGTGAATAAATCTTCTGTGTCTCGTATCATCGCTCGTTACCGTGATACTGGTAGCGTAGCCCGACGTAAGAACAGCAACATCAGCAGAAGTAGTTCGAAAAGTAAAGAAGAGACTTGATCGAAACCTGCGTCGCAGTGGCCGAAAAATGGCTCGTGAGCCGAACATATCGCAATATTCCATTCGGCATATATTGGAAAAGTGCAAAAACTTACACCGCAACAGAAAGAAACAGAGTTGCTTCCCTTAGCCGAAAGTGGTGGACTGCCGAATTTGGTTTTCTTCGATGAGAAAACATTCGTTGTCCAGCAATTTGTAAAAAAACAAAATGATCTGAAAATGGGCACCTTCGGTTGGCCACCAGAACTCAAGCGCCGGGCATGGAGATGGTGTGGGCCGCCATAACAGCCGATGGTCGCTCTCCGCTCGTATTAATCGACCGTGGCATAAGAATAAATGCTGAATATTGTCGCCAAAAAATTCTGGAGTATGTATTAAAGCCTCGGGCACGCAAACATTTTGGCCGCTGACCTTGGACATTCCAACAGAACACAGCACCATCGCACTGAGCACGCGCCACCCAAAAATGATTAAAAATTAGGTTTCTCGCTTTTCTCCGGCACAATGGCCACCAAAATCTCCGGATACCAATCCATTGGTCTATTGTGTCTGGAGTATTTTGGAAAGCAAGGTTGGCACTAAAAAATACCAAAATATTGATCAGCTCAAGCAAGCGCTTCGCCGAGAATGGCCAAAATACCGCAGAGCAACATTCGGGCAGCGTGTTTCAGTGGTCTTTTGAAGGCCATAATTCGAGCCAAAGGCGACCAATTCGAACAAATCCAAACTTTTTCTAAAATTTGAAGCTATTTCTGACACTTTTTGCCTTCAGTCAATAAAACTTAAAAGAAAAATGTAAAAATTATGGCATTTGACTTGGTTCCAGTTTTTTTTATCTCACCCTGTAATTTTAGTTTTCACATGTTGGCGGCACGAAAAAGAGTATGCCCGGTCAAATTTAACGCCGATTCATTTTTTTTTCTCTTCATAAACTCTCCATTAACATTCTTACCTCGTTTCAACATACGATAGCCAATGCAAAACTATCACTTTAAAGATGTCAGTATTCATTCGTTATCAGCTTGAGTGCGCGTTGCTAGTCTCATAAACTGAATGAATAAGTACTGATCAAGTGATTATGGCCATTTGATCTGCTGATCAGATGCGAATGGGTTACGGATATCCACAAAATGGAAATGTGAGAAAAATACTAGTTCAACAAAACAAACAAGCGTCAATGTTTACATTTGCACATGCGCTTGTTGGTGGAGGGAGGGGTGTGGAGTGGAGTGGAGAGGCGAGGCAAAGGTAAGTGGCGTTTGCCACAAAGAGGAAACACAGACAACAAAAACAACAATCACACTGACAATATCCAATCACTTCACAACAACCGCCTCAGTCAGCCCAGTCAACCCAACGTGACTAATGACACTGAATAAGAAAGCCCTCATTTAGATAATGGCTGTGGTGGAGTGGTGGCACAACATAGCTTCACGTTTTTTCGCTGTTTTGCAGTACAACTTTTGGGGACGACGGCAGCGAAGACAACTGACTGCGAGCGACTGGTCACCCAATGCTGCCTGGGTATGCCATAAAAAACTCAAACACCAAAAGCGCACAACAATAACAATGTTGGATATGGTAATGGTAATTGGGGTGATCGTGACCTTTATAATTGCTTGAATGTAATAGCAATTTTGAATCTATTAGATAATTATGTGTGGTAATAATAAAAAAAGGGGCGATTTTAAAAAATAGCTAGCTAACACCTAATCAAAATTAATTCGAAAATTGCCATGGAATTTTGTTTGGGTAATGAGTAATCATAAAAATGTCAGATATATTTTGTTGTTGCAAAATGGTCAGGCTTATACCTTTATTGTTGTTTTTATAAAAACAATGTTTGTTTATCAGTGGATATAACTAAATAAATAATTATTTTAAAATATATCCCTAAAATGCTACTCTTGAAAATTTTTGAAAGACAGACGATATGGACATGACATTGCCAAATTCTATAGAATTCCAGTACTGCAGCCTATAACCTTCAATCATACACAAGGGAACTCTAAGTCCCAAAAATCATAGACAAGAACCACGGACAAAATAACGGACGTCCTCAGAGTGAATTTCTGAAACTTGTCTAAAGATAAATTTTAAAAATTTTTACAGTCCAAGTGTAATGTTTTGCGCTGACCTCTTTTATCTTGTAAACAGAAGAGAAGCAGTGAACCAATATTTTCAATGCAAATTGTGCCATATTCGTGCACTCCATTCCTTGTATGGGAGGTATGTATGACGATTTTTTTTTGTCGATTGTTGACCTTTTCATACAAACTTCAATAAATACAAAAATATTGGGATGTGAAATATTTATTTATTTATTGTTATTCATTTTTTTTACTTTCTGTTAAAAAAATGAGTCATACTGTCCATTTTCGCATCTGACCTAAGTTATATCAAAATATTACGATTTAGCTGAATATTCTTTCTGCAGAAGCATTTGAGAAGGGTTTGACCCGTTGTGGGGATGAACCAGAACCTGGTGTTATTAAAAATATTGGGATGTCCACGGACTTTTTTCACATTTTATAAGTGTTATAATTATTCAAAATTTTTAACCTTTATGGGGGAAGTACTGAAGGAATGAACCTATACAGGGAGAGATGAAAAAATTGCAACCGACTTCAGAATGCTGTCAATTTTAAGCCACCCGTCCCACAGCTGTGACAGGTCATTATATTGTTTACAAGCGTACAAAAGCATTTTGGTGAGAATTTTCCACCGTAATACTGGTAGTGTAGCCCTACGTCAGGGAAGTGGACGCAACAGAAATGTTTCAAAAAGTAAAGAAGCCACTTGATCTCAACCCGCGTCGCAGTGGCCGAAAAATGGCTCTCGAGCTGAACATATCGCAATATTCCATTCGGCAAATATTGAAAAATGAGTTCGGGGTAACGTCATTGAAATTCCAAAAAGTGCAAGAACTTACACCGCAAAAGAAAGAAAATGGACTCAAAAGAGCTAAAGAGGTCCTTCGCTTGGCCGAAAGTAGTGAACTGAGGAATTTGGTTTTCTCCGATGAGAAAACATTCGTTGTCCAGCAGTTTGTAAACAAACAAAATGATCGTGTTGACTTGCCAAAGAAATGTGCACCTTCGGTTGGTCACCAGAACTCAAGCGCCGGCCATGATGATGGTGTGGGCCGTATTAATCAACCGTGGCTTCAGAATAAATACCGAATATTATCGCGAAAATATTCTGGAGGGTGTATTTTAGCCTTGGGCACGCAAACCTTTTGGCCGCAGACCTTGAACTTTCCAACAGGACTCAGCGCGCGCCACCCAAGAATGGTTACAAAATGAGGTTCCTCGCATCATTTCCAGTACACAATGGTCACCAAAATCTCCGGATACCAATCCGTTGGACTATTGTGTCCTGAGTATTTTGGAAACCAAGGTTGGCACTAAAAAATACCAAAGTGTCGATCACCTCAAGCAAGTGCTTCGTCGGGAATGGGCCAAAATACTGCAGAGCAACATTCGATCTTTTCACTTGATCTCATTTTGCGATTTTATTTTAACGCGATATATTCTTTAACAAGCGAATGATGTACCAGGTTTGGACCAAATCGGATACTCCCTTCGAGAGTTATTATGCCTAGCAGCTAGACAGACGGACAGGAGGGCAGACACTCCCCAGATCGACTTCAAATGTAATGTCGATATGGCACGTGTTGGCCGTATCATATGATTTATACCCTCCGTAGCCATACACTGAGTATATAATGAAATGTAGTAGTGTTGAATTCAACTCGTGTTCGAAAAATAGAATGACTTATTGTTTATACCCTCCCACCATAGTATGGAGGGTATATTAAGTTTGTCATTCCCTTTGTAACACCTCGAAATATGCATTTTGAACCCCACAAAGTGTCCGTGGACATAAGGGGGCTTCCAACATATTATAGCTTTTTAGGGTAACATACGATCGACACCGCCCGATACTCCTTTTTTATACCCTTCACCATAGTATGGAGGGTATATTAAGTTTGTTATTCCTCGAAATATACAATTTAGACGTTACAAAGCATCTTTGATCAGCGTGAAATTCTATGACTATTGATGTCCGTGCGTCTGTCCGTTTGTGGAAATCACTATGGCTTCCAAACGAATTAAAATAGGTTGATAAAATTTTATTCAAATGTTAGTTTGCTCTAAAGGACTTCTGGTATTGAAAATGGGCTATACAGGTTCACGTTTTGGTATAGGGCCTTATAATTGTTTCTCCCTATATTCGGTATTTTGACGATTTAACGACAATGTTCACCGGAATTGATTAAAATTCCGTATTTGAAGTTCCCAATGGGTATTACAGTCCACGAAAGAAAATTGCCTATGCAAATTCACGTCTACGTATAGGCCCCAATATAACTGTACCTCCCTATACAGGTATTTTTATACCCTCCACCTTGGTAAGGAGGGTATATTAACTTTGTCATTCCGTTTGTAACATCCTTAAATATTCGTCTTAGACCCCATAAAGTATATATATTCATAATCAGCATAAAATTCTAAGTCGATGTAACGATGTCCGTCTGTCTGTCCGTCTGTCTGTCTGTCTGTCCGTCTGTCTGTTGAAATCACGATACAGCCCACAGTATTTGACGTAGAGCGCCAAAATTTGCAGAGCAATTCGCATTGTGTCTAGGATGGTTGGTATTGAAAATGAGATATATCGGTCCACGTTCTGGTATAGTCCCCATATAACGGTACCTCCCGATATTCGGTAATTTGATGATTATTGCTACATTTTTTCACGGATTTGTCTAAAAATTGGTATTTGTAGGTCATAATGGTTTCCACCTCCGGTGGCGAAACATTGCATGTATGGGTCCACGTTTTGGCATAGCCCCCATATAACGGTACCTCCCAATATTCGGTAATTTGATGATTTTTGCCACACTCTTTCATGGATTTGTCTAAAAATTGGTATTTGTAGGTCATAATGGGTTCCAGCTCCGGTGGCGAAACATTGCATGCATGGGTCCATGATTTGATATAGCCCCCATATAACGGTACCTCCCGATATTCGGTATTTTGATGGTTTTTGCCACATTTTTCCACTGATTTGTCTAAAAATTTATATTTGTGGATTATAATGGGTCCTAGTTCGTGTGGCGAAACATTGTAATTATAGGTCCACGTTTTGGTGTAGCCCCCATATAACGATACCTCCCGATATTCGGAATTTTAATGGTTTTTGCCACATTTCTTCCAATGTTTCTTTTACCCTAAGGTGGAGGGTATTAAAAGTTTGGCCCGGCCGAACTTAATGTTTTTTTACTTGTTATGATTTTAACAGTATTTTTCAATGTATTTTTCCAATTTTCTTCCAAATTGTGGAGGGCATTCAAAGTTTGGCCCTCCCGAACTTACTGCTTTTGTACCTGTTAAACTTATTAATTGGCTCTTGGTTGCACTTTGATAAATATTTACTTCCAATGATATGTCCATGTTGGATGCAGTTTTGTTAGTAGTTGCTGGTGCCAAAATGAACTTAAATTTTTGGAAATGAGATTTTTTGCCGGGTTACATCTTTATCTTTATAAGATAAGTTATATTGGTAATACTAATTTGTATTCACAGCGCCGCATATTTTAAATGTGTCATAAAACTTTTATTACATAATTTGCACAATTCATTAAATGTACTTAAATTTTTTTATGTCCGATGTTAAATCAAAAAAAAAAAAAGTTAACGGTTTTGTATACCACTGATATACATGTTGTTAATAGCAAACACCCTCCACAAAAATATACATACGTATCTTTTGGTTAATTAATAAATTGAATATGAGTGACGAGACCAGAGCAATTCTAATCATTGTTTTAAACAGATCTTTTATTAAATAATAAATTTTGGTAATAATTGCTTCCCAATACTTATATATTTTTTTTTTGTTTGTATAAAATATAAAAAATTAAAAAAACAAGTAAGCAAAGGCTACAGTCGAGCGGGGCCGACTATAATAAACGATAGTGTTTATATAGGCGAGATACTCGAAAGAATTCCACAAGATATTGTGACAAATTATAAAAGAAAACCATCAGGTTTCGTTCTCTAATTTTCGAATAATAGCAACTTAAATAATTTGCTCATTTCCAATTTATTGGTAGATGTTGCACGTAAATGGTCTTCCTAGATCTGGAACCAATATTTCCCAAAGACCTAGAATCTCTCAGAAGTGGCAAAAGATTAACATTTATTATTGGTTTTTGACTGAAACGCATCTATATGAGATACAGACATTTGACTATATTCTTCAACGAAATCAGCGTTAACGAAATAGTCAGAAGTGCGTCTTTCCTGTATTTGTGAATTCTCCAAAAAGTCACTGGAATGGACATTTTCGTAATTTGTCTACAAAAGTTGGCAAACTATTTCACACATTAAATATTTTTGGATGGCCATCCAAAACTGCTTGACTTTTGCAATGTCCGGTAACCCCCATTCAAATATGCGTGAGGATCGGGCGATAATTACGACCTGCTGACAATTTTGCAGTTTTTTGGATTATTTCAACCCCTAAATATATTGCGATCATCTCCAAAAAGAGTAGGCTTCTATTCTGACCCTCATCTTATACCCATGAAAAATTTCGTAAAGATCGGGCCATAAATGCGATCTGTATATGATATCCTGATATCCTAACTACTTAGTTTTGTTAGCTGTAGAAATATTACCAAATGTTTTATTCAAAATGAAAATATGCCAAAAATATGACAAAATTGAAAAAATATGAGAAAATGTTACAAAATCAATATTTTCATCTTTAGAGAGATATTTTTATGCGATTTTTTAGACGTTTTTTGTTTCCTGCCAAGAGGCCATTCTGAATTAATGAGAACTGTCGAAATCAGTTCAGCCGTTCTCGACATATAAGAGATCTTTCAAGCATATCTTCTTTGATAGACATATATATCGCACATATTTTGCTATATATCCGATTTGTTGGATGCTAACATCAATGTAAAGGTCAGAAGTAACCTTGTCATGGCTTCGTGATTTCGCCGGGATTTAAAATATTCGCGGTTTAATGAAAAAAGTTGAATTTTTTCAACACAAAATATATGGTCTATTTTACCCGCTAAATATTATCCGATGACCACCCTAATTGGTAGGCTTCTTCCCTGAACTCTAGCTACATACGAAATTCCGCGTCGATTGGTCTATAATTGCGACCTGTATAGCTACTGCAAAATGCGATATTTTTTTAGTATTTGGTCCATTTCAACCCCTAAATATTATGCGATCATCTCCAAAAGAAATAGGGTTTTATTCTGACTCTAGCCCCACCTCCATTCTAAATTTCGTGAAGATCGGGCCATAATTGCGACCTGTAGAGTGATTACAAATTAACATGGACAGACGGACGGACGGACATACATAGCTAGATCGACTCAACTCGGCGAGATAGGAAGATCCATATATACTTTCCTATGTGGGAAATCAATATTTCGAGGTGTTACATAATTTTTGGCCCAATCAAACTTATAATACCCCCAACACATAGTGTTGTAGGGTATAATTAAAAAAAAATCCTAATCAACATTACAAGTTTTGCACAAATACTAAAAACATTTCAACAATTTTTATGTGGTTTTAATTTCATAAAAAAAAAAATTGTATAAATTTTATTTGATGATTTATTTCATAGAAATTTGTATTTGTCGTACAACATTTACATAACATGGGTATAAAAAACATAAAAAATAACAATTCCATCTAAACACACATACACACACTAGCAAAATAAAAAAAAAATAACTACATTTTTTGCCAATTCATTTTGAACCCCACCCACCGACGCGTCAGAGATCACATTTTTTTTAATATAAAACACAAATTTGTGGTATTTATATATGTATATGTGTGTATGTATGTGGGTGTGAATGTGAGTGTGCCTGTGTCTGTATGTGCAGAAAATGTATTGAGGATTTATGTCCATAAATCACTTAGCAAAATCTGACAAATTGAAAAAAGGTAAATTGGATTAAAAAGCATAATGTTTAAAGCAATAAATCATCCCGCATGAACACAAGATTAAAAATCTTTCTAATTTTACTTGAAGTTTGTGTTTGATACAGCAACATCCAAATTAAAGCATATGGAAAATGTATAAAACGTTTGCTTCAACAATTATGAAGTTTAAAAATTAAGAAATACACCTTTTTCAGTTGTAATTAGCATAATTTTTTAATTCATTTTCAGCATTTCATTCAAATGGAATAATTACGAATTACAAATAGAATAATTCGAATTGCAATTTTTTTGATAATTAAGATATACAGGGTGAGATGAAAAAACTGCAACCAACTTAAGACTGCTGTCATTTCTAAGCCACTTGTCCGACAGCTATTAACATTATTCCAGTGATAGCTCATTATATTGTTTACGAGCAGAGTTGGTCTATTTGACAGTTTCTTAGGTTTTCGACTGTCGGAAAGTTGTAAACGTCACATACGTGTATAAAACGTAGAAAAAGTATACGAAGTCATAAACTTCTAAAATACTGTAGGTCTTTCAAATCTGGCAAAGTTACTTCAGAGAGCTTAAAACCTTTGGCTTTGGTTTAGTTCCAAAGACATTAAACTGTAAAGATTGGACAAAATGCATATTGCCCTTTCAATGTATCGATCAGGCAATAGATGGCTGATGACACGGCAAAAATGCATTAGAAAATTTCCAGAAATATGTTATTCCGATATCGCGAAAATATGGAGTTAAGCTGTGGAGAAAAGCAACAGATATGAAAAATATGGACTCAAATACGTATCTAAAAACTAGCGAAAATCCTATAAAAATGTCCGATATGTTACATTATAACATAATACTATGTTACGATATGGTATCATAACATATGTTTCCACTACAAACGCCATCTATTGAATCAATGCAACAATGACATGTCCCATCTCATTATATGCCTTTGTATTCAACTGCCAAGTTTCTGTCGAAAACTCTTATTATATGTCTAGGTTTACGACTTTTTCGACGTATGTATGACGTACATCAGAAAAATATGTCATATAAGTCAGAATTTCTGACAGACTATCTATTCTTACGAGTGTACAAAAAGCATTTTGGTGAGAATTTTCCAGAAAAAATGTTATTCGTGGTGGAATTCAAGCGTGATAGTGTGATTTATTTATATTTGGCTGGAAAACCACAAGTGGCTATCGTAAGAGGACTTCAGCATTTAAATGTGAATAAATCTTTTTTGTCTCGTACCATCGCTCGTTACCGTGATACTGGTAGCACTGCCCGACGTCAAGGAAGTGGACGGAAGAAAACAGAAATGGTTCAACAAGTGAAGAAGCGACTTGATCGAAACCCGCGTCGCAGTGGCCGAAAAATGGCTTGTGAGCTGTACCTATCGCAATATTTCATTCGCAAAAATTGAAAAATGAGGTCGGGGCAAAGCCATTGAAATTCCAAAAAGTTCAAGAACTTACATCGCAACAGAAAAAATGACTCCAAAGAGCTAAAAAGTTGTTTTGCTTGGCCAAAAGTGGTGAACTGCCGAATTTGGTTTTCTCCGATGAGTAAACATTCGTTGTCCAGCAGTTTGAAAACAAACAAAATGACCGTGTTTACTTACCAAGAGGTCAGCTGAAAATATGTACCTTCGATTGGCCATCAGAACTGAAGCGCCGGCCATGGTGATGGTGTGGGCCACCATTACAGCCGATGGTCGGTCTCTGCTCGTATAAATTGACCATGGCATCAGTATAAATGCCGAATATTATCGCGAAAATATATTCTATTTGGGCCACAGACCTTGGACATTCCAACAGGACTCAGCATCATCGCACTCAGCACTCGCCACCCAAGAACGGTTACAGAATGAGGTTCCTCGCTTCATTTCCAGTGCACAACGGCCACCAAAATCTCCGGATACCAATCCGTTGGACTATTGTGTCGGGAGTATTTTGGAACGTAAGGTTGGCACTAAAAAATACCAAAGTTTCGATCACCTCAAGCAAGCGCTTAGCCGGGAATGGGCCAAAATACCGCAGAGCTACTATCGGGCAGCGTGTGACGGTTTCATTGGCCGTTTGAAGGCCAAGGGTGACCAAATCTAAATTTATTCTAAAATTTGATGCTATTTCCGACATTTTTTGCTTTCATTCAATAAAATTTAAAAAAATGTTAAAATTATGCCGTTTGACTTTGTTTCAGTTTTTTTATCTCACCCTGTATATTATGTACTCCCCTTGCTCAATATGAAACTTTTTGTATACCTTAAGCCATGTGGTCATAAAGAGACCAAATCGTGCCTGAACGTGAAGGAATAGTTTTACACCCCATGTCTCGTTGGACAAAATGCGTTTAACGAAATTTGGGGACGATCTAGGGCTGTCCGTCCATCTATATGTCTGGCTGGTGCGCATGATAACTCTCGAAGGGAGTATCCGGTTTGATTCAAACTTGCTACATGGTAATATTATTGTCAAACTAAGATCGAGTTCGGAGATGGACAATATCAGTTCACACCTTTTGGTACCTCCCACACAAAAGGTCGAAGCCCCGGCGCCATTATCCTTACAAATACCTTGCTAAGACCTTGAAGGATTATGATGCCTTGGTGAGATCGGGGATGACACTTTACCATATCGGGAGAATTTAGGAGGACGATGAACTTCTCATTCTTCCACGCCCAAACGAACACACTTTGACATCAGTCTGCACATCGTTGCCAGATGCATTTGCGCATCTATCGGGTCTAACATTATTAATTTATTCTGGTCCATTCTTGGGATAAAACAAATAAAAAAGCTGTAAGTTAGACCGGGCCGAACTTTGCATACCCTCCACCATTTGAAACGAATTTGGCAATTTTCAAAAAAAAAAAAAATAAATAAATAAAAACCTTAAAAAAATCTCAAAAAATATCGAACGTAGCCATTATATTAGGGTCTGTACGACGACGAGGACCTACATAGGCCACTTTTGTTATAAATCATTGCACTATTCAAATGCGATACCTAAAAAAAATCGGTGAATAATGTAGATAAAATCATCAAAATACCGAATATAGGAAGGTACCAATTTTCTGTCATAGGTTGTAGTATCCATTACGAACTTCAAATACCAAAATTGAAACAATTCCGGTGAATAATGTCGCCAAAATCGTCAAAGTACCAAATATCGGGAGATGCCGTTATATTGGCGCTATACGAAGGCATGGACGTACATAGCCAATTTTCTATACCAAAAGTCCTGCAGACATAATATACCTTTGAGTGAAATTTTATCAACCTACTTCATTTCGTTCGGAAGCTATAGTTGTTTCCACAGACGGACAAACGAATAGATCGTCATCAGATGTTACAAACGAAATGACAAACTTAATATACCCTCCATACTATGGTGGAGGGCATAAAAAGTTATTAGGGCCGCCACACAATCTCAATATCGGCATCAATATTACCGGCATTCGAAAAGTTGAAGCGACGCCATTATTTTATTCTTTGCCGAAGCAAGTAAAATGACATCCTTAATCATTTCGACAACAACTCCAACTCGCCGACATACCTCTCTATGCCGCTAGATAAGTCCAAAACAGCCATCAGAATCATTAAACACTTCAATTTATGCTTAGAACTTTAAAAAAAATGCAAATTTCGTTAAAGCGTATTTCGTTGTCATAATTGCAATGACGAAAATTGAACTATTTTACATAAATGAAAACAAACGCAATTTGCCCTAAGACAAGCAAAAAAAGCAAACATATAAATCAATGGTATTTGCATATTTTAATCATTAGTATTTATTTCAAAAAATATAAATTTATTTATCTATCTATGCAAAACTAATTTAAATGATTTATTATAGTTTTGAACTGAATAAATAATAATATGACAGAAATCATTTGTTAACAATTTATGAATAGAGTTACTTAGTTTTGATTAAAAATTCTACTGGACATGTGGAAAAAAAAATAAATAAAAACAAACATAAAGACAAGCTAAATTATGCATGCAAAGGTCATTTAACGTCTGCGAATTAAAACTGATCTGGCATAACCATAATTAAAAGTCAACAAATAAATATTGGAAATATACTAAACTAGCAAGTGGCCGCTAACTCGTCAGCGAAAAGTTCACATTAACATTATAGATTCCTTCCAACATATTCGGGATGCCAGCTCAAACCCTTCGCCTAGTACTAAATTTAATAACATTTAGTACGCACATCCAACACAATTTAAATCTCTCCATACTATATACCAACAGTGATCTAAAAGTAATACCATTAAGTACTTTTCGCACGATTATAGTACATAATTGCATTACAACCACCTCCTCTAAACATCAACCCTCAGGATTTCAGCTCTATTTCTTTACCCACTACCAAATTTGGTACCATTATTCATACAACTATAGTACATATTTGCGTAACCGCCTCCTTACCTATTAAATTTTCTGGATTCCAGCTCAATAGAAATTTAGTACCAACATCAGACTGCCGTCATTTTTAATCAAGTCGTCCGACAGCTGTTAAAATTATTTCAGTGACAGCTCATTATATTGTTTACAAGCGTACAAAAACATTTTGGTGAGAATTTTCCAGAAAAAAATTCTTTCGTGATGAAATTCAAGCGTGATAGTGTGATTTCTTTATGTTTGGCTGGAAAACCACAATTGGCTATCGTTGGAGCACTCCGACATTTAAATGTGAATAAATCTTTTGTGTCTCGTACCATCGCTCGTTACCGTGATATTGGTAGCGTAGCTCGACGTCAAGGTAGTGGACGGATGAAAACAGCAACATCTGCACAAATGGTTCGAAAAGTAAAGAAGCGACTTGATGGAAATCCGCGTCGCAGTAGCTGAACGTATCACAATATTCCATTCGGAAAATATTGAAAAATAAGCTCGGGGTAAAACCATTGAAATTCCAAAAATTCAAGAACTTACACCGCAACAGAAAGAAAAGAGACTGAAAAGAGCTAAAGAGTTGCTTCGCTTGGCCGAAAGTGGTGAACTGCCGAATTTGGATTTCTCCGATGAGAAAACATTCGTTGTCCAGCAGTTTGAAAACAAACAAATTGATCGTGTTTACTTGCCAAAGAGGTCAGCTGAAAATGTGCACCTTCGGTTGGTCACCAGAACTCAAGCGCCGGTCATGGTGATGGTGTGGGCCGCCATAACAGCCGATGGTAGTTCTCCGCTCATATTAATCGACCGTGGCATCGGAATAAATGCCGAATATTATCGCAAAAATATTCTGTAGGGTGTATTAAAGCCTAGGGCACGCAAACATTTTGGCCGCAGACCTTGGACATTCCAACAGGACTCAGTACCATCGCACTCAGCACGCGCCATTCAAGAATGGCTGCAAGATGAGGTTCCCCGCTTTATTTCCAGCATACAATGGCCTACAAAATCTCCGGATACCAATCCGTTGGACTATTGTGTCTGGAGTAGTTTGGACAGCAAGGTTGGCACTAAAAAATACCAAAGTGTCGATCACCTCAAGCAAGCGCTTCGGCGGGAATGGGCCAAAATACCGCAGAGCTACTATCGGGCAGCGTGTGACGGTTTCATTGGCGTTTAAAGGCCATAATTCGTGCCAAAGGTGACCAATACGAACAAATCTAAACTTATTCGAAAATAAAATTAAAAAAATTTAAAAATTATGGAGTTTTACTTTGTTGCAGATTTTTATGTTACCCTGTAGTAAAATAAGAGTCCAGTTTTCTTCTAATTTGGCACATCTCAACATTTCTATCAACACAAGATCTGGTATGAAGAACAGATAGAACGGACCATTCCTTGTGGTGCCTCCCACACAACGGGTCAAATTTTTGAAAAACCATGGAGCTCGTAACAAAAACTCAAACTCGGCACATCACAGTATTTCTGTCAACATAAGATCTGATGTGAAGATGGGATATATCACCCCGTTCCTTCTGGTTTCTTTTTAATACTTATATCTATTATATCTCGCAGGAAAATAAAATTCAAAACTTTTGGGAGAAATGGACAAATTTCAAAAACGACTCATAAATGTATTATGATATGTAAATTCCGGTCTGACAAGGGATTTTTCTTCGAAAGTTATTGTGCATACCAACATTATGAGATATGATGTGGGGATATGGGTGGCTAAAATCCCTTATTCTAATTCCTAAGGTAATTCCTAGTCCAAACTAAAATTGTATTGATCTTGGACTACGAACTTTGGAACTTTACTCTGAAAACTATTCCACCCTTGGAAGAGAAGGAAAAAATACCACTGTTTAATGGCTAAACGTGACACAGGGTAATTTTGCATAAAAATACAAAAAAAAAACCTACAACAATAACAAAAAAACATACAAATTCAAATTATTTTCTGTTTGGGTGTTGTATTGTTTTGTTAGGGGAGCAACAGCAGCGGCAGCGTCAACCATAGCTTCAGCTTGAGGTTAACACCTAAATACTTGTAAAAGCCGGCATATCTATTAACCGGTTGTATTTCTGTAGCAATGCTGGTTCGGTGAAGCGTTTTTTTTTCACGCCGACGGACTGACTGGCGAATGGATTGACTGACACCAATAAGCGTTGTGTGGCGTTTCATTTGACGTCACACCAGACGTCATGCAAATAAATAAAATAAAACGTTTCGAGTACTTCTCATATCAGGCAAAACAGCCTTTGGCCCGTGTTCCGCTGATGGTTGGATGGATGGATGGCTGGCTGGCAGACAGACTGTAGATACCTTTTTATTTCGGCTGTCTGGTATTTTTGCTGTGTTCATTCTCTTGAATCGTCGCACAGCATTATGTGGTTCTGTGTGTGTGTGTTTTAATGAATAACTTAATTAAATAGCAACTACAGGCCGAAAAAAACTGAATTCACTCTGACGTTCTAGGTCCGTAAAGAACCGTAACTATTTGTTTGAATGAATTGTATATTTTATTTCAACCCTAGCCCCAGTAGTGGGGCTAGGCGGGTTTGAACATAAAAGTTGCAAACAAGAAAAACCATGTAGAGGGAACTTGGCGAGGGGAGGGTGCCGGCGAGAGAGGTAAGCAGAAAAAGTTACAAACAAATAACATCAACAGCTACGGCGCTACAGACATCATGATAGACAGTTGTCGGAAAGTTTGTGGTGTTGCTACTTTTATTTATTATTTACGATATTATTGAAAACAAAAAACCCCACCGCCTCCCCACAACTTGGCACTTGGATATGTGGCAGTCAGGTAGGTAGATAGGTTGATAGACAGGGGACTGGCTGATTGCAACTGACACATGGACGAACATTTGAATGGACTTTTTGTTTGTTTTATTTCATTTTGTTTAAATTATTGGGAGTATTTAAAAGAAGAAAGATATTTTCAGGTGGTATAAAATACCAAAAACCCGACCACAGATGACTTTAATCATGCTACCTCGAGAAGAGTTCATAAATTTGTTGTTCCGTTTGTAACATGGCGAAATATTTGTCGGATAGGTCCACAACTTGTATATGTTCAAATAAAAATGAGTTTGTGGAATTTATTTCGTTCGGAGATTTGTTCCGAATATAGGCTTTTGAAGCACCCATTTTTGGTATTTTGAAGATCCTAGCCTAAGCGATTTTTGGCTTGGAACTACCTATGTAGAATTAGTTATTCCAAATTTATGGGATTTATATACTTCCAATCTGGCAATATTTATGTAATTATCCTCAAACAGAATGGGCTGACCCAGCAGGGTGCATTCGACAAGACTTAATGCCATGAGAACACGAGAAGAGATCTAATATAGGTGAGACCTCTGGTTTTAATTGATTATGGCCTAGAGATCAGATGTTGCACAGAGCTGCATCCGCAAACAGTGCTGGTGATTCATTTATTTTATTGAATGAAAGCAAAAAATGTCGGAAATAGCATCAAATTTTAGAATACGTTTAGATTTGTTCGAATTTGTTACCTTTGGTATGAATTATGGCCTTCAAACGGCCAATGAAACCGTCACAAGCTGCCCGAATGTTGCTCTGCGGTATTTTGGCCCATTCTCGGCGAAGCGCTTGCTTGAGGTAATCGACACTTTGGTATTTTTTAGTGCCAACCTTGCTTTCTAAAATACTCCAGACACAATAGTCCAACGGATTGGTATCCGGAGATTTTGGTGACCATTGTGCCCTGGAAATGAAGCGACGAACCTCATTTTGTAACCATTCTTGGGTGGCGCGTTCTGAGTCCTGTTGGAATGTCCAAGGTCTGCAGTCAAAATGTTTACGTGCCCAAGGCTTCTATACACCCTCCAAAATATTTTCGTGATAATATTCGGCATTTATTCTGATGCCACGGTCGATAAATACGAGCGGAGGGCGACCATCGGCTGTTATGGCGGCCCACACCATCACCATGGCCGGCGCTTGAGTTCTGGTGGCCAACCGAAGGTGCACATTTTCAGCTGACATTTTTGGCAAGTAAACACGATCATTTTGTTTGTTTACAAACTGCTGGACAACGAATGTTTTCTCACCGGAGAAAACGAAATTCTCCTTAGCTCTTTTGAGTCTATTATCTTTCTGTTGCTGTGTAAGTTCTTGCACTTTTTGGAATGTTGAATGGCTGAAGATGCAATTACAGTTTTAAACCACTATTTTGAAGACCTTGAGGAAACTATTTTAATCAAGGGATAGAATTTCTAGATAAGCGTTGGACTAAGTGTAGTGAAGTTTCAGGAGATTATATTTAAGAATATTTTTTTTTTTTTTTTTTGAAAACTAACTATTCTCTTTCATTGATATGCTAAGAAGTTTCTGAAGCGCCCTCGTATAGTACCCCGAAAAAAATGTCGTTAGAAATGTATCATATTAGGCAAATTTTTGGTTTTTGCCTTCATAAGAACCCATAGCTTCGACTTAGCCTATTTTTAAAATTTTAAGTAAATTTGCATTTGGATGAACATTTTTTAATTGTATGCTCTCAATAACCTATGAGAAACAAGTAAAAAACATTAAGTTCGACCGGGCCAAACTTTTAATACCTTCCACCTTAGGGTAAAAGAAACATTAGAAGAAATGTGGCAAAAACCATTAAAATGCCGAATATCGGGAGGTACCGTTATATGGGGGCTACACCAAAACGTGGACCTATAATTACAATGTTTCGCCACACGAACTAGGACCCATTATGATCCACCAAATACCAATTTTTAGACAAATTAGTGAAAAAATGTGGCAAAAACCATCGAAATACCGAATATTGGGAGGTACTGTTATATGGGGGCTAATCATGGACCCATACATGCAATGTTTCGCCACCGAAGCTGGAACCCATTTTGACCAACAAATACCAATTTTCAGACAAATCCGTAAAAAAATGTGGCAAAAATTATCAAATTACCGAATATAGGGAGGTACCGTTATATGGGGGCTATACCAAAACGTGGACCTATAACTACAATGTTTCGCCACACGAACTAGGACCCGTTATGACCTACAAATACCAATTTCCAGACAAATCCGTAAAAAATGTGGCATAAATCATCAAAATACCGAATATCGGGAGGTACCGTTATATGGGGACTATACCAGAACGTGGACCGATATATCTCATTCTCAAAGCCAACCATCCTAGACACAATGCAAATAGCTCTGCTAAATTTTGGCGCTCTACGTCAAATAATGTGGGCTGTATCGTGATTTCAACAGACGGACAGACAGACGGACATCGTTAAATCGACTTAGAATTTTATGCTGATTATGAATATATACTTTATGGGGTCTAAGACGAATATTTAAGGATGTTACAAACGGAATGACAAAGTTAATATACCCTCCTTTCCAAGGTGGAGGGTATAAAAATATACATTATTGGTGCAGCTTCATCATCTTATATCTTCACCCTAACCACCACCTCGATTATCCCGGTCAATTAACTTGACAAATTCAACATTTTGTATACAATTTTGTTGAAGAAAAGAAAAAAACTCGGTTCATTTCTCTTTGTCCTCCCTCGTAAGTCGGACCACAGCAGGTAATATGAAGAAATGAATTGTCCTGATGCCGAGACAATTATAATAACACCAAAGAAAGTTTACTAGCATTTTGTGTCAACACACACCAGACTGCAGCAGTCATTGTGCCTGGAGCATGGCGGTGGCCAGCAATTATAACCAGACCAAAGTAAAGACCACAGAGACACACCTCAACTCGAATAAGAAATGAATAAACAAGAAGGTCATTGTTTGCTGGGGCTGTTGCTGCTGCTGCTGCAAACCAAACATCGGTATAAAATGTTGCCTTGTGACACCCCGCTTGGTTGGTGGTTAGTTGGTGGTCGTAGCCGTAGTAGTGGGTTTGATATGCAAAAACTAAAAAAAACACAACAAAAACAACAACAACACTATGCAATGTCTGCAATTGGGCCTTGCTGTTCATCGTCATGGCTCGCCTCGTTGCCGTGGCTTGCGTTGAATAAACTATTGAGTGGTTTTTCTGCATTGCAATTTGACGTAATTACAAACGATTGTATATTAATTGATACAACAACAGCAACAACAACAACAACAAAATGTAAAGACGAGAAAAAGAAACAAAATTAAATAAAACTCAAGTATTAATCCAACAAACACACCAATACCACCACTTTGCGACGCATGCACATCCACACATTCCCGTCGAATGTGATGTAAGCCCAAGAAATGTAGAAAAAGCGCCCTCGAAGAGCAACAACCACGACCGCGAAACAGACATGAGTCAGTCAGACAATTGGTCGCTGGCTGTCCCATAGACATAATTTAGTCTTTGGCACAACTAAGCACACACACAAGTTGTTGCTGTCGTCGAGAGGTAGATTTCCAAACGTACACCAACACCAACCCCCAGCAGCAACTAGTCAGTCAGGCTATACCATCAGCCACCTTGCTTAGATGGCACAAGCTGGTTTACTACGTCTGTCGGTCAGTTTGTCAGCCGGCTGCACTGTCTTACACTTGATTTACGTACCCATGTCGATAACTTTTTTTTTAGCGTAGATTGGCAGACATACAGCCGAAGAGACCAACCGTTGGGAAATCACTTGAACTGACTTGAAATAAGTTTTCATCGCAGCCACTTTGATTTCGAAAGACTTTTTTCCAATTTATGATAATATAATTTATTGTTTATTAATCTATATATATAAAAATCAATTGTTGTTTGTTGGTAACGGAATCAGTTGAAAACGGCTGGACCGATTTGTATAATTTTGTTGTACAAACGTTCGTCATACCCCGAGTTAGGTTTTTAAAGAAAAAAATATTGACCACGTCTACTTTTACGCCCACTATTTCGATTTATCTAAAATCCTTATATTTGCCAAATTAATGAAGATATCGGTTTGAGAATTATTACACGAGATACTGTTGGCTTTCCATCCAACCGTATAAGTATTTATTAAGGGGCTGAGGAACGCGCCTACTTTTAAATCTGTCTCTCTATTTGTAAAAGAAAGTTATGTTAGTTACTACGCTTATAACATAACGATCGCCGGTCTGATTTTAACGATTCAGACAAATTGGGAATTGCCTCTTGCCAGAAAAGCAAAAAAATCGCGTAAAAATGTGAAATTTTGAACATTTTCATTTTGACTTTTAAAATGTACAATAGTAATGTTTTATTTTTTTTTCCATTTTGACTTACCATTTTCAAATGTACATTTGTAGTGTTTTTTTTTTTTTTTGGAATTCTAATATGATGTTTAGTTTTTTTGGATAGTATAAAGCGACAACGGATAAAACTGTTATTTATAGATTTTATGTATTTATTGGTTAATACGAATCATATCATTTCAGAATAGAATAAGATATGAAAATTCTAAAATCGGGAAAAATCGAAAATTTTCAATGGAATCAAATTTCAAAATAATAATACATTCTACAGACACACTTCATAAGGACCTTTAAAAATTTGCCGTAAAAAAATCAGCGAACCAGTTGAAGATTATTTGTCTTTTTTCAATCCTTTCTTTTTTCTATATTGAAGTGTACATTTCTTATTGTTTTCAATTCTGAATGAATAATATTAAAAATGAAATGAGTGTGAAATACGATGCTAAATGGCGATCTTTGGCATCTAGCATCTAGCTTTCTTCGCATCTAGCTTTCAACTCCAGGACCTTCAGCTGAAAGATGCGAACACATTTATACAAACAAAAATGACTGAAAAAGCGTTATGGGGTTCACTTCAAAAAGTGGACCTGTTTCTTTCATATGACAATAATTCGTACAATGAGAAATCAAAATGCAAAATACATTGGGACTGCAATCCGTGAAATATCGACTATAAAGAAATTTTTTCCAAACATTCAAGATACCTTTAATCGCTTGGTCAGGTCATGATATGGGTCATAACCCCCGATAACGGAATAACCCGATTTCAAGTATATTCTACATTTTAACCATACTTTTCGTACTAATTCTGCCTTATGTTGATAATTTAAAAAAAAAAAAAACATCCTTGCACATCCGCAATCAATAGAAAAAATGTTGAAGGTGGTCCATCTACGGAAGGCTTTTTTTGGGTCTACCATCATTCCTATTCCTAATTTATAAAACAAAAGAAGCCTTAATATCAAATTTGAGGATTCCAGCCCTAGCCCTATCCATCACCCAATAGCCTCCAGTACTTTTCGTACAATTATAGTACATGTTTCAGAAAACATTTCCATATGTCCAGGCGACTCATTAAAGGTCTACCATCAATAGAAGGTATGGTAGCTGTTGAATACCGTTAGTGGTTAGTCCCTATTTGACATGGATCTTCTTCTAGGCCCACAAGATTTTCATGGGTCTTACATCAATAGAAAAATATTTTATATATTTTCAACTTTCCAAATCACTTTTCTATACATCGAAGACCTTCTAGAGAACTTCTGCAGGTCTTCTTACATATATCTTCGAGAACCTTGTATACAGGGTGAGATGAAAAAACTGCAACCAACATCAGACTGCTGTCATTCCTAAGCCACTAGCCCGACCGCTGTTAAAATTATTCCAGTGACAGCTCATTATATTGTTTACGAGCGTACAAAAGCATTTTGGTGAGAATTTTCCAGAAAAAAAGTTATTCGTGATGGAATTCAAGCGTGATACTGTGATTTCTTTATATTTGGCTGGAAAACCACAAGTTGCTATCGTTAGAGCACTCCTGCATTTAAATGTGAATAAATCCATTGTGCCTCGTACAATCGCTCATTACCGTGATACTGGTAGCGTAGCCTGACGTCAAGGAAGTGCACGGAATAAAAAAAACAGCAACATCAGCAGATATGGTTCGAAAAGTAAATAAGCGACTTGATCGAAACCTGCGTCGAAGTGGCCGAAAAATGACTTGTGAGCTGAACATGTCGCCATATTCAATTTGGCAAATATTGAAAAATTAGCTCGGGGTAAAGCCATCGAAATTCCAAAAAGTGCAAGAACTTACACCGCAACAGAAAGAAAATATAACTAAAGAGTTGCTTCGCTTGGCCGAAAGTGGTGAACTGGCGAATTTGGGCAGTGTTTTCTCCGATGAGAAAACATTCGTTGTCCAGCAGTTTGTAAACAAACAAAATTATCGTGTTTACTTGCCAAAGAGGTCAGCTGAAAATGTGCACTTTCGGTTGGCCACCAGAACCCAAGCGCCGGTCATGGTGATGGTGTGGGCCGCCATAACAGCCGATAGCCGCTCTATGCTCGTATTAATCGACCGTGGTATCAGAATAAATGCCGAATACTATCGCGAAAATATTTTGGAGGGTGTATTAAAGCCTTGGGCACGCAAACATTTTGGCCGCCGCAGACCTTGGACATTCCAACAGGACTCACACCATCGCACTCAGCACGCGCCACCCAAGAATGTTTACAAAATGAGGTTCCTCGCTTCATTTCCAGGGCACAAAGGCCACCAAAATCTCCGCATACGAATCCGTTGGACTATTGTGTATGGAGTATTTTGAAAAGCAAGGTTTGCACTAAAAAATACCAAAGTGTCAATAACCTTAAGCAAGCCCTTCGCCGGGAAAGGGTCAAAATACCGCAGAGCAACATTCGGGCAGCGTGTGATGGTTTCATTGGACGTTTGAAGACCAAAGGTGACCAATTCGAAAAAATCTAAACATATTCTAATATTTGATGCTATTTCCGAATTTTTTTCAATAAAATTTAAAAAAAATGTTGCAACACTTTCAGGTGATATATACCCACTTTTTCCTCTTATGCTTCTGTGGCAACCGGTTGACCCCACTGACGATTTCGCCATTGTCTCTGCTTGAAAATGTGGTCTCAATTTCATGTATTCGACTAGCAGATATAGCGATCGAAAAAAACACGTTTTCTGCTACCCGATCAACTAATGGGTTGTGCCGTTTTCAGATGCTACGAATGGTGAACTCTCTGAATTCTGGTAAGTGAGCTTCTCATGATAAAGAAAAATTGCAGCATTCAGAGGTTATGAAATCGGACGATATGCATATGGAAATGATTTTGGAAAGATGGTCGTATTACCAAGAGAAATTACCGGTAGCCGATTCGCAGGTGACAAAATGAATGAGTCTAATCTATATATTGGCGACGTTGCAAAAGTCTTCCGTACTTTGGTAAATATTCCGTATATCAAAGAGCTTCTATAGATGATCTATGCTTAGAAGACATCCCACAAGTCTTCTATAAATAGGTAGTCTTCAACAGGTCCTTTATACTCGATGAGTAAAGGACTTTTTTAGGCCTTGTGTACCTAAACGATTAGAAACAACGGACCTTTTACAACGGACCATTTGCATCAATAACTCGAATGATGGAGAAAATATGTATTTTTCCATTTAATGTGTGTTTTCGGGAGTAACCCAATATTTTAAACTTACTGGTAATGCAAAAGGAAGTTTGTTTACATTACATTTTAATGGATTATTTGGGTTCGTACAGCTTTTGCCGGGTAGATTTAAATGGGTGTCCTAGTCAAGAACACTTATTTTTTCGGTGTCGCCGGTACTGACCAACAAGAACTTGTATTAAAAGTTTCCTAATCAATTTTTGAAAAATCATACCTACTCTACCACCCCATTATTTTCACAAAAGCCTGTCACGAGAAATAAGTAGTTACTATTGTGTAGTTGTTATACCCTACAACACTATGTGTTGGGGGTATTATAAGTTTGATTGGGCCAGAATTTATGTAACACCTCGAAATATTGGTTTCCCATATAGGAAAGTATATATGGATCTTCCTAGCTCGCCGAGCTGAGTCGATCTAGCTATGTATGTCCGTCCGTCCGTCCGTCCGTCTGTCCGTCTATCCATGGCCCATCCTTACGAAATTTTGCACGAAGGTGGGGTTAGGGTCAGAATATAAGTCAAAATAAAAATAAGTAAAATAGACCATATCTTTTATGTTGAAAAAATTCAAAATTTTTCATTAAACCGCGAATATTTAAAATCCCGGCGAAATCACAAAGCCATGACAAGGTTACTTCTGATCTTTACATTGATGTTAACATCCAAGAAATCAGATATATAGCAAAATATGTGCGATATATATGTTTATCAAAGAAGATATGCTTGAAAAATCTCTTATATGTCGAGAACGGCTGAACTGATTTCGACAGTTCTCATTAATTCAGAATGGCCTCTTAGCAGGAGAGAAAAAACGTCTAAAAAAATCGCATAAAAATATCTCTCTAAAGATGAAAATATTGATTTTGTAAAATTTTCTCATATTTTTTCAATTTTGTCATATTTTTGGCATATTTTCATTTTGAATTAAACATTTGGTAATATTTCTACAGCTAACAAAACTAAGTAGTTAGGATATCAGGATATCGTATACAGATCGCATTTATGGCCCGATCCTTACGAAATTTTGTATGGGGATAAGATGAGGGGCAGAATAGAAGCCTACTCTTTTTGGAGATGATCACCATATATTTAGGGGTTGAAATGGACCAAAAAACTTCAAATTTGTCAGCAGGTCGTAATTATCTCCCGATCCTCACGCACATTTGAATGGGGGTTACCGCACATTGCAAAAGCCAAGCAGTTTCGAATGGCCATCCAAAAATATTCAATGTGTGAAATAGTTTGCCAACTTTTGTAGACAAAATACGAAAATGTCCATTCCAGTGACTTTTTGGAGAATTCACAAATACAGGAAAGACGCACTTCTGACTATTTCGTTAACGCTGATTTCGTTGAAGAATATAGTCAAATGTCTGTATCTCATATAGATGCGTTTCAGTCAAAAACCAATAATAAATGTTAATATTTTGCCACTTCTGAGAGATTATAGGTCTTTGGGAAATATTGGTTCCAGATCTAGGAAGACCATTTACGTGCAACATCTACCAATAAATTGGAAATGAGCAAATTAGTTTAAGTTGCTATTATTCGAAAATTAGAGAACGAAACCTGATGGTTTTCTTTTATAATTTGTCACAATATCTTGTGGAATTCTTTCGAGTATCTCGCCTATATAAACTGTATCGTTTATTATAGTGTTGTAGGGTATTCAACAGTCGGCCCCGCTCGACTGTAGCCTTTGCTTACTTGTTTTTGTATGTGTCTATCAATTATTTTGCTGGGAAAATACAAAAAATGTTTACTTACAATTTAAAATGCTTGAAAGATGTTTTTCGGTATAAAATCTTACCTGAAAACAAAGAAAAGAAAAACAAAATTATTAAATTTTAATGTTTTGTTCAAATGAAATAAATTGAATTTTAAAAACAAACACTTATCAACTATATGCTCAGGTCGGTACTGGCGCAAGACATTATTGTAATCTAATTTTACTATACTTTTTGCAAATTATATATTTTTGCAAGATTGTGCTACTAACTCGAAACACCTTAAACTAAAACAAATAATAAGTGGTGGTAGGCACTCCTTTTTTTCTTTTTGATAAAATTTCTCCAAAAAAAACACCTTCCATACTTTACCAATAGCCTTGTCTCACTATAACGAATTCAAAAATATCAATAAATTGTCTTCTTTTGCCTTTAAATTATCCCCAAAATTTCTTAAGACATTCTTTACAGGCTATTGACCTTATACATGTGTCGTATGTCATTCAATATAATGCTTCAATATAAAATAGGCGACTAAGCAGAAAATCTTCAATGGTCATTCTGTGCTGGTAAGGATTAAAGAATAACCTGATATTTAATCTAAAGGGGATTTTTCTCTTGTTAGTCATATCTCTTTCTTGCCATATTGCATCCTTGCGGTGGTTGTGGAATGTGAAACTCATGCATCACCACCGTCCACAAAGTTTGTTGCCATAAACCGAATTAATTTGAATTCTTCTTTTTTTCTTCTCCTTTATGAGGTCATATATTTTAAGGATTTGGTTAAAGGTGTCTACAATGTGTCATCATATTAAACTGCATGACCATAAAGACAAGTTTATGGATTTGACAATATATAAAAACACCGAATTGGCAAGAAGGTCATTATTAAACATGAGGTACTGAGAAAATATGACAAACAAGTAAAAAAGCTATAACTACGGCCGGTCCGAACTTTTAATACCCTCCATCACTTGGAACGAATTTTGAAATTTTCAAAAAAATTAAATCCCTTAAAACTTCTGTTAAACAAAAATCGGTGAATAAATTCGGTAAAATCGACAAAATATCGAATACCGGGAGGTGCCGTTATATGGCGGCTATACGAATACATGGACCCACACGGACAATTTTCTTTTATAGGCTGTAGTATCCATTACGAACTTCGAATATTAAATTTGAAACATTAAAAATCATCAAAATACCGAATATAGGGAGGTACCGTTATATGGGGGCTATATAAAGACGTGGATCTGCACAGACAATTTTCTGTTTTTAGTATCCGTTACGAACTTCATATATAAAATTTGAAACAATTTCGGTGAATAATGTCGCTAAAATCATCAAAATACCGAATATCGGGAGGCACCATTATATGGGGGCTATACCAAAACTTAGACCTAAATGGCTCATTTTCAATACCGAAAGTCCTGCAGGCATAATATACATTTGAGTAAAATTTTAAATCGACATAGAATTTTATGCTGATCAAGAATATATATACTTTGTGGGGGTTTAAAAGGTATATTTCGAGGTGTTACAAACAGAATTACAAACTTAATAAACCCTCCATACTATGGTGGAGGGTATAAAAAAGACTATTGGCTAAGCCTCAAGGACCAAGGACCAAATCTCTCATTTTGAATTATACCGAGGAGGATATAAGTAAAACAATTACACAATGGAACCTCATCCCTAACTATTCCAACGTCTTCATATGTTAATCCTAGAAACCCCAGGTGACCTCAATATCAAAGTTGAGAATGACAGTCCTATTTCCTCATCCAATTCCAAATTTAGTAACATTTAGTACTTATCGTACCAAATTTAGTACATTTCTCAAAAGTACCTCATTATATCACTTAAACCACCTCTTCTATTAGCCACAGACACCAACGGTGACATCTATATCAAACTTCAGGATTTCAGCTTTATTACTTAACTCAATACAAAATTTTGTACTATTTAGTAATTTTCGAAAAATCATAGTACGAATTTCCAAAACCACCACAACCGATCCAAACACCAGATATTAACAGAGAGCTAAATATCAAATTTTGGGATTCCACTGTTATCCCTTCACCCAATTTAGTAAAACTAAGTACTTTTCGAACTATTACAGGGTGAGATAAAAACACTGCAACAGTCAAACTACATAATTTTTACTTTTTTTTAAATCCTATTAAATGCCCGAATGCGGTGTATTTATTGGCTCATTCCCGGCGAAGCGCTTGCTTGAGGTGATCGACACCTTGGTATTTTTTAGAGCCAACCTTGCTTTCAAAAATACTCCAGACACAATAGTATAACGGATTGGTATCCGGTGATTTTGGTGGACATTGTGCGCTGGATATGAAGCGAGGAACCTCATTTTGCACCCATTCATGGGTGGCGCGGAGAAAACCAAATTCGGCAGTTCACCACTTTCGGCCAAGCGAAGCAATTCTTTAGCTCTTTTGAGTCTATTTTCTTTCTGTTGCTGGGTAAGTTCTTGCACTTTTTGGAAGTTCAATGGCCCCGTGCTCATTTTTCAATATTTGCCGAATGGAATATTGCGATATATTCAGCTCACGAGCCATTTTTCGGCCACTGCGACGCGGGTTTCGACCAAGTCGCTTCTTTAATATTCGAACCATTTCTGTTGATGTTGGTGTTTTTATCTGACAACTTCCTTCACGTTGGGCTACGCTACCAGTATCAAGTTAACGAGCGATGGTACGAGACACAAATGCAGGTGTGCTCTAGCGATAGCCACTTGTGGTTTCCAGGCAAATATAAAGAAACCACACTATCACGCTTGAATTCCATCACGAATAACTTTTTTTCTGGAAAATTCTCACCAAAATGTGTATGTACGTCTGTAAACAATATAATGAGCTGTCACTGGAGTAATTTTAACAGCTGTCGCTCGATTGACTTAGAAACTACAGCAGCCTGAAGTGGGTTGGAGTTTTTTCATCTCACCCTGTATAGTACACATTAAAAAAAAAAAAATCCATATATCAATTCCAGATACCAACAGTGGCCTCAACATCTAATTTGAGCATTCCTGCTCTACCCCTTCTTCTAATACCAGATTTAGTACCATTTATTACTTTTCGTACAAATATTGGGCACATTTCCAAGACCAACTCCATATCTAAACCACAGACTCACACAGTGATATTTTATCACATTTAAGGACACCAACAGTGAACTTAATATCGAATTTTAGAATTTCATCTCTATCCCTTCACCCAATACGAAGTACTTATCGTGCAATTATAGTACACATTTCCGAAACCAGATCCATATGTACTTTTCGTGCATTTGTAGTACACATTTCATGTAGTACACATTTATCACAAAACCTACCAATCCACCAAGGAGACCACAATACAAAATTTCAAAATTCCAGCTTCATCCAAACTGTTTCAAAATTTAGCACAATTTTTGTAATTTTCGTACAATTATACATTACCAACACCACCTCCAAATGTACAGGCTAAACATGAACAATTTCAACACCAAATAGTACCAAATATAGTACAATTTAGTACTTTTTGTGCACTTGTAGTATACATTTTCAAAACCACCTCTTTTTCCCAAACCTACCACCAAGCAACAGGAGCCCCAATATAAAATGTCAACATTTCACCTTCATCAGTTCACCCCATGGTACAATGATATCAAGCAGAGGGCTGCAATGAGTATGATCGAGTAGGCTTGATCACACACACTGGAAATACAATCAAACTCAATCAGTCGGTCAAATGTAACATGTTCATTCGAGTTGCTCAAGCCAAACGAAAAAATTGTGATCGAACATGTATTGATCGAAGTTTTGTGTTCGCAATCAAACAGCTCACATGAATGTTTTTTTACGAACTAATGTTGAACAATACATACCGAAACGATCATCTCGGATGAGTATGATCGGTTTGATTTTTTTTTTTTTTGAAGGGTGAGTGATTTGATTCGATTAAATACGAAAGATCGAATCTGAGCGTAATCATGTATTGTAGTTTTGGTATGGTTATCAATACTAGAAGCAATACCCATTGAAGAAATCGAAACAAATGGTATTTATTAAATAACGATTTTTTATTTCATTTGGGCTTATAGTATACCAGACTTCAGTGGGTTTTTTCTAAAATAGAACATATTATTTCTAAAAAAAATAACAAAAAATCAGACTTCAGTCACTTATTTGTAAAAAAGGAACACGTTTTTTCAAAAAAAAAAAAAAAATAAATAAATAAAGAAAAAAATAATAATAATAAAATGTATATCAGTTGCTTATTTCTACAAAAGGAACATATATCAGTCTTCAGTATTTAGTTGCAATTTTTGTTAAAAGAATTTAAAAACATTAAACTGTCAATAGCTCTCGGCCCAATACTGTTCCATTTCTCTGTAATATAGTTCGTCAAAATTACCTGCACAGGCTTATTTGGATGAATAAACAATGACGCTGAGCGAACTCGATTCAAAGAAAACAATCACGGTTGTGATTGCTCATTTACATTCATGTGTTCGATCAACTCATGTTGCTGAACACATCAAACCGTCTCGAACACTCTTGTTTGATTGGAAGTGATGTGATTCAAACTGAGCGTTCGATTCGATCCGATCCGAAAACGGTCAATTCATTCAGATCAAACCAAACTACTGCATCAACAAAAATCATGTTAGAAACCGAGTGTGGTTGAATTTTTGCATACTCGTTGCAGCCCTCTGATATCAAGGTAGGGCTATGATACCATATGATATTATTTTTTTTTTATTTTCTTGGCTTAAAATGTCATCTTTATTTGTTTATGTATGGGTTTTCTTTTCAATAACAAAAAATTTTTTTAGAAAATATTCAAATTCGGGTGTTTTTAAAATGTTTATTTCAACGTATGCATCGACAAAATCTAGAGTTTTTGTAGCGAAATAATCCTTTAGAGATCTATAGTACATGATTTTGAAAAGAAGTGTTGACCTTTCATTCAGTTATCGCGGTTTTCAATTATTTATTCAAAATAAATGCAACAAGTTGTTTGATTTTTTATTGTTTTGATACTAATTCTCACATTACAAGCCAAACAGATAGACCTCTATACTTGCGATTTTTTCAAAGTTGGCCTACCTTCTCTTCATTGTACCATGGGTCACCCTAAATCAAACTGTTCCAAATTTAGTATCGTTTAGAACAAATCGCACACTTAGTACACATTTCCAAATCTAACTTCATACAACTACAAACTTATTTTCCAACCTTGACTCTCATACCAAATTTCAAGTAGTTAGCTCTATCCGTTCACATAGTATGGTACCACTTTAGAAGTTTAGTATCATCTTAGGTCTGGTCGTAACCTTCACGTTCGATTTTTCTAAAACCCTTTGGTTCTTCTATCCTATCAGTGACTCTCATTTAAAATTTCAGAATTCTAGTTCATTCCCTTTATTCAATACAAAGTATTCAATTTTTAATACGTCTTCAATCCATAGAAAATCTGCCAAGTGGATTATATTATTATTGGTTCCTGGGATTTATTGCCAAGGATACTGTTATTATTTGTTTACTTACTGACGTCTACATGTTGGACATTTGCTTTACTTTCTTGGCCAAAACTTGGCCATTGGCCATACGAAATCCATTCATATACATATATACAAGGTGAGATGAAAAAACTGCAATCAACATCAGACTGCTGTCATTTATAAGCTACTTGTCCGACAGCTGTTAAAATTATTCCAGTGACAGCTCATTATATTATTTACAAGCGTACAAAAGGATTTTGGTGAGAATTTTCCAGAAAAAAAGTTATTCGTGATGGAATTCAAGCGTGATAGTGTGATTTCTTTATATTTGGCTGGAAAACCACAAGGGGCTATCGTTAGAGCACTCCAGCATTTAAATGTGAATAAATCTTTTGTGTCTCGTACAATCGCTCATTACCGTGATACTGGTAGCGTAGCTCGACGTCAAGGAAATGAACGGAAGAAAACAGAATCATCAGCAGAAAGGGTTCGAAAAGTAATGAAGCGACTTGATCGAAACCGGCGTTGCCGTGGCCGAAAAATGGCTCGTGAGCTGAACATATCGCAATATTCCATTCGGCAAATATTGAAAAATGAGCTCGGGGTAAAGCCATTGAAATTCCAAAAAGTGAAAGAACTAACACAGCAACAGAAAGAAAATACATAGACTCAAAAGAGCAAAAGAGTTGCTCCGCTTGGCCGAAAATGGTGAACTGCCAAATTTGGTTTTGTCCGATGAGAAAACATTCGTTGTCCAGCAGTTTGTAAACAAACAAAATGATCGTGTTTACTTGCCAAAGAGGTCAGCTGAAAATATGTACCTTGGGTTGGCCACCAGAACTCAAGCGCCGGCCATGGTGATGGTGTGGGCCGCCTTAACAGCCGGTGTTCGCCCTCCGCTCGTATTAATCGACCGTGGCATCAGAATAAATGCCGAATATTATCGCGAAAATATTCTGGAGGTTGTATTAAAGCCTTGAGCACGCAAACATTTTGGACACAGAACTTGGACATTCCAACAGGACTCAGCACCATCGCACTCAGCACGCGCCACCCAAGAATGGTTACAAAATGAGGTTCATGGCTTCATTTCTAGCGCATAGTGGCCACCAAAATCTCCGAACACCAATTCGTTGGACTATTGTGTCTGGAGTATTTTGGAATGTAAGGTTGGCACTAAAAAATACCAAAGTGTCAATCACCTCAAGCAAGCGTTTCGCCGGGAATGGGCCAAATTACCACAGTGCAACATTCGCGCAGAGTTTGACGGTTTCATTGGCCGCTTGAAGGCCATAATTCGTCCCAATAGTGACCAATTCGAACAAATCTAAACTTATTCTAAAATTTGATGCTTTTTCTGACATTTGTTGCTCTCATTCAAAAAAAAAATTAAAAAAAAATGTAAAAATTATGGCGTTTGACTTTGTTGCAGTTTTTTATCTCACCCTGTACAGTGTGAGTACACATGAAACAACTACATCAATAAATGTCGTGCAATAACTCTAAGCCAACATAATTCACGTGTGCCGTACATTATTGAGTTGTGGTTGGTTGGGTGGTGTTGTAGGTGGCTGGTTCATTATTCGCTGTCTAATTTCTTCAAGTTATTTCAGAATAATAAAAGTTGCAACCACACTGGATTACGACGACGAATTTACGCCTGAGTGTCAGAGTGAAGACACTAAATTTGCCATTTCGTCAACCTTTTAGCCTCCCGTCATTCAACCTTGTCGTCAAACCTTCATTAATTTTGTTTGCAGCAGCAAGTGCCTTGAATGTTAAGATGGCTTATAGCGTGTGAGGTGACTAACAACAAAAACAAGAGCATTTCGATTCTCATTTCGATGAAGACACATTTTTTGCTGGAATTTATTCTGACTGTTTTATGCTGCAATTTATTCACAAAATACACCAATGAAAGTCACATTAAATGTGTGACTTTTTGTGGTAATTTTCTTGACTTGACAGCATCCAATCCCCCCAAATAGCCAGCCAGCCATCCATCGCCCATTTAATGAGGTCTCGTCGTAAAAAAAAACTTTATTTAATGGCCAAAAGTTTCACTGGTGGCAGACAACAAATTGGAGAATTTTTTTATGTTGGCCATATAAAACTTAGCCTCCTAATGCAATAGAATTTTGTGGGCATTCTTAAGCGCCCTTTTTTAAAGGGTCCTTAAAATGAAAGAAAGTTGCCTTGTGAAGAAAAAAAAAACAAGAAAAAACAGACAGAATGGAGCCTTTAGAGATAAAGGAATTAAAAATTTGCTATCACATTTTGCCAAGTATTTAATAACACCGTTGAACCTGTTCTTTAAAGCAAATCGGTAGAGAACAATCTTTCCGCAGGAAAAGATTCCAATACTTATGAAATCGGACAACACTATAATTCTTATCCGATTATCTCCAATTTCAAAACAGTGGAATATTTCATATCAATCAGACAATAAATGCGACCTATACTTTCGTATTTTATGTGGGCTTTATTTTTCAAAATCTTGAACCCATTGTGAGGGATGTACTAGAAGGAATGAACCGATCTCTACAATCTTTATATCGGATCTTGCTTTGATGCACATATAGAGATGTACCATGTCTGAATGGAATCTGTTAGATTCGGGTTTTATAAGTTTTATGGGTATTCAGAATTTTGACCTTTTGTAGGGGAGGTACCAGAGGGAGTGAACCGATACATACCATATTCACAGCAGATGTTCAGTCGGAAAAAATAATGGAATATGTGAAATATGAAGAGAACCGGATGCGTATTTTTCGAGTTTTAAAACCGTTTGATTATTCAAAAGTTTGACCTTTTGTGGGGAGGTACCCAAATAAATGGTCCGATCTCTACCATCTTCATAACAGATCTTGTGTTTATAGAAATATTGAGTTATTCCAAGTCTGAATGGAATCGGATGTTCATTTCGCGTTTTATTCATTGTTAATTTAATTTCGAGTTTTGAGAACTAGGTTTAATAAGAATATTGTGATCTGTGTAATTTGAAGATAATCGGACGAATTACATCGCATTTTTGGGGGGAGGTACTTTATGGAGTGGACCTATATTGTCCATTTTCACACCTGGCCTAGCACTGAAAATTTCAACCTTTTGTAGGGGAGGTACAAGAAGGAGTGGACCGATATTGCCCATCTTCGAAATCGAACTAAGTTTAATAATAATATTAGATGTACCAAGTCTGGACTAAATCCGATACTCCCTTTGATATAAAAGAGTATTGAAATAACTGATCTAGAATCAACGCCCAAACGAAACAGCTGAGGCTAGAATCTTGATAAATCTGGGTTTTTGGAAATTTGTACTAAAAGACAAGCGGAATGAGCTAGAATTCTGAAGAGTAACTGTTAGAGTGCAGGATAGACGTACCAATGGGCTTTTGTTTGTTCGAATTTTAATTCTACAAATAGTTCTGAAATGGAACTAAGTTTCTAAAATTGTACCATTTGATATTTTGTGAGTGGATAGAGTTAAAAAATTGAAATTTGGTATGAGAGCCAAGTTTGGGAAGTATGTTTGATATATGAAGGTGGTTTTGGAAGTGCCATGCACCATGTATGCGAAATATACTAAATGGTACTAAATTTAGAAGTTTGGTTTAGTGTGATCGGATGAAATTGGAATTTTGAAATTGTATATTGGAGTCCCTGATGGTATTAGAATTGTGATAAAGACATGGTTTTGGAAATGTGCCCTACAAGTGAAAAAATTGTATTATATTGTGCTAAATAGTACTATTTTTGGTACGGTTTGGTATTAAGTGAACAGATAGTCTGAAATTTAGTAATAGTGTCGCAGTTCATGTGTAGCCCGATCATGGAGGTGTTTTCGGAAATGTGTACCATAATTGTACGAAAAGTACTGAATTGTGTATTTGATAATTAATTTTTGTAATTGAAGAAAATTACTAAATAGTAGTAAATTTGGTATTGGGTAATTAATAAGGCTAGAATCCCGATATTTGACATTGAGGTCTCTGTTGGTATCTGGTCTTGAGATCTGCTGGTGGTTTTGCAAATGCGTTCTACATATGTACGAAAAGTACTAAATCCGCGTCGCAATGGCCGAAAAATGGCTCGCGAGCTGAACATATCGCAATATTCCATGCGGCAAATATTGAAAAATGAGCTCAGGTAAAGCCATTGAAATTCCAAAAAGTGCAACAACTTACAACGCAACAGAAAGAATATAGACTCAAAAGAGCTAAATAGTTGCTTCGCTTGGCCGAAAGTGGTGAACTGCCGAATTTGGTTTCCCACGATGAGAAAGCATTCATTGTCCAGCAGTTTGTAAATAACCAAAATTATCGTGTTTACTTGCCAAAGAGGTCAGCTTAAAATGTGCATCTTTGGTTGGCCACCAGAACTCAAGCGCCGGCCATGGTGATGGTGTGGGCCGCCATAACAGCCGATGGTCGTTCTCTGCTCGTATTAATCGACTGTGGCATCAAAATAAATGCCGAATATTATCGCGAAAATACTCTGGAGGGTGTATTAAAGCCTTGAGCACGCAAACATTTTGGCCGCAGATCTTGGACATTCCAACAGGACTCAGCACCATAGCACTCAGCTCGCGATACCCAAGAATGGTTAGAAAATGAGGTTCCTCGCTTCATTCCCAGCGTACAATGGCCACCAAAATCTACAGATACTGGCTACCAATCCGTTGGACTATTGTGTCTGGAGTATTTTAGAAAGCAAGGTTGGCACTAAAAAATACCAAAGTGTCGATCACCTCAAGCAAGCGCTTCGAGGGAATAGGCCAAAAAACCGCAGAGCAACAATCGGGTAGCATGTGATGGTTTCATTGACCGTTTGAAGGCCATAATTCGTGTCAAAGGTGACCAATTTGAACAAATCTAAACTTATTCTAAAATGTGATGCTATTTCCGATATTTTTTGCTTTCATTCGAAAAAAATTAAAAAAAAATGTAAAAATGATAGCGTTTGACTTTGTTGCAGCTTTTGTTTTATCTCACCCTGTAATTACCTACAGAAAAAGTTCCTCAGTTGAGGCCTTGCTTTTTATGGGGAAACGTTTCCAAGTCACCGAGAAAATTAATTTACCATTGGATTATTTCCTATAAAAAATTATCTACAAAAATGACTCAAGTCTATGACTCCAAACATACCCACAAAACCTCATTTGAGAACGTGCTACCGAATTTCAAAAAAAAAATCGAAATTAGGCTACTGAAATATTTCAAAAAACCTTCACATCGTTTAGCCATTAGAAGAAGTTTGTTCGTGGTTTCACACCACAATTATTAATAAATTATAGTCAAAATGGAAAAAAATAACGTTTGCACAATAAATTAAATACACAAATAAACAAATACTCATGTTCACACACACACACACACACTTATGTATGCATACATGTACGTATATTATTTAGCTTGTTTATTGAACTAAAAATAAATCGAACTCAATTATGTGGTGAGCTGAGACTTAAAATCTAGGAGCTATGAGTGCAGAGTGTGGGGCTTGGTACGGGACAGCTATGGTATGTGACACATATTTTCTCTGCCAACCACAATATTTGCGTCACATTTTCTAAATATGTAATCGACCTTTTCGTAGCTTAGGTCTACGTTTTGCTGATATAAAAAAAAATAGAATAGATGGATGGTGGGGCTTGGTTCGGTTGTTTTGGCTGCAATTCCTATAAAAATAATTATAATAGAGCGTGCGAATTGCAATAAAGCCCCTCGTCGACTGAGAGCTGTAATGGGTTGCTGTAATCAGAGTTTTATTTCAACAGTTAGCTTAGCTGTCGGCTGCGGGCTGGCCAATAGAGACCTCCTCTATTGGTGTGTACTCGGTGTCATATTGGCAATTGGAGATACATAATTGCCAATTGTCGATTTAATTTTCTATTCGAATTAATTTACATAAATTCAGAATGTAGAACTTAATCGGGGGCATGTTTGTCGAAGAAAATTACAACTTGTGTATTTATGTAATATTTTTTTCCATATTGTATCGATTTAACACTTAAGCTATTTATATTGCAATATGATGAGACTTAACTCTATGTAGTGCTTGCAGTAGATTTTAATTAGAAGAGGTAAAAGCAAATGCGCTTACGTTTATTGTAGGACATTGCTAATTTTGTTTTTATCCAAATATGCAAAAGTGTTGGAAAATATAAAGCGAATTCGATAATCAAATCTGAGCCAAAATATCCTTTAAACGCTTCATTTTTTTGGGGAAAGTGTCAAAGTAAGAATTATCGGAGTTATTCTTACAATGCGACTATTCCTTAAGATTTACCGATATGACCCATTTTCTGTACAAATGAATCTAGGTGTAATCCAAAAATCTCTATCTAATTTCAAAGCTCTATCCTAAATACTACGAAATATATGTCAAAATATAGGGTTACCATTATACAGGGTGAGATGAAAAAACTGCAACCAACTTCAGACTGCTGTCATTTCTAACCCACTAGTCCGACAGCTGTTAAAATTATTGCAGTGACAGCTCATTATATTGTTTACAAGCGTACAAAAGCATTTGGGTGAGAATTTTCCAAAAAAAAAGTTATTCGTGATGGAATTCAAGCGTGATAGTATGATTTCTTTATATTTGGCTGGAAAACCACAAGTGGCTATCGTTAGAGCACTCCAGCATTTAAATGTGAATAAATCGTTTGTGTCTCGTACCATCTCTCGTTACCGTGATACTGGTAGCGTAGCCCGACGTTGAGGAAGTGGACGGAAGAAAACAGCAACATCAGCAGAAATGGTTCGAAAAGTAAAGAAGCGAGTTGATCGAAACCCGGGTCGCAGTGGCCGAAAAATGGCTCGTGGACTGAAAATATCACAGTATTCCATTCGGCAAATATTGAAAAATGAGCTCGGGGTAAAGCCATTGAAATTCCAAAAAGTGCAAGAACTTACACCCCAACATAAAGAAAATAGACTCAAAAAAGTTAAAGAGTTGCTTCGCTTGGCCGAAAGTGGTGAACTGCCGAATTTGGTTTGATCCGATGAGAAAACATTCGTTGTCCAGCAGTTTGTAAACAAACAAAATGATCGTGTTTACTTGCCAAAGAGGTCAGCTGAAAATGTGCACCTTCGGTTGGCCTCCATAAGACCCGATGGTCGCTCTCTGCTCGTATTAATCGACCGTGGGATTAGAATAAATGCCGAATATTATCGCGAAAATATTCTGTAGGGTGTTTTAAAGCCTTGGGCACGCAATCATTATGGCCGCAGACCTTGGACATTCCAACAGGACTCAGCACAATCGCACTCAGCACGCGCCACCCAAGTATGAGGTTCCTCGCTTCATTTCCAGCGCACAATGGCCACCAAAATCTCCGGATACCAATCCGTTGGACTATTGTGTCGGGAGTATTTTAGAAAGCAAGGTTGGCACTAAAAAATACCAAAGTGTCGATCACCTCAAGCAAGCGCTTCGCCAGGAATAGCCAAAAATCGCAGAGCAACATTCGGGCAGCGTGTGACGATTTCATTGGTCGTTTGAAGGCCATAATTCGTACCAAAGCTGACCAATTCGAACAAATCTAAACTTGTTCTAAAATTTGATGCTATTTCCGACATTTTTTGCTTTCATTCAATAAAATTTAAAAAAAATGTAAATATTATGGCGTTTGACTTGCATTTGCAGAGTTGCAGTTTTTTCATCTCACTCTGTATACCTAAATGCTCGACTTTCGAAGAATCTTATTGTAAATATTTCAAAAAGTATGGAAGAGGGGGAAATTTGCGCCTCTCTTCAGGTTACTTTGCAATGTAAACTTTCAAATCGCTGATACACGTGTCTTCTTTTTATAGCTCTACTTTCTGGATAGCTCTCTGCTGGATTTTCTCCGTAATTATTGAAAAAAATTAAATTTATCGCACAGTGTTTTAGAATTGCTATTTGAGACAGAGGTCTTAACGTGGAAGGATAGAAGACCTAATGATATTTTTAGCTATTAGGTAGGAGCCTTTTAAAGGTATATTAAAGAAGAAATGTTGAAGGTCGTCCAAAGAAGTTCTTGACCTTCCAAAGGGTTTCAAAAAACAAAATCTTTAAAGGCCTTTGAAGACACGAGACAGTTTAGATTTCTTTAAAGGCATCCTAGTTAGAAGATCTTTCATAAGACTGTCAGATGTCTTCTATATACAGAAGACGCTTCAGGGGTCTCCTACAGACAGAAGACCTTTCAAAGTAGACAGAAGTCCTTCCAAATGTCTTTTATAGAGGGAATGCCTTTCAAAGGTCTTTTATAGACAGAAGACCTTTCAAAGATCTCCCACAGAGAGAAAACCTTTCCAAGGTATTCTTTAGACAGAAGACCTTTCTAAGGTTTTCTATAGACAGAAGACCTTTCAAAGGTATTCCGTAGATAGAAGACCACTCAGAGTGCTTTTATAGACGGAAGACCTTTAAAAGATCTTCCACAGACAGAAAACCTTTCCAAGGTTTTTTATAGGCAGACTAGTTGTCCAAGATCTTCCATAGACAGAAGACCTTTCCAAGGTCTTGTATAGACAGACCAGTTGGTCAAGATCTTCAATAAACAGAAGACCTTTCCAAGGTCTTCTATAGACAGAGGACCTTCCCAAGTTCTTCTGCTTACAAACCACCTTTACCAGGTCTTCTGTAGACAGAAGACCTTTTTGAAAGATTACCTTAGAAATGTCCTGTATGGAGAGAAGGTATTTCAAAAGACTTCTATACATAGAAGAACCTTCAAAGATCTTCTATAGACAGAAAACTATTCAGAGCTCTTCTATAGCCAGAGACCGTTGAAAGAACCCCTAAAAACAGAAAATCTTTCATAGGACTTCTATATAAAAATTACCGTTTAAAAATGATCGTTCTTCTACAGACAGAAGACCCTCCCAAGGTCTTATATAGAATTTTCAACGATTCTCTATAGAAAAATAACTACTAAATGTCTGCAACGGAAGACCTCTCAAAAAACCTCTATAGACAGAAGACATTTCAAAAGTTTTCTAAGGACCTTGAAAAAGTCTTTTATAGACGGAAAACCTTTTAAAAGACTTCTATAGACGGAATGCCTTTATAGTTGGGAGAAATTTCATGGGACGTTCTAAAGAAAATTTCTTCCATAGAATCGTTCATCCACATTTCAGAAATACAAGGTCGCCCACCGAGGCATTTAAAATATTTATTGCCAAAAGACTTTTCATATCAGACCCTGTCACATGGCCCCCCTACTTGCCACAACATTTCCCCGCAAAACAGTTGACCTTTTCTTGCATAAAGAATCCCCAAATGCAAATTTATGCTACCGCAACAAGAAAAACAAAAAAAGAAAACTTCCAACAATCCCTTGTGGAAATTATCAAAAGTCAAGTGGCAGAAATTTTATTCGCTGTGGTTAAAATGTCATTTGCAGCAGGGGCAAACTTAAAATGCCGACAACGATGACGACGAAGATTCAAAGAAGACAACACAAAAAGGACAAGAATGGTAATTAAAACTTTACTTGACATTTTCCCTTTCGATTTCTTTGCTTAATTTGATTTTAAGAAGTTTTTATGAATATTTTGGCTAGACCTCATAAAAATTGAGAAGTGAAGCAAACAAAAAAAAAAGAAACAAATAACAAAGATATTGTTCTCAATGCTGAAATTAAAAAAAAAACCTTTTTGGGACAAAGGCGGCAGCAGCAGCAACATCAACAGCAGTTGTTGTTGAAACCAGTGCCATGAGTAAGACATAAAGAATTTGTCATAGAACCTAAATTGGCAAACCGCAAAACACGAAACCATCCATCCATCGACGTCATAAAATCACCCATGGGGGTCGTCATCGATTTCGGTTTTGTGGTCTTTGATATGTGACACGGTGTTGGGGTGTCGTCCATAAAAAGGAGCTCAAAAGCCAGGCCCAGTTATGGCAGCAAATACGCCGCCACACACAAGGGTATCACAATTACTTGTGTTCTAATCTTATCCCCCTTCACCTGGATTGTATTTGTTTATTTTTTTGAGGCTTTTAGGGTAGATCAACAGAAATACCTAGCTTATAGTGAGCCAGAAGATGTTGGCAAATGTCAAAGATTTCCTTGGAATGGAATTCAAAAATGCTAGGCAGATAGTTGTGTATGCCAATTTCTATTTAAGGCCATTGGAACGACATTCTGTCAAGAGAATGCTATATTACAATAGTCTTTAGTGGAGGTTTCAAGGGAATTTGCAGAATTGGTGGTAAACCCTGTGGAATTCACTTAGAAGATCTTAATTATAAAAATATACCTTTAAAAGCTCTTTCAACGGTTGATAGTCCCATGGAAACTATTTTATCCACAGGAGACCTTTAGAAGATCTCTTCTGTATGGAACACATTTAGAAGCTAACCTATCAAAAGCAGTAGTATGGAAGGTTTAGAATGAATTCCGCCAAAGCAAGACGTCTGCGGTCTATAAAACCCTTGAAATGGTATTTTGTCTATAGAAGATTTAAAAGATTCTTAAAAGATTTTCTATCCACAGAGGACATTTAGAATGACTTTAGTAGGTACTAATTGTCTATATAGAAAGTGGCAGAATATAGATCATCCGTTTAAAGGGCTTCTTCGTACAGAAGGGTTTCTGTCTACAGAAAAGTTATGGGTATTATATATTTTACAGAAGACCTTAAAAAGACCTTTGACAACAGTAGGCCTTCTTTCAATAGAAGGCATATACTTAGGTCTGTTTTATCTAGTGGTCCTTTAGAAAATCATTCGTCTCGGGTTTCGAACATTAGAATACCATCTCACTTTAAAAAAAATCTCCCCAAAGTCTTCTTATAAAATACAACTGTCATCTATCTGCAGAAAATTCATCGAAGTTTCTGGTTTTAAATCAGTAGATGATATTCAGATGGTATCTGTTATTCTACGAGTACCTTATTAATCTAAGACCACCTATACATCTGCTCCTGAACATCCTAACATTGGGCTGCCTAACCTGGATGGCTATCCAACGAGTCCACATGAGGACTTTAAAGTATTCATTGAATAAGGGACTTTACAAGGGTGCTCTATAAACTAACGAAATGTTTCCTACAGAAGGAAGAATCCCGAATGGTATTTTATGTATTGGAAACCCTCCAAAGGTCTTCAGTCTAAAGAAAAATTTTTAAGGGCTGACGTAGACTAACGATCCTGGCAGGACCTTATATAGAAAAAAAAGACTCGCATGTTCTTCAACCCTTAAGAAGTCTTCGATAGACTGAAGACTCTGGGAGGATTTTCTGCAACAGAAAACTTTAGTAAGGTTTTCGTCAGACTTTAGATCCTAAAAATATTTTCTATAGACATATAGATCCCGCTAGACTCTCTAAAGTCTTCAGTTCCAGAACAGGTCTTCTATATACAAGAGGTCCTCGAAATATTCTCTACAGACAGAAAAACGTTGTATCGTCTTTTAGAAACGGAAGACACTTCAAAACTTTTCAGCATAGAAGACAAAAAATACTACAAAAGTCCAGAAAGGAACGTAACGTGGTTTTCTCGTCGGCTATGGTAAGCTCAGCTGTAGTCAGTCAAATTTCCATCTACTCGTGTTCAAAGGCGATAAAAAAAATTTGGACCGGAGCTCTCGATGTTCTTTTTAAGACTTCTGCCCATAGAATACGCAGATATGTTATGTTACCAGAAACGCGTTAGAAGGACTTCTTTCAATGGAAGACTTCAAAACGGTCTTCTCTCACAAGAAACTCGAAAGCTATGAAAGAACTTCGAAATGTCTTGCATAGAGAGAGGACGTCTTCACGTTTCTCCTCACACATTTATGCACTAACCCTATTTTCTGTTGTAGGACTTTTGTCTATAGAATACCTTTTTGGTATCTGGATTTTATAGAAGTTATTTCGAGGTTTCTATAGAATATCGAGAGTCCGTCAGCTATAGAAGACATTTGGAGGAACGTCAGAATATTGCAGTCCTTTGAAGGGTTAACATTTTATAAAAGACTATTCGAAGTTCTCTTGTTTGTAGAAAACATTTCGAGGGCGTTCTGTCTCTAAGAGACTTCGAGGAATCTGCTGCCTGTTAAAGGCGTCGCGAGGGTCTTTTGCTTGTAGAAGATCTTAAGATACCCAGAATATATTCTCTCGAAAACATGTAGCAGAACCATGGAATCCTGTCCACATCGAGTCCTCATTCTTTAATATATTTTTTGGTACGTTTATGGAGAGACAATAGAAGCACACTTCTATCAATTGAAGATCCTTTGAAGGTATTCTGTGTATAGAGGATCTTTATTTATTGAAGATGATTCGATGGTCTTCCCTTTAGAAGACTATTATAAGGACTTATATAGGGTTTTTGTATTTAGGAGACACATATGTGACCATTGACTTTGAAAGGAATGCCCTTGAGGTCTTCTATACCCAGAAAACATTTTTAAGGTATCCCGTCTGTGGCAAAACCTTTATAAGAGAATATGTTAATGAAAGAACCTCTAGAAGGTGTTTAGACTAATAAAATCCATAGAAGTGAACATGCGCAGAGAACAACCTTTAGAAACGTTCTTCCATATAAAAGGCCCTTATAATGGAATTTTTGTAAGGTTTGCTACTGATACCCTTTAGCGGTTCTTCTGGTCCATATGAGATATTTAGGGTATCTTCTGCATATTGGAGGCATATACAAGTTATTTTGCATATGATATAACCACCTTCTGTCTATCGAAACCTGTGGAAGAGCTTTTGAATGTGTTTAAAAGGCTTATAACTATAAGTGGCCCATAGATGGTTTTCTATCTTTAGGAGAACCTTAAGTCTGGTATATTCAGAAGGACCTATAGATGGACTACCCTTGGATACACAAAATAACTATAGGCTTCTATCTTTAGACGAACTATAGAAGGCATTTTGTCCATTTTTGAATTAATCAATAGGTCCTCTGCCTTTGGAAGATCTTTTTCTGCCTATCGAACACCTGGAGAAAACCTTTTGAAGGACTTTTAAGAGCTTCTGTGTTTATAGAATACTCTTCAACACTGTTAAAATTATTTTCCAAAAAAAAAAATATTCCAGTGATAGCCCATTATATTGTTTACAAGCGTTCAAAATCATTTTGGTGAGAATTTCCAGAAAAAAACTTATTCGTGATGGAATTTGCAATATTCCATTCGGAAATTATTGAAATGAGCCATTCAAATTCCAAAAACGCAAGAACTTACACCGTAACAGAAAGAAAATAAACTCAAAAGGGCTAAAGAGTTGCTTCGCTTGGCCGAAAGTGGTGAACTGCCGAATTTCGTTTTCTCCGATGAGAAAACATTCCTTGTCCAGCAGTTTGTAAACAAACAAAATGATCGTGTTTACTTGCCAAAGAGGTAAGCTGAAAATGTGCACATTCGTTTGGCCACCAGAACTCAAGCGCCGGCCATGGTGATGGTGTGGGTCACCATAACAGCCGATGGTTGATCTCCGCTCGTATTTATCGGCCGAAATATTCTGGAGGGTGTATTAGAGCCTTGGTAGCCAAATATTTTGGCCGAAGACCTTGGACATTCCAGCGGCACTCAGCACCATCACACTTTGCACCCGCCACTCAAAAATTGTTACAAAGCGAGGTTCCTTGCTTCATTCCCAGCGCACAATGGCCACCAAAATCTCCGCATTTCTCCGGACTATTGTGTCTGGAGTATTTTGGGAAGCAAGGTTGGCACTAAAAATACAAAATTGTCGATCTCCTTCACCGGGAATGGGTCATAATACCGCAGAGCAACATTCGGGCTGCTTGTGACGGTTTCATTGGCCGTTTGAAGGCCATAATTCGTGCCAAAGATGAACAATTCGAACAAATGTCTTCTATAGCCTCTACACATCTTTGCACTTACCCCATTCTCTCTTGAAATCACACCTCAACAAATCCATTTTAACCAATATCGGATGTTAATGGCAATGTTCTTTTATTCAATTACCATAAAAAGTAAGTCTTGCGAAGCAAAAAAAAAAACAACAGCAAAAACAAAAACTTTCTATAACCATTTATGGATAATTTATTGAGTACTTTATGATGTTGCCAAATTGCGTAGTTGTCGGAGTAACCACATAAGTAAGTAGGTGTGTGTGTGTGCAGGTGGTGTTAAAAATTGACTACCAAAAAAACCTAATAAATGTTAAATTCTTTTTCACCAAAAAAAAAGAAAAGAATTGCAAAAACATTGTCATAAACATTATCGTAAATAGGTGTAGACACACACACACACACACAAAAACATGAACAACCAACCCACAGCCTAGACCTAACCCATCTAGCTACTACTACCCACAACATATCCATGGAGTATCGAAAAACAATTCTAAAATTTGATATCAGACAAACGGGCAGCAGCATACAGGCGGCTTTAGACGAGTCGTATACTCTTCAATTGTTATTAGATTTTTGGTTGGCTGTTGGTTGTTAGACCTTCGAATGGTAAAACACTTTTGGCCACGTTGCGACACAGCAATTACCATTATTTTCGTTGGGTTATTTTTGTATTTTATTTTATGTCGAACTTCTGTGGGTGAAAAAAATAAACAAACAATCGAATATTTGATAAACGAACGAACAAACATTTCTAGGCATAACCAACCGAAACGGGAGAGAGAAAGAGAGGCGAGAGTTTAATGAACCGTATAAAATAATAACATTTTGTTGATAATCAAACGGCTTTTTATGGCCTATCCTAAATACTTACTTCAAATCAATTACTTTTCTTTAATGAAATATTGCAGTTTATGGATGGGAAATTAAATGAGCCAGCTTATGGTCGATATGCCATGCAGAAATGGTTATGATATTGAGTACGTTTAACTTTGGTGTTTTGAATATGATAATGGATACTGCGTGCCCACACTAGGAGAGGATCTATACTAATGACAACGTAAGGTGATTGACTAGCAGATTTATTTATTATGTTATCATCCATCATAAGGGTGTACTATCTGCGGATAAGCCACTCGTCCGGCAGCTGTTAAAATTATTCCAGTGACAGCTCATTATATTGTTTACAAGCATGCAAAATCATTTTGGCGAGAATTTTCCAGAAAAAAAGTTATTCGTGATGGAATTTAAGCGTGATAGTGTGATTTCTTTATATTTAGCTTGAAAACAACAAGTGGCTATCGTTAGAGCACTCCAGCATTTAAATGTGAATAAATCTTTTGGGTCTCGCACCACCGCTCGTTACCGTGATACTGGTAGCGTAACCCGACGTCATGGAAATGGACGGAAGAAAACAGCAACATCATTTCTGCTGAAAAGTAAAGAAGCGGCTTGATCGAAAATCGCGTTGCAGTGGCCGAAAAATGGCTCGTGAGCTGAACATATCGCAATATTCCATTCGGCAAATATTGAAAAATGAGCTCGGGGTAAAGCCATTGAAATTCCAAAAAGTGCAAGAACTTACACCGCAACAGAAAGAAAGTAGACTCAAAAGAGCTAAGGAGTTGCTTCGCTTGCCCGAAAGTGGTGAACTGGCGAATTTGGTTTTCTCCGATGAGAAAACATTCGTTGTCCAGCAGTTTTTCAACAAACAAAATGATCGTGTTTACTTGCCAAAGAGGTCAGCTGAAAATGTGCACCTTCAGTTCGCCACCAGAACTCCAGCGCCGGCCATGGTGATGGTGTGTGCCGCCATAACAGCCGATGGTCGCTCTCCGCTCGTATTAATCGACAGTGGCATCAGAATAAATGCCGAATATATTATCGCGAAAATATTCTGGAGGGTGTATGAAAGCTTCGGCACCCAAACATTTTGGCCGCAGATCTTGAATATTCCAACAGGACTCAGCACCATCGCACTCAGCACGCGCCACCCAAGAATGGTTACAAAATGAGGTTCCTCGCTTCATTTCCAGCGAACAACCACCACCAAAACCTCCGGATACCAATCCGTTGGACTATTGTGTCTGAAGTATGGGCCTAAATACCGCAGAGCAACAGCGTGTGACAGTTTCATTGGCCGTTTGAAGGGCATAAGTCGTGACAAAGGTGACCAATTCGAACAAATCTAAACTTATTCTAAAATTTGATACTGTTGCCGACATTGTTTGCTTTCATTCAATAAAATTAAAAAAAAATGTAAAAATTATGGTGTTTGACTTTGTTGCAGTTTTTTTATCTCACCCTGTATATACATAAAAAGCTCGGATTCCGAGGAATATTAATTTACACCCCCTATTTTGATGATGTATGGACTTATTAGCAGAGAATGATTTTTTGTTTTTTGAAATATATCCCATGAATTCAAAAATATTTTATTTTAAATTTTTCCATTGTTTATAAATATTTTAATTATCTCCAAGTGACTAAACTAAAAACTAAAATTTAAAAACCCTTTTCATATTGCAAATCTTCGAACGTTTGTTATTATTTGACCCTATGTGGGTGAGAAGGGGCCATTTTTTGGTATAGAGTATACGAATTCTTCTGCTTTGAAAATTTTCCACAAAATAATCCATTATTTTGATGGGAATTATATATAAAAATAACTTTTTCTAAATCCTATTAAATTTTTGTAACACTTTACCAAGGACCTCCATATTTGCCAGGGACCTCCAAAAAAACCAGAATAATAAGGAATTGCCTTTTGAAACAATATCCTAATCATAAAATTGCAACTTTGGATATCCTAACGACAGCAGCATCAAATCATGTGATGCCTTCAAAAACACATTTCCTAAGCAATTTTCATTCGCCCTGCCAAACTCTCTCTCTCTCTATTACAAAGTCTTTGTAAAATCCGAATGCGATACGGCATTATTGTTTTGCATATACTTCTCATTAACTAAGTCAAAGGCTATGCAACACACATTTCCGGGGCTTAAAAAGCTTACGAAACACTATCCTTTAATACCTAACTAGCTGCTATGGAATGAACACTAAACACAAACACACATACTCACCGACATAAGCACATGCAGCAACAGGAAAAAAAGAGGAGTCAAATACAGGGCAACACAAAGCAACAATTCATTAACATTAAGACGTGATGGTGGGGATGGAGAGGAGAGTGGAGAGAAGGAAGGGTTTGTGATCCAATGGAATGTGATGTGTTAGGTGCGTGTGTGTGGCCTATACAAGACCAAGAAAACACTATGGCCTGGCAAAGACGTGAAATGTGGATGAAGAGGATGATGATGGCGAAGATGAGACATGCCTTTGTGGGGACATACTGCGTGTGTGGCTGCCCGGCTGAGCGAAAGAAGATGCTGGATTCCATTTCATGGTGTATACGATTCGATACCAAAAGCATTTAGTTTTAAGATAAGTCAAAACACCATCATCAAAGAGCCATTGAAAACCGCAGTAAATAACCATGGCCGAGGCAGGCAACAAGAGCAACCAAAATAACACAACAGAAAAAGATTTGCTATTGTCGTCCAGGAATATAAAACTGTCAGGCGTACAAAAGGCTATACGAGATGGGAGCAACAACAACAATAAGAAAAAAACCCACAGTTCGCACTATCAGAACAAAAAGAATACAGAGTCAAATATACCATAACCATCACAAAAGGTATCCAGGCAGCCAACCAGCCATCCAACCTACGCACATTTCGCCGGCTCCCAGGTTTAAAGGAACGAAAGTAGGAGTTCAACCAACAAACACCCATAACAATTTGAGGATGATACAAATTCTTAATAAAGGTACATCATCTTCTAGCTGGGTGGTCTGTTTTAAAGTTTTGTGGATATTCATTTATTTGCTGCGCAACAAATTTTAATATTTTAAAGGCTGATTTTTCATGACATACAGAATATATTCAACATTTTGGGGTGATGAGATTGTGGTTTATTTGATTTCTAAATATTTTAAAAGTACATCCAACACAGAATATATTCAGGACTGGTTCAAGGGGACCTCGTTAGATTCATGGGCAAACAAAAGATGTTAAAAATGTTTCTTTAGACAGCAGACCTTTTAGGTCCTCCATAAGCTGCAGATACTAAATCATTCAAAAACAGAAAAAACATACCAAAAATACAGCAAAACTCATAGGTCCTCCATGAACAGGTTCTTCATAGAAGCAGGTCTTCCAAATGGTTGCTATACACATACGATCTCTCACAGGTCTTTTATAGACAGAAGAAATTTCAAAAAGACATAATACCTCAAAAAATTCTTATTTAGACATTTTATTTAAGCAGCAGATACTAAATCATTCAAAAACAAAAAAAAACATACCAAAAAGACAGCAAAGCTCATAGGTCCTCCATGAACAGGTTCTTCATAGAAGCAGATCTTCAAAATGTTTGCTATATACATACGATCTCTCACAGGTCTTTTATAGACAGAAGAAATTTCAAAAAGACATAACACCTCAAAAAATTCTTATTCAGACAGAAGACATTCCCAGATCTTCCACAGAGAGAAAAGCTACAAATGTCCTCCACAGACAGAAGATCTTCCTAAGGTCTTCCGTAGACAGTCTTCTATAGAATGGAAACTTTCCAAAAAGTTTCTACACACAGAAAACACATACCTTCTGTCACGAAAAGCGAACATGTGGTGGAGTCGCGTATTAAAGGCGGACGAATGCAGAATCGGGACAGACCAATGAAACAGCAATCGATATAGGTAAGTGATACAACCGTCAATCGGATACTTGGACATCCTAGAACATCGTTGTGTATCCTGCAGACATCCTTGCATACTGTAGACATCTTGAAGAAAAAAAAAAACATCCTTGCGAAGACACCTTGGCATATTCTGCAGCCTTCTTTGAAAAAAACTGTGGAAGTCCTTCGACATCCTTTGTAATCTCTGTATGTTCTTTCATTATCCTTGAACATCGTTGTAGACTGCTGAGTACTTATGTCTATCGCAGCAGTAGCTTTGAATATCCTTGTAGCCTGCTTGAATCCTTGACTATTCTCGTAGTCTGCTTATTAAGGTCTATCGCAACCATAGTTTCGAGTATCCCTTGAGCTCTTATTGAAGTCTCCTGCAACCATACCTAGAATTTCCTTACATTCCCCCCTCGCCAAAACATTCAGCTCAACAACAAAAAGCTTTAAAGAACCATTCCAGAATCCGTGGAAAATCTTAGATTACTTATCCAGGTCTCAATTATACATTCAGGTATATCCTGTAGACTACGTTGAAGAATTTTGTGGAAGTCGTTCGACATTCCTTTACTTCCTTTCACCATCCTTCAACAACTTTATAGTTTTCTTGTGTACTTATTAAGGTCTACTGCAACCATATCCATGAATATCCGTGTAGTCTGCCTTCTAGAAGGTCTCTAGCAATAGTAGCCTTGAATATCTTTGTAGTCTGCTTGAGTACTTACTAAAGTCCCTTGCAACCTATAGCTCAACAAAAAGTTGCTTTGAAGAACCATCCCACAATTGAAATTTGAAAACCTTAGAGTACTTATCCAGATCTCAATTATGCAATCCTTTCGGTCCTGATATGACGAGTACTTATCCGGTTCTGGTACCTAAATGAATCCCAGTGAGCCTATTAAAATCCTACAGACAGAGGACTATTAGTCCTAGTGGACCAATTCTATAGAACGAAGACCTTCAAAAAGTCTTCTATAAAAAGAATACCTTCAAAAGGTCTTCTATTAAAGAAGACCTTCAAAGGGTCTTCTATAAAAGGAGGACCTTCAATAGGTCTATAAATAAAATGAAGACCTTTAAAACGTGTTCTATAAAAAGAAGACCTTCAAAAGCTCTTCTATAAAAAGAAGACCTACAAAATGTCATCTGTAAAAAAGGAAACCTTCTAAAGGTCTTCTGTAAAAAGGGACCTTTCAAAACAAAAGGTCTTCTATAAAAAAAGACCGTCAAAAGGTCTAAAAAGAAAACTTTCCTTAGGTTTTCCATAGAAAGATGATCACCCAAACGTATTCTACAAAAGAAGGTCGTCTTAAGTTCTTCTATAAAAGAAAAACTTTCAAAAGATGGCCTTCAAAAAGTCATCTATACAAAGAGGACCTACAAATGTTTTCTATAAAAAAGGACTATGAAAAGGCCTTCTACAAGAAGACCTTCAAGAAGACTTATATAAAAAGATCTACAAAAGTTCTTCTATAAAATGAAGATTTACAAAAGCTCGTCTATAAAAAGAAGGCCTTCTATAGGTTTTCTATAAAAAGAGGGCCATGAAAATGTCTTCCACTAGAAGGAGACCTTCAAAAAGACTTCTATAAGAAAGATCTACAAATGTTCTTCTATAAAATGAAGATCTACAAAAGCTCGTCCATAAAAAGAAGGCCTTCCAAAGGTCTTCTAACAAAAGATACCTTCAAAAGGTCTTCTATAAAAAAAAAGATCTTCAAAAAGTCTTCTATATAAGTTCTTCAAAAGGATCTACAAAGGTCGTCTATATAAAAAGAACCTTACAAAGGTTTTCTATTAAAAGAAGACCTCGGAAGGGTATTCTATAAAAACAAGACTATAAAAAGGTCTTATATAAAAAGAAAACCATTAAAAGGTCTTCTATAAAGAGAAGACCTTCAAAAGGTCTTCTGTGAAAAGAAGACCTTCATAATATCACTATTAAAAGTATTCTATAAAAAGAAGACCTTCAAAGAGGTATTCTAAAAAAGAAGGCCTCCAAGAGATTTTCAATTAAAAAAAAATCAAAAGGTCTTCTATAAAAAGACCTCCCCAAAAGTACCTTTCCAAGCGACCCTCGTAGATTATAAAATCTAAATTTGAATTCCAACAACAATCTCTAAAAAGAAAGGTCGCTGCGAGATATGAATGAAAAGTGGAACAAAATAGAAGCTGTCTACAAAATTATGCTTACTCCAAAGTCTGGCCGATAAGAGATAAGGTTGATGATAATAATTTCGTTCTAGATTAGGTGAAATATTTTGAAAACCCCAAAAAAATGCAACAACAACTACAATAATAATTTAATAACTTTTTCTTACCTCGTTTTTCTTTTTCTCTTGATGCTAATTTTGATGTAAGTCCATTAAAAATGATAACTTCGTCTATATTCCCGACCACTCCGCTTTTTCCAGAGATTTGTTTCCTCTTCGAGAGATTTGTTGGTTCTTCTACTTCTTTTTGTGTGTGCGTGTGCGTTGATATCCTTTTTCTATGGATTTTGTTGTGCTTGGGTAAAAGTTTTACAATGTTTCTTTAACTCAGACGTGACGAGAGAGAGAGGGTTCTTTTTCGTCCCTCTTTTCCAGCTTTTTTATATTTTTGCCAACAATTTGAAATGATGCTGCTCCCACTCCTCTACTCTTTTGATAGTTTTGTTGATAGTTGTTAATTTGTTTGTAGTTTATTTTTCTTAATTTAATCTGAAAAGAAGAAAAAGATGATAAGTTTATATATGTTTATAGAGAAAAAGAAAATCATTTTAATTAGAATGGAAATTGTGAAGGAAATGAAGAAGATGAATTGTAGTCTGTTACCAACTACCAAAGTTTAGTTCGTTCAAAGATTTGTGGTACTATTGCAACTTCAGAGATTTCAATAATATGCTTAGGAATTCTGGAGCATTGAAGGAATATGCGTAGAACATTTTGGAGTGAATGATTTAATGTTTTTTCCATTTGCTACCGTTTCCTCCGCGAAGCTCCGTGAATATGTTTCTCTAAACGAAAATCCATTTGATTGATAATACCAATTTCCTTATTTAATTAAATTAAATTTGAAAAAATTCAAAAATTTATTTGTTATAATTGTATTTTTTTATCTATGGCTACGTTGTTAATTTTAAAGGTAAAATAGCCCAAATAAATGAAATGGCAAATTTATGGAAATTGGAAACAATGCGAGCTTGGGATGCACCTCATTTAGGTTAAGCAATTATAAGTGTCGCGAGTGTCAATTTTTTAGAGAGAGAGAGAGAGGGGGAGAGAGGAGTTCTCAACAATCTCTCTTACCTAACACCAGGCAATTTCGGCCTCGTGTAAATTTTAATACCTTAAAAAGTAGTAATATAAGTGACTGACTGAGAATCAATGCACAAACGAAATGGCTGCAGCTAGAATGTTGAAATTCTGCACGACGGACAGTCTCGAAGCGTAGGAGTGTGATAAGGCTGGGTATTTGGAAATTCGTACTAAAAGGCTAAGAAAAGTACTAAATTGTATTCAAAATTCTATATTTTGTAGTGGACTAACGGAATGATATAAACAAGTAAAAAACAAGTAAGCAAAGGCTACAGTCGAGCGGGGCCGACCATTGAATACCCTACAATACTACAAAACGAAAATATGCCAAAAATGTGACAAAATTGAAAAAATATGAGAAAATTTACAAAATCAATATTTTCATCTTTAGAGAGATATTTTTATGCGATTTTTTAGGCGTTTTTTCTTCCCTGCCAAGAGGCCAATCTGAATTAATGAGAACTGTCGAAATCAGTTCAGCCGTTCTCGACATAAAATAGATCTTTCAAGCATATCTTCTTTGATAGACATATATATCGCACATATTTTGCTATATATTCGATTTGTTGGATCTTAACATCAATGTAAAGATCAGAAGTAACCTTGTCATGGCTTTGTGATTTCGCCGGGATTTAAAATATTCGCGGTTTAATGAAAAATTTTGAATTTTTTCAACAAAAAATATATGGTCTATTTTACGCGCTAAATATTATCCGATGACCACCCAAATTGGTAGGCTTCTTCCCCGCCCTAAACTCTAGCTACATGCGAAATTCCGCGTCGATTGGTCTATAATTGCGACCTGTATAGCTACTGCAAAATCCGACATTTTTTCAGTATTTGGTCCATTTCAACCACTAAACATTTGGCGATCATCTCCAAAAGAAATAGGGTTCTATTCTGACCTTAACCCCACCTACATTTTAAATTTCGTGAAGATCGGGCCATAATTGCGACCTGTAGAGTGATTACAAATTAACATGGACAGACGGACGGACGGACATACATAGCTAGATCGACTCAGCTAGGCGAGCTAGGAAGATCCATATATACTTTCCTATATGGGAAACCAATATTTCGAGGTGTTACATAAATTCTTATAATACCCAATCAAACTTATAATACCCCCAACACATAGTGTTGTAGGGTATAAAAACAATAATTTTGGCCGGTCCGAACTTTCAATACCCTTCACCTTAGGGTAAGGAAAACATTTTTAAATAAAAATATCTGAATTCAAGCGTGTTTCACTTTAAACTTCATATACCAGTAAGACTGTTTGCGTAATGCAATTAAATTTATTAAAAACCCATAGAGGTCGTTATATGGAGGACCAGTGAGGCCGTTATATGGGGCCATACCAAAATGGGTACTTCTATAAGCAATTTTCAACTTCAAGGATTGTCATCTATCAAATCTTCTAAAATACTAAATTTTGAAACAATTATGTGGGTAAATGTGATTAGGATTATGAAAATATCGAATATTGGTGGGTATAGTTACAGCGTGAGATAAAAAAAACTACAACAAAGTCAAACGCCATAATTGAGTAAATGTGACTAGGATTATCAAAATACCAAATATCGGGGGGTATAGTTACAGCGTGAGATAAAAAAAAAACTACAACAAAGTCAAACGCCATAATTTTAACATTTTTTTTTAATTTTATTGAATGAAAGCAAAAAAATATCGGAAATACCTCGACACTTAAAATAAGTGTTGATTTGTTCGAATTGGTCACCTTTGTCACGAGTTTTGGCCTTCAAACGGCCAATGAAACCGACACGCTGCCCGAATGTTTCTCTGCTGTATTTTGGCCTATTCCCGGCGAAGCGCTTGCAAGAGGTGATCGATACTTTGGTATTTTTTAGTGCCAAGCATGCTTTCCAAAATACTCCCAACACAATAGCCCAACGGAATGTTATTCAGAAATTTTGGTGGCCAAGGTTTTAATACACCCTCCAGAATATTTTCGCGATAATATTCGGCATTTATTTTGATGTCACGGTCGATTAATATGAGCGGAAAGGGACCATTGGCTATTATGGCGGCCCACACCATTCTGGTTGCCAACATAAGGTTCACATTTTCAGCTGATATCTTTGGCAAGTAAACACGATCATATTGTTTGTTTACAAACTGCTGGACAACGAATGTTTTCTCACTGTAGTAAACCAAATTTGGCAGTTCACCATTTTCGGACAAGCGAAGCAACTCTTTAGCTCTTTTGAGTTTATTTTCTTTCTGTTGCAGTGTAAGTTGTTGCACCTTTTGGGATTTCAATGGTTTTACCCCGAGCTCATTTTTCAATGTTTGCCGAATGAAATATTACGATATGTTCAGCTCACGAGGCATTTTTCGGACACTGCGACGTGGGTTTCTATCAAGTCGCTTCATTACTTTTCGAACCACTTCTGCCGATGTTCCGTCCACTTCCTTGACGCCGGGCTACGCTACCGGTATCAAGGTAACGAGCGATGGCACGAGACACAAAGCATACATTCACATTTAAATGCTGGAGTGCTCTAACGATAGCCACTTGTGGTTTTCCAGCCAAATATAAAGAAATCACATTGTCACGCCTGAAATCCATCACGAATTCCATTTTTCTGGAAAATTCTCACCAAAATGCTTTTGTACGCTTGTAAAAAATATAATGAACTATTACTCGCTCGTATTAATCGACCGAATAAATGAATAGAATAAATGCCGAATATTATAGCAAAAATATTCTGGAGGGTGAATTAAAGACTTGAGCCCGCAAACATTTTGGCCGCAGACCTAGGACATTCCAACTGGACTCAGCACCATCGCACTCAGCATGCGCCACACAAGAATGGTTACAAAATGAAGTTCCTCCCTTCATTTCCAGCGCACAATGGCCACCAAAATCTCCGGATATCAATCCGTTGGACTATTGTGTCTGGAGTATTTTAGAAAGCAAAGATGGCACTAAAAAATACCAAAGTGTCGATCACCTCAAGCAAGCGATTCGCCGGGAATGGGCCAAAATACCGCAGAGCAACGTTCGGGCAGCGTGTGACGGTTTCATTGGCCGTTTGAAGACCATAATTCGTGCCAAAGATGAACAATTGGAATAAATCTAAACTTATTCTAAAATGTGATGCTATTTCCGACGTTTTTTTTGCTTTCATTCAATAAAATTAAAAAAAAAATGTAAAAATAATTACGTTTGACTTTGTTGCAGTTTTTTATCTCACCCTGTATTTAGTACTTTCTGCCGAAGTTTTCTATTTATTTAATCCCAAGTTTTACATATTCAAAATGCATTCCTAACTAAATATGTTTTGATATCGGATGCAAGAAATTAGTATCCAAATGACTTTTTACTTCTGCTTTTGACTATTGCTCCCCCACGATGTTACATGGTGTGCCCCAGCCTAAGTATATTGGCCACTTAAAATTAAAAGCTTAACAGTTATATTTTCCATATCTGCTGATACACCATAAAACCCCAGCAAACGTGCTCAACAAAATTGATCGAACGTGTTTGAAACACATTACAGTAGTTTTATGGCTTTTTGCCGTAAAGGCGTTTCTTTTCAAGTTCACCAAATATGTCTGTCATATCTGTCAAACAAGCCATTAATTTGGAGATCTCTTTTGTTGCCGGATTTGATGTATTGCATTAATGCTCTGAAATTTTTATCGGCCTGTTTTGCTGCTTTGTCCGGCAATCTCCAACACAATTGGGTGGGTAGGATGGTTGGGAGGCCCCTTGAGTGGAGGGTACATACATTTTTCCATTTAATTTTTTTATATACTATTTAATATGACACAACCAAACTTTCGTGATATTACACACATGCTGCTCTCTATCCAAAAAAAATGACAAAACCACCTCCCCCCTCTCTCTTCTTTTTCCACACACTAACCCCAACTACCCCTCAATAGAAATGTTGTCTTCAAACCATATGGCTTTTTTCTTCATCAAGAAAAAAAGAATCAATATGTTAGCCATTATTAACCACCATCAATATACATATTTAAGTGATTGTGTCACTCCATACCTCCTTTTGGCCACATTTTGCCATCTGCTGAAGTCATAAACGGCGAAAAGATAATTTTTTCCAGGCCATAATACTGTGGCAAGTTGATGGCAACCAAAAGCATTTCTCAGTTGTGTTCTTTCTTTCGCCATTCCAAACATTAACCAACATTTTCTGTAAAAATGACAACAATGAAGCTAAAAGACCAACAAAACGAAATGATTGACAAATGTGGAGTGGGTGGCTGAATGGACGATATGGTGATACACGCAAGCGGTAAAGTTGCGGCCGTGGCGCGCCATGCCGAAAAGTTGGCGTGTTAAGAAGCCAGAAATCATATAAAAATTACTTTTTAATGAAAAGCAGTTGGTTTATGATGTGCGATAACGAAGCAGAATACTTTTAACACAAAAATAAATATGCGCCAAAAACGACACACATAAACGAAGAAAAAGAAGAAGAAACTATAAAGAAGCAGGCGCAAAAGTGAAAATATATCAGTGATATCAGTGTTTTGGATGTTGTGAAGAAATTAAGAATCAAAAATGGGAAAATTGTAAAATGGATATTTTGAATATCTATCTATATATATAAAAGAAAGTTGTGTTAGTTACTACGGTTATAACTTAAGAACCGCTGGGCCGATTTTAACGATTCATACAAATTCGGAATTGTCTCCTGTCCGAAAAGGATAATATCCAAAAAAATCGCGTAAAATTGTGATATATTAACATTTCCATTTTGACTTTTGGAATGTACAATAGTAAGGTTTTATTTTGCATGATTTTTTTTTTTTCATTATGACTTACTTTTTTCTAATGTACATTTGTACTGTTTTTTATAATTTAATTTTTGAATTCGAATATTAAAAACAATTTATTTAATTAAATTGATTTCCTAGAACTGAAATTGATGTCGGGTTACATGGAAGTGCAGTACCGAATTATGTGGTGGCGAAACGGAATAGATGATATCGAAATAGTTTAACACGGTCACACCAAAGTTAATAAATAATCGCTAAAAAATCACGAAAAAAGAGATCTCATTGCAAAAATTCTCAAATGGGAAAAAAAATTCAATGGAATCGAATTTTAAAATAATAGTACATTATGTTGACAGGCTTTGTAAGGATCTTTAAACATTTGTTGTTAAAAACCAGCGAACAAGTTGAAGATTTTTTCAATTTGTTATTCTTCTTTTGTCAATTTTTTTCAATTTGTATTATCATATTGAATTCAGTAGATTTTTTGGGAACAAAATAAAGAATAATTTTTCACTATATACAATTTTTCACCAAAAAAACATCAAGATTAAGGTATCTTGGTATTTTTTTGCTGGTCATGATATCGATCATAACTCACGGATAAGGGTACAACCCGATTTCATATTTATATAATAATCGTATGATTTAAGCTATTTTTGGGGTCTTGGCCACTTATTTCATTTTTTTGGCCCTTATTTGGCATCTTTGTTTCTCTTCTCATAAAATTTTAAATTTTCAGACTAGGGTCTTGACCACATTCATCAATTGATTTGGCTAAAAAATTGTATATATGCTACCTTGGGGTGGGGAACCATCATACAGATAATTGCCCCATAGGAATTTATTTAAGTAAAGTCCCCACATTGGAGTATCCCCAATTCCACTTTCACATCTAATGTGTGGTCAGAAAAGAAAATTTGAATTTGTAACCCCCAAGAGAACATTGGTTGGGAACGTAGATTTGAGATGTACATCTATATGAAATGAATTGTGAAAACATGAACAAATTACAATATAAGAAATTAGCACGGGACCGAATATTTGTTGAATCGCCATTGAGTTATACTATTTGATGAAAAAAATATGGACTTTATGGGGTCTCCATCTTACAATTTAAATGGAAAATAAAATAAATTCCCATCTTTCGGTAATGGGTGTAAAATAGCTATATTTTTGATTTGGCCTTTATTTGTCATATTGGATTATTAGGGGTAGAAGAAAGTTTTCAATGTAGGTCGATGTTTCGGAGTAGTGCCCATATAAAGGTCCCTCCTGATTTTACCATATTTCAAAGGATTTGGCTAAAAATGTGTATTTGGGGGTGAAAATCTTACACAAAAATTTCAACATATCTACAAATTTTAAAATTTTCTCCATGTAATAGAACCCCCTCAAGTCCACCTTTTGGCGGACAAACATACCGACATGGTTAGGGGGACTGATGACGACTCTAATGCACAATCTAAGGTGCTAATTGGTTTAAAAAAGTAATTAACTTCGGCTATTCTTAAATCATTCAGCCCTAAATTATGAGGTGTACAAAATACAGTAAATTCCAAATTACTGCTCATTTGACTGGAAAAATTTGCTACGATTTTTACCATACTAAAAATTAAATTGATCCCTTAAATCGGGATACGATTGATATATACTTTTTAAAAAATTTGAATAGCACATCCACACATTTGAAGTCCAAGGTTTAAATATTGAAGCCCACGGCTTAAATATGGGTACAGGTATATTAAAACATTTTTAAAACACTTTTAATCGACCAGTACGTGAACACTTATATCAGTCATATCTGTGAAAAATGATGCTTTGACAAATATGCATAATAGAAAAAAACTACGGGCCGGCAACGCGGACCGGGCCAGCTAGTTTTTAATAAAAGTGATATAAACAAAAAGATTGAAGGCAATCGCATTCGCAAAACCAACACCAGATCTCAATTCAAAATACCAACAGAGTCCTCAATATAAAATGTCTGGATTCCAGCTCTATAAATTCCCTCAATACCAAACTTAGTAAGATTTAGTACTTTTTGTATGATTTTAATACTCATTTGCCAAAACCTTTCCATATTTCAATTCCAACCACCAACAAATATCGCAATAAAAAATTTCACGGTTTTACCTCAATCACTTCACCAAATACCAAATTTAGTATTATTTAATATTCTTTTGTACAATTATAGTACACATTTCCAAAATCAACTCCATATATTAATTCCAGATACCAACAGGAACTTCAATATCAAATTTGAGGATTCCACTCCTATCCCTTTACCACATTACAAATATAGTAACATTTTGTACTTTTTGTACTATTATAGTACACGTTTACGAAACCAGCTACATATATCCAGGCTACACATGCACAGCGACCCTAATACTAACTTTTAGATTTCAAGCATCATATGTTCACCCAATACTAAATTGTACCAAATACAGCACCATTTAGTACTTTTCGAAGACTTGTGGTACATATTCCTAAAACCATCTCTTTATCACAAACAGGGACCACTATAAAACAGTTCAAAATTTAGTTGAAGCTGGAATTTTGAATTTGGCTCTCTTTTGTGGTTTGTGATAAAAAGGTGGTTTTGAAAATATGTACCACAAGTTGACGCAAAGTACTAAATAGTAGTACTACTTGGTACAATTTATTATTGGAGGTGGTTTCGGAAATGTGGACTACAGTTGTATGAATATTACTAAATAATACTAAATTGAATATTGGGTGAATTGGGTGAAGGAAAAGAGCTGAAGTCCTCAATTTTGATATTGAGGTCTCTGTTCGTATCTGGAATTGAGATATGGAGGTGGTTTCAGAAATGTGTACTATAATTGCTCGAAAAGTACTAAATGGTACTAAAATTGGTATTGGGAGCATGGATAGAGCTTGAATCCTGAAATTTGATATTTAGGTTACCGATGTTATTCGTCATTGAGAAGGCCGACGTCAAAGAAATGGACAGAAGAAAACAGCAACATCAGCAGAAATGGTTCGAAAAGTAATGAAGCGACTTGAACGCGTCGCAGTGACCAAAAAATGGCTCGTAAGCTGAACATATCGCAATATTCCAAAAAGTGCAAGAACTTACACCGCAACGGAAAGAAAATAGACTCAAAAGCTAACGAGTTGCTTCGCTTGGCCGAAAGTGGTGAACTGCCGACTTTGGTTTTCTTCGATGAGAAAACATTCCTTGTCCAGCAGTTTGAAAACAAACAAAATGATTGTGCCAAAGAGGTCAGCTGAAAATGTGCAACTTCGGTTGGCCACCAAAACTCAAGCGCCGGCCATGATGGTGTGGGCCGCTATAACAGCCGATGGTCGCTCTCCGCTCGTTTTAATCGGCATCAGAATAAATGCCAAATATTATTGCGAAAACATTCTGGAGGGTGTATTAAAGCATTAGTTCGTCGCATAATTTCCAGCGCACAATGGCCACCAAAATCTCCGGATACAAACCCGTTGGACTATTGTGTCTGAAGTATTTTGGAAAGCAAGGTTGGTACTAAAAAATACTAAAGTGTCGATCAGCAAACGTTTCGACGGGAATGGGCCAAAATACCGCAGAGCAACATTCGGGCAGCATGTGACGGTTTCATTGGCCGTTAGAAGGCCATTATTCGTGCCAAACGAGACCAATTGGAACAAAACTAAACTTATTCTAAAATTAGAAGCTATTTCCGACATTTTTTTGCTTTCATTCAATAAAATTAAAAAATAAAAATTATGGCGTTTGACTTTTTTGCAGTTTTTTTTTTATTTCACCCTGTAATTGTTCGAAAAGTACTAAGTTGTACTAAATTGGGTATTGGGTAAAGGAATAGAGCTGAAATCCTGATGTAGATGTCATTGTTGGTGTCTGGGGTTGAGAAAAGGAGCTGATTTTGTATTAGGGTCGTTGTTCATGTGTAGCCTAGACATATGGAGATACTTTTGGAAATGTGTACTATATTTAGACCAAAAATACTGAATGGTATTTAGTATTGGGTGAAGGGATAGGGCTGGAATCCTAAAATTTGATATGGAAACCCGAATTGAGACGTAGAGCTGGTTTTGGAATTGCGCACTATATTTGTACGAAAAGTACTAAATTTGGTATTGGGTGAAGGGAATGGACTGAAACCCTCAAATTTGATATTGAGGTCTCTGTTGGTGTCTGAAATTGAGATATGGAAGTGTTTTGGAAAAGTGTATGTACTAGAATTGTACTATAAGCAATGGTTTTACTAATTGCCTCCTCGGTAAACTTAAAAATGAACGATTTTAAAGACATTTTGGGTGAAAAATGAAAATTTAGTGCGATGTATGAGGTATTGGTTAAGAAAAATTCACCTGCTCTGTGGACGTTATTTCATTGATTTGGATATATTTTAGTTGAGATTAGAAATCGAAAAAAATCGCGGCAACGAAATTGAAAAAAACCTTTACTCTTACTCTTAGAGAATAATTAACCTCACATTTTTGCTCTGTTCCAGAACCTGCAAAAATCTACTAGTTTTCCAATCCGGTTATCGTGGTAAACACTCTTAAATTCTTGCAATTCTGGAATATAGCATTTATCTTTCCTTCAATATTAGTAATAGTATTTTGGAGAAATTCTTAGACTTAAAGGAGAATTTCTTGATATCGAATTTTATAAGCTCCTACTTAAGGGTGGTAGTTTTTATATTGGTAGTTTTTCATGTAGCATTGTATGTGACAAGAAATACGCAGAAAAAAGTTTGATGCCAAAGATAAATAATTGGTGAATAATCGATACAATTTATAAACGTTGCCATCTTTTTTGGCAACTGCACTCCCTGATTTTACAAGAGCGTGATCTGTCGCGATACGAATTATGTTTGTATGCTAAGCTCGAAATTATTACCTGACCTTTCTCGTGGCGTTATCGTCCGAATATTGTCAAAACATTTTCAGTCTTTCATACTTTCTTCCACGATTTCCTACCGATTTTTGGAAGTTTTACAAGATCTGTAACTACAGCTTGCAGATATACTTTGATGAAAAAGAGATTGTCTAGGATTAAGAGCGAAATTCTTTCTCTCACTCTCTCTGGGAGTTTCTGAAACTACGCGCCATATTCAAGGACATAATTTTCTGATTTCAAAACTTGGGATTTCAGTAGTACCACACTGCAGCTCACAAAGACCTCTCATCCAATACTGGTGTACTTTAATAGACGTAGACAAAAATAAAAACAAACATTTTTATTAGACCGACAGACGAACTGACAACTTTGATGACCATACAACAGTGTGCGATCATCAAAGTTTATATTTTAATCCAACAAAATTTGTATTGATTTGCTTTTATATTTGTTAAGGTTGTTGTTGCTGTTGACGTTGGACATAAAACGTATGTGTGTAGGTTCGAAACGAAGCAATGTGTGTTTTGTGTTATTCGCATCCGTCGAATGTGTGACGTTAACTGTTTTGTATCAATGACCATTTCCCAAGTGGCCCAACAAGCTGTCCACCAACGAGCAGTCGTTGCGGCAGGAGGAAAAAGGAAGGAAGCTAAGCCATAATAAGAATGTCTGTTGGTGTTTATATGGTTGGAAACAAGAAAAACATATTCTGACATGCGACGTCCATACATAAATGGCAATGGGATGGATAAGTTGGACGGGTTTGGAGAGCTGTTGGAGCAGAAGAGCATGCATGGGTTTTGGAATAGTGAAACCACTTATTTGTCGAACAAATACAAGTTAATGCTGACCAAAAATAAACAGTAAAAACCACAACACTTCCAAAAATATACATCAATGGGCTTTGAAATCGAAGCAGGCCAAGCGATGGAGGAGGGAGGAAGGGATGGAGGAAGGCAGACAGACAGCCGGACAGTTAGTTACTCAAATGTACAAAGAGGAGAAGAAACACACACTTGAACCCAAATGCTTTTCCATACCCTCCACCTCCCTCCAATGTTTCATGCTTCCCTGATGAAGTGAAGTATGAAGAGGTGGTTGGGCGACTTGTGGTTGTGGCAACAACGTTAAGTACCCCAAAATGGAATCTTAAGAGTATTTGCTGGAAGAATGTACCAAGTGGTAATAGAGGAAGGAAACCAAATTTAATTGAATTTATTTCTCAAGTACTTTTATATCCCTGAACTTAGAGGCAACGGAGAAGGACAAGCAAGGAAGGACCTTGTACAAGGCAAGGCTATGTGAAAGCACAACAAAAAAAATACATATCCTAAAATGAAAAAAGACGTAGCAAACCAATATGAACAGACCACAAGTGTAATTTCGATAAGCCATTGTTGAGCATGCCCATGCAATTGTTGGAAAGCTTAAGGATCAGATCCTTTTGCTTTTATGGTACTACATCGATTGTTCTGAGTTAAGCCCTGACGTAGGAGTGTAAAGGAAAACATGTTGGATATGTTATGTATTCTACGGTGGTAAGGAGTTATAGAAGGGGTAGAAGTCATTTATCGTCTTTTGTAAAATTGAAGTCGTTTAAGTCTCCTAGCTTCGCATGAATAGAATAAAATGGTCTGTAATAATTGAGAAGTTATAGAGTGGTTCTCTCAAGTCATTGCCAAGACTGAAGAGAGCAACATGGAGATTTTTTGGAAACTAAGGAAACTTTTGGACTTTTGATCAAAGTATTCTTGTGTCATTACGTAGCACCATTATGTAATAAGCTACGAAGTACCTGAAAATCCAATCCACTAATTTTGTATGAAGTCCTTGAAAATAATATTCTTAAAAAAATCAGTTTTTTTTGAGATAGTCGTGAAAAAATACGATTTTCCCAGTAGATTTATGCCTTTTCCACAAAATTTGTTAGGAAAACATAGAAAAAAAAAAAAAAACTAAAAATTTTTGAACAGGTAGTCCTGATGTATTGTCAGAGTTAGAAAAGAAAAAAAAACGCAAATGCGGAAGACATTTCACAAATATTGAGAGTTTTGAAAGAGTTCAAAATGTAAAACTCTTGTAGGAGAGGTACCTGAAGATATTTCAATTGTAGCAACAGACTTAGAGAAAGTCCTTGAAAAAAAATTACGGTTTTAAGCTGGAAATATTAATCATGTTCTCCGAAAGACTTTGAACATTTTTTTATATTTACAGGGTGAGATGCAAAAAACTGCAACCAATTTCACACTGCTGTCATTTCTCGTCCGACAGCTGTTAAAATTATTCCAGTGACAGCTAATTATATTGTTTACAAGCGTACAAAAATATTTTCGTGAGAATTTTCCAGAAAAAAAGTTATTCGAGATCGAATTCAAGCGTGTTAGTGTGATTTCTATATATTTGGCTGGAAACCCACAAGTGGCTATCGTTAGAGCACTCCATCATTTAAATGTGAAATCTTTTGTGTCCCGTACCATCGCTCGTTACCGTGATACTGGTATCGTAGCCCGACGTCAAGGAAGTGGATGGAAGAAAACAGCAACATCAGTAGAAATGGTTCGAAAAGTAAAAAAGCGACTTGATCGAACGCAAGACTCCATTCGGCAAATATTGAAAAATGAGCTCGGGTTAAAGCCTTGAAATTCCAAAAAGTGCAAGAACTTACACCGTAACACAAAGAAAATAGACCCAAAAGAGCTAAAGATTGGCCGAAAGTGGTGAACTGCCGAATTTGGTTTTCTCCGATGAGAAAACATTCGTTGTCCAGAAGTTCGTAAACAAACAAAATTATCGTGTTTACTTGCGAAGAGGTCAGGTGAAAATGCGCACCTTCGCTTGGCCACCAGAACTCAAGCGCCGGCCATGGTGATGGTGTGGGGCCGCCATAACAACCGCTGGTCGCTCTGCGCTCGTATTAAACGACCGTGGCATCAGAATAAATGCTGAATATTAAGGCGAAAATATTCGGAGGGTGTAATAAAACCTTGGACACGCAAACATTTTGGCCGCAGACCTTGGACATACCAACAGGACTCAGCACCATCGCACTCAGCACGCGCCACCCAAGAATGGTTACAAAATGAGGCTCCTCGCTTCATTTCCAGCGCACACTGGCCACCAAAATTTCCGTATACCAATCCGTTGAACTATTGCATCTGGAGTATTTTGGAAAGCAAGGTTGGCACTAAAAAATACCAAAGTGTTGATCACCTCAAGCAAGCGCTTCGCCGGGAATGGACGAAAATACCGCAGAGCAACATTCGGGCAGTGTGTGACGGTTTCATTGACCCTTTGAAGGCCATAATTCGTGCCAAAAGTGACCAATTCGAACAAATCTAAACATATTCTAAAATTTGATGCTATATCCGATATTTTTTGATCTCATTCAATAAAATTAAAAAAAAAATTAAAAATTATGGCGTTTGACTTTGTTGCAGTTTTTTTAGCTCACCCTGTACATGCAATATATACTACAGTGTTGCAGGGTATTATGTGGTCAGCACCGACCATATATAGTTTTTGCTTAGTTGTTTTATTTTTATACCCTCCACCATACTATGGAGGGTTCATGGGGCTCTTGTCAGACACAACAGCGTAAAATGATCAGCGTAAAATTCTAAGTCGATTTGCCGATGCCCGTCTGTCTGTCTGTTGTACTCACGCTATCTTTGGAACAAATTAAAGTAGAAGGCTATAAAATCAGTAAATGAGCAATGTCGATCCACCTTTTCACATAGTCCCCATATAACGGTACCTCCTAATAGTCGGTATTTTGATGATTTTAGCGATATTTTACCGGAATTATTTCAAATTTCGTATTTGAAGTTCGGAATCGGTACTACAACCTATGACAGAAAATTTTCTACGCAGATCCACATTTTCGTATAGCCCCCATATAAAGATATTAGGTATTTTATTGCCTTTTTTCGACATTTTTACTGAAATTGTTGCAAATTTCGTATTTGAAGTTCGGAATAGGTACTACAGCCTATGAAAAAAAGAATACTTATAAAGCAACATGCCTTCGTATGGCCTCTAAAGAGTTTCATTTGAGAGGTATTTTTCTACGAATTTTTTATTTAAAAATTTTCGAGTTCCTTCAAAATCGTGGAGGGTATTAAAAAGGTTCGACCCGGCCGAACTTAGCTGCTTTTTTATTTGTTTTTTCTTCTTTAAAGCGTGAAATCTCCACAAGTTTCCCAGATTAAAGGATTTCGCATTTTCAATTTCTACATATTTAAGAAAGGACCCCTACCCTTCCCACATGAAAATATCAATGACATCTTTAATGATTTAGAAAAACAAAGATATTTTTAGAAAAAGGGCAGGAGATTACTTGACAACTGCAAGATAGTTGCCATTAGAAATAAGAACATTAAACATATTCTATTTCCAAATTATGGATAATTCCTAAAGACTGCCTACGTACCCACAGGGTATTTCTTTCCATAATAAAGCTGGAACTACTTATGTTCGTCAAATTTCCCACAATCTAAAAATAACCACACACAATATTTAACCAAATATATTCCAGCCCGCTCTTCCCCCGCTGTCGGGGGCATGTTTGCGTAAAATAGCAACAACATTTCATTGGTTCCTCGTTGAAATGAAGAAAACACAGCAGGACATTAGAATAACATTCAAATTAAAGAACTTAATTCCGGTCATGTTAGTGTTGCAAAAAAAAAAAAACATCAGCAGCAGCAGCAAAAAAAAAAAAAAACAAATTAACGACGGGGTGGTTCTAACAAAACATTTTTATTGACAAAATAGTCAAATGGGAGCGTCTTATTTGTGTAGAGCAGAGCAGAGCTGTAGAAGCTCACAGACTTACACACAAATCCATAAAAATAAAAAAGAGAAAGAACAACGAACACATAACCATATTCATATTTACACATTCATGGGCGGACATTGTTCGAAACGATAACTGAATAAATGAATGAATGAATGAACGACAGACATTTGGAGATACTAATGAATGAACATGAATGAACAATGCACATATACACACACACATACACAACAATGTTGGCACACCGCAACGAATTAGGAAGTTCTATGACCCACCAAAACAACCGGCCATCCGTTTATTTGTCTTGTGGGGGGTTTCGGTTGTTGCTGTTGTTTGTTGGCTATCATCATCATCACCATCACCACCGATGACGTTGACACACCAGCGAGCGGTCTTTTCCCTCCAATTAACAATTTGTATAATAATTTTCGTTATAATTTATGTTCTAGCTGTTTTAGCACTGCTATTCATTCCATCCACGTGCCAGCCAAGGTTTTGAGCAGTTTTTGTTGTTGTAGTTGCTGTTAATTTTCCGGTTCTTTGTGAGTGTGTGTGCGAGTGTAAGTGTGAAACGGTGGGGGGTGTGCTAGCATTGTAATTTATTTATGGCATACGAAAAAAAAACAACAATTTCTATACACAAAGGAATAATTCAACCTTAAAGTATTGAGACTTTCAGTAGAGGATTTCTGCTGGAAATAGAGGAAAATAAGCAGAGAATATTCTCCAAAAACCCCATGATTGTTTGCCGGGATGTCCTTGAAAAGCGTTCTTGTAAAATCCACGATTTTTGAGCATGAAGTCCTTTAAGTTTGTGATACATTATAAGAGATGAATGGGGAGAAAATGCCCTGTGTAAATTAGGAAAAACAGTTATTCGTTATGGAATTCAGGCGAGATAGTATGATTTCTTTATATTCGGCTTTCGAATATAAAAAATGGCTGAACATATTGCAATAGTTCCATTCGGCCAATATTGAAAAATGAGATCGGTGTAAAGCCATTGAAATTCCTAAAAGTGCAAGAACTTACATCGCAACAGAAAGAAAATAGACTCAGAAAGAGCTAAAGAGTTGCATCGCTTGGCGGTATGTTGTGAACTGCCGAATTTGGGTTTCTTCGATGAGAAAACATTCGTTGTCCCGCAGTTTGTAAACAAACAAAATTATTGTGTTTACTTGCCAAAGAGGTCATCTGAAAATGTGCACCTTCGGTTGGCCACCAGAACTCAAGCGCCGGCCATTGTGATGGTGTAGGCCGCCATAACAGCCGATGGTCGCTCTCCGCTCGTGCTAATCGACCGTGGCGTCGGAATGAATGAATGAAATGCCGAATATAATCGCGAAAATATTCTGGAGGGCGTATTAAAGCCTTGGGCATGCAAACATTTGGACGCAGACCTTGGAACGCGCCACCCAAGAATGGTTACAAAATAAGGTTCCTCACTTCATTCCCAGCGCATAATGGCCACTAAAATCTCCGGATACCAAACCGTTGGACTATTGCATCTGGAGTATTTTGGAAAGCAAGGTTAGCACAAAAAAATACCAAAGTGTCGATCAGCGCAGAGCAACATTCGGGCAGCGTGTGACGGCTTCATTGGCCGTTTGAAGCAATAATTCGTGCCAAAGGTGACCAATTCGACCAAATCTAAACATATTCTAGAATTGGATGCTTTTTCCGACATTTTTTGCTTTCATTCAATAAAATTTAAAAAAAAATAATGTAAACATTATGGCGTTTGACTTTGTTGCAGTTTTTATACCCTACAACACTATGTGTTGGGGGTATTACACGTTTGATTGGGCCAAAAATTGTGTAACACCTCTAAATATTGATTTCCCATATAGGAAAGTATATATGGATCTTCCTAGCTCGCCGAGCTAAGTCGATCTAGCTATGTATGTCCGTCCGTCCGTCTGTCCATGTTAATTTGTAATCACGCTACAGGTCGCAATTATGGCACGATCCTTGCGAAATTTTGCACAAAGGTGGGGTTAGGGAGAGAATAGAAGCCTATTTCTTTTGGAGATGATCGCCAAATGTTTAGGGGTTGAAATGGACAAATACTGAAAAAATGTCGGATTTTGCAGTAGCTATACAAGTCGCAATTATAGACCAATCGACGCGGAATTTCGCATGTAGCTAGAGTTTATGGCGGGGAAGAAGCCTACTAATTTGGGTGGTCTTCGGATAATATTTAACGGGTAAAATTGACCATATCTTTCTTGTTGAAAAAATTCAAAATTTTTCATTAAACCGCGATAATTTCAAATCCCGGCGAAATCACAAAGCCATCACAAGGTTACTTCTGACCTTTACATTGATGTTATTATCCAACAAATCGGATATATAGCAAAATATGTGCGATATATATGTCTATCAAAGGAGATATGCTTGCAAGATCTCTTATATGTCGAGAACGGCTGAACTGATTTCGACAGTTCTCATTAATTCAGAATGGCCTCTTGGCAGGAAAGAAAAAACGTCTAAAAAATTGCATAAAAATATCTCTCTAAAGATGAAAATATTGATTTTGTAAAATTTTCTCATATTTTTTCAATGTTGTCATATTTTTGGCATATTTTCATTTTGAATTAAACATTTGTTAATATTTCTACAGCTAACAAAATTAAGTAGTTAGGATATCAGGATATCATATATAGATCGCATTTATGGCCCGATCCTTACGAAATTTTGCATGGGGATAAGATGAGGGTCAGAATAGAAGTCTACTCTTTTTGGAGATGATCGCCATATATTTAGGGGTTGAAATGGACCAAAAAACTGCAAAATTGTCAGCGGGTCGTAATTATCGCCCGATCCTCACGCGAATTTGAATGGGGGTTATCGGACATTGCAAAAGCCAAGCAGTTTTGGATGGCCATCCAAAAATATTCAATGTGTGAAATAGTTTGCCAACTTTTCTAGACAAAATACGAAAATGTCCATTCCAGTGACTCTTTGGAGAATTCACAAATACAGGAAAGACGCACTTCTGAGTATTTCGTTAACGCCGATTTCGTTGAAGAATATAGTCAAATGGCTGTATTTCATATAGATGCGTTACAGTCAAAAACCAATAATAAATGTTAATCTTTTACCACTTCTGAGAGATTATAGGTCTATGGGAAATATTGGTTCCAGATCTAGGAAGACCATTTAAGTGCAACATCTACCAATAAATTGGAAATGAGCAAGCTAGTTTAAGTTGCTATTATTCGAAAATTAGGGAATGAAACCTGATGGTTTTCTTTTATTATTTGTCACAATATCTTGTGGAATTCTTTCGAGTATCTCGCCTATATAAACTGTATCGTTTATTATAGTGTTGTAGGGTATTCAACGGTCGGCCCCGCTCGACTGTAGCCTTTGCTTACTTGTTCGAATTAAAGTTGGAATAATTCGAATTACAAACCGAATAATTCGAATTTCAACTGGAATTCTCAACTTTTTTCTTCCATTTTTTAATGGAACATTTCGAATTACAGTTGGAATTATTTGAATTACAATTGGAATAATTTCGAATTACTCGTAGAATTCGTATGATTCGAATTTCAAATTACAGTTTGCAAATGTTTCGAATTACATCTGCCCAATCGCTATCAACAAAATCCAATCTAATCCAGCAATCATCCAGCAACCAAAGTCCATATTGGCTGGCACTTTAATTTCGCATCATAATTTCATTGTAACAATTGACAACTTTGTAATTAAAATGTCATTTTAGTATGGACGCAAATAATGTCGTCGTATACCGTTTAGTATTCATCAAGTGTAGTAAACACGCTTAAATGGAACTAATTATCAGCGTTTATCGTCAGAGGCCACTGCAACTGGAAGCCGTTTCAGCAACACTATTCCCACCCACAAACGCCACCACCACCAGCCATCATCCACAGCTAATGGGAATAGAAATTGAATTTCATTTTGTAGAAATTATTATCACTTTGTCATCATTGCCAGCATCGTTGGCTGTGCCATTTGCCTAAGGGGCAATATGGACAAAAAATAAAAAAAACAAAAAACAATGTCTCGGAAAACACTACAATTTCCATTTGCGCTTTACCTACCGCATCGATCGATAAATGATGTTATTGATAATGACTCTGGTGATGGATGGATGGAGGAATGAATGAATTGTTGACTACATGAAATGTAGTGGGACGGGTGAGCTTCCTCAGAGGTGTGGGAGATGACTGGCAATTGCTCTGTACTCAGCTATTGTTGTAAATTGCTTTGAATATGTACTTAATTTAAATGGCCGATCGATCGGCCGTCAGCCAAAGCAGCCAACCATTAAAACAATTTTCACTCGATTCAATGGACCCGATTGGAAGAGGACAGGAAGGAGAATAGTTACCACACCTCCAGCTACCTCTCTCTCTTCTATTGTTTAACTCCTCCAATTTCAGTGCAAGTGCAACACCCTGCCATCTGGCCATTTGATGGCCTATTCCAACACACACACTTCTAACACACTCATACACACATACAAGGATATTAGAGATGCATTGACTGACTGGCTTATTGAATTTTATCGACCACCCACGGTGTAGAATTGCAACGACCCGCAATGCAATGCCTTGCCATACGATGCGATGCCTTTCGCGCCTTCGATGACGCTAAAAGGCTTTTAGCTTTATTCAATGTTTACAAGTCAAGTCGTGGATTTTTTGCTGTTGCTGCTCCCCATCGACCACCTCGCCTCCGCTACTATTTTTTTTATTGCTGACAAGTGGTCGTACGACATTTAAGTTTGATGATGGACCAACCCGTCTAACACTTTAATAACATTTTACTGACAAGCCACTTGATACGTTAATAGTTTAGAAAGAAAAAAAACATACATAACATGGCTTGAAAATGTGACCGATTTTCTTTTGCCATGGACATTAATGGACAGAAAAGGGCATGGCAACAAGGATGGAAAACAAATTTTCAAACAATCCATAAAGTCGATATCTATACGAAATCGAAAAGTACTTTCCCATGGATGTTTCCCAGCTCCGTCAGGGGTAAAATCGGGGAAGAGCTTGTCGAGCTAGATTTTTGGAATATATTTGGGAACTTGCAGTGCCATGGATGATTTTAAGAATATTTTTGACTATTTGCAGAACCATAATCGTGGATTTTTAAAATAATATTTTTGAGAACTTGCAGAACCATAATAAGGATTTTGAGAATATTTTCAGAACTTGTAGAGCCATAATCTTGGATTTTTCTAAAAAATATTTTTGAGAATATTTTAAGAATTTGTAGAGTCATATTCATGGACTTTTAAAACAATATTTTTGAGAATTTGCAGAGCCATAATCGTGGATTTTTTTAAGGATATTTTTGAGAACTTGCAGCACCAATGTCGTGAATTTTTAAAAGAATGTTTTTGAGAACTGACAGAGCAATAATCGTGGATTTTTCAATGAATAGATTTCAAAAATATCAGAGCAATAATCGTGGATTTTTCAAACAAAAATAGTTCACAAAATTTGTAGAGCCATAATCGTGGCTTTTTCATAGAATAGTCTTCAAAATGTCCATAGCCATAATCGTGGATCAAAGAATAGTCTTCAAAAATTTCAGAGCCATAATCGTGGATTTTTCAAAGAATAGTCTTCAAAAATTTCAGAGACATAATTTAAAGAATATTTTTGAGACCTGGAAGATCCATAACCGTGCTTTTTTGAAGAATACTTTGAGAACTTGCACAGCTATAATTGGAGATGCTTAAAGAATATTTTTAGAAATAGAAGAACTATAATCGAGGGCTTTGTAAGTATATTTTCAAGCAATTTTAGGGGAATTATAGTGATTTTTTAGAGAATAATTTTTTATAATATGCAGACCCATAATCGTATTTCATTGTGGATTTTTTAAAGAATATTTTTGAGAACTTGTAGTCCCATAATCGAGATTTTTTGCTGCAGAGGGTATATATCATTTGATAGGTCAAAACGTGCCTCATCGAAATAACGGTTCTATGTTATAAAACCGCCTCTTTGGACCAAATCCGTTTCAGGACATTTGAAGTCGATCTAGCGATGTCCATCCGTTCATCTATATGTCTGTCTGGCTGGTGCGCACGGTATTTCTCGAAAGTAGTATCCGATTTGATACAAACTTGGATCATCGTAATATTATTGTCAAACTTAGATCGAGTTCGGAGATGGGCAATATCGGTCCACTCCTGGTACCTCCCCCACAAAATGTCACGTTTTCAAAGAATATAATTTAATGCACAGAAAGAGAAAGGATAATCCGGTTTTGCTCCAACTTTGCAAATCTTAAAATTTGCATCAGTGCTAGATGAGGTGCGAAAATGGACAACGTCGGTCTACTCCATCAAGTACCTCCCTCACAAAGCGTCAACATTTTGAATACTTATAACTCTTATAAAATGTGCGATTGTCTTCAAATTGCACACATCACAATATTTTTATGGACCCAAGGTTGGATGTGAATATGGAATATATCAGTCCCCTCCTTCTGGTACCTCCCCCACAAAGGGTCAATATTTTGAACATTTATGAAGCTCATAAAAGACAATTCCTTCGGAACCTACTCCATAGACGGTCAACAGTTTTGAATAATCATAACAGAATTAAAAATATATTGAAATAATCGAACATTGCGTGAGGGTATACAACTGTCGGCAAAACCGACTGATGCCTTTTAATTTGTTTTAATCACAATCAGAACCATAATTATGCGTTTTTTTTTTTTTAAACAATCGGGTTTAAGATCTTTCAGAGCTCTAATCCTGAATTTCCAAAATATTTTTAAATATTAAAATATATTTAGATATGATTTTTCCTCTGTCATTAGAAATGCCATTCTATTTTCAGAATCCTTCCTACATTTATTGAATCTAACCCAAATATATCACCACATAGCTATGGAATCCTCATTTTATCTTTACACAATCTCATGTGTATCCTAATGGGTTCGCTTAGCACCACGTACATTTTCTTTCCAAAAAGATACTCTAAGTCATAGCGATCGCAATACGAATGATAACGGACGGATGCATACATTGTCGTGGTGACAAGTGTGACAGCCAAGAATGGGTCACTTAAAGAAAGATGCACTTCGTCGCAGCAGCAAGTGGGTGGCGTATTTCAACTTTGTTGCAGTAAATGTTGATGCAAACAAACATTTGTCATTCAGTGTCAAGTCAAGTGGTGGTGGTGGTCAGTTAAGAGCTGTCCTGTCATTGATTTGTGGTGCTGAGTGAGGTAAATTGTGAAATGAGATTATCGCACAGGCACCATCATCTTCGGCGTTGTTCGACAGACGGGCAGGCAAGCAAGCTTTTGTGGAGGAACTTGAATCTCGAGAGGATGTTTTGTGTTTGTTAATAAGTGTATACATGTACATTTCAATTTTTACCCACTAAGTATGCGATGTGCTATCGCCAAACCATTGCTGTATTACATTTTCGACCAGTTTACTTGTCAAGACAATTTTCTGCACAAACAATTTTCTGTCTTTGGCTGTAGTATCCATTATTTGGAGTTAGAAGGCCAAATTTGAAATATTTCCGGTGAATAATGTCGGGAGGTACCGTTATATGGCGACTAAACGAAGACCTAGACCAGCACAGACAATTTTCCGTCATAGGCTGTAGTATTCATTACGAACTTCAAACACCAAAATTCCGTTGAATAATGTCGCTAAAATCATCAAAATACCGAATTTGGGAGGTACCGTTATATGGGGGCCTTCGAAGACGTTGACTTATAAAGACAATTTTCTGTCTTAGGCTGTACTATCCATTACGAACTTCAAATATCAAATTTAAAACATTTCCGGTGAATAATGTCGCATATATCATCAAAATACCGAAAAAAGAGAGGTACCATTATGACTTATGACTTATTTTCAATACCAAAAGTCCTGCAAACATAATACACATTTGAGTAAAATTTTATCAACCTACTTCATTTCGTTGGAAAGCTAGAGTGATTTCGACAGACGGACAGACAACGCTAAATCGACATAGAATTGTATGCTGATCAAGAATATATATACTTTGTGGGGTCTAAAATGTATATTTCGAGGTGTTACAAATGGAATGACAAACTTAATATACCCTCCATACTATGGTGGACGGTATAAAAACATACAAACATATCTCCTTACATAGCTATTTTCCTTTGGTAAATATTTATTTAAAAAACAACAACAACAAATGCTTTCCCTGACTACTGGTGATAATGGAAGAATTCCAGCGGCTGTGGCATCAGTTAAAACCGAGACTGCCAAAACGCAAAGGTTGATGTTTTTGTTACTTTTCTTGTTGTTAAGTGAAGAGGGTGGAGTGAGTGGTTGGTGAGTGGCGCACTTAAGATGACGATGACAAATAGAGATTAGAATAACCGAGAACGCTGAAGATTAGAACATAATAGCCAAGATATATACTTTGTTGTATTTGGTGAAGGAATGATAACATCGCCCATGGGGTATGCGGTATAATGCGGATAAAGGTATTTCATTTGAAATTCTCTGGGAATTTAGCCTTTTTTTTTTTTGTTTAAATTCCAGGAGATTTTTACTTCCACTATAAATGGCTTATGCGATTTGGCTAAAGAAACCGATTAAATCATAAAGAAAAAGTTGAAAATTGTTTTAAATGTATAAATGATTAAAGTAAATAAAAAGAGGGAGTTTATAATTAGTTAAGTGTGGCGGTGCGTCATTTTAGTGTCAGGTAAGGATTAGCATTTCTCAGAGAGTGAGAAATTTCAGATGAAACCAAATTAGGCATTTTGTGAAACGTCAAATAAGAACTTGAGATATGGTTTTCTGTCTTCCAAACGAAGATAATTTACTTTGAGTGTTGGTATGGTACTTTTATTAAGAGTAAGCTACAGTTTTTAACCTAATGGTAATGCCGAAGTTAGTTTGTTTATATTGCCTTTTAATGGATTATTCGGTTCATACAAGAATGTAATGCAATGATTTAAACTAAAGCTACATAATTCATATCTTTTCATCTTTTGTTTAATGATCTGAGAGTTTCGCACTTATATCTTCATACACATACATCTGCTTATTTGTTTCTCTTTTATTATTTTCGCATTTTACTCTCACTACTATTCACTTGCTATCTTCAGCAATTTTTGCATTTTTGCCAAGAAATTATTGTAATTTGCTTTTCCTTCATCACCCCCTCATTAATGGTCATTCAAGTTGATCAACCTTGACCTAATGTGAAATTTAATATCAAGTACATATCGGTCATATGAGATAGGCGCCTATCAACAAGCAATCTCTAATGAAACTTGGTTTATCAATAATGCATCACACAAAAAAGAACAACAATAATAACACATTTATTGCTACACTTCTTTGGTTGTTTGTTTTGTTATTTTTATTATTATTATTATCATTATTGCTTCTTTCAATTTTATACTGGTGCTCAGCACAAAAATTCAACCGGTATATGTGTGTGTGTGTTTGGTGAGTAGAGTATCACCTACCATTTATTGTGAGAACAAAAACAAAGAGACGCAATAAAATAGGGCCATACAATGTAAACAAAAAAAACAGCAACAACAACTGTAAACCAGTTAATTGTGGGTGTGTTCAAAAGAGGTGCACTCATTAAAGGGAGCATTAAATGCTCACACTATACCACACAATACCGCTGTAATGACAGTAAGCAAGAGAAGTACAGAGTTATTGATTTAATGAATTTGCAAATGACTTATTTGTTTTTATTCCAGGGAGCAAATTTTGTTTTTTTTTATTTCTAGCTGAGCACTAATGTCTTTTGAACTACAAGCCTCAATCCCTAGGGCTGGAGTGGGCAGGATAATGTTGCAAATCTTGACGGCATAGGGAGAAAGGTAGTCAAATATTCAGTGTATGACGTGATAGTCGTCACTACTTTAGCGGTGCTCAAGAACGAAAGCTCGCTCACCAGTCTATTTCTCTTTGCTTCTAGAAATTGTCAAGAAATCAGTGTTAAAACATTATTTTTTCCTTATTTGTTAATTACATTACTTAATCAATCAATACTTCTGGACCAAATTTAAAAACAATTGAAATAAATCATAGAATATAAAGAAAACAGAATATTAATTTTCTCTTAAATGTTCTCTTTTGAGAACTCATGTGTTTAAGCAGGGCTGCTATTTCTAGATCTTGTATATAAACGAAGGCCTTAAATTGCACTTTAAACAGAATAATGAACATATAAAATTGTCGACTACTAGAATATATTGACCGTATCGTATTACAGGTTGGGATGATATGCTTTAGACATTAAAATTTATACGTTTTTAATCTGAATCAAACTATCCCTTAGTACTTCATATTAAATAAAAATGAAGTCATTTCTCCGAAATCGCTGCAAAATGCCTTTAAAGTACACTATAAAAAGACAATCTGGGGTATAAGAAATTCCAAGTGGATTTGATAGCATTCCGTTTGCCGATCATACCCTCAAGAATGTTTGGGGTTCTCAAACTAAACTTTTTAAGGTCCTTAGTACAAAACTTTAATCATACAATGTTTTGAGCTATATTTCATAGAATTTAATATAGCTTTGGATTACTTCAAGGATTACTGGTATAAAAAAATGGGTCACGTTGGCAAACAATGTGTATAAAGTCCACATAAGGGTAAACTCCGATATCAAGAATTTTTCTCTTCAAATTCCGCCAAACATTAGTATTTTGAGTTCTTAAGATATTGAAACCCTTTTTGTCTCGGTTGAGGCTTAAAATGGACAGCTAAAACAATTGTCAAATTATCAGTAATATTTTATTGTATAGCGTCCACATAAGGGTAAACTCCGATTTCAAGAATTTTTTCTTCAAATTCCGCCAAACTTTGGTATTTTGAGTTCTTAATATATTGAAACCCTTTTTGTCTCGGTTGAGGGTTAAAATGGACAACTAAAATAATTGTCAAATTATCAGTAGTATTTTCGAATATTTTATTTAATTAAAATTCATAAATGCCAAGGAATCACAATCCGACAATTTTAACAAAAAGTTGAAGAAGGCTGATCTTTATTCCTCTATTTAGGTTACTTTGCAATGTTACCACTCAACTTGGCCTTACTTTCATAATCTACTATGATTTTCCTGTATTTTTATAACCTACACCACAAGGAGGTAATATTATTATGTCTTTGTGCATTTTTTTTTTTTTGTAACAGGCAAAAGGAAACGAGATAGACCTACAGTTCCTTTTGATGATCTGCATAGAATCACATTCTGAGTCGAGTTATGCATGTCCGTCTGTCTGTCAATGTATTTTTGTAAACAAAGGTCGAATTTAGGATGAACCCAATAGACGAATAGGTCACCGAGTGGAGTGGTTGTTTACACAACCACGCATCCTTTAACCTATCCTAACAGGCCACACTTATTGCTGCTGTCATTTCTAAACCACTTGACCGACAGCTGTTAAAATTATTTCAGTGACAGCTGATTATATTGTTTACAAGCATACAAAAGCATTTCGGTGAGGATTTTCCAGAAAAAAAAGTTATTCGTGATGGAATTCAAGCGTGATAGTGTGATTTCTTTATATTTGGCTGGAAAACCACTACTGGCTATCTTTAGAACACTCCAGCATTTAAAAGTGAATTAAATTTTTCGTTCGTTGCCGTGATACTGGTAGCGCAGCCCGACGTCAAGGAAGTGCAAAAAAAAGAGAGCGAAAAAGTGGCTTCGCCGAATTTGGTTTTCTCCGATTAGAAAACATTCATTGTCCAGCAGTTTGTAAACAAGCAAAATGATCGTGTTTACTTGCAAAAGAGGTCAGCTGAAAATGTGCACCTTGGGTTGGCCACCAGAACTCAGGCGCCGGCCATGGTGATAGCCGATGGTCGCTATCCACTCGTATTAATCGACCGTGGAATCAGAATAAATGCCTTGGGTACGCAAACATTTTGGCCGCAGACCTTGGACATACCAACAGGACTCAGCACCATTGCATTCAGCACGCGCCATATCCAGCGCACAATTTCCACCAGACTATTGTGTCTGGAGTATTTTGGAAAGCAGGGTACCGCAGATACCAAAAATAGCAAAATACCGCAGACCAACGTTCGGACAGCGTGTGACCGTTTTATTTGAAGGCTATAATTCGTGCCAAAGTTGACCAATTCGAACAAATCTAAACTTATTCTAAAATTTGATGCGGAAATTTCGGAATTTTTTGCTTTCATGCAATAAAATGTATCATAAAGTCGGCCCGCCCTGATACAATATTTCCAATGATCTTTGGCGGGTGTCAGTCTCCAAAAGCGAAGAGAGATTTGACTTTTAAATGATAGATGTGGGCAGCCTTTGTCCGAAATTTTACAAAGCGGCTATGCGAGGCACTAATTGTAAGCAGGCAAATACCTAATATCATTTGAAATGACTTTGTGGTTAGTTTCAGACCTTCAAACTCGTTTAAAGCATGTGAATCTATAATATCATTCGAAATATTTGCTATGATCTTTGGTGGGTAACCGGGATATTATAGACTTGATTTTTAAATGATAGAAATGGACGGCTTCTGACTATAGTTTTACTAAAATAGGATAGGTAATTAAAAAAGATTTTTAATTAATATGATTTTACTCATATTGTATAGGTTAAACTGATTTCAAAGCAGACCTTCGATTTAAGTCTTTCCGATAACAACAGCGGCTACGCGAGGCACAAATTGTATGTATAACCCTAGTTGCGTTCTAAATATTTGCTATGATCATTGCTGGGTGACCGGCCTTCAACCGGAGTTACATAAATAACTTTAACGTTAAGTAACCATAACCATAATTTTACTAGAATCTAAAATATGAGAAATATTTAATTGTATTAATTTTACTCGTGATCTGTACATATTTACATCTGATTTTAAGGTATTTTAAACATCAAACATTCCTTCCTTATTAGTCATACCTTATGTACCCAAGTTTAATTGTCAAAGCTTCTTGAAAACGGCCACTTAACAGACGGGGCAATATTTGCAAAACCGGTTTGGTAATGAAAGAAAAAAATAACAGTGATCCTGCCTTCAAAATCCACTATTCTCTACATTTTCTTCTTATAAGAATGCACAAGAACGTGATGTCAAACAGGAATCTCCAATGCCAACCTTTATCGAGACATGTCAAGTTATATTCATGTGCACCATTCATGGTACACAATTTTGAGACCACCATTGGTTTTTTTTAATTTTTCAAATAGCATTCTTTTTATAGACTCCCCATGTTTGAATCATGGATCCAATACTAAAAGGAAAAACAAATGTAAATACTCGCTATGAGTATACAGCCCTGTCGGGGCACTAGACAAGTACATTAACTTCTAACCGGTACCATGCAAAAGGGGTAGTAATCCAAAATCCTATTGGATTGCTCTTTATGGGTTTTTGTTAGCAGTTTCAAGTATTCCTTTCAAATACAGGGGGTGCTTTATGTAGAAGTAGAAGTTGAGCACTTGTCTGCAATGCAAATGAGAATTACTTTGTTAAGGGATAAAAAATAAATTTTACATTATTTACCAGCTAATAAATATGTATGTTTTTTTAAAAATAAATTTACTTTTTTTGCTGGTGCCTCGATGCGCGTGATTATAATGCACGGGAGCACGTCGTAAATATATTTCTGCTGCAGTTGTGTTGTAATATTTACATTTCTTGTTGTTGGTGGCTGGCTGGCTGGTTGTCTGCTGTCGTCGTCGGCTTTTTTGCGATATTGCTGATTTTTCTTCTTTTTGATGTTATTATTATTTTTGCTCTGACCACTTTACACTTTTAGGTGTTTTCTCTTGTGCTTGTTTTATTTCTTGTAATTTTGCTGAATTTTTGCTGTTGCTGTTATTATTTTTTTATATTTCACTATGTTTCCATCTATCACTTGTTTCTTATATGCCCTCACGGCGTTTTTTTCTTTTGGGTTGGTTGCCTCGTTTGTTTGCTCACTCACTCACACGCTCACTTTACAATCGACGGCTGGCTACGGCAAACACACAAACACATGAACGCACACGTATACTTTGGTGCCGCACCACAGCAGTAGTAGCAGCAGCAGCAGCAAACATACAATAATGCAACAACAAACACCACCAATAAATATTCCAAAAGAAATGAAATTTACACAGGTGATTGGCACTTTTTCTTCAGAAATTGCACACAACAACTATAGTAAAACAGAATTCCACACACAGAATTTTTGTATTTTTTTTGTATCGGCTATGGGTTTGCGTTGAGGGTTAAAACAGAATTTCTTTCTTAGTGGATTTTATTTATTAGCCTCACTCACTGGTGCTCATTTATATTCACATTCGCACCATCCCAAGCAATCTTCATCATACATGTATAACATTTCAATTCCCAGCGAAAGGCCTTATAATTCTTTACTTTTGTCGATTTTTTATTCACTTTCCACGATGTCAACGAAAGCTACCGAACTGCGCGAGTATTTTTTTTCGACCAAGGGTTGGCGTTTTGATATTAATAATTTATTTATTTTTTTTTTTAATTTCTCACTTATCGACCTGTATGTACTGGCGTTCGCGTTTTTGACTTGACGGACCGAACAAATGTTTACAAATGTAGAAATGGTTAATGTTTCGTTGATGGTTACCCATTGCCCCGAAATAACCGGTAGTCGGCCAGTTTCCATTAAAAAGTCTCTCAGTTATGCTCTCTCCTATGAAAATGTGTGAGAGTATTGTGGAATGTATTTATTGTTGCCACATTGTATTGCATTTATAGCTAAACCACTATTTACACCATACAAATAAAGACAAGTTCTAGGGAATGGAGCCCTTTTGTAATGTTTGTCCGCATTAACCCTTATAACATGTTATGAGTTTTAGAAGGTGGAAGTAAAACCACATCTATACAAAACGTCCTATCTATTTTAATAGTGCATTTATATATTATTAAAGATAAACCCACTGGATTTATTACATTCAATTGGTTAAACTTCTGTGTTTAAATACACCCTTTGGATCATGGTAGAAGAATACAGGCAGTCGCATCGACACAGCTGCTGGGACAATGAACTGTCAAACCGATTTTGGAATTAAAAATCTTGAATGAAAAATTATTGAGATTTGTAAAAATTGTTGAAAAATACATATCATTACAATTTCCGATTTGCGTCGTATACGAAAACATATAAAGATCTAGTTTTTTTTTTCCAAGCGTTGTTGAATCTACCTATATTCTTCTACCATGCTTAGGAGGATATCATGGCAGAAGAATGCAGATAGATGCATCAACGCTTGGGAACATTGATATGTCAAAAAAAAAATAATATATTTTTAAATACAAGTAGATTTTTATATGTTTTCTTATATGACATCATTTGGATGTTATTATAATTCGCGTTTTTTAACAATTTTTACAAATTTAAATAATTTTTCATTCAACATTTTCAATTCCAAAATTGGTTTGACAGTTCATTGTCCTAGCAGCTGTGTCGATGCGATTACCTATATTCTTCTACCATACTTAGGAGGATATTAAAGCCACTCTATTTACGTTTACACTTTATTTACGTTTACATACACAAACAACAGAAAATACAAAAATAGCCAAAATGATAAAAGAAACGTAGATTGATATTGAAAACTAAGTACTTATTCACATTGGTGACTATCTCTAATGCATCTCTCAATGTATAATCATGAGCAATTACAATTGTATGCGTTTTGTTATTATTGGAATGCGAAATGTAAAAAAACCTATACCAATTTAAAAATCCAGGGATGCTTTCCACAAATATGTGTATTCTGCACCGAATATGAAGTAAATCTGACCGTAAATGAATCTATTTATGTATGAATAATCGAGTTGGAAAATCCAGATTAAATAACTTTTCTGATTCTGATAATGTGGGCTAGTAGACCCCACACATGATTTTAAATAAATACGGTGGTTTAAATAAATCTGGTTGAAAAAAACTAGATTAAGCAATTAATCCTGTGGGTTAATCGGGTAAAGTTTTTTATCTAAACGCGCTATAATTCGGATAAAATTTTGTATTTGAATTTGATGATAACTAATAAATTCGCTTCATGTTATGGAATATTTTTTGACATAACATAAAGGGATATTGGATCTCTACTGGAATCTTGTCGGCGTTTTCCCTTAGCTGCTTATGTATCTTCACCTTAAAAATGCTAATATCCACGGTACAGTAAGAAGGTAGAACAGCTTCGTAAAAATACAGCTCTCAGGCTATGCCCGCTTACTGTTAGAACTATTCAAAATTATAAGCAAGAAGTTGTTTTCATCTATTTGTTATTTTTCCTAATTTTTAAATAAATTAAATAATGTGAAAAATGAATAAAATTCCTTGATTTTTAAAGATGATCCGAACTATTCAATTTTTCAATTCCATGGCAAAATTGGTCAATATCTTAAATATGCGACCTGCAAGGTATGTCACTTCTAATCATGGTAGAATTAAGAAGGTGAAGTCAAGCAACTATATATTTACAGGTTCAAAGATTATAGTGTTTTCCAGGGATAAATTTTGCGACTTAAAAAGCCATAGACCTATTGGCAAACAGGAACAATGAAATTAATGGCCCGCTGTCTGTATACATACGCCTACAGTCAAGCGACACCGAATATTTTAAATTCCTTTACCATTAAAACTATGGCAGTTGTGGAGTACAATATTCAACATTCCAGCTAATTAGAAAGCAAATTAATTGGCAAGAAAGGGTTCTGAATCAATTGACATTGAAGTTGGGAACTTCGTTAGATCACCCGTGTGACACATTTTTGTGCAATACCGAAACACTACTCCGAGTGATTCCAACAAAAATGAAAGGGAATATAATGTCCCGAATAAAAGCTGGTCTATAATCTCTGAGAAGACAACAAGATTTCTGGTCTCCATGGCGAAACCTGACCTAAAACTTGTTTTGGGTATCATCACAAGTCATTGCAGCTCGAGAGCCATGACTTCTAAATAGAGCAGCGCACTAAACTGGGACTACTTTTGGATGCATTGGTAGCTACAGGGTGAGGTGGAAAAACTGCAACCAACTTCAGACTGCTGTCAGTTTTAAGCCACTCCTCCGACAACTGTTAAAATTATTCAAGCGACAGCTCTTCATATTGTTTACAAGCGTATAAAAGCATTTTGGTGAGAATTTTCCAGAAAAAAAAATTATTCGTGATGGAATTCAAGCGTGTTAATGTGATTTCTTTATATTTGGCTGGAAAACCACAAGTGGCTATCGTTAGATCACTCCAGCATTTAAATGTGAATAAATCTTTTGTGTCTCGTACCATGGCAAAATGAGGTTCCTCGCTTCATTTCCAGCGCACAATGGCCGCCAAAATCTCCGGATAACAATCCGTTGGACTATTGCGTCTGGAATATTTTGAAAAGCAAGGTTGGCACTAAAAAATACCAAAATGTCGATCACCTCAAGCAAGCTCTTCGCCGGGAATGGGCCAAAATACCAAACTTGACCAAATCGAACAAATCTTACCTTATTCTTAAATTTGATGCTATTTCCGACATTTTCTGCTTTCATTCAATAAAATTCAAAAATAATGTAAAAGTCATGGCATTTGACTTTGTTGCAGTCGTTTATATCACCCCGTATTGCATAGATGCACAAAATGAATATTGCGCTTGTGTGTGTGTGAGAGAAACTAAAAGCACGCAAAAATATCTCCCTCTTGATTTTGGACGTTTTGTAACAAGAAACGTGCTTTAAGTTAGAAAAATTATTAAAAAACATTAAATATAAGCTCCATATATTTATATTTTTCTACAAAATCTATCTATAATTTGTTTCATTAATGTTAACGAATAAACAATGCGTGCATACCCCACGCATGTCTACATTCATTGAAGTCTCATCAACGACTGAGATCACCGCAAACGTACTGTTTTGTGCATCTATGCCGTATTGCAATGTTTCCTATTCATCTTCTCTCAAAAATCGATGATTCTGCTTATTTACGACGCATTAAGAAAAAAATAATTTTCATAAAACTAGAATGCAGTCTTAAATAAGTTTTTTTAGTGTATTTATGTCAACAGACTATTTTAAAAACTAAAAATTGTTCCATTTCAGCTGCGCCAAAACATCAGGCGCATCTATTTTTTCATTTTACAAAAAATATATCACTCGTTTGGCTTAAATAGTTATAGAATTAGTTTTAAAACTCTCATTTAAGAAATTAGATTACCTTTTTAATTTTGGTTTTGTTTATTTTACCTTTTTTTAACAAAATTACTATATTGGAAAAACCCCACAAAATATTAATGAAATATTGAAAATTTTCCACAAAAATGAATCAAATAGGGGACAATGTTGTTTCATCCAAAATAATACATTTTGTTGCCCGTTAACGTGGAAAATGCGAATTTTTGTTGCATCTAAATTTAAAATAATTTCAAATTTATTCTTTTTAATTCAAAACAATACACATACAAAAATTGTGTATATGTTTTGACAGAATATGGGCACAAAAAGAAAAAAAATGTATTTACGGGCTATCTTTGTTCTAGTTTTTATATTTGTGCTATGAATAATAATATAATCTCTTCATTGTATGGATTAAATGTGATATGGCAACGCTGACATTTACAATTTGACATTTTGACAATTGAGTGTTTTGTTTTGATTCCAGAACTTTATCGTTATATTCGACTTACCTCAACTTTCTACGGCGTCTTTCATGACGCCAATAAACTCTGTACTGTGAATTCTTCTATTAAGTAAGGTGTGAAATTTTTACCGGAAAACAATAACAAAAACAAAAATATACACACTGTATTTAAAAATAACACAAACACGTTCTGTTATACAGATTTTCAATAATAAAAACATTAATTAAAACCACTTCCAAGGAGGCAAAGCAAACAGCCGACGGAATATGAACATTTGTATGAAGTTAACAAAGGCAACAGCTGTCATTACTGAGGAGGAGCACCAGGAACCGCAGGGAGATTTTCACATATAATTTCCCATATTTTAAATATGCTGTGAAAATTGGAGCAAGGTTAATTGATTATATTTCGATGACATTGTAGCTAAATAAGACCACTAGTGTACATTTTGCCGGCAAAGAATTGATGTCTTAGAAAGAAATAGAACTCACTGACAAAATGGCAAAAGAGTCGTTTCGTGAAAGACAAATGCAAGAACTGGAAGCGATAAAGGTAAACATCATAGACTATGCAATCGCACAAATACACCCAAGTATATACATATGTTTGTATGTTGTTGAGTAGGGTTATGTTTCATTGAAGAATATTTTGGTTTTAATTTGAGACGCAATTAATTTTTATGTTGTCTTCTTTGGTAGTCAATTTTTGGCAACGATGTTGAAGATTTGCGTCCATATAACAGCAGTGCCACACCTTCACAATGGAAACCAACGGATATTCGAATTATGCTGACACCGCTGAGAGATTCATCGAATGGCCAACCGGAGGTACATGTTCGTACCAAACTTCATGTGGTGTGTCCCTCCAAATATCCAAAGGTGTAAGTGTAATCATTTTTGTAATTGTGATAAGAAAAGAGCTCAGGAAAATACTATTTATTCCAATTGGAAGAGTTTTTTTTGTATCCTTTTTTTATTTTAAATCGAATTCAAGATTTTAAATAGAAACAAAATATTTTTATGCATATTTACATTTATTATATACTTATATGAAGAGCAAATTTAAAAAAAAAAAACATGTTAACTATATCATTGGATTGTTAAATTGAATATTATTTGAAGTAGTTTCCCGATGTTATTGAAAAGCTTGCGAAGGTCCTTTTCAGGTGGTATCAATTGAAACCAACTAAAGAATTTAAAAAGAATGGATATTAATGAAAAATAAATACTTTTCGAGATATTTTTCTTAAAAATCTCTGTTTTAAATAAAAAATCATGGTTTAAAGCTGACTTTAACTGTCTTTGTCAAAAAGTTCTATTAAAAGGAGAATCTTGCTCCAGTAGCTCAATGATTTATCTGCCCCAAGACCGACTTTTGCTGCTATTCATAAGGGACCGTTTGTAATCCATAGATATTTACAGTAAAATTCCAATTTAAAATAACATTTTTGCTTGCGTAGCTTTGTTTTGTATTGTGCAGGGTGAGATAAAAAAACTTTAATTTTATTGAATGAAAAAAAAAAACATGTCGGAAATACCATCCAATTTTGAAATAAGTGAGGATTTGTTCGAATTGGTCACCCTTGGCACGAATTATGGCCTTCAAACGGCCAATGAAACCGTCACACGATGCTCTGCTGTATTTTGGCTCATTCCCGGCGCGGGAATGTCACCATACTTGGGTGGCGCGTGCAGTGTGCGATGGTGCTGAGTCCTGTTGGAATGTCCAGGGTCTGCGGCCAAAATATTTGCGGGCCCAAGGCTTTAATACACCCTACAGAATATTTTCGCCATAATATTCGGCATTTATTCTGGATGCCACGGTCGATTAATAAAAGCGGAGAGCAACAATCTGGTGGCCAACCGAAGGTGCACATTTTCAGCTGGCCTCTTTGGCAAGTAAACACGATCATTTTTTTTTGCTGGACAACGAATGTTTTCTCATCGGAGAAAACTAAATTCGGCAGTTCACCACTTTCGGCCAAGCGAAGCAACTCTTTAGTTTTTTTTCGGACGAGTGGCTTAGAAATGACAGCAGTCTGCAGTTGATTGCAGTTTTTTCATCTCACCCTGTATTTGACACAAGACCGACTTTTGCTCATGTTCATAAGAGAACGTTTGTAATCCCTAGATATTTACAGTACCTTTTTTTACAGAACCTTTTTGTTTCCGTAGCCTAGTTTTTACCTGTCCACAGGAGTATCTGCCACCGAAATTCAGTCTATTCCATGGGCAGACCGACTCTTGTATTCTTTACTTGTTTCAAATCATTGAAAAGTACCCATTGTTACCTTTTAAACGACATCAATATTGTCTAGTTTAGAGAGTTTTCAAAACCCCTATCTCAGAAAGTATGAATTTCTCATTAATAACCATAATATTATTGTAATCAAAATAATATAGAATGCATAAATATATGAGGGGTGACCTGAAGGGAACTTGAAGCAATAAAAATATAATTTTTATGCCGAAAAAAATGATGGCAACGACTCCTCTCCAAAATTCAACTAGGCAGGGTAGCAAATTTAAAAAAAAAATCAGTTTTTTAGTAAAATCATCAACATAGGTTATTATCCTGAATTGAAGGCTAGATATTTTAAAAAATAAGCTTAAATTATTTAAATAAATATCAAAATTTTAATTATTATCTGATTTTATTTCTTAAACCGTTTCAGAGCACCCAAAGTCACCCTGGAAGAATCGAAAGGCATTTCGGATCAACTAATAGAGGAATTACTCCAAGAATTGCAGCAACAATCTCAAGAATTACGCGGAGAAGTTATGATCTATGAACTCGCCCAGACGGTACAAGCATTTCTGCTGAAACACAATAAACCACCACGTGGATCTTTTTATGATGAAATGTTACAACAAAAACAACAACGGGAACAGGAGTTACTTGATATGAAAAAACAACGTGAAAATCAAGAGAGACAAAATCTTATCGAGGAGGTTGAGCGGCGCAAAGAAATGTTTAAATCAGAGGCAAAACGACGTGAACCACGTCGCAGTATGAGCGAGTCGAATCATCGACATCCCAGCTCCTCGGAAAGTTCGGAGAGCTCGTCACCATATTATCGTGGGCAAATCTATCTCACAAGATGTGTGGAACATCGCAATAGTGAAACGTTATACTTCCACAAAGTGGGCCGACAAATAAGACGCGGCAGCTGTTTGGGACATTCACAAAAGGGCTGTATTGCCTATACAGGAATCGATATTGACACGGGTCAATTGGTCTACATCACTGAATGGAATATAAAATATTCTCAAATTGAACAACACTGTGGCGGGAGTGGCAAATGCCTATGGCTCACTTCCGAACCAAAATGTTCGGGCAGCCATCGTGTCGATGATATTATTGCATCGATAGAGAAACAAGTTAGCATTTTGGCCCAACTACATCATAAGAATCTCATCCAATATGAGTGTGTGCTGTGTATTAAACGCAAAGAAGGATTGTTGGTGTATTTGGTGCAGGATTTTGTATTTGGCACAAGTGTGTTTAGCATTTCATCAGCCCTGGGTTGGTGTATGGATGGTGTAAGAGGTGTGGCCAAAGGCGTATTGGAGGCTTTAGTGTTTCTACACAACAAAGGTGTTTCGCATAGCCATCTATTGGACACCACGGTGTTTATGGATAATAGTGGCACAATAAGAGTAACTGATTTTTCAATAGTTACAAATTTGTTGGAACTAATTGGTGGTTCAGGAGAGAGATCAACCCATGGAGATTTGCCAGCTTTGGGAACCCTGGTGGACAGTTTGATGAGTACGCACACACCAGAAATGCGGGATTTTATTGACAAGTAAGGTGCTCCTATTAACGATATTGTTTAGTATTCATTGAAGTGACAAATATTTTATCGTAGTTTGGATGTGGATATAACATTTCTTTTTTCCTATTTTAATTTGTAACTATTTCCATAAAAAAATCTTATTTATATAATTAAGTGGAATATCTTACAGATTGAGTCTTATATTATGCTTTTAATTATAGTAACACCTCTTACTGCGAATCAATTCAATCTCACTTATTAATTGAACCCCTGTGGCACTGCAGCCTATGTGAAACCTAATCTGTAACCATGTTCTACGATTTTTTCTATTATTACGATTGAAATCTTAAAAAATCTTCTGAGAATTAGACAGAGTGTATTTGAGAGTGTTAGAGTAGTCATGAATAGAAGTTTTTGGAACCGTCCATGGCCCTATGGGCTAGGTTACTGTACAAATTGAAAATAAATAAAAAAATATTTATTATCAACTGGTTTATGAACAATTCATTTGAGACAATTCACAAAAACAGAGATAGGATGTTTTTAAATATGTCGAAAACCTTTTTTAGTACAGCTAGAATTGCTCTGCCCTTTGGTTTTATCCCAGTTAATTCTTCCATATTTTGTTTCCTTTTATATTTTCATTCGAAAAAATCCTTTACTTTGAATATTTCTCTAATAAACAGAATTATCAATTTTAATATCTCCAATACTCGATAACATTCCTTAACTACTCGATCATTCTAATAAGATTACCTATTTTTTCAGATGCCATTCAGATCGTACATTATCCGCATCCGAACTTTTGGAACATCCATTTCTCCGTTGCTCTCTGTTCACAAATGAGGATAAAGAAAATCAACATCTAACCATGGCGCTGACCACATACAAAACCAATGGCGGTGGTGGCAAACCATCTTTAGCGGTAGCTCCACTAAATTTAAAGCAACGTAACAATGTAACAGCACAACCAACCACACCACAAGCGTTAGCACCATTTTCCATACCATCTTTACCCACCTCACAGTCTCGGCTACGGACGGAATTTGAAGTTCTTATGTATCTGGGCAAGGGAGCTTTTGGAGATGTTCTCAAAGTGCGAAATATACTTGATAATCGTGAATATGCCATAAAACGTATACCGCTACCGGCACGTAGCAAACAGCTATACAAGAAAATGACGAGGGAAGTGGAATTGTTGTCACGACTAAATCATGAAAATGTAGTGCGATACTTCAACAGTTGGATAGAAAGTGTCAATGAGGAAGATGTCGAAGAAATGGATAAATTGGTGTCCGGCGATTGGTCCATGAGCGTGGAAAGTATTAAACCCCCGAAATCACCGCAAGTCACTAATGCTACCACAGAGACTGAAACGGATTCATCAAGCCTCTGGAATGGTTATATACCACATATGGATGATTCCGATTCGGATGGAATTGAATTTGTTGATTCGAATGGCGAAGCGGCAGTATATGATGATGAAGATGATGACGATGTGGATGAAGTTGATTCGGAAATATCGAAGGTACTATCGCCAAAACCCATTATGCAAATCATGTACATACAAATGGAATTTTGTGAAAAATGTACCCTTCGAACGGCCATCGATGATAATTTATATTCAAATACTGATCGTCTGTGGCGTCTATTTCGCGAAATTGCCGAAGGCCTGTCACACATTCATCAACAGGGTATTATACATCGAGATTTGAAACCTGTTAACATTTTCTTGGACTCTCACGATCAAATTAAGATTGGTGATTTTGGTCTGGCCACTACAAGTTTCTTGGCATTACAATCGCATCAAGAGCAAAACACACAACAAAATCATGCTTCTCAAATAACGTCCATGGAAGATGGTACCGGAACAGGCAAAGTGGGTACCACCTTGTATGTTGCCCCTGAATTGACGGGCAATGCTTCTAAATCAACCTACAGCCAAAAGGTTGATATGTATACGTTGGGTATCATCCTATTCGAAATGTGCCATTCTCCATTTGCCACAGGCATGGAGCGAGCTGAAACTATTATAAAACTACGGAGTCCCAATATTGTTATACCAAATTATATGCTAACAAATCCCAAAAATGAAAAGACTGTAAAGGTATGATTTCAAAATCTACAACCTACGGAATAAAATCTAATAAAGGTCTTTTAATTTCAGCTCCTGCGTTGGCTTTTAAATCATGATCCCTCACAAAGACCCACGGCTGAAGAATTATTGGTATCTGATCTACTGCCACCGGCCCAGCTAGAGGCCAGTGAATTGCAAGAAATGCTGAAAAATGCTCTGGCCAATCCACAAAGTAAAGCCTACAAACATATAGTAGCACGTTGCCTGCAACAAGAAAGCGATGAGGTTTTGGAACACACCTACCACATGGGTGGTAGTCGCGCTATGAAATCCTGGAATACTCCAGTTGTTCTTGAAAGCCTGGTAACTCTGAGTCCATTGATTGAATTTGTCAAGGGCAAGGTGGTTTCACTGTTTCGTAAACATGGCGCCATTGAAGTTGATACACCGCTAATGTCTCCTTTAACTAAACACACCAATCATTGGGTAAATCCGGTAAAACTTATGACACACTCTGGTTGTGTGGTAGTTTTACCAAGTGATTTACGCACTGAATTCGCCCGTCACATCGCCATGAGTGGGGTGAATATGATACGACGTTATTGTGTGGATCGTGTATATCGTGAGGAAAAAGTGTTCAACTTCCATCCGAAACAAAACTACGAATGTGCTTTCGATATCATTTCACCCCATTCCGCAAGCCATTTAGTTGATGCCGAGCTTTTATCCTTGGCCTTCGAAATAGCTTCGGAAATCCCAAATCCAAGGGAAAAGAATGTGATGATACGCATGAATCACACCAATCTTTTGCGAGCCATACTCCTATACTGTAATGTACCGAAGGAAATGTATGGAGATCTTTTTGCTAGCATATTGGATTACATTGAAGGACGTATATCGAAATTTCAGTTTCATTCGATTGTGAATAGCATTATGGAAAAATCCCGAACATCGGGTTCGGCTCTAATTGATTTATTGCTGGCAAATTTCCAAATGAGTGGTAAAAATAGTGCCGATGATTCGTCGCTAAGATCTTTGGTAAAAGGTAAAGGAGAGGCAGCTTCTCTTGCAAAGGGTGCGCTAAGAGAAATGGAGTCGATTGTTTTGTTAGCTCAAAGCCTGGGTGTAAAATGTCCGATACACATTTTTGCTGGTTTACCCATTAACTATGAACGAGCAGCTGCGGGTGGCCTAATATGGCAAATGATTGCCGATGTTAAGCCAAATCGTTCATCCCGCCCATCTGTACTGGCTGTGGGAGAACGTTACGACAGTATGTTAATGGATTTCCAAAAACAAGCCCAAGGTTTCAATCCAAATTTACCGAATCGTTGTATAAGTGGTGCAGGCCTTTCTTTCTCCTTGGATAAACTTGTGGCTGCCATGGGCTCGGAAGATTCCCAAAAATGTCGAACTATAGATGTGGGTGTATGTGTCTCGGGATCGAGGCCTCCCCTTAAAGATGTTACATACATTATGCGTCTGCTGTGGTCAGCTGGTATACGATGCAGTTTTATCGAATCGGTAACATGTAGCGGTGATGAATCTCAAGATTTAGCCAAGCTGGGGGCTAGCCATGTTATATTGGTTGCCGAAAATGGGGCATTGCGTATTCGGTCGTGGGAAAGGGAACGTTTCCAAGAACGTCATGTTACCCGTTCAGAATTGGCAGATTTTATACAAAAATTATCGGTGCGCCAAGAAAACAATTACAACGCATCCAGCGAATATTCCGTTCAACAGACAAATACAAATTATGGTGGTTTTGGCGGTGGAGGTGGCAGTGGCAGCTATGGCAGTCGTGGTGATAATGCCCTTAGTACCTCGGCGTCGGGTACAAATGTTAAGAATATCATAAGTTCAAGCAGTCTCAGTAATTTACCGAATATACAAGTTATATTTTCTTTGACACAAGATAAACTGTCGGCAAACTATCGTAGACGTTTGGAGAATCAGGTGAGTGATGGAAATTGTTGTTGTTTAATTTAAAAGAAATATTTAAAGAATTTGTTTTGTAGGTAACACAACAAATGTCTTCAACTCTGGCACAATTTGCTAAAACAGAAAACATTGCCGTATTGGTTGTTGAGTTATCACCATGTACATTAAATGGCATTGTAGCAGCTATTAATCCACGAGCTGTAGATCGCAAAGAGACTGAACAAGAAATTAATAGCGTAATTGATAGGTGAGTTATCAAAGGTCGATTGCATTTGGGGGTGTTTATGTTTTACGCCTAAAACTATGTACCAAAAGTCGCTGAGCCCTATTTTGTTTAGGTTAAGCTTATCCTTTTCCTGGCATTCTTAGTTTCAATTGAAAGAACTCCAAGCTCATCCGTCGAAAATGGGATTTTCAATGTAGATCCTCGCTTTACATAAGCAGATGTTTTTCGCACATAATTTTCAGTGTTTGACTAGAGCTTGAATTCAAACAAATATTCAAACTGCATCCTCAAAACTTTCCAATACAATTATAATGAATGATTTTTTTTTTTATTTCAGGTTCCCAAAAAATCGTCGATACATTTCAGATATATGTGAAGAAATTGTAGATTACATTACCGATTCGAAAATAACCATAGTTGCCTTATATAGCATAACTGATTCATACTATCGCGTTATAATATGAATAGAAAAGAAGAGTGTCGAATACAACACATCAACTATTGAGGAGTGTCATAATCATTCAACTAGATATTGACATGGCAACTACTTTAAATACATGATTTGAGATGCTCGAAATATGGTTATCCTTACCTAAAATATCCTATTGACGAAACGGTCCTTTCTGAAAGTTTCACATCGATTTTTTACATTTTACAAAAGGAAAAATCAACAAGAAACAATACCCACAAAATCAACTGGTAATATGGCTGTAACTGCAAAAAATGTAAATTGTCTCCACCTCTTAAAAATAATAAAAAAATAAATTTATAAATTCTATTTAAAATAATCATATCTTCCAATGTTAAATATACCATAATTTATAATCTCAATATAGAATTTTGTATAAAAAAATGTTTAACTATTCCTTAGCTATTTGAGTTTGAGAAATAACCATTGTTGAATTACATGTGAAATTATTTTTCATTTATTTTCATAATTTCAAAATATTGAAAAGTTTCATTTTCGCATTTGCATTTCCAAGACTTGCAAAACTTTTTATTTTCATTTTTTTCTTTAAGATTTTTATACATTTCTAAAGATAACAAATGTAAAACATTCATTTTTTTATCGAACAAAATCATAAAAAATAAAACAACTATTTAAAATTACTTAGAATAACAAATATTATTTATACCTATTTAGTTTTTGGTAAACAAGGACTACTATGATCATGAGGATGTAGATGGTGAGTTTTCATTTTGTACATCGTTGGCATTGGATTTGTTAAGGCTACGTATAATGCTGGTAGTGGGTTGTAGAACTTTACGTGAGAGACGCATAAAACCTGAGACAGGATCACGGCCAAAGTATTTCACTTGAATTTCTTGGCCAACTTCAAGGCCCAAGGCAGAGGGATGGGCAACCTGCAAGAAAAAGGCAAAGGAATGAATGTAACAATAACTGAAATGGCCTCACGCATTATTACTTTTCTTTGATCCAATTGTGAATTATGCAGTAAAGCTGGAGGCATGTTATTATATAATATGACCATAACTCCAGTATCACGTATTTCCGTAATTTTTGCCGTATAAATGCCACCAAATTCTAAATCAGGTATTCTTTCCTTCGGCACTAAGAATGTATCAATCATTTCCTTGGCTTCATGCATTGCTGACTGGGATGGTGCAAACAGAGTAAATGTTGTCTCATCTTCAGTCGTTGCTGTACAACCGGTTTCAACGTAAAGCTTTTTCAAATTTATGCCACCTGGTCCAATTAACTGGGCCCGTTGTTGAGGTTCCACGGTAATGCGCTCCGTAACTGGCCAACAATCTTTTTTCACTTTTCTTGGTTCGCGTATTGCCTCCCCCATTATGTCCAATATTTTTGCTTTGGCATCGGTGGCTTTTTGTAGTGCTTCCATAACAACTTTTAATGGAATGCCTGGTATTTTCAAATCAGCTTGTATTGCAGTGAAACCTTTACGAGTACCCGCAACTTTCATATCCATATCACCTAGATAGTCTTCTATGCCCAAAATATCGGTTAAAATACGATAGTCTTGTAAGTGTTTGGTGTCATTATTTTCATATTTTGTCACAAGACCAATGGCAACACCGGCCGCAGGTGATGAAACGGGTACACCGGCGTCCATTAATGCCATAGAGCCACCACAAACAGTTGCCATAGAACTGGAACCGTTCGATTCGAGCACTTCTGATGTCAGTCTTACAGTAAAGGGAAAATCATTTGGCAGTGTAGGTACTAAGGCTTTTTCCGCTAAGGCTCCGTGTCCCAATTCCCTTCGGCCAACACCACCAACGCGGCCCACTTCACCGGTGGCATATGGAGGGAATTCATAGTGTAACATAAAGTTTTTGGCTTTTACTCCACTGTAAAATAAAAAAGCAATTGGTAAATAAAATGAAAATTTAGTAAATTATACAAAAAGAAAATAACATACGCAAATATCGTCGATTCCTAGATATATATATTTATAACCAATGGTTCTTAGCTTATACAAATATATATGTAGGAATCGACGATATTTGCGTATGTTATTCTCTTTTTGTATAATTTACTGAATTTTATACATATTAAATGAAATGTTATGACGATTTCAACGCTCAGATCAAATTGAACTTTTTACCTTTCCAAAGCTGATAAAGTATCCAGTTTCATGGCAGATTCTTGGGAATCTAAAGATACAGTACAGAACACTTGAGTTTGGCCTCGTTGAAATAGAGCCGAGCCATGTAAAGGTTTATACAAATCCACCTAAAAGGTAAGTGATATATTTTTTAAATATTTAAATTATTTATAAAAAATGTCACTTACCTCACAGCTAATATTTCTTAAACTATCAAAATCACGACCATCACATCTGCGATCAGTTTCAAATATCAATTCTCTAAATATCGTTTTACAAAAACGATTAAACTCGTCAGTTATAAGGGCTGGTTCGGTATCGGGATAGCTGGACCACACCTTGTCAATTACATTTGTGCGTACATCATTTACAGCCACATCACGGGATATTTTGTCATGACTAGCATCTTGGAAGATTTCACGTAAACGCATTTCACTCATGCTACGCACTGCAGCGGAAATTTCCTCACCAACTGTGGTGATTTGTTCCAATGGTCTCTTCTCTTTGCCATGAAGTTTTTGCAGACGTTCAATTTCTGAAACTATACTTTGAGCTTCTCGTGTTCCTTGCTTTATGGCCTTGAGGAGATCCTGTTGCAATACTACATTGCCCTTGCCCTCTAACATAACGACGAGATTTTGTTTGGTAGCTGATACCACTAAATCCAACTGGGAAGATTGAAGTTCACGGCGTGTGGGATTGACAATTATTTCACCATCACAAAGACCTAATCTGCAAAAACAAAAAATATAAGTTAAATACTTTTAGGTTGTTAGAGATTATGTTTTACCTTACAGCTCCAATGGGGCCATACCACGGTATGTCACTTAAACTTAAAGCCAATGAAGAGGCATTCAAAGCCAACACATCGGGCGAATATACAGCATCCATGGCCAACATATTACACACCAATTGGGTTTCTGTTCTATACTCGGCGGGGAACAGTGGTCTCACAGATCTGTCAATAAGACGAGCCGATAAAATTTCTTTTTCCGATGGACCCATTTCACGGCGAAAGAAATTGGTTGGAATACGACCAGAGGCTGCTGTTTTCAAACGATAATCCACTACAAGAGGTGTGAAATTTGTGCCCGGTGTTGGTTTTTGCTTTGAGACAGCAGTTACCATAACAGCCGTATCGCCCATTTCACACACGGCAGTGGCATTGGCGAATCGGGCATATTTGCCCGCTGTCATAATGAGATTTCGTCTGTAATAGAATACAAATTGAATTTCAAAGAAATAAACAAGATTTTTTTTGCCTGCATAACTACTCACCCATTTGAAAATTTTACCTCTAATTGTGGTCCTTCTGTGTTGGATGTATGTAAAAGGTTTCTTGGTGTAAAGGAATGATTACGCAGTCTAAAGTTGAGCAGTTTCAAATAGTTTGTGGGATACTTCATCGCTAATTTAATTTACGAAATCGAGAATTGTTATAAAATAATCCCAAGCCGTCAAAGAAATTCCTCCTCACCTTCCGCAACACGACAACAGCTGATTTGTGGCACATGGAACGATTTTAATAATATAACAGTGCCCTCTGGTGGCAAGAAAATGTGAAATGCTGAGAATGTTAGTGGTGCCATACAACATTAAAAAGCGTTCGTATAACATAAAAGCATGTTTACATATGCGATTTAATTCAAAAGTATTTTTTTACACTCCACCCATGGTAGAAGAATATAGGTAGACGCGTCGACACAGCTGCTGGGACAATGAACTGTCAAACCAATTTTGGAATTGAAAATGTTGAATGAAAAATTATTTAAATTTGCAAAATTTTTTGAAAAACGCGAATTATAATAGCCTCCTTCTGACTTAGAATAAGAAAACATATAAAAATCTACATATATTTTAAAAAACATTTCAATTTTTTGACATATCAATGCTCCCAAGCGTTGATGCATCTACCTGTATTCTTCTGCCATGACTCCATCCATGGTAGAAAAATAAATTGGAAACATTGATATTTCACAATTTTTAAAGTGTTTTGTCAAAAATATGTGGATTTGTATATATTTTCCTATACGACGCTAATCGGAGGTTTTTATGATATGTACTTTTTAACAAAGACAGTTCAATGTCCCAGCAGCTGTGTCGATGCGATTACCTTTATTATTTTACCATGCCTCCACCATAGTATGTACGGTATATTAAATTTATCATTCATAACACCTCGAACCCCCACAAAGCATATATATTCCTGATTAGCATCAAATTCTATGTCGATTTAGCGATGTCCGTCCGTCTGTGGAAATCACTCAAGCTTCCGAACGAAATGAAGTAGGTTGATAAAATTTTACTCAAATTTGTATTATGTCTGCAGGATTTTTGGTATTGAAAATGGGTTATACCTCCATACAATGGTACCTCCCTTTTTCGGTATTTTGTTGATTTTAGCGACATTATTCACCGGAATTGTTTCAAATTTGGTATTAGAAGTTCATAATGGATACTACAGCCTAAGAAAGAAAATTGTCTGTGAAGGTCCACATCTTCGAATAGCCCCCATATAGCTGTACCCCCCGATATTCGGTATTTTGACGATTTTAGCGACATTATTCAACGGAATTGTTTGTTGCGTAACACCTGATACAGCGCTATGGTGGGGTTTCATCTAGCTCAGTCGGGGCACCAGTTTAGGGGTGAATTCCCAACCCTGCCACCATCAGCCCTAGGGGTCGAACAATCAAAAAGGAACAACATGAATTTACAACAAACAAATCAAAATAAAACGACGAAACACATACGACCATAACACGGGAAATTGGCGTTAATAATTCCCACACTTAGCCCGCCCAACCTTGACCCTTAGATCCTCATCCAAGATTTCGATTCAATTTATAAGGGCCCCGTTTTCCACACACACTTACCTTACTTCAACATCATCCTATTTTCCTCCCTAACAAAAAAACACTAGCAATTCATATTAATCTAAACACTTAGACATTAAAACAATTTATTGGTTTCATTATTTTCTTGTCAGAATTCTAAATTTCTAACAGTACGTTTACATATAAAGGGGTTAACCTACTGGATTTGGATTAAACTTGTCATATCCATTACCTATACTTCAAATAAATCCTCTTGAAGTAGGTTAACCCTACAAAAACCTCTAACATAAACATGACATAACACCTGACACATCGATAAGTCAACACCTCGGACTACCACCTTATCCTATTGAATTTCGGTCAACTCGGGGCGCTTTTCTAAATTATTTCCTCACCCAAAAGAGCTCTCTTATGTGGTTCTAAGGGACATTAATATTCGATCCCACAATAAATTAATTTCTAATAGGATTTTCTGGGATAACCCTACACTTGTCGCATTCTATCTGGCGTTAAAAACTTTTACAATTCTTTTTCAGATTTTCTAATGTTTCATTTCCATTTCTCCCTTTTAGATGTTAATAATCACTCAGGCTCTGGGCATTAATATTGCAAACAACGTTGCTCATCGCCGGTAAGTAGATCTTTTTTCTTTTAAGTATTGTTACCTGGTCAGCATATACATATTTGATCTTATTATTCCAGGTTTTTGGACATCACGGACTTAGGCACAATGAATACTTCAATGGTAGTTGGTGCTGACTTAATTTGCTGCCGTTCCAGTGGACAGTTCACTTGGCTTGGAATAAATCCTTCTTGGAAACAATTAATTCCGCCAAGGAATTCAACATAAATTTTTGGCTGACCTCCTTCGTTCATAGAATCGGAGACACAAACATTTAAACACCATTAATATAATACAATACAACACAATACTGACTTTAACTTGTTCGCACAAACGCATTCACACACAACAATAAAACACAAGTGTTAATTAAACACAAAAACAAAATTTAATTTAATTTTTGGGAGATTTTCTTCAAGTATATTTTAATTAGCAAATAAAAATGTCTTCTTTGCTAATACATCAAACAAACTGCCTCGATTTTTCCCCGATATGCCTTTTATAAGGCCGCAGCAATTTACAATTTTCCGGGATTCTCGCGCAATTTTCCTGATTCATCAAATTACCTTTATCGTACACATTAGAGTTGTATTTCTCGGGTTTATGTTTTACACCGGTTGGCAACACTGATTTCTTCAACTTCTGCACCGAGCTTAACATATCCGGTTCATTTTTTCCTGACCGGTAGAAAGCAAATACATCACATCGGGACTTGCTGCTAATTATTTTTCTTAAATTAAAATAAAAAACCACATGCAACATGTTTCAAATTTGGTATTTGATGTTTATAATGAATACTACAGCCTATGACAGAAAATTGTCTGTCCCATATTGTAGTATTTCCCGATGTTCTGTATTTTGATGATTCAGGTCCATGTCGTCTTATAGACCCTAATATAATGGCTACATTCGGTATTTTTAAGATTTTAATAGAATTTTTAACGAATTTTATTTTTTTGAAAACTGCCAAATTCGTTCCAAATGGTAGAGGGTATTCAAAGTTCGGCCCGGCTGAACTTACAGATTTTTTACTTGGTTTTATTATTACTTGATGTAATTCGAAATATTAAAAGTCTGTTTTTACTGGCTAGAGACATATCTTACATTCATACAAATGGAATTTCTATAATAAAGAAATTGAGAATTTTTCATCGATTTTGTATCAGGCCAAGACTTCACAAACATTAATAATTTCAAATAAATATCAATTAAAAATTTTAACAGCTCCAAATTTTATCTACAGATTCCAACCTTATTAACTTTGGCTGAATTAAAACCAGCATAGGCAGCCTTGGCTAATTTCAACATATCATCCATAATATCACCAGCTCCATTCAAACCAAGCCGCTGTTGGACAGGTATTTCGAAAAACATCCAAATTTGCATTTCCTGTTCGGCAGAGTAATAATCCCGTATGGTATCCACCAACATTGAAGTATTGCCCCTGGGTCTTATATCCAAATTTGCCAAACACGTACTCAGGGCCACTTTACCATCCGTATCCAATTTGCCGGCAACAATTTGCATATAGGAAAATTTCACCTCATACATTATACGATTTCTATCCGAAAAGCTGAATAGAAAATCCAAACACTCTTGACCCTGACAACCGGCAACTAACTGCTGATAATCACCATTTAGCCATCGTTGCAGATCCATTGTGCTTAGGAATTTCTTGCGGCGTGTAGGCCTGCCCAACAAATTGACCATATCGAATTTACGTATGTCGAAATATTCACATTGGATGCAGCTCAAACTTAGCTGGGCCGATTGCATTCGCTTGTCGACCTCACAGACCAGCAAATGATTGAGAACTGCGGCCGATGATTCACGTTTCGCCACACATCGTATCATGCAACAGTTTCGTTGTTGTAGCAACAAATGTGCCATCATCGAAGCCATCTCAGAACGTGTCCGGGCGTCAAAACCATTGCCAACGCAATCGAAATGCAATTTAGCCTTTGAAGGTGAGGATGATGATGATGACAAACTGGAAAATTGAGACGATGATTTCCGATTGACTTGTAACGTGTCGTAACCCAATGCAACAAAAGGGTCAGTCAGCTCGGGTCTAGCACGAACTTGTACCAGCGTTAATTTCGAGTGGGAGGCATTTTGTGATCCCAATTTATTTAGTTGAACGATTACGCGATGTTTTTCCGAAACTGCTTTTTCCAAAGAATGCATTCTTGCAAATTTCAAGTTTTCAAAGGGAGTTTTGAATTGTGATTTCTTTTTTTTTGTGGTAAAATTTAGAATTTGAACTAACACAAATTAATGATTTCTTATGGTGTTGCCGTGGTACAATAATTTGAAAATTTTCAAAATTTCAATTAAATCCAAGACCTATATAAAGTCGGACAAGAAAATTGTTATTGACAATAAGTTGAAATGTAATTAGTAGGTATGGCTCAATTGGGAATTGACGTACTTGACAAACATAGTTATCCGAAGGGCTTACTGGCCGACCTTATTTTGCCCTTGATTGAATTCAATTAAATCAAGGAAGGACACTGCTACCAATCCTTAAAGAATGATCGAAATCGGAGTCATTCTTACAAGGGGACTAAGCTTTTATACCCTCCACCATAGTATGGGGTGAATATAAAGTTTGTCATTTCGTTTGTAACACCTCGAGGTATACATTTTCCCCACAAAGTATATATACAGGGTGAGATAAAAAAACCGCAACAATGTCAAACGCTATAATTTTTACATTTTTTTTAATTTTATTGAATGAAAGCAAAAAATGTCGGAAATAGAATCAACTTTTAGAATAAGTTTAGACTTGTTCGAATTGGTCATCTTTGTCACGAATTATGGCCTTCAAACGGCCAATGAAACCGTCACACGCTGCCCCGAATTTTGCTCAGCTGTATTTTGTGCCATTCCCGCGAAGCGCTTGTTTGAGGTGATCGACACTTTGGTATTTTTTAGTGCCAACCTTGCCAGACACAATAGTTAACGGATTGGTGTCCGGGGAACTTCATTTTGTAACCATTCTAGGGTGGCGCGTGCTGAGGTCTGCGGCCAAAATGTTTGCGTACCAAGGCGTTAATACACCCTTTAGAATATTTTCGCGATAATATTCGGCATTTATTGTGATGCCACGATCGATTAATACGAGCGGAGAACGAAAATCGGCTGTTATGGCGGCCCACACTATCACCATGGCCGGCGCTTGAGTTTTAGTGGCCAACCGAAGGTGCAAATTTTCAGCTGACCTCTTTGGCAAGTAAACACGATCATTTTGTTTGTTTACAAACTGCTGGACAACGAATGTTGTTTTCTCATCGGAGAAAACCAAATTCAGCAGTACACCACGTTCGGCAACTGTTTAGCTCTTTTGAATCTATTTTCTTTCTGCTGCGGTGTAAGTACTTGCACTCTTTGGAATTTCAATGGCTTTACCCCGAGCTCATTTTTCAATATTTGTCGAATGGAATATAGCGATATGTTCAGCTCATGAGTCATTTTGCGGCCACTGCGACGCGAGTTTCGATCAAGTCGCTTCTTTACTTTTCGAACCATTTCTACTGATGTTGCTGTTTTCTTCGGTCCACTTCCTTGACGCCTGGTTACGCTATCAGTATAACGGTAACAAGCGATGCTTCGAGACACAAAAGATTTATTCACATTTAAATGCTAGAGTGCTCTAAGGATCGCCACTTGCGGTTTTCCAGCCAAATATAAAGAAATCACACTTTCACGCTTGAATTCCATCACGAATAACTTTTTTACTGCAAAATTCTCACCAAAATGCTTTTGTACGCTTGTAATCAATATAATGAGCTGTCACTGGAATAATTTTAACAGCTGTCGGACGAGTGGCTTGGAACTGACAGCAGTCGGAAGTTTGTTGCAGTTGTTTCATCTCACCCTGTATATTCATGATCAGCATAAAATTCTAAGGACGATATCCGTCTGTTGAAATTACGATACAGCCCACATTATTTGACGTAGAGCTTCAAAACTTGGCAAAACAATTTGTATTGTGTCTTGGATGGTTGGTATTTGAAATGAGATATATCGGTCTACATTTTGGTATAGCCGTCATAATACGGTACCTCCCGATATTCGGTGTCATAATGATTTTTGCCACACTATTCCACGGATTTGTCTAAAAATTTGTATTTGTAGTTCGTAATGGTTTCTAGCTCCGGTGGCAGAACTTAGTATATATACGTTTACGATTTGGTATAGCGTACATATAACGATACCCTCCGACATTCGGTATTTTTATAATCCTAGTCACATTTACCCACGAAATTGTTTTAAAATTTGGTATCTAAGAAGATTTGACAATCCTAGAATTATAAAATTGTTTATAGAGGTTCCCGTTTTGGTATGGCCTTCATATACTTTATGGTTTTTTGTATTATTCAAACGGTCTTACTGGTATTTGTAGTTTAAAGTGGAACACGTTTGAATTCAGATACTTTCATATAAAAATGTTTTCTTTATCAAAAGGTGTTTTAGTTATAATTTCATAATCTGCTGGATTTTCCCCGTAATTATCCCTTAAATAAAACAACAATACACATGGCTTATATACACCTCTTTTGATTTTTTATTTATTTATGCTCGATGATAAAATTAATACATCTATAAATTGCTGAATCATATATTAAACAAAACCTAGAATGCATTTTACATAATATTTAGTAATATTTATAATTCATACATTTATTTTTGTTTTGTTTTTTTTTATACGTAAACATTCTATAGAAAAAGTTATGTCCTGCTTGAGAATAAAAAAAAAACAATTTCATTGAATTTGTTTAGAAAATTAAACGATTACTATGGATAGAAAAGACTCCATTAAAAAAGTATTTTCTGAAAATCAGTTGTACTTAACGCATGAAACTTCAACGAATTCCTTATATCAGCTTTCGATTTCAATTTCCTACATCATATTCATTGTGGACCAAAGATTGTATAAATTCATTCATATTTTTTCATTCAGTAACTGGCTATGTATGTTTAATAGTTTTTTTTTTTAAATATTAATTTACTATTTTATTTTGTCAATATATAATACAATAGCTATTATATATATAGTTTAGTTAATAGTTATTTATATAATTTTTGCCGTTTTTAATTTATAATTGTTATATAGTAATTATATTTCATTTATTGTCAACAAATTATGCCATTTAATCAACAATGACATGCGATAGTTGTATATTTTAGTTAATGTATTTATTTGTAATACAATCATCAAATAGAAGTTGGTTACAGTTTTGTTTGTTATTTTGGAGAAGTCTTTAGATAAAATCCAGTCAAAAAAGAAACCGAATTTTATGGTAAAATTTTAAATTTTAGAAAAAGGTTCAGTTTGTTTTTTGTTTGTTTTGTTATATGTATTTGATGCAAACATTTATATATAAATTTAATTATACATACATATATTATGCAAAATAAATTTTACTCGTAATTGTTAAACGTTTTCTTTTATGGTTAGATACATGATTTACATGTTTTATGTAGAGAGGTAATTTGAGGTGATACAAGTCAAGTCGTGCGGAAGACGATGTAGACTCGCAAACTAACACCGATTAAAAAATGATAAAATTCTCTCTGTTCCAGAACTGCAATAATGTAAAAGTTTTTACTACGATAAAAGATTTCCCTTTATGATATCGAAGAAATTTGCAAAAACAGTAGGTTCTTGTAGGTACTGGAATCAATAATAATATTATAATATTCAAGGTAGCCAAGACCAGGAAGGAAAAAACAAAGGTCGGATGGACCGACCGTATGATATCCTACACCATTCTTGACATTTAGCAGAGTAGATTCTCGTAACACATTTACAGGGTGAGATGAAAAAACTTCAACAAACTTCAGATTGCTGTCATTTCCAAGCCACTCGTCCGACAGCTATTAAAATTATTTCAGTGACAGCTCATTATATTGTTTACAAAAAGCGTACAAAAGCATTTTGGTGAGAATTTTCCAAAAAAAAAAAGTTATTCGTGATGGACTCCAAGCGTGATAGTGTCATTTCTTTATATTTGGCTGGAAAACCACAAGTGGCTATCGTTAGCGCACTCCAGCATTCAAATGTGAATAAATCTTTTGTGTCTCGTACTATCGCTCGTTACCGTGATGCTGGTAGCGTAGCCCGACGTCAAGGAAGTGGAGGAGGAAAACAGGAACATCAGCAGAAATGGTGCGAAAAGTAAAGAATCGACATGATCGAAACCCGCGTCGCAGTGACCGAAAAGTGGCTCGTGAGCTGAACATGCCGCAATATTCCATTCACCAAATATTGAAAAATAAGCTCGGGGTAAAGCCATTGAAATTCCAAAAAGTGCAAGAACTTACACCGCAACAGAAAGAAAAAAAAATGGTTTTTTTCCGATGAAAAAACAGTTTGTAAACAAAGATGTCCGCAATCAGTAAATATAGAAAAATACGAGCTTCTTGAATTTTCAACTTTAAAATGGCATAACTTCTATTTTTAACACCGGATTTCTGTTATTTTTATACCCTAAAATACTATGTGTTGGGGGTATTATAAGTTTGATTGGGCCAAAAATTATGTAACGTCTCGAAATATTCGTTTCCCACATAGGAAAGTATATATGGATCTTTAATCTCGGCGAGCTGAGTCGATCTAGCTATGTATGTCCGTCCGTCCGACTGTCCGTCTGTTCATGTTAATTTGTAATCACGCAACAGGTCGCAATTATGGCCTGATCGATAAATTCCGAAATTTAGAATGGAGTTGGGGCTAGAGCCAGAATAGAAGCCTATTGCTTTTGGAGATGATCGGATAAAAAAAAATGTCCTTTAAAAACATTTCCTGATTTTGCAGTTGCTCTGCAGGTCGCAATTGTGGACCAAACGAAGCGGAAGTTAGCATGGGGTTAGAGCTTAGGGGTGGTCAGAAGCCTTCCAATTTTGAGGTCTTCTGGTAATATTCAGTTGGTTAAATAGACCACAACATTTGTGTTAAATAAAAGTCAAATTTTCCATTAAACTGCGAATATTTTTAATCCGGGCGAAATCAGAAATAGACGAAAAGGTAAATGATCACCGTTACGTAGATGCCGATAAAAAATATATCGGATATATATATATATATATATATATATATATATATATATATATATATATATATATATATATATATATATATATATATATATATATATATATTCAAAGGAAGAGAATGTTAGCTAGAATGCCTATATCTCAAGAATGGCTAGATTGATTTTGACAAATTTTGTCAATTTAGAATGCACTCTTGGCATAAAAGTATAAATTCTAAAAAAAATCTCATAATACATGCCAATACATTGACATTTTTTATATTTCCATATTTTTCATCGCATGCGATTTTTTCAATTTGGCTTATACCATTGAGGTGTATATTTTGTAATATTTTTTTACCTTACAACACAGATTGGGGTTATTATATTTAGATTGCAATTATCATCCGATCCTCACGAAAATGTTCACAAGGGTAGGGTTAGGCTCAGAAGTACCACTCCTATTGCTTTTAAAGATGTCCGGGTTGAAATGGACCAACAACTAAAACTGTTCCTGAATTTGAAACCGTTATAAAGGTCTTAAATAGAAACCACAGGACACGAAATCTCTTATGAAGTTAGAGTTTAGGGCAGCGAGTAGAATGGACCTCTACTTTTGAGTGAAAAAATACCAACATTACAGGGAAGAATTCTAACATTTTGGATTACCATTGGATAATATTTAACTGTAAAATGGACCACAACAACTAACAGCGCGGAGGAGTGCGTAAATATTGGGCAAATGTCCCCGGCAAATGTCCTAGGCAGTGCTCCGTCACATAATTTCGAGAGCAAAAACTTCGAAAATGGATTTGGACATAAGGGGGCTTCTAACGTATTGTAGGGCATCTCATGGTCGGCCCCGCACGTCTATAGCCTTTGCCTAATTGGTTTGTTTTGACTTTTTTGTACTTGTTCATGTTATTAAATGAAGCCCTAACGGAAGGACTCTAGTTCAGTAAAAACTCTCGGGTTTTTTTAAATTTTTGTTCCAGTGGTAGGAATTTTCACCCTGATTCCTGAAAAGTATATTTTTCAAAGACCTAAAATTGTAAAAACTAGACAAAATGCATTTTTAGCAAAGTTTGAAAAATCCAAAAATGTCCAAAATTCAAAAATTTGTATATTCCCTTAGCGGTTTACATCAGTTAACATTGGTAACTATGATATCATAACAACAGAGGTATTTTCACAGGGTTGCCATATTTTGACTCTGTCTTGTCCCATCTTTATACTTCTATGTCTTTGTATTTTTCTTGGGGGACGGACCTGGATACCCGGATATTTGACCCAAAAGTCTGGGTCCATGACCCGGGTTACACCCTGACCTACTAAGCAGATATGGACATTATAGGTATCATTCCGTTCCAATGACATGCACGATAGTAAGATTATTATGCTTCATATATAAATTATCTATATGCATATCAGCTTTAACATTTGAAAATAGACTCTACGTTTTAAAATCATTGATAGCCCTAAAAATCTCGATAATTATCTTCATAAAATGTTAAGTTAAATTTTGTATTTGATTAAAATAGTTATAAATTTCAATGCTTTCAATCGCCAGTTTTATTTTAAATATAATATGGAGCCAGAATCCTCTTCGGAAAAAATCAAATGAATAAAATTTCAGAAAAGTTAGTTTTAGAAGGAAGAATCACCTCAAATACCTCTCCACATAAATGTAGCATCCTCTCAATATATTGTGTGTTTTATTTGCCTTTCTCTTGCTTTCTTTTTAAACTTTAAACAAATATTTGTAACATTTTAATAAATAAACATTTATGTTATGTATGTAATTATTGCTGTTTGTATTTTTTGTATTTTTGTTTTTTTTTGTAACATATATTCATAACAAAAACATTCTCTCTTCTACAATTTATCTGGGAGTAGCAAATTTCAAGGTATCTGTGGTTATTTGAGGATATGTTTTGTGATGTTCAAATGATGTTGGGTTTTGGTTAATACTCGAGCGGGATGGATTAGGGGCACATTTTAATTTATGTGGTCCATTAACAGGTATGGGTGTGTATTTATGTTGTTATCAGACAAATCCTTTGCTAGTTCTATTTCTCATAAAAAGTTATGTGTTTTTGTTAAGTAGGAGTTGTATTCTCTTCTAATGGCAGTTAAGTTCAGCTTTCATACTTTCATGGAATATAGCTAAACATTTCTTTACAAAAAATATATCATTCGAGATGTCCTTCTTATTTTATTTAAACATAATCTATTTGTTTAACTTAACTTTTAAAACTATAATTAAAAAAGCATTTCTTTATATAAAAAGTAATGTCATTCTATTGGGGTAACACAAAATAATTTCTCGTTTTCCACGATTTTTACGATTTGTTATTAAATCAAAATCACATATTATTGATTTTCTTTAATGAAAAATAAATCCTCTTGTAAAAAGAAATTATAAAATTAAATAAAAAACTCATAATAAAAGCCTTAGATTTTTTTTATAAACATAAAAAACTATATGTAAATGCCATTTTGTGTTTTTGTTTCGGTTTGAAAGCAGCTTTTCTCGTTATTATTGTATTTGCTTGTTTGTTTTGCATCCATATGTCTCTCACTGTATCTAAGGGGGGTTGCCGGTTCATCATTTCATTTGCCAAATTCTATTTTGTTTTACACCTGAGCTGGTTTAGTCTTTCCAAGGACCATGAGAACTTTCTGCAGAAACCTTGTTAGACTTACTGTAAATTAGAGGGAGAGAATAAGGAATAAAATGTTAATAAGAAATTATTTAATGCATTCCTATTTTTTAAATTAGTATTAGTTCTATCGCCATGCACCATTCCGGTTAGTAGAAATGTTAAAGATTGTTTACTAGTTTTTGAAAAATTTAGACCAATTTGAAATAAATTTTAATTTAGAAATATATACAACAAAAAAAAATATTGGAAATTCTCAGAGTCACAAATATATTATATTAGAATGTTTTATATTGTATTAAAATGTCTGCTTTTACAATGAGCCAGGTCTTCTTTAAAACAGCAAAAATTGTTATAGGCGAATAGAAAAAAGTCCTCTGGGGAAGAACTTAATGTATTTTTACAATGAAAACAAAAAAACTCATAGAAGACTAGAAGGTTGTCTTATAGAAGAACTAGGGGTATTATTATAAAAAAACTCAGCACGTCTTGGAATATTTCAAGTTTTTTTTAAGAAACCAGAAGTTCTTCTTTTTGAAGACGAGAAAGTCTTCTTATATATGACCGCAAGGTCTACTTATTCTCATAGAAGACCACAAGGTCTTCTCATGAATTACCACAAGGTCTTCCAATTGAAGATCAAAATGTCTTCTTATAGAAATATAAAAGGTATTCGAATAGAAAAGGTATTCTTATAGAAGACAATAAGGTCTTTTTATAGAAAACAAGAAGGTCTTCTCATGGAAGACAAGAAGGTCTTCTGATAGAAGACAATCGAATATAATCGAAGACCAAAATGTCTTCTTATTTAAAGTAAGAACAAACATAATATTAACATTTTCCATTTTGTAACTCTGAGAATTTTCAGAAGAAAAATTTCCATTCAGCATTATCTAAATACTATATTTGTGATCCTAAAACTACATGTTGTGGACAAATTTTGTGCAAAGAAAAACAATATTTAACAAAAAAGGATTGTGCATAGAAAAACAGGATGGAGAAGGCATGCAATGAAAACGGGGAAAACAGATAAAACATAAAGATTTCACAAGGAAAAATAACCAAAACCAAAAAAGAAAGAAATTAATAAAAAAAATAAAAACCTTTGAGGAACTTTTTGGTCGAACAACCATCATCATTTTCTGTAATGCTTGGGTAAATCCACCTATAAAAATTAAAATGGACATTAGGATTTGGAAATAAAAATAATGGGAATAAATATTTATTTTATTCCCGTCTTCTTCTTCGTCTTAGGATAAAAAAGCCCAATGAGCGAATGAGTTGATATTTGAATTTAAACATGGAATATATTTTAATAAAATTTGTATTTATTATTTAAATAAAAAATCCGACTTACCCATAGTCTTTTGGAACCACATTGGTTTGTTTTTCCACGCAATAAATACCAAATAAACGGGTATACTGGACATGATCATGAGAATGCCATAGCCGGTCTCAACAGGACTGGCATACATGGGTACGACGGTGACAAAAACTGTGGCCAACAAATAAACGATGGGGAAGACTAAGGGGACACGGATGGGACGGGGCAAATTGGGTTGGGCCCAACGTAACCAAGGCAAGCACAGAACGGCAACACCAATACTTAACTGTGGGATATTGAAAAAAGAATGAATCAAAAAATACTTTTATACAAAAGTTTCAGGAACTTACCCATGTTGCAAAGCCCACATAGTTGATAAGGGCAAAGATATCCGAAACTGTCAAATATAACATCGACAACAAAGCCATGGCCAGGACAGCAGGGGTGGGTGTAAATCTCTGTATCTGGATCATAGTTAAAATTTCAGGCATTTGACCCTCATTGGCACCGGCATAGAACAAACGGGATGAGGTCAAGAGAATACCATTTACAGCACCGAATGTTGAAAGAGCCACAAACACTGCAAAAAGGGAAATGTTAAGTAGTGAGACCTATTCAAAAACTAAACAATCTTTTGTCATTTACCTGGAATGGTCCATGCAATAACACCAAAAGCTCTTTCGGCATAGGTTACGGCAACAGCTTGAGATCCCAAAACTTCATCGGGTGACAAAATGGTGTAGAACGAAACATTGGCCAAGACATAAACTAGTGTTACCAATACACAGGAAATAGCAATGGCACGAGGCAAATTCTTAACGGGATCTTTCAATTCTTCAATGATGAAATTAAGGTAGTTCCTGGAAGAAGATAGGAAGGATAAAACGATTTGAAGTATAAGTGAAAATTCGAAGACTACATTTTTTAAAAAATGAGGTTTTCAAATATATAACTCTGACTTCAAAATTGTAGAAGGTGTTCCAACGGTGGGAGACTTAAAAATTCCATTCAAGAAGACCTGAAATAGGTCTTGTATCCCTAGAAAACCTGAAGTAGATCTAGTATTCGTAGAAAATTTGAATACAGTCTTCATTCCGAAATAGAAGAGCTGGAGAATATCTTCTATTCATATTAGATCTCAAAAAGGTCTTCTATTGATAGGAGATCTTCCATCGATAAGAATTTTATGCATAAGAGATCTGACAGTGGTTGTTTATCCATAGGAGACCCGAAAATGGTCTTCTATTCATAGAAGATCTGAAGAAGGTCTGCTATCCATAGAAAACCTGAAGAAGGTCTTTTATCCATAGAAGACTTGAAGAAGACCTTCTATCCATAGAAGACCTGAAGAAGGTCTGCTATCCATAGAAGACCTGAAGAAGGTCTGCTATCCATAGGAAACCTGAAGAAGGTCTGCTATCCAAAGAAGACCAGAAGAAAGTCTGCTATCCATGGAAGACCTGAAGAAGACCTTCTATCCATAGATGACCTGAAGAAGGTCTTCCATCCATAGAAAACCTGAAGAAGGTCTTCCATCCATAGAAGACCTGAAGAAGGTCTTCCATCCATAGAAGTCCTAAAGAATGTCTTCTGTCCACAGAAGACCTGAAGAAGGTCTTCTATCCATAGAAAACCTGAAGAAGGTCTTCTATCCATAGATGACCTGAACAAGGTTTTCTATCCATAAAAGACCTGAAGAAGGTCTTCTATCCATAGAAAACCTGAAGAAGTACTTCTATCCATAGAAGACCTGAAGAAAATCTTTTATCCATAGAAGACCTGAAGAAGGTCTTCTATCCATAGAAGACCTCAAGAAGGTCTTCCATCCATAGAAGGTCTTCTATCCATAGAAGACCTGAAGAAAGCCTTCTATCCATAGAAGACCTGAAGAAGGTCTTCTATCCATAGAAAACCTGAAGAAAGCCTTCTATCCATAGAAGACCTGAAGAAAGCCTTCTATCCATAGAAGACCTGAAGCAGATTTTCTTTAAATATAAATTAAATTTTAATAAGAATAATAGCCAAAGCATCCAAAGTATTTTTTTAGATCTTAAAATAACATGATTAGCTATTATTTAATATCATGTACTACTCTGACAGCATCATTCAATTATCAGCGTAATTAAATTAACTTCAACTGCCAGTTGCATGTCTTCTTCTTTATTTTCCAATCGCTTGCCATGTAATAAGGGACCACACAAAAATAATAAAATCACAAAATCCTATTTTTTTTATAAGAAGACTATTTCATGACTTCCAATTGCAAGGAAACGAAAAAAGAAAACAGAATGCCAAGCAACAAGTGGTGGCATTACGCAACCTTCAATAACATCCTAGATCCTGGGTCAAAGATGCGTACGCAATATATTCTCATTTACCATTTCGCCCATTTCCCTCTCATCCTACCCTATCCCTTAACTCACCATCCATTGTAGGCAAATAATCCTGAGTAAAACGAAAGCGCCAGTGACGTGACTCGTGTATCCGTATTTTCAAATGTAAAATATTCCGTATGGCCCAAGTAGAGTTGGTAAATGCCCGATGCAATGATAATAAACAAGGCCAACAGCTAATAAATGGAGATAAAATAGAGACAAATCAGTTTATGGCATTATCTTTGTGTCCGGGAAAGATGTTGGTCAGTTGAATCCAGTTTAACTTACTTTGGCATATGTGAAAATATCCTGCACAGCAGTCGCCCATTTAACGTCCCAACAGTTGACAAATGTCAGGATACCTAAAATGCGAAAAGAGTGACATTAGTTGGCTTAAGAAATAAAAATGCTCGTTTAAATGGATTTTATTTAAATTTATGAGTGCGGAAGGATTTCCAATAAGGAAAACAGGGATAGTCTTCTGTTTCTAGAATGATATTTTTTTAAAGTAACGATTTCTATTTACAGTAGAATTATTTTATTTATGTGTGTTAATATGTTTGTAGAGTAATTGTATGATGTAATATTTTCAAAAATTACATTCGTTAGAAGAGCTAACATCACACTACGACAGTCATTTCTGAGTTTCCATGCCATCATAATTATTTATTCTTTGTGATTTAAAGCAAATAAACAAGTAAACGTAATGGGTTGATTTAGTAATGCATGGGTCAATATCAATTAATATTATTATTTTTTTTTAAATTATTAACTCCAGCAAATCTCATCGCATTAAAATGATTTTTTATTAATTATTTAAAAAAACACATCAGAACTTACATATACAACACACAGCTAACAGTCGGGCTGCATCTTCGGGCGGTGTACATTCCGGGAAGAATGGTTTCAGCACATACACACTGAATGTGAGCGCCACAATTGCCTGTGAGCACGGCCGCACAATCATACACTCAATCCACAAACGTATGAAAGCCATAAATGGACCAAACGTTTCCATGATATAGGCATAATCAGCGCCGGACTTTGTAATCATTGTGCCCAATTCCGCATAGCAATAAGCACCAACCTGAAATTAAAAATCGAAATATATTTAAAATTGAAATTTAATAAAAAAATAATAGTATTTTTGAAATAAACTGAAATGATGCTGGGAGGGAGAGAACAAAGCACAACTGAGGCATATTTGGAATAATTGGTTTTTAAAAAGTAAAAAATAAATGGAAAATATTTTCCTAATAAAAATATATATAACTAGCTGGCCCGGTCCGCGTTGCCGGCCCATAGTTTTTGTCTATTATGCATATTTGTCAAAGCATGATTATTCAAAGATATGAATGTTATAAATGTTCACGTACTGGTCGATTAGTTTTTAATTTTTAGTCAAATGAGCAGTAATTTGGAATTTACTGTACTTTGTACAACTCGTAATTGAGGGCTAATTGATTTAAGAATAGGCAAAGTTAATTACTTTTTTGAACCCATTAGCACCTCAGATTGTGCATTAGAGTCCTCATAAGTCCCCCTAACCATGTCGGTCTGTTTGTCCGCCAAAAGGTGGACTTGAGGGGATACTATTACATGGAGAAAATCCTAAAATTTGTAGATATGTTGAAATTTTTGTGTAAGATTTTCATCCCCAAATACTCATTTTTAGCCAAATCCTTTGAAATATGGTAAAATGCGAAACATCGACCTACATTGAAAACTTTCTTCACCCCTTATAATCCAAGATGACAAATAGAGGCCAAATCAAAAATATAGCTATTTTACATCCATTACCGTAAGATGGGAATTAATTTTATTTGCCATTTAAATTGTAAGTTGGAGTCCATATTTTTCATCATAGTATAATTTAATGACGATTCAACAAATATTCGGTCCCGTGCTACTTTCTTATATTTGTAATTTGTTCATGTTTTCACAATTTATTTCATATAGATGTATATCCCAAATCTACGTTCCCAACCAATATTCTCTTGGGGGTTACAAATTCAATAGAATACAAATTTTTCTTTTCTGACCACACATTAGATGTGAAAGTGGACTTGGGGATACTCCAATGTGGGGACTTTACATGAATAAATTTCTATGTGGCAATTATCTGTACGATGGTTCCTTACCCCAGGGTAGCATAAATAAAATTTTTTAGTGGTCAAGACCAATATGGGCCCTACTCCGAAAATTTTATGCGAAGAGGTTCTCTACCCCCCTTAGAAACAAAGATGCCAAATAAGGGCCAAAAATAGAAGAAAATGGCGAAGACTCCAAAAATGGCTTAAATCATACGATGATTATTTATGATCGATATCATGACCTGCTAAAGCGATTTAAGGTATCTTAAATGTTCAGGCAGAATTTTTGGAAAGATAGAAATCCTTTTCTTACTAAAAGTCCCATTCGCTCTACTATTTTGCACCCTTTATATTTGGTATTTTACTGATTGTACTCCCAAAATTTTTTGCATTTTGAGCTCTCATTGGACGGATTATTGTCACATGAAAGAAGTAGGGCCACGCTTTGAAATAAGCCCCATTAGTCTTTTTCGGTCATTTTTGTTTGTTTAAATGTCTACGCATCTTCCAGCTGAAGCACGATGTAGGCCCTGGAGTTGAAAGGTAGATGTCAGTTACCATCGTATTTCGCACTTATTTCATTTTTTTGGTGAAAAATTGTATATAGTGAAAAATTATTCTTTATTTTGTTCACAAAAAATCCACTGAATTCAATATGATATTACAAATTGAAAAAAATTGACAAAAGAAGAATAAAAAATTGAAAAAATCTTTAACTTGTTCGCTGATTTTTTACAGCAACTGTTTAAAGATCCTTACAAAGTTTGTCAATAGAATGTACTTTTATTTTAAAATTCAATTCCATTGGAAATTTTTTTCGATATTTTCCCGTTTTGAGATTTGTTGCAATGAGATCTCTTTTTTCGTCATTTTTTTAACGATTTTGAAAAAGTACTTATCTTTTAACTTTGGTGTGACCGCATTAAATTATTTCGGTATCATCTATTCCGTTTCGCCACCACATAATTCGGTACTACACTTCCATGTAACCCGTTATCAATTTCAGTTCTCAAGAAATCAAGGCAATTAAATAAATTGATATTAATATTCGAATTCAAAAATAAAATATAAAAAACACTACAAATGTACATTAGAAAAAAGTAAGTCAAAATGGAAAAAATCATGCAAAATAAAACATTACTATTGTACATTTCAAAAGTCAAAATGAAAATGTTAACATATCACATTTTTACGCGATTTTTTTGGATATTATCCTTTTCGGATAAGAGACAATTCCGAATTTGTATGAATCATTAAAATCAGTTCAGCGGTTCTTAAGTTATACGCGTAGTAACTAACACAACTTTCATTTATATATATAGATAATATTTCTCATTTTATATTTTTGTAAAACTAAAATACTGTCTGAACTTCGATTTTTTTGGCAAACATTTTAAAACCAAATTGAGAAAAAATTCGTTGTTCAGTAGTTTTGTAAACAAAACAAATTAAAAAAGCAGTTTGGAACGAATTAGAAAAATTTTCAAAAAAATAAAATCCCTTGAATTTTATTTTAAATCTTTACAATATCTAATATAGGAACGGGGTATATATGATATTGTGGACCTATTAAGACAAATCTATGTCTGGATGTAAAGTACTCACAAGGAACTCCTTGTGTGGATTTTCAGACAATTCCATTGGAAAAATGGCTAAAATCATCAAACTACTGAATATCGGGGGGTATCGTTATATGGGGGATATACGAGATTGTGGACCTATAGACAATTCCATTTCAGGGGTAAAGTGATCACAAAGAACTCCGTGTGTGGATTTTGAGACAATACGAAAATGTGGCTAAAAACAACAAAATACCGAATATCGGGGGTACCGTTATATGAGGGCTATACGATATCGTAGACCTATATAGATAATTTTCTGCGGAGGTATAAAGTACCCACAAGGAACTCCTTGTGTGGATTTTCAGACAATTCCGTTGAAAAATGTGGGTAAAATCATCAAAATACCGGATATCGGGGGGTACCGTTATATGCGGGATATACGATATTGTGGACCCATATAGATAATTCTCTGCCGAGGTATAAAGTACCCACAAGGAACTACTTGTGTGGATTTTAAGACAATTCTATTGAAAAATGTGGCTAACATCATCAAAGTACCCAATATCGGGGGGTACAGTTATATGGGGGATATACGATATCGTGGACCTGTATAGACAATTCTCTCTCAGGGGATAAAATACTCACAAGGAACTATTTGTGTGGATTTTAAGACATTTCCATTGAAAAGTGTGGCTAACATCATCAAAATACCGAATATCGGGGGGTACAGTTATATGGGGGATATACGATATCGTGGACCTATATAGACAATTCTTTTTGAGGGGGTAAAATGCCCACAAGGGACTCCTTTTGTTTCAAACAATTCCATTAAAAAATGTGGCTAAAATCATCAAAATACCTAATACCGTGGGGGTACCGTTATATGGGGACTATACGATATTGTGGACCTATATAGATAATTCTCTGCCGAGGTATATAGTACCCACAAGGAACTACTTGTGTGGATTTTAAGACAATTCTATTGAAAAATGTGGACCGATATAGCCCATCTTCGAACCTGACCTGCCTGCAGACAAAAGAGAGATCTGCACAAAATTTTATCTTCGTATTTTAATTTGTTTAGACTGTAGCGTGATTACAACAGACGGACAGACGGACGGACGGGGCTAAATCGTCTTAGAATTTTACGCTGATCAAGAATATATATACTTTGTTGGGTCTGAAATGATTATTTCGATGAGTTACAAACGGAATGACGAACTTAATATACCCTCCATACTATTTTTAGTATAAAAATGATCGTGTTTACTTGCCAAAGAGGTCAGCTGAAAATGTGCACCTTCGGTTGGCCACCAGAACTCAAGCGTCAGCCATGATGATGGTGCGGGCCGCCATAACAGCCGCTCGTAATAATCGACCGTGGCATCAGAATAAATGCCGAATATTATCGCAAAAATATTCTGGAGGATGTATTAAAGCCTTTGGCACGCAAACATTTTGGCCGCAGGCCTTGGACATTCCAACACGACTCAGCACCATCGCACTCAGCACGCGCCACACAAGAATCGTTACAAAATAAAGATCCTCCCTTCATTTCCATCTCACAATGGCCACCGAAATCTCCGGATACCAATCCGTTGGACTAAAAAATACCAAAGTGTCGATCACCTTAAGCAAGCGCTTCGCCGGGAATGGGTCAAAATGCCGCAGAGAAACTTTCGGACAGCGTGTGACGGTTTCATTGGCCGTTTGAAGGTCATAATTAGTGTCAAAGGTGACTAATTCGAACAAATCTAAACTTATTCTAAAATTTGATACTATTTGCTTTCATTCGTTAAATTAAAAAAAGTGCAAAAATTATGGTGTTTGACCTTTTTGCAGTTTTTTTTGTCTAACCCTGTAAATGACCTGATTTTATACTACAGGGTTGTCCATATTCGACGGACCCATCTGGCAACGCCAAAATTTTGACAGAGATGTCACATCGCTTAATGACATACCGCGTTTGAAGCGTCAGTCCAAGCAGATTTTTACCATGAACCAATACACGCCACGCGAAATAGTTGAAATTTACATTCAACAGAAGAAGTCAATTGTGAAAACTCAACGTGCTTTTAAAACATTAAAAAGAACACCATTAAGCGTTTATACGAAAAATGTTCGACTAGTAAGGCTCTTTCTAATCCGAAGAGGCCATATAAAAGTCGACCAAGGCGATCGGCCAAGAATATCGCTGCCGTACGAGCCAGTGTTGAGAGGTCCCCAAGAACATCCCAAAAACGCCGTTCTCAGCAGTTTGGGATGGCTCGGTCCACTTTACAACGGATTATTCGCATTGATTTGCATTTGTTCCCGTACAAAATTCAATTGACGCAAAGAATGTTGCCTGCGGACAAGCCTCGTCGATTGGAATGGGCCCAAAGAGTCATGGGTCCGCCGAATATGGGTAACCCTATATAATATCATTAAACATTACTGTGTTTTCAATCGTCGGAAGTTCAATAAATCGCGAATATAGTTTGTGATTGATTTAATCATTGTATTTTCTAATTGTTGCACAGTTAAGACTCAAATTATTTCATTAATTTCAACCTGAATTTAATATGAATCATATCTGTTAATTATCGTTGATCTTGTAACATTGTGTAGTCGCGTGGCAGAAAATTGTGCATTTTACACAAATCATAGATACCACAAGTTATTCAAATTACAGATAATTAGCCCTATTACTACACGAGACTAAGCAATAAGAAACAAAACTTATAATACAAATCAATAAACAACTTGGTCAGAAAATGTATCCAACGAATTAACCTTCAATAGGCTTTAAACATTTGTCCACAGAACTAATATGAAAATTTGCCTAAACGCGATATTTCTTTAAGACATTCCTTAAAAGAATCTGCACTTTTTGATCAGCAGTTTGTTGAATAAATATTCATAAAACTATGTGATTTTTGATATGCAATTTCTTGAAAATATTTTCTTAAAAGAAAGACGATTTTTGGCCACAAAAAATATTTTTAAAATCAACGATGTTTTAAAAGGTTTTTGAGAAATATTCCATAATTTTTTAGAATATTTTAAAATATACAATTCTTATCCAAAAAAAAAAAAATCTTCTCATAGCTTGAAAAAAATTTTAAGATTCAAAGCAATTGGACCAAATCGTATATTTAACAAGAAAATAGCTGTAAGCTCGGCCGGGCCGAACTTTGAATACCCTCCACCATTTGCAACGAATTTGGCAATTTTCAAAAAAAATAAAATCCGTTTAAAATTCTGTTAAAATTTTAAAAACACCGAATGTAGCCGTTATTTTAGGGTCTATGCGACGACGTGGACTTGCATAGGCAACTTTTGTTATAAGCTATTACAATATTCAAATGCGAAACTTGAAAAATGTAATAATATAACTAAAATCATCAAAATACCGAATATCGGGGGGTACCGTTATATGGGGGCTATACGAAAACGTGGACCTGCACAGACAATTTTCTGTCTTAGGCTGTAGTATCCATTACGAACTTCGAATGCCAAATTTGAATCAATTCCGCTGAATAATGTCGCTAAAATCATCAAAACACCGAATATTGGGGGGTACCGTTATATGGGGGCTATACGAAGACCTGAACCTGCATAGACAATTTTCTGTCACAGACCGTACTTCTCATACGTAATTTGAAACAATTCACATGAATACTGTCACTAAAATCACCAAAGTACCGAATATCGGGGGGTACCGTTATATGGGGGCTATACGAAAACGTGGACCTGCACAGACAATTTTCTGTCTTAGGCTGTAGTATCCATTACGAACTTCGAATGCCAAATTTGAATCAATTCCGCTGAATAATGTCGCTAAAATCATCGAAACACCGAATATCGGGAGGTACCGTTTTATGGGGGCTATACGAAAACGTGGATCTGCACAGATAATTTTTCGTAATAGGCTGTAGTACCCATTAAAGCTTTAAATAGCAAATTTGAAAAATAATTTGAAGAATAATGCCGCTTAAATCACCAAACTATCAAATGGTGGCTATACCATTTTATCAACCTACTTTATTTCGTTCGGAAACTATTGTGATTTCCAAGGACGGACAGACGGCTAGACGGACTGACAATGGTAAATCAAAATAGAATTTTATGCTGATCAAGAATATATATATACTTTGTGGGGTCTAAATGTATAAAATATATGAGGTATAAAAACAGCCGTACATTTCCAACAGTGACTCACATTTCAAATTTCAAAATTCTACTATTACACTGTCACTTCATAATTGCACATTGTAGGTGCTACTACCTCGAATTTTAAACCATAACACCACTGGCTAAATACGGACCCTATTTAGGCAGTGTTTTCGAACAACCCAGTCCAAATATTTTTCTATAAGCTACTTTTAAATTTGTGTATATTAGTTGAATATGAATAGGAAGTTCCGAAAAAGGTATATATTTATTTGAGTAAAGTCCGAACAATTAATCAAAATTTAATCAAAATTGGCTCCACTCTGAAATCCTGGTTATCACTAATCCCTCTTCTATACAGTTTTTTTTTAATTCTTTAAAATTATTTTGAAATCATCACGGATATTACTTCTTTAGGATTTTGTTTTAATTTATAAGATATATAATTTTAAGATATAAAAGTGCGTAGATCTGATAGCCCTGAAATTTCTTCAAGGTACTCTTACATATCCACGAGTGTAACTCTGTCAGTTTTTTAAGACGATTCGATAAAAAAACTTTGACCTTGAATTTAAATATTAAACATATGATTGTAATAGAGTGCAATCCTTCAAATATGTAAGGTGTAATAAAGAAATAAACGATTTTTAAAAATACTTCATATCTCATCAAAAATAAATTTATCCCACTCCAGTCATTTAGGATGAAAAAGGAACAATCATAACTTATGATTTTTCTTTTTACGGAAATACATACGTACAAGAAAAAAAATTGAAAAATCAATTAAAATGAAAAAAAAAAAAATGGAAATTCCTAACACGTTGTTATGGCCATAGTGGGCTGCAACAGACAATCGACAACTTGACTTGACGTTGATGTCATACCAATTCGTCGTTACCGACATCGTTGTTGTCCATAAACATTGACACTTGATGTTCCTAAGTGTGCCAGAGAGTATGAACAATTTACAACAAAGTGAAGAAAAAGTATTGAAATCCAACCGCCCACAAACGCCTTGACTTGAGAAATGCTCAATATTGTTTGACTCCTTAACTGGAGAGGCGGCGGTGGCGACTTCAGAGACTCTTCACAGGCGAATGATGGTAAGAGAATAGTAATGAGATATTTGCCTTTCAATAAAACTGTGAATGTTATGACTTCCTGCTCTTGTAGTGACATCTAAGGAATTTCAGAGTAATTTCATTATTGATAATGCCTGCGGCAGAGCCTCTAACATACATACACACATATATATGTATAGATGCCACGCACAAAACCCTTGTACAAAATGAAATGCCGACATTTTCTTATTTCGCTTCTGGTTATGATGGTATGCCAGGGTCTTTGACTATTTATGAAGTGTGAGAAATAGGAATGGGATCAAAACAAAAATATGCCATTTAATTTAAACGATGAAATGAGTAAATAAGTAATTTAATTATACTAGTAATGTGTTTGTTTTCGCATTTATCCGGCGGTGGGCAGCAATAACAAAGATTCCTTTTTTTTTTTTGGAAAATAGTGAAGAATAAAAACAAAAATCTACAAACCCTCAACTTTCAGATATTCTTAAAATATATTGCCTAAGTTTTAGAATAATATTAGGTAATATTCATTCATAATTCATTCGATTCGCAAATATCGGATGCTACCGTTATATATAGACTATATAATAGCTAATTTTGGTATTCCAGCTCTATACATTCACTCAATATCAAATTTAGTAACACTTAGTAATTGTCGTTTAATTTTAGTAATCATTTGCAAAACCGTTCCTTATCTCAATCCTAAAAACCAACAGTTATCGTAACATAAAATTTTACGTTTTCAACTCTATCCCTTCACCCAATTCGGTAACACTTAGTATTATTCGAAAAATTATTGTACACATTTCCAAAACAACCTCCATATCTCAGATCCAGATACCAAGAGAGACCCAAAAAATTTTTGATGAGAATTTTCGATAAAAAAGTTATTCGTGATGGAATACAAGCGTGATAGTGTGATTTCTTTATATTTGGCTGAAAAACCACAAGTGGCTATCGTTAGAGCACTCCAGCATTTAAATGTGAATAAATCTTTTATGTCTCGTACCATCGCTTGTTACCGACGTCAAGGAAGTGGAAGAAAACAGCAACATCAGCAGAAATTGTTTGAAAAGTAAAGAAGCGACTTGATCGAAACCCGCGTGGCAGTAATCGAAAAATGGCTCGTGAGCTGAACATATCGCAATATTTCATTCGGCAAACATTGAAAATTGAGCTTGAGCTAAAGCCAGTGAAATTCGAAAAAGTGCAAGAACTTACACCGCAACAGAAAGAAAATAGACTCAAAAGAGCTAAAAAGTTGCTTCGCTTGGCCGAAAGTGGTGAACTGCCGAATTTGGTTTTCTCCGATGAGAAAACATTCGTTGTCCAGCAGTTTGTAAACAAACAAGATGATCATGGTAACTTGCCAATGAGGTCAGCTGAAAATGTGCACCTTCGATTGGCCACCAGAACTCAAGCGCCCGTCATTGGGATGGGGGTGTGGGGCGCCATAACAGCCGATGGTTGCTCTCCGCTTGTATTGATCGACCGTGGCATCAGAATAGATGCCGAATATTATTGCGAAAATATTCTGGAGGGTGTATTAAAGCCTTGGCCACGCAAACATTTTGGCCGCAGACCTTGGACATTCCAACAGGACTCAGCACCATCGCACTCAGCACGCGCCACCCAATAATGGTTACAGAATGAGGTTCCTCGCTTCATTTCCAGCGCACAATGGTCATCAAAATCTCCGGATACCAATCCGTTGGACTATTGTGTCTGTAGTATTTTGGAAAGCAAGGTTGGCGCAAAAAAATACCAAAGTGTCGATCACCTCAAGCAAGCGCTTCGCCGGGAATGTGCCAAAATACCGCAGAACAAGATTCTGGCAGCGTGTGACGGTTTCATTGGCCATTTTAAGGCCATAACTCGTGCCAAAGATGACCAATTCGAACAATTCAAAACTTATTCCAAAAGTTGATGCTCTTTTTGCCATGTTTGCTTTCATTCAATAAAATTAAAAAAAAAACAGTAAAGAAAGTCCTAAAGTCGGCCGGGGCCGACTTTATGATACCCTACACCACTTTGCTAATTTAGTTGAGTTCCACTTAATAATAAAAAGTTTTTATGGGAGAATTCAATAATACTCATAGCGTGATTATAATTATAATTTAAAATTCAAAGGACTAAATATGCCGAAGCATTTGTATCTTTTAAATTCGGACTTTTATTGCCCATTTGGTGCGAAATTAATTTGAAATCGGATAAAAATATATATGGGAACTATATCCAAATCTGAACCGATCTCGATAAAATTGTGCAAAGATATTTCTGGGCTGTATTTGATATATTTCCCTGAATATCGTTGTTACGGAGTGCATATTACGGCTGTGGGTAACAAATACAATAAATCGGATGAACAATATATATGGGAGCTATAACTATATCTGAACCGATCTTCACCAAATTTGGCATACTACCTTCTAGACTAAATTCGTATGTGCCAAATTCCATCCCATTTGGACAAATATTAGACGTTTGGTGCACAATAAATGGTAAATCGGACGTAGTTATATATGGGAGCTATATCCAAATCTGAACCGATCTCGATAAAATTTAGCAAAGGTATTTCTGAGCTGCATTTGATATATTTCCCCAAATACTGTTGTTATAGAGTGCATATTACGGCTGCGAAGGACAAAAATAACAAATCGGATGAACAATACATATGGGAGCTATAGCTATATCTGAACCGATTTCGATAAAATTTGGCATACTTATTTTCAGGCATAATTTGGTTGTATGTGCAAAATTCCATACTATTCGGGCTGATATTACACGTTTGGTGCACAATAAAAGGCAAATCGGACGAATATATATATGGGAGCTATATCTAAATTTTTACCGATTATCTCCAATTTCAATAGGGTTCGTCCTTGGGCCAAACAAATGTTGTTTGCTAAATTTCATCTCAATCGGATAATAAATGCGACCTGCATTTTGTTCACAAGAATACATGGACAGGCGGACGGACGGACGGACAGACGGACTGACATGCATAAATCAACTCAGAAAGTGATTCTATGCAGATCATCAAAAGGAACTATGGATCTATCTCGTTTCCTTTTGCCTGTTACAAACAAATGCACAAAGACATAATACCCTGACCACCTTGTGGTGTAGGGTATAAAAAATGTAAAAATTCTGCCTTTAGACTTTGTTGCAGTTTTGTTAATCTCACCGTAAATTCTAATTCGATTTAGCCATGTCCTTCCTCCTGTTGTAATCATGCTATCTTCCGAAGGAACTAAGATAGAAAGTTGAAATTTGGCACACATGTGTTTTGGACCTGAACTTTCCTGAACCTGAACTGTGTTTTGGACCTGAACATTTATCAGCAGAATTTTTTCCATTTTGGTGTTCCCAGTGAGATCTGCTTCATAGGACAGAAAATTGTCAACACAAAAATGGAAGTCCGCGTGTAGCCCCCATATAATAGTACCTTCCAATATTCGGTATTTTGATGTTTAAGAAATCGTATTTGAATATTGTCTAGATCTATCTATGGCAATAAAATGGTAATTCCATATTTTCGACATTTTTATGTTCTTAGCAGTATTTTTCAACGGAATTTTTTTAAATTTTACAAATTTATTTTTTATGTTGTGGGTGGTATTCAAAGTTCGGCACGGTCGAACTGACTGTTTTATTATTTAAATTTTTTTCATTTCTCAGAGTCTCATTTTTTTAGAACTATAATTTCGAATGCAGATTTCTCTAAACTTTCCTCGACCACATTGCGACTTCTACGTAAGTCCATCAAACCGATTTAAACTAGTTCTATTAACGCATGAAGCATCGATAACATTTTAATTTCTTTTTTTTCTCAACTACAAACAAATATTGCATTATTTATAAGTGAGCCGGTGAAACAAGTATGGCAAGAAGAAGATGAAACTTGTACAACGTGTAATCATGGTAATAAGAATGCAAATAATAGTGGCAGCAGCAGGAACAGCAACAGGTGACAATAGTCAATCGATAATTGCCAGACGCTGAGCTATTTAGATTGAGACAACCTGAACGATAGTCTTCATTCATTAGAATATTATCCCCATATGGATTGGGTGGTATTTATTGTTAAGTTTGGGGTGGGCATGGCGGTGTCCACCGGTGGAACAGATGTTGTTGCCAAATGCACAGCGCGTGTACATCGCAATTATAAGTAATATTTTCAGTTGCCTAACAATTAGCTTTATTCTTGTTCGGTGAATATGTCTCAGGTGGTTGGTCGTTTGGGGTGTGTGTTTTCGCTGTTTAGCAATTGTTTACATGTACGGAGTAAACAAATTACTGCTTGTTTTTTGTTGCTCGCCTTATAAATCATCTAAATACTAGTTGGCTAGCACAGGTGGGAATTTTATTATTATTATTATTATTATAATTATTAAAATCTGAGATGCATTGTTTAAAAATTAACATTTTAATGGAATTGATTTAAATATTGGTGACTTAATGCCACACGTAATGGAGGTGGAATTTTGTGTACCACAATCAAGAGGATGTTATATAAAGTTTTTTTTTTTGGAAATCCATATTTGCAAATTCAGATATTAATAGAAAAGAAATACGTTTGGATCGAATTTTTTAGATGCTGTTATAGAGAAAGACTTGTTTGGAAAAACAACCAAATGAAAAAAAAAAAAAAAAAAACATTAAGAAAAATTAGAATACTGGGAAGTTCCACTTTTTGAAAAAAAAAACCGTAAACGTATAGGTAAAGTATAGGTACCCTATACCACATGTGTATTTAGAAGAGCTCCCATAACAGATATACCGGACCAAGTTTCACCAAATGCACAAATTCGGTTGAATTTTGAAAAAATCTCTCCAACTTGGTAATATAAGCCCATATATGGTGAATAATAACCGTGAAATCGGATGAAGATGCATATCGAAGGTATATAAAAACTGAACCGATGTCTATACATTTTGACAGAGGTATTTTTGAGAAATATTTGATATATCTGAACCGAGATATGATATATTTGAACCGATTTTCTCCAAATTTGAAGTACTTGTTTCTAGGACGAATTTGGTTGGAATTTCCAAAATTCAGTCCATTTGAACTGATAATAGCCATTTGGTGCACAATAAACCTGATATCTGATAATGATATACATGAGAGCTATATCCAAATTTTACCCGATCTCGATAAAATTTGACAGAGGTATTTTTGAGTTTCATAAGTTATTTGGTACAAAATGTCGTTCTTGTGCAGTGCATATGAGGGGCATAAAACCCCAAATCGTAGGAAACATATGTATGGGAGCTATAACTATATCTGAACCGAATTTTCTCCAAATTTGAAGAACTTATTTCTAGACTGAATGTTGAAACACATCCTATTTGGACGAATATTACACATTTCACTTGACATGAACAATTTAACCTCTATATTGATTTCAATTCAATTTCATGCTGATCTCCGAACATATGCACTTTATGTGGTTTGCGACGAGTATTTCGAAGTGAAACAAATGAAATAAAAATATTAAAAATCTTGTCCCTATTGTTTTTTTTTCCTTAAATTTGAGTTTTACTTAAAAAAAATAAACCATTAAAAATAATTCGAGTTTTAATAAGTTTTTTTCCTACTTACCATTGAAAAAATGCCGGATACCACCCAAACAATGAGAGCCAAATTTACACTGCCGGTATACATGAGGACACCTGTGGGCGATACAAAAATACCCGAACCGATAATGGATCCAACAATAACGGTACACCCGTTGATAAGGCTCATTTTGGCCTTCAGTGTCACTTCACCGCCCCCATCGGCTTCCACCTTTGGTGCAGCTTCACCATTTCCATTTACAACGGAACTTTTCCGCGATGAATTTTTCCGATTTAATGATTCAGTCTCCATGATGATGATAACAGTGGTGTGGCGTGGTTTACCTCACTGACGACTCACCGACTGACCACGCAGCAATTAATGTTAATTAGTAGGTACTTGCACGCTTATGTTCGTACCGGGCTATTGTTTATTTTTTGGTTCTGAAAATAGACAGAAAGAGGAAGAAATTAAATGGTGAAATGATTAGCTTTGCAAGAGTGAGATGTTCGGGGAGATGCTTTTGAGTAAGATATTCCAAAAAAAACATTTTAGAATAAACATATTTGTGTTGTGTTTACTTTTCAAATTAGTATTTAGGAATAAATAGACGTAACATGGCGAAGATTGCACAGTGTTTTGGAGTCAAAAAAAAAATTAGGTTATACATTTCTTGAAATTATTTATAAAAAATAAGTAAGTAAGTAAGACTATAGCCTTAGTCGTGAGGGGCCGACCATGTGATACCCTACAACATTACAATATATTAGAAGCCCCCTTATGTCCCCTTGGAAGATTTCGCTTTTGAAATGATGTCACGGAACACTGCCTACATATTACCCTTAGCATTTTGACCAGGAAAATTTGCCCAATATTTACGCACTTGTTAGTTGTTGTGGTCCATTTTAAAGCTAAATATAATTCAATGGTCATCCAAAATGCTAGAATTCTTCCCTGTCCTTAACTCTCTTCTCAGGCGAGTTTAGTGGCTTCAATTGTTTGACCAGGAAATTTTTTCTATTTTTGGTTCATTTGAACCTATAAATATTTTGCGATCATCTCCAAAAGTAAGAGTCCTCTCTGTATTCCAAATTTACACTCATCTATAAGATTTGCTTGTCTACGATATTTGGCTATATTCGTCAACGAAATCAGCATAAAAAGTCAGAAGTTTGCATTTTGTGTACTTCGCATATCGCCCGTAAGTAATGTGCTCCATTCCACCCGCCGTCCTTAACTCTAACTTCATGCGAGATTTCGTGTCCTTTGGTTTCTATTCCTTCCTTTATAACGGCTGCAAAATCAGGAACATTTTTAGTTGTTGGTCCATTTCAACCCCCAAATATATTGCGGACATCTTTAAAACCAATAGGACTAGCCCTTTTGAGCCTAACGCTACACTTATGACAATTTTCGCGAGGATTGGACGATAATTGCAATCTGTATTTAATAACCCCAACCTGTGCTGTAAGGTGAAAAAATATTACAAAATATACACTCCAATATTATAAGTCAAATTGAAAAAATCGCATGCGATAAAAAATATGAAAAAAGTAAAAAAATGACACAAAATACTACAAAATCTATATTAACATCATTATTGGCATATTTTTTGCGCTTTTTTAGATTTGATACTTTTATGTCAAGAGGGCATTCTGAATTGACAAAATTTGTAAAAATCGGTACAGCCATTCTTGAGATATAAGCATTTTCGTTAACATCCCCTTCCTTTGTTTATACACATTGTATATATTTCGCTATATATATCCGATATATTTACTATCGGCATCTAACGGTAACGGTCAGAATTGACCTGTTCGTCTATTTGTGATTTCGCCGGGACTAAAAATATTCGCGGTTTAATGGAAAAATTGACTTTTAATTTAACACAAATGTTATAGTCTATTTCACCCACTAAATATTACCCGATGACCATCAAAGCCCTAAGCTCTAGCCCCATGCTAATTTCCGCGTCGATTGGTCCATAATTGCGACCTGTAGAATAACTGCAAAATCAGGATTTTTTTCAGTTTTTGGTCAATTTCGACCCCTAAATATTATGTGATCATCTCCAAACGAAATAGGGTTCTATTCTGACCTTAACCCCACCTCTATTCTAAATTTCGAATTTCGAGGTGTTACATAATTTTTGGTCCAATCAAACTTGTAATACCCCCAACACAAAGTGTTGTAGGGTATAAATATTGCTTTGCTACGGGAGCTACAAGCATCTACTAGTTTTGCCATTTTTTTCAATACCAAGGAAAAATCGCTAATCGTTGTGAAAACTTTTACATTCTAGTAGTTCTGAAATAATTCGTATGCTTATGATTTTTTTTTTTACATTTATTAATTTTTTATCTTTTTTTTCCGTACTTATGTAAATTATACTTCGTATCTTTTACTGCAAATTAATAAGTTAATCCCAACTGTTCAAGTCGAGTTTAATGTCAATGTCAGTTGATTAATTCTATAAAAAGAGCAAAAACAACAGCTCAAATCTGCTCTAGTTTCTATATTTGTACAAATGTTATTGTGATAACAATAATCAAATGAAAAGCTTAGCTTAGAGACGTATCAGTCGATTTTGCAGAAAGATGTATACCCTCAGCCAATGTTCGATTATTTAAATATATTTTGACTTGTGTTATGATATTCAAGTGGTTGAGATTCTATGGAGTAGGATTCGAAGGAATGGGCCTAAATTGTCCATTTCGTATCGGTCCTAAGCAAATATGATATAAATATTGCGAGGTGTAAGGTTTGGACAACATCTACTACTTCCTTCACTTTATAAGAGATTTCTGATAATTTTTAGAAAATGTTAAAATGTGCGTGATGTACCGAAATATTTCACTTTGTCATTCCGTTTGTAACACCCCTAAATATTCGTTGTAGACCCCATAAAGTATATATATTCATAATCAGCATGAAATTCTAAGTCGATTTAACGCTGTCCGTCTGTCTGTTGAAATCACGATACAGCCTACATTATTTGACATAGAGCGTCAAAATTTAGCAGAATAATTTGTATTGTGTCTAGGATGGTTGTTATTGTATATCCGCCCACGTTTTGGTATATACCATATATTTCACGGATTTGTCTAAAAATTGGTATTTGTTGGTCATAATGGGTTCTAGCTCTGGTGGCAAAAGATTGCATTTATAGGTCCACGATTTGGTATAACCCCCATATAATGGTACCTCCCGATATGCGGTATTTTGTCGTACGTCTTAAAATTGGTATTTGTTGGACATAATGGGTTCTGGCTGTGGTGGCGAAACATTGTATGTATAGCTCCATGGTACCTTCAGATAATCAATATTTTGATGATTCTTGCCACATTTCTTCGCTGATTTGTCTAAAAATTGGTATTTTTGTGTCCTAATGGATTCTAGATCCCTTGCCGAAGTATTGTATGTATATGTTCACGTTTTTGTATAGCCCCATATATTGGTACCTCCCGATATGCAATATTTTTATGATTTTGCGACACTTTCCCACGAATATGTCTAAAAATTGGTATTTATGGGACACAATGGGTTCTAATGTTTCCTTTACCCTAAGGTGGAGGGTATTAAAAGTTTGGTCCGGCCGAATTTAATGTTTTTTACTTGTTATGCTTCATCTAATACAGATACAAATATTGGTATGACAAAATTACAAGAAAATCGAACATCTATAACCAATTTTATGCGAAACCATAAATCCGATATTCACCCGTGTTTTCTGGTTAAGATAAAATTGTGACGTTTTGTGCGTGAGGTACCAGAGAGAGTTCGCAGATATATATCAACTTCTTGTATTAGCAAAAATGTTTGTAGGTGTGAAATTTGAAGGGAGTGGGATAATTATTTTGCTTTCTTTGAGAGTTTTGTTTTTCAAAATCTTCAACTCTTTGTGGGAGAGGTACCAGACAAAATGGAAATATTGAGATGCACCAATTCTGATTGGACTCGGATATTAATTTCGCGTTTTTTATGAGCTAAAAGGATATTGAAAATGTTTTCCCTTTGTGGGAGACCGATATATTCCATCTTCACAGCAGATATTTTTTTGTAGAAGTATTGAGATGTGTGAAATTCAAGGAGCTTATTTCACGTTTTACGAGCATCATGGCTATTTCAAATTCTACTAGAAGGAGTGGACCGATATATTCTATCTTTACGGCAGATCTTGTGATAGTGGAAATAATGGGATGTGCACAATTTAAAGAGAACCGGATACTTATTTCGGATTTTATAATCGCTTTGTTTATTAAAAATGTTGACCCTTTGAGAGGGAGGTACCAGAAGAAGGAGACCGACATATTCCATCTTCACACCAGACCTTGGTTTGATATAAGTATTGTGGTGTGTGTAATTTGTTCATTTTCCCACCTGCCATAGCACTTTTGCAAATATTGGGATTCGCAAAGATGGAGCGAAATCCGATCATCCTTTCCCTTTCTGGGCAGCAAAATATTTTCTTTGAAAATTTCGACATTTTGTGGGGGAGGTACTAGAAGGAGTGGACTGATATTGCCCATCTCCGAACTCGATCTAAGTTTGACAAAAATATTATGGTGTACCCTTTGAGAGTTATGAGAGTTATCGTGCCCACCATCCAGACAAACAGACATCGCTAAATCCACTCCAAACGGATTTGGTCCAAAGATACCTAGGGCCTAAAACCATTATTTGGACTAGGTACGTTTTCGCCGTCTTAAATGTTATATGCTAGAGAAGGTATATATTGTTGAGGGTACAACTAGAAAAATGATGATAAACCAATTATAAACAGGATTTTGGCATGCTTGTCGGACTATTATATGCCCTACCAAAAAAATAAATAATTAAATTGTAAAAATAATACTTCTAAATTTACAAGTACCCTTCTTCAACAAAAAGTCCACCTTAAAATTTGAGATTCGTTTTAGCAGTTCGTGTTAGTCCTTTTAAGGACTCAAAGAGTACAATTTTTTGGAAAGATTAATTGGAAAATAATTACCTTTTATGTCAAAAAGTCTTCAAAATCTTTCATTTTTAAGTTAACCGAGGAGAATATTAGTAAAACCATTGCAAGATGGATCCATATTAAATTTTTATCATAATCTATTTCAATATCTCCATATGTAAACCCTACAAACCAACAGATCGACCTCAATATCAAATTTCGGAGTTTCAGCCCTATCCTTTCACTCAAAAGAAAATGTAGTATTTGTATCTTATGGTTATATATGCCAAATACCATCGTATTTAGATTAATATTACAAATTTGGTGAAAATAAAAGACAAATTGGGCGAAGATATATATGGAAGCATTATCTAAATTTTGACCTATTATCTCCGGACAATAAATACGACCTGTATTTTGCTTACAAAAATACATGGACAGACGGACATGCATACATCGACCCAGAATGTGATTGTAAGCAGATGATCAAAAGAACTGTGGGTCTAACTCTACTATTTAATATTCTAATAATTGGCTGGAAAACCACAAGTGGCTATCGATAGAGAACTCCAGCATTTAAATGTGAATAAATCTTTAGTGTCTCGTACCATCGCTTGTTACCGTGATACTGGTAGCGTAGCCCGACGTCAAGGAAGTGGACGGAAGAAAACAGCCACATCAGCAGAGCCATTGCCATTGAAGCCATTGAAATTCCAAAAACTGCAAGAACTTACTCTTCAACAAAAAGAAAATAGACTCAAAAGAGCTAAAGAGTTGGTTCGTTTGGCCGAAAGTGGTGAACTGCGGAATTAGGTTTTCTCCAATAAGAAAACATTCGTTGTCCAGCAGTTTGCAAACAATCAAAATGATCGTGTTTACTTGCCAAAGAGGTCAGTGTTGTGTAGATTATAAAAGTTGATAAATAAGTTGCAAATATCATTTTGTCTTGTAGTTTTAAGGAATATCCCATTGTTTTTATACCCTCCACCATACTATGGAGGGTATATTAAGTTTGTCATTCCGTTTGTAACTCCTCGAAATACTCATATCAGACCCAACAAAGTATATATATTCTTGATCAGCGTAAAATTCTAAGTCGATTTAGCGATGTCCGTCTGTCTGTCTGTCTGTCTGTCTGTCTGTCTGTCTGTCCGTCTGTCTGTCTGTTGTAATCACGCTATCTTTCGAATGAATTGAGATAGGTGGCTAAAATTTTACACACATGTTTATTTTTCCAGTAGGCAGGTTAAGTTCGTAAATGGGCCATGAAGGTCCACGTTTTCATATAGCCCCCATATAACGGTACCTCCCTATATTCGGTATTTTGATGATTTTAGCGACATTATTCACGGGAATTGTTTCAAATTTGGTATTTGAAGTTCAAAATGGACGGAAAATTATCCGTGCAGGTCCACGTCTTGGTATAGCCCCCATATAACGGTACCTCCCGATATTCGGTATTTTGATGATCTTAGCGACATTATTCACGGGAATTGTTTCAAATTTGGTATTTGAAGTTTAAAATGGATACTACATCCTAAGACAGAAAATTGTCTGTGCAGGTCCACGTCTTCATATAGCCCCCATATAACGGTACCTCCCTATATTCGGTATTTTGATGATTTTAGCGACATTATTCACCGGAATTGTTTTAAAATTGGTATTTGAAGTTCGTTATGGGAACTACAGTCTGTGGCAGAAAATTGTCTGTGCGGGTCCAGGTCTTCGTATAGCCCCCATATAACGGTACCTCCCTATATTCGGTATTTTACCTCCCTATATTCGGTATTTTAGCTACATTATTCACCGTTTATTTCAAGTTTCGAATTTGAATATGGTAATGGCTTATGACAAACAATGCCTATGTATGTCCACGCCGTATAGACCCCAAAATAACGGCTATATTCGGTATTTTTAAAACTTTAACAGAATTTTTTAAGGATTTTATTTTTTGAAAATTTCCAAATTCGTTGCAAATGGTGGAGGGTATTAAAAGTTCGGCCCGGCCGAACTTACTGCTTTTTAACTTGTTTTTTTTGGCTTACGGGCTATGCAAATGATGACTTGTTTAAATTACAATCCCATTGTGGACATGCAGTGGTATAAATGAGCTGTATGGCGTTATTTCCACAATTTATTATGTTTTCATCTACTCTCAAAAAAACTTGTAAATTTGCTAAGCGTTACACTCTAAAAACTCTAGAAAACCAAAACAATAGAATGCACGAATCTTTTTGATTAAATCCGCAAATTGAAACATTTCACTTCACTTCTTAACACGCCACAGCTTCAAGCATGACTGATCATTTGTTAAACCAGCAATTTTTTATTTGAAAACATTTAAATCGAGTTCTTTTGGCAAAACCACAAGAAATATTTGCTATAAAATAACACAATAATTAAAGTAACAACCTTATGACCCCCTTTAGTTTATGGTTTAGAAATTTTCAAACTCATATAAAAGAAAAAATAAAAAAATATTCTAATTTAAGAACTTATAGCTGAGTTTATTAACCTTTGAATACAAATGTAGCCACACAGGTGGTCAAGTACGTGTTTTTTTTGGGGGGATGGCAACAGACTTCTTTTGGTCATAATGAAATGTTTGAGGTACCGGCATTTCATCAGACAATACATAATTTATGTTAATTTATTCATTATTGTTATGTATAAAACAATAGTAATAACAACAACAACTACAAAATAAAAAACCAAATCATTGTGAGTCATTGTTAAAAATAATCAAACATACCGGCGACTATGAATATGAAAAATAATACCTAATAGGTTTTTTATTTGGAAAATGGTTCATACAAATTGGATATGGTTGTAAGGAACGGATTGTCGTAGCGGCACAGGAGGGAAGGTATGATTTGTTAAGACCTAAACTAAAGTTTAAATTTTTATCAAATCGGTCCTGAAATTTCTTTATTATTTTATATTTATTGCCAACCAATGACTTACATCAGAAACAATATAAGGTGAGATAAAAAACTGCAACAAAGTCAAACGCAATAATTTTTACATTTTTATACCCTCCACTTGGAAAGGAGGGTATATTAACTTTGTCATTCCGTTTGTAACATCCTTAAATATTCGTCTTAGACCCCATAAAGTATATATATTCATAATCAGCATAAAATTCTAAGTCGATTTAACGATGTCCGTTGGTCTGTCTGTCAGTCCGTCTGTCTGTCTGTTGAAATCACGATACAGCCCACATTATTTGACGTAGAGCGCCAAAATTTAGCAGAGCTATTTGCATTGTGTCTAGGATAGTTGGTATTGAAAATGAGATATATCGGTCCACGTTCTGGTATAGTCCCCATATAACGGTACCTCCCGATATTCGGTATTTTGATGATTTATGCCACATTTTTTTACGGATTTGTCTGGAAATTGGTATTTGTAGGTCATAACGGGTCCCTGAGCGTGTGGCAAAACATTGCATGTATAGGTCCACGTTGTGGTATAGCCCCCATATAAAGGTACCTCCCGATATTCGGTATTTTATTTTTTTGCCACATTTATTCACGGATTTGTCTAAAAATTGGTATTTGTGGGTCATAATGGTTTCCAGCTCCGGTGGCGAAACATTGCATGTATGGGTCCATGATTTGGTATAGCCCCCATATAACGGTACCTCCCGATATTCGGTATTTTGATGGTTTTTGCCACATTTTTTCACGGATTTGTCCAAAAATTGGTATTTGTTGGTCATAATGGGTCCTAGTTCGTGTGGCGGAACATTGTAATTATAGGTCCACGTTTTGGTGTAGCCCCCATATAACGGTACCTCCCGATATTCGGCATTTCAATGGTTTTTGCCACATTTCTTCTAATGTTTCTTTTACCCTAAGGTGGAGGGTATTAAAAGTTTGGCCCGGCCGAACTTAATGTTTTTTTACTTGTTTTTTTTTTTTAATTTTATTGAATGAAAGCAAAAATAGCGGAAATAGCTCGAATTGGTCACCTTTGGCACGAATTGTGGCCTTCAAACGGCCATTGAAACCGCCACACGCTGTCCGAATGTTGCTCTGCGTTATTTTGGCCCATTCCCGGCGAAGCGCTTGCTTGAGGTGATCGACACTTTAGTATTTTTTAGTGTCAACCTTGCTTTCCAAAATACTCCCGACACAATAGTCCAACAGATTGGTATCCGGAGATTTTGGTGGTCATTGTGCGCTGGAAATGAAGAGAGGAACCTCATCTTGTAACGATTCTTGTGTGGCGCAAGGTATGTGTGGCCCAAGGTATGCGGCCAAAATGTTTGCATGTCCAAGGTTTTAATATACCCTCCAGAATATTTTCACGATAATATTCGGTATTAATTCGATACCGATTAATACGAGCGGAGAGCGACCATCGGCTGTTATGGCTGCCCACACTATCACCATGGCCGGCGCTTGAGTTCTGGTGGCCAACCGAAGGTGCACATTTTCAGCTGACCTCTATGGCAAGTAAACACAATCATTTTGTTTGTTTACAAACTGCTGGACAACGAATGTTTTCTGATCGGAGAAAACCAAATACGGCAGTACACCACTTTCGGCCAAGCGAAGCAACTCTTTAGCTCTTTTGAGTCTATTTTCTTTCTGTTGCGGTTTAAGTTCTTGTACTTTTTGGAATTGAAATGGCTTTACCTCGACCTAATTTTTCAGTATTTGCCGAATGGAATATTGCTTTATGTTCAGCTTACGAGTCATTTTTCGGCCACTGCGACGCTGGTTTTGATCATGTCGCTTCTTTACTTTTCGAACCATTTCTGGCTGATGTTGCCGTTTTCTTCCGTCCACTTCCTTGACGACGGGCTACGCTACCAGTATCACGTTAACGAGGGATGATATGAGACACAAAAGATTTATTCACATATAAATACTGGAGTGCTCTAACGATAGCCACTTGTGGTTTTCCAGCCAAATATAAAGAAATAACCAGCTTGAATATCACTCTAGAAATCCATCACGAATTAATTTTTTTCTGGAAAATTCTCACCAAAATTCCTTTAGACGCTTGTAAACAATATAATGAGCTGTCACTGAAATAATTTTAATAGCTGTTGGACGAGTGGCTTGGAAATGACAGCAGTCTGAAGTTGATTGCAGTTTTTTCATCTCACCCTGTATATCATTATTAATATTGTACTGATTTACTTTTAAACAGCCCTGGTTTTAAAAGAAATATTTAAAATTCTGTAGAAATTTAATGAAATTGAAATTAACGGGATTTTGCAGTGAGTGAATAAATTTCCAAAGTATCTGGATAATGACTACAAAATTACTAATTACTCACTACTACTACTTTTTATTCAATATTCTTACACGTGAACATAATAAATGTTATGATGTTGACGTTACAAGTTGGTTTTTTTTGTTATTGCTGTTATTTGTATTTGCCATATGCCTCTCGCCCACCTGTATAAATGTTAAGAGGGGTTTTTATTTATGAATGTAATTCTCGTACTTTTTGCTGGGATAATTTATCTAAGCACGTGATGTAATTTTACAACTGTGACTTTTAGTATTTCATTGATCAGGGAATTTCTTGTGGGATTTTTTTTTCTTGAAATCAAAGTGATGCAATATTTAATATAATTCTGTAATGTTTCGCAAGAAATCTGTGATCATTTTAGTTATTTAATAGAAGATGCGAACATTCAATTAATATCATAAAGAAAATTTATATATAACAATTGATTTTATTCGGGCATTGAATTGTTTGAAATAACAGCATTTACGTACGCATTGTTTTAAAAACTTCACTTGGTACCTTAGACAATATAAGATGCGTGAAATAATTTAATTTGAAAGTGAATGTGCCTCAATTGATTAGTGATAACAACTTTTCAGTGTTAATAGCTGTGCTGTCACTGTCAATTAACCTATAATTGCTTCGAAATCAATTTCGTTGTTGTCGATAAATGATTTTTCTATGTGAATGAATATACAATTTCAATTTCAATTTTTTCCAGTTTTAATTCTATTGATTTAAAATAAAAATCGATTGCAAAATTTGGTCAAGACCCTCGAAATAAGTAAAATCAGCATGTACCTTTATGTGGGCGCTACACCGAAATATAGTCCTACATTGAAAATTTTCTGCTAAACTTTTTTATGGTCCAGGCCAAATCAGGCGAAAAAGTGACCTAGAACCCGAAAACAGCTGCAGTCAGGGGACACTTTCATAAGAGGGTTATACCAAAACGTGGGCCTATATTGATTTTTGCAAGGATGTTTTTTCTTACTAAGAACTCATGTTCCCAAAATGTGACGAAATTAGTATAAAAACAAGTAAATAACATTAAGTTCGGCCGGGCCAAACTTTTAATTCCCTCCGCCTAAGGGTAAAAGAAACATTAGAAGAAATGTGGTAAAAACCATTAAAATGTCGAATATCGGGAGGTACCGTTATATGGGGGCTACACCAAAACGTGGACCTATAATTACAATATTTCGCCACACGAACTGGGACACATTATGACCCACAAATACGAATTTTTAGACAAATCAGTGAAAAAATGTGGCAAAAACCATCAAAATACCGAATATCGGGAGGTACCGTTATATGGAGGCTATATCAAATCATGGACCCATGCATGCAATGTTTCGCCACCGGAGCTGGAACCCATTATGACCAACAAATACCAATTTTCAGACAAATTCGTGAAAAAATGTGTCAAAAAACATCAAATTACCGAATATCGGGAGGTACCGTAATATGGGGGCTATACCAAAACGTGGACCTATAATTACAATGTTTCGCCACACGAACTAGGACCCATTATGACCCACAAATACCAATTTTCAGACAAATCCGTGAAAAAATGTTTCAAAAATTATCAAATTACCTAATATCGGGAGGTACCGTAATATGGGGGCTATACCAAAACGTGGACTTATAACTACAATGTTTCGCCACACGAACTAGGACCCATTATGACCCACAAATACCAACTTTTAGACAAATCAGTGAAAAAATGTGGCAAAAACCATCAAAATACCGAATATCGGGAGGTACCGTTATATGGGGGCTATACCAAATCATGGACCCATACATGCAATGTTTCGCCACCGGAGCTGGAACTCATTATGACCAACAAATACCAATTTTTAGACAAATCCGTTAAAAACTGTGGCAAAAATAATCAAAATATCGAATATCGGGAGGTACCGTAATATGGGGGCTATACCAAAACATGGGCTTATAATTACAATGTTTCGCCACACGAACTGGGACACATTATGACCCACAAATACCAATTTTTAGACAAATCAGTGAAAAAATGTGGCAAAAACCATCAACATACCGAATATCGGGAGGTACCGTTATATGGAGGCTATATCAAATCATGGACCCATGCATGCAATGTTTCGCCACCGGAGTTGGAACCCATTATGACCAACAAATACCAATTTTCAGACAAATCCGTGAAAAAATGTGGCAAAAAAAAACTAAAATACCGAATATCGGGAGGTACCTATACATGTAATGTTTTGCCACACGCACAGGGACCCGTTATGACCTACAAATACAAATTTTCAGACAAATCCGTGAAAAAATGTGTCATAAATCATCAAAATACCGAATATCGGGAGGTACCGTTATATGGGGACTATACCAGAACGTGGACCGATATATCTGATTTTCAATACCAACCATCCTAGACACAATGCAAATTGCTCTGCTAGATTTTGGCGTTCTACGTCAAATAATGTGGGCTGTATCGTGATTTCAACAGACAGACGGACAGACAGACAGACGGACATCGTTAAATCGACTTTTATGCTGATTATGAATATATATACTTTATGGGGTCTAAGACGAATATTTAAGGATGTTACAAACGGAATGACATAGTTAATATACCCTCCTTTCCAAGGTGCAGGGTATAACAAGTAAGCAAAGGCTATAGCCGTGCGGGGCCGCCATGTAATACACTACAACACTATAATATCGTAAAAGCCCCTTTATATACAAATTCGTTTTGGAAGATTTCGCTTTTGAAATTATGTCACTGAGCACTGCCCAGATATTACCCTTAGCATTTTGCCCAGGGACATTTGCCCAATATTTACGCACTCCATCGTGCTGTTAGTTGTTGTAGTCCATTTCACAGCTCATCTATATGATTTGCTTGTCTACGATATTTGGATATATTCGTCAACGAAATCAGCATAGAAAAGCCGAAAGTTCGCATTTTGTGTATTTCGGATATCGCCTGTAAGTAATATTGGTATTTTTTTCACGCAAAAGTAGTGGTCCATTCTGTCCTAAGCTCTAACAACATGCGAATTTTCGTGTCCTTTGGTTTCTATTTGTGACCTTTATAACGGCTGCAAAATCAGGAACAATTTTTGTTGATGGTCTATTTCAACCCCTAAATATACTGCGGACATCTTTGAAAGCAATAGGCCTAGCCCTTCTGAGACTAACCCTACTCTTGTGAAAAATTTCGTGAGGATCGGACGATAATTCTAATCTGTATATAATAACCTCACTCTATGTTGAAGTGTGAAAAAATATTACAAAATATACACTTCAATGTTATAAGTCAAATTGAAAAAATTGCATGCGATAAAAACTATGAAAAATAAAAAATGTCACAAAATACTACAAAATCTAAATTTACATCATTATTGGCATATTTTTATCAGATTTTTTTAGATTTTTTACTTTTATGCCACGAGGACATTCTGAATTGACAAAATTTGTCAAAATCGGTCCAATTTTTTTTTGGAAATTTTTCAAGTTCCATCAAAGTGGTGGAGGATATTAAAATTCGGCCCGGCGGAACTTATCTGCTTCCTTATTTGTTTCCCACTCATTTTTACTCTTTGAGAAAAATCTTGCCCTATTTTGTGCGATTACTCCGCTTAATCCCACACAAAATAAAAAAGAGTAAAGAGTAGACTCTGAAAAAAACTCCCTCTCTTCGAGCAAATTTCACTCTCGAGTAAAAAATCGGTGTTCTGCATTATACACAATAATTATTTATCACCACCGCATACAGGAAAAAGGAAACATGATTTTATTTATTTAAAAGTGTATACTCTCGTGCCATGCAAATAAATATCCGCAAATTACAGATTAAAACACATAGCTAGAGCAACATACACACATACATATGACAAACCGGCATTAATTCTATCATTATCAGCTGGAAGTTGCTATAGATGTCAAAGATCTGCAATTAAGCCTTGTTGTTGTTTTTGTTTTATATTCTTGCTTTTGTTGTGATGACAGCTAAAGCAAACAATTGATAAATCGAAATCTTGTTCTCTTTTTAATCTAGCTATCCACGACAGACAATGAACTTTTTTGTGACGTTATAGACACTCGATGACTATTATCTTAAATTGTCTATAAATTATTTTTGAAAATATTCAGTTTTTTTTGTGTTTGTTTGTGTTTTTTAAAAACTGACCTACCCAAACCATTATTTTTGACATTTCGAAAGAAATCGCTAATACAAAGAATATGACTAAGAAACTTAGTTTGAGCTAGTTTAGCCTGAGTCGATGATTGATTGCTAGAAATAATTAGTGCGTATAAACATTGGGTTCTTTTTTCACAGACTGTGTAGATTTTTTTACACCTAATTACAGTTAATTGCATTGCCAATACAACCATGTAATCATTTTGAATTATCTATTTAGAAATGGTTGGTTTTACGGCAAAGCATTCATTTTGAAAACGTTCATTAGAAAACGATTTGAGTTTTGAAACTCAAATTTGAAAATATAATAAAAACTTTTATGACATTATTATATACAGGGTTAGATGAAAAACTGCAACTAACTTCAGACTGCTGTTGGCCACCAGAACTTAAGCGCCGGCCATGGTGATGGTGTGGGCCACCATAACAGCCGATGGTCGCTCTCCGCTCGTATTAATCGGCCGTGGCATGAGAATATGTATTCGAAAATATTCTGGAGGGTGTATTAAAGCCTTGGCCGCACACCTTGGACATTCCAGCGTACAATGGCCACCAAAATCTCCGCATACCAATCCATTGGACTATTGTGTCTGGAGTATTTTGGAAAGCAATGTTGGCACAAAAAATACCAAAGTGTCGATTACCTCAAGCAAGCGCCTCGCCGGGAATGGGCCAAAATACCGCAGAACAACATTCGGGCAGCGTGTGACTGTTTCATTGGCCGGTTGAAGGCCAATTCGTGCCAAAGGTGACCAATTCGAAGAAATCTAAACTAATTCTAAAATTTGACGCTATTTCCGACATTTTTATACCCTACACCACAAGGTGGTCAGGGTATTATGTCTTTGTGCATTTGTTTGTAACAGGCAAAAGAAAACGAGTTAGACCCATAGTTCCTTTTGATGATCTGCATAGAATCACATTCTGAGTCGATTTATACATTTCCGTCCGTCCGTCTGTCCATGTATTTTTGTAAACAAAGTACAGTTCGCATTTATTGCCCTATCCAGATGAAATTTTGCACAAATCATTTGCTTGGCCCAAGGAAGAACCCTATTGAAATTGGAGATAATCGGTGAATATTTAGATATAGCTCCCATATAAATCTTCGTCCGATTTACCTTTTATTGTGCACCAAACGTGTAATATCAGTCCGAATAATATGAAATTTTGCACGTACGATCAGATTGGACCTGAAAGTAAGTATGCCAAATTTGACCGAAATCGGTTCACATATAGATAGAGCTCCCATATATATTGTTAATCCGATTTGTTATTTTTGTCCTCCGCAGCCGTAATATGCACTCTGTAACAACAATATTTGGGGAAATATATCAAATACAGCTCAGAAATACACTTGCTAAATGTTATCGAGATCGGTTCCGATTTGGATATAGCTCCCATATATTTTTTTATCCGATTTCAAATTAATTGTGCCCCAAATGGGCAATACAAGTCCGAATTTAAAAGATGAAAATGCTTCGGCATATTTAGTTCTTTGAACTTTAAATTATAATTATAATCATAGCGTGTATGATTGAATTCTCCCATAAAAACTTTTAATTGTTATGCAGAGCTCTACTAAATATGCAAAGTGGTGTAGGGTACCATAAACTCGGCCCAGCTCGACTTTAAGACTTTCTTTATTGGTTTATTGTTATTATTATTTTTATCTCACCCTGTATTTGTTTTTCTCTTTTATTTGACAATCATAAAGGGGCAGTAGTGATATTCAAAGATTTGTTTGCCACTGTAATTGTGAGCTGGGTTATTAGAAATTAATTACAAATTGATTTGTTGCAATTTAACAAAGGCACATAGAGTTTTTTTTTATTTCTCAAACACAGTTTGTAATAATAATTGACTTTGTGTTATGTTTTCAACTCTATTTTTTGTTAACAATTTTAAGAAAAAAAAAAAAACAATTTAAATGAAGAGAGAGAGAGAGAGAGAGAGAGAGAGAGAGAGAGAGAAAAACATGAAATGCCAACATAATTTCAAATAAAAACCACTGTAATTGGTTGTGCTCCCCCTGCCAACCAACCAACCAGCACTAGAGCAAAATGTGAAAGGTAATTGTATTATGATCGGAGTATTTAGTATTTTTGGATCATTATTTCCAAGAAACAAAAGGAGAACAACAACAGCATTCAAAGAAGTAAAAGTAAAGAGTTAATGAACTTTGTTAATATTTTTGGTAAGAAACACGAAAGCCATAATGTCTGTGGTTTTTAAATATGACTGGCCAGAATTATTGGAGTGTGATGATGGTGACGGTGATTGCCTTGGAAATTATCTTCAGTCTTTTTTTGAACACATTAGCCCCAAGGGAATGTTTCAATTTCCATTAATAACTTATCTATATGCCATCTATTGTGTATTCTTTCTGTGTGAGAACAATAGATGACCCAAATCTAATTATTGGAGTAAAAGTTTTGCTTTTTTTGATTAAAACCTCAGAGACAATCAGTTTCACGTTTATTGTTTTAGTGGCTTGTTTGGCTGCACCGTATATGATTGAATATATGTATGTTTATATTTATGGCTTAATTAACAGAGTTGTAATATATGTGATTGGAGGGATTGAATCCATAAACGGAAGGGGAATGTTTACGGAGATGAAAAGTAAGTCTTTGAAGTAGAAGGGGGTGAGATAAGGCAAACTTCACGTTATCTTCGATTTTTTCTCCTAAAAATCACTTACTTGTTGGTAAATTTGCTCCTGGAATTTTCGTAAAGGGTCACTATATAATATCCTATATTACTCTGGATTTCCTATAACAAATATGTGTGTATTCGGGTCTTGTGGAACATACATGCAAAATCAAATAAAAAATTGTGTAAAATAAAATACCGCTGAACAACATTCTTTATCGGTTTCATTGGCCGTTTGAAGGCCATAAGTCGTGCCAAAGGTGACCAATTCGAACAAATCTAAACTTATTCTTGCTTTTAGGCTTAATTCCGTCGGAAGTACCAAAATTCACTCTATTTGGACTGATATCTACCATCGGGTTCACAATAAACGTGAAATCGGTCGAAGATATATATGGGAGCTTCAGGGTGAGATTAAACCATTAAACCGACCGACTTTATGATACCCTACACCATTTTGCATATTTATTAGAGCTTCACATAACAAATAAACGTTTTAATTTAATTTTTTTTTAATTTTTAATTTGTGAGAATAAAATTATACCAACTATGATTATAGTAATAATTAAAAGTCCAAAGGAACTAATATATGGGAGGAATATCCTCTTCTTAATCGATTTCTACTGACTTTATCGAGGCATTTGCGCCTTTTCAATTCGGGCTTTTATTATCCATTTGGTGCACGATTAACTTGAAATCGGATAGATATATATGAGATCTATATCTAAATCTAAACCGATCTCAATTAAATTTGGAAAAGGTATTTCTGAGCTGTATTTGATATATTTCCCCGAATATCGTTACTACGGAGTCCTTATTACGGCTATGCAGGGCAATTTCAACAAATCGAATAAACAATATTTATGGGAGCTATAGCTATATCTGAACCGATTTCCACCAAATATTACACTTTTGCTGCACAAAAAAAGGCAAATCGGACGAAGATATATATGGGAGCTATATCCAAATAATAATCGATCTCGATAAAATTTAGCAAGGGTATTTCTGAGTCATATTTGATATATTTTCCCTAAAATAGTTGTTTCAGAGTGCATATTACGGTTGCGGAGGACAAAAATAACAAATCGGATGAACAATATATATGGGAGCTATATCTATATCTGAAACGATTTCGATCAAATTTGGCATACTTATTTTCAGGTCCAATCTGATCGTACGTGCAAAATTCCATACAATTCGGACTGATATTACACGTTTGGTGCACAATAAAAAGCAAATCGGACGAAGATATATATGGGAGCTATATCTAAATTTTCACCGATTATTTCCAATTTCAATAGGGTTCGTCCTTGGACTAAACAAATGATTTGTGCATAATTTCATCTGGATCGGGCAATAAATGCGAACTGTACTTTCTTTACAAAAATACATGTACAGACGGACGGACGGACATGCATAAATCGACTCAGAATGTGATTCTATGCAGATCATCAAAAGGAACTATGGGTCTAACTCGTTTCCTTTTGTCTGTTACAAACAAATGCACAAAGACATAATACCCTGACCACCTTGTGGTGTAGGGTATAAATACAGAGGTATTTTAGGCGGTATATGATGTCACGTACACTGATATCAAACAACTAAATTCAGCTGGTCAAATATTTAAAAAATGTCCACCCTTTGGAAGGAATTTAAAAATTAGCCTAAAAAAATGGTGCTAAAGTTATAAAAATTCCGAATATCCTAATAGATGTACCGCCTAATATTGTAATATTGCCGAAGATACTTTATGCAAAATATGTAAGGATTCCAAGGAATCCTAAACCAAAAAGTACAAAAAAATCCTTTATTTAGATTATTTAGACTTTATCCAGCTCTACTTTCATAATCTACTGGATTTTCACTGAATTTTGTTTCACAGTGTAATTATGTTTTTAATAAACGACATTAAATACTCATGTTTTAGGTCAAAAACGCGGACCGGATTAGCCAGGTTTTGATATAAACACAAAGCTCTAAATACAACAATGTTATATCAACAAAAGGACATAAGAAGATTGCCAACGGACTTTGAATTTTATGATGATCAAGAATATATACTGTAAGGGATCTCAGGGATTTCATGGTGTTGGAATGACAAATTGAAAATATCAATTGAAATCATAAGTGATATCGAAAAAAAAAAAATTTATTTGCCATTTCAAATGATTTTCTTTAGGAATCATGTTTCCTCCATAGTATCCTAAAAGTCATTGGATGGACGTAGTAGTAAACCACCGAATCGTAATTTAAACACCTCCTCCAGCAGACCGGCATTTGATGAAATATAAACAGCCAAGTGATTAACTGCCACCATACCATCATTAACAACAGCAAGTTGTTGTGATAAGTTTTGTTTTTGTTGTTTTCTATTTTTTGATACGTCAAACGGCGACAAGTTCTCAAAATAAAACTGGCAACTTTCCATTCTTTTGCTTTCTTTCTTTCGTTATAAACTGGAAACTATGAAAACACCAAAACTAGCCGGCTGCGTGTGTGTGTATGTAAGGAACTACGATAAACGTGTTATTGTTATTGTTTTGTGTCCTGCTTTCATGTGTTATGACAAACATTGACTGTTTTTTTTTTCGGCTGAAATTGGGGTCAAGGATATTGCGTATCCTTTTGGAATTACTAATGGTTAAGTTTATGTAATGTTTTTTTTTCTTTTGGTCAAAGTGAGGGAGTTTGTTAGAAGGTTTGCGTGTGATGATTTATACACATTCACTAGGGAGGACAAAGGACTGTAAAAAAATAACAATTGTATTTATGGTCAAATAGTTAAAAGCCTCGAAAATAGATTCGTGATCTTATTCTATGAATGTATTACGATTTTAAATACTAAATAATTTTACGTTATCTGTACACATGAGTAATAGACATGTCGACACCCCGTCTCAACGGAATCATTAGAAATTAAAAAAAAAAAACTTTATATATTACTTTTACATATAAGGATAGTGAAAATTCCAAGCTTATTATTGACAAATTCTGATTATTGGCAAATTCTCTGATATATCATCTAGTGTAGACTATGAGCGACAGAAGTAAGAAACAAGATTCTAATTTAAAGTCGGCATAATCCTTCCTATTGCACCTATATTAATAAAAGAGTAAAGTGATAGACTAATTGACTGAAGCTAGAATCTTCAAATTTTGAGTGAGGGTCACTCTTGGTCCGAAGGTGTCAGATAAGGATAGGTTATTAGAAATTCGTTTTAGAACGGTACGAAAAGTTCTCAATATGATACCCTTTGTAAATTTGGATTGAAAGTGAATAATGGAGTGTATGATGAGTGTACCCAATTTTATGGAGGGTATATTGGCTTTCTCATACTGTTTGTAACTCCTCGAAATATTCAAAATAGACAATACAAAGTATATATATTCTGAATCAGTGTAAAATTCTAAGACGATCTAGCAATGTCCGTCTGTCTGTCTGTAGGAGACTAACATTTTGAATTTACCAGTCGGCAGGTTAAGTTCGTAAATGGGCCATGTCGGTCCACATTTTCATATAACCCACATATAACGACACCTTCCGATATTCGGAATCTACTGCAATTATTTTTAATGGGTACTACAACCTAAGGCAAGAAAATTCGTATATATAACATTTCTTCGTATAGCCCCCATATGAAGGTATTTCCCGATACTCGGTTCCTTTATGATTTTTGCGACATTATTCAACGGAATTGTAACAATAACGGTACCTCCCGATATTCGGTATTTTCATGACATTACATATTTACCGGACTTATTTCAAATTTCGTATTTGAAGTTCGTAATGGGTACTACAGCCTATTACAAAAAATTTCGTAAGCCGGTCCACGTCTTTCTATGGCCCCATATAATAGTTTTCAATTTAGTGGTAGTTTTCAGATTTTTCAAGTTCCAAGTGTACGAAAAGTAATAAAATTTACTACATTTGATACCATTTCGCTTAGAGTTAAAAAACTCAAATTTGGAATGGTAATCAAGGTTGGGGAGTAGGGTCTATGTAAGGAGGTAGTTTTGGAAGTGTGTATACGAAAAGTAGTAAAAGGTACAAAATTTGGTACCATTTGAATTCGGAAGAACGGATGGTGCTGGAATGCTGAAACTTGGAAATACGATTACTATTAGTACAATAGGTTTAGAAATCAGTACTTATGTCTGCTAAATTTGTTACAATTTAAATTTGGGGAGAACCAATGGAGTTGGAATCCTGAAATTTGGAGTAAAGATTTATGTTGGAGTGTAAAATTGGAGTTTTTTTTAGAAAGTTTTGAAAATTTGTACTTAAGTGTACTAAACGGTACTATATATGGTACCATTTGGATTTGGGAAAAACGAAAGAGCTGGAATTCTGAAATATGGAGTTAAGATGTATGTTGGAGTGTAGGATTGGCGTTTTTTGGAAAGCTTTGAAAATTTGTAGTTATGTGTAGTAAATGGTACTAAATTTGAAAGAATTGAAATTTTGGGAGAACCTGGAATTTGGAAATTAGCTATATCTTGGATTGTGTGATGTACGGGGCAAGATGATGAAACTCCAACCAACTTCAGAGTGGTGCGATTACTAAGTCAGCTAGAAATCTGAAATCGAAGAAGAACGGGGTCGATGTAAGTAGGTAGTTTTGGACGTGTGTATACGAAAAGTAGTAAAAGGTACGAAATTTGGCATTTGAATTCGGAAGAACGGATGGAGCTAGAATGCTGAAATTTCGAAATAAGATGACTATTACATTGTACTGACTGAGGCATGTAGGTAGTGTTAGAAATTCGTACTTATATCTACTAAATAGTACTAAATTAGGTACAATTTAAATTTTGGGAGAAGTGATAGAGTTGGAATCCTGAAATTTGGAGTTTAGGTTTATTTTGGAGTGTAGGATTGGGGGTTTTTTGGAAAGCTTTGAAAATTTATAGTTATGTGTAGTAAATGGTACTAAATTTGAAAGAATTGAAATTTTGGGAGAACCTGGAATTTGGAAATTAGCTATATCTTGGATTGTGTGATGTACGGGATGAGATGATGAAACTGCAAACAACTTCAGAGTGCTGTCATTACTAAGCCACTCGTCCGACAGTTGTTAAAATTTTTCCAGTGACAGATCTTTATATTGTTTACAAGCGCCCAAAAGCATTTTGGTGAGAATTTTCCAGAAAAAATTCACACACGGAATTCAAGTGTGATAGTGTGATTTCTTTATATGGACACATTTTCAAAAGTGTTAATTTCCAAGTGGTGTATTGTATTCAATTTTAGGTCGGTCTGAACTTTACTGTGTTTTGTCTCATTTTTATTTGATACCAATTTCTTAATTTTTTTCAGTATTTCTTTTTTTTTTTGTCTCTTTTTTTTGTCTAACATTCCAAATTGTATATTTACCAAACTTTTATCAACATTGCAGATTATACACGAAAGATAAGATGGTCCAAATTTATCTTTTAACTGCGTCGTTCATCAACATTACAGCAGACGAAAAATAAATAAATTTGTTTCTTAACTCACATTCATTGAGAAAATTGACTTTTAAAATTTTTCGGAGTTATTTTTAAAATTAAGACACTAAATATTAGGAGAAAATTGATTAAAAACATGTTTTCGTGGAGAATTAGCATAAATTTAAATATATCTACAATTTAGGGAGGTACATTTAAATCTATTTTAAATGATTTTGATAAAACCCAAAGTATTTATAAAAAAATTAAAGATTTATAAATGCTATATAAACGAAAATTGGATATGAATTCCAATTAAAAATTTAATTTTCAAAACTTTGTTATACATTTCAAATGTTCAAGCTAGCAAAGTTGGTCACTCCAAGATGAAATTGGTTTCGTCCCACTATGGGGATATGTACAGAAAAACAACATTGTGGTATCCATTTGCGGAAAGAAAATCAAAAATGCTTCCAGACTTACGATTTTTGAGAAGTGAACCCATCGGGAAACATCATAGTGGCCAGACTTATATTTCAAAGTGAAATTGTTTTCGGCCCACTTTGGGCAAATGGTCAAGAATACATCCTTGTGTGCCCATTTTTGGAAAGATTTTCAGGATGGCTCTTTTGACTGTATTGATCGAATGGAACTGTTTTACATTTTATATGGGTAGTTTGTAATATGTACCACCTGACTACAGAGACGGACGTTTTTCCATACAATGCTTTGTAATTTGATATTTGTAGTTCGTAGTGACCATCACTACACCCTTTGATTGAAAATAATCTATATTGGTTCACATTTTCCTATATTGGTCCCCTAAATAATTTGGGATTTCAATTTTCTACAAAAGCAACAGATACAGTGTGAGATAAAATACTGCAACAAAGTCAAACGCCATAATTGTTACATTTTTTTTAAATTTTATTGAATGAAAGCAAAAAATTTCGGAAATAGCATCAAATTTTAGAATAAGTTTACATTTGTTCGAATTGGTCACCTTTGGCACGAATTATGGCCATCAAACGACCAATGAAACCGTCACACGCTGCCCAAATGTTGCTCTGCGGTATTTTGACACATTTCCGGCGAAGCGCTTGCTTGAGGTGATCGACACTTTGGTATTTTTTAGTGCCAACCTTGCTTTCCAAAATACTTCGTACACAATAATCCAATGGATTGGTATCCGGATATTTTGGTGGCCATTGTGCACTGGAAATGAAGCGAGGAACCTAATTTTGTAACCATTCTTGGGTGGCGCGTGCTGAGCAAAAGCTACATATTCAGTGTGAGATAAAATACTCCAACAAAGTCAAACGCCATAATTGTTAATATTTTTTTAAAATTTAATTGAATGAAAGCAAAAAATGTCGGAGATAGCATCAAATTTTAGTTTAGATTTGTTCGAATTGGTCACCTTTGGCACGAATTATGACCTTCAAACGGAAATGAAACCGTCACACGCTGCCCGAATGTTGCTCTGCGGTATTTTGACACATTCCCGGCGAAGCGCTTGCTGGAGATAATCGACGCTTTGGTATTTTTTAGTGCCAGCCTTGCTTTCCAAAATACTCCAGACACAATAATCCAACGGATTGGTATCCGGATATTTCCAAGGTCTGCGGCCAAAATATTTGCGTGCCCAATGCTTTAATACACCCTCCAGTATATTTTTCTTCAACCAATTTTGGATTAAATGTGCATCAAATGGCCAATATAAGTCCTAATAACCTGAATTTTGGTACATCTTACCAAATTCAGTCAGATATAGCTATATATATGTTTCATCCGATTTGGGGTTTAAAGTCCCTCACATGCTTAATATGCACTGCACAAGAATGATATTTGATACTAAATGTCAGATACGTCCCAGAAATACCTCTGCCAAATTTTATCAAGATCGGTTCAGATTTGGATATAGCTCCAATATATATCCTTAATCCATTTCGGGTTAATTGTGCTCCAAATGACCAATATCAGTCCAAATGACCTGAATTTTAGCACATCCTACCGAATTCAGTCTAGAAGTAAGTACAACAAATTTGGTAGCTCCCATATGCGATTTGGTTTTTAAGTCCCTCACACTCGCAATATGCATTCGACAACAATGATATTTGGTACATGATATCTTATAGAGCTCAGAAATACTTTTGCCAAATTTTATTGAAAATGACTAAGATTTGGATATAGCTCCCATATATATCTTTAATTTCAGTTTTATTGTGCAAATAATGGCTAATATAAGCCAAATTGGAGTGAATTTCGGGACGTACGTTTCCATTTTAATATAATCCTTCTCGAAATGAGATCATGCACTATATACCAATGTTGCAAAGATTAAAATGTAATGATAGTTCCCTCTAAAACAAAACTATAACTGCTCTAAAGCCAAACGCTGATAGGCTTTATGATATACTTCAAAAAAATTCTTTCGTTACGGGAGCTCTTCTAAATATGCATAGTGGTGTAGGGTATCAACTACTCGGCCTTGTCGTGGGGACTTTCTATATTATCTATTATTTCCGTTTAAAATATATATATTAAACACCTCTTAAAAAATAAAAATTGCTGGTCTCAAAATAAGAATTTAGCTTAGACTTAGTTAATACATGTTAAGTTATAATGGTCTGCAGTTCTGCCGTTCCTTATTACTATCAGTGTCCAATTTTATCTCTCTTATACAACTCTTCAAAACTAGAACATAAAATTTAGTTAATTTTCCATTTGTATAAACACTAATTTTATATAAATATTTATTTAGCAAAATTAAATATATATAAAACAAGCAAAACTGTTTTATTTTTTTGTCTCTTCATTAGAGTACAGCAACACCATTGCAAATTTGCATAGGATCATAATAAAATATTATACTCAAAAATAGATTTTTAGATTTTTTTGATCGGCCAACTTTGAACACGGTCATAAAAATAATCACACGATTCTTAAAGTTGTTCCATTTTATTTTTATTTCCAACTAGGCGGGCACCGACGAAGTTTATGATTTTGTTTTGCTATCAAGATTTTTTTTGTTTCTTTTTTTGAATCGTTAAAGAATCCACTTCAAATGCACGTTTATTTAAATTAGACATGAGCACAAAATGAACGTCATTTCAGGATTATAAGTTTGCAACATTTTTTTTGTTTCACTTAATACCTGAGAGGTATTTTTTCGGATAGGGGTTTCCATTCGTTTCTTAAAAAATTGATTTTGAAATACAGCAAATACTGTATGCTCTTCACTTTTTGAGAGTACCACACATGCACATAAAACTGTTTCTGTTTATCTTACTTCTAGCTTGCCTCCAGCGGAAGCGCACAACAAACACTCAAGAATATAAAATGATTTAAAAGAACCGATTTATTTTACCGTACCTAAACAACAAGCACCGCAAAGCGTTCCGCCGTTTTCAGCACTGAAACGTTATTTGAGATACGGGAGTAGCAGAACTGTTCAATTCAAACCTCTGATGTGGTTGGTTGGTTGGTTGGAACGACCGGTAGACTGTACGACCGGTTGGTTGGCTGGTTTTTTTCGGTTGTATGGTTTGATTGTTGTTATGTTGTTTGCTGCCATCTCCACCTTTTCACGTTACTCCACACCGGGTATTTGTTGTTTGAAATGAAGGTGGGGATGTGGTTGGTTGTACAATGTTCGATGTCTAACAACAACTTGTTCCTTGGTTAGCTTTTTGGAGGCTCGCTTGTTTTCATATTATGTTGTTGTTGTTTATCGTAGTTTCCAAACTGGTTTTGTATGTGACGTGACAACGTTCTTTTTCGTTGTCTTCGTCTAGGCATTCAGCGTCTCCAAACTTGTAGACCAAGTTAATGGTGTCTAACGTTTTCTTTTATTTTTGGTTATAACTTGATTTGTCAGAACTGTTATTGACCCCAACCGATGGCCATGTACTGTAGCCAACATCATGTCTGTGATGTGAATGTTGCAAGCACATTTTATGGACGCATACATGGTTTTTTGGTTGTTTCAACCCTTAAAGAAATTTGACACACAAAAAAGGCGCGAAAAGCTCTGTTGGAAATGTGTAAATCAGAAATAATAAATCACGCGGCCAGGGTGAGAACGACAAACATAGAAAATTTGGTCATGGGAAAGGATTCACACTTGCAGAAAAATAGTACGGTTGGGTACTGCTTGTAGGAAAGTGTTGAAAGTTGAAATGTAGGTTACGGTTTGAAATTCATGGTCGAAGGCAAACGGCATCTGTGTCAAAACTATATTTAATATGTACTGTACTTGGTTTAACATTGGGCGCCAAAAAAGCAAAGTATTTAAATATTAACAAACAAATACCGACCATCGCTTTTGTAAATCTTCAATATTTCCCTGAACATATGAAAATAAATAAAACAAGTTAAAAAGCAGTTAGTTCGGCTGGGACGAACTTTGAATACTCCCCCCATTTGGAAGAAATTTGGAAATTTAAAAAAATAGAATAAATAAATAAATAGGATCCCTTAAAAATTCTCTTAAAATCTTAACAATACCGAATATAGGGGGTGACCGTTATTTTGGGGTCTATACAAAGACGTGGACCTGCATAGGCAATTTTCTGTCACAGACTGGAAATGGATTGGAAATAATTCCGCTGAATAATATAGCTAAAATCATCAAAATACCGAATTTAGGGAGGTACCGATATATGGGGCTATACGAGAACCTGGGCCAGCATATATAAATTTCTCTCATAACCTGTAGTACCAGTTAACAGCTTGAAATACGACATTTGAAACAATTCCGTTGAATAACATAGCTTAAATCAACAAAATACCGAATATTGGGGCTATACGAAAATGTGGACCTATATATACAGTTCTATGCAAGGAAGTTTCTTACATGCTGGGAATACAAACTGAAATATTAAATATCATTGTTTTGGTGTGCATATTGTGAATGTGAGGGTCTTTAACACCGAATCGGATGAAACATATATGTGAGAATCAATTTTCACCAAATTTGAAGTATTTCATTCCCAGCTGAATTCAGTCGGATGTGCCGAAATACATCAGCAAACCTTCTTACGAACAATTTTTACAAGAGCTTCATATACACCTCTGACTTTTACATCGATGCTGATTTCGTTGATGAACATAGACTGATATCGAATACACAGGAAATCACATAGAGGGAATTAAATTTTTTATACCCTCCACCATACTATGGAGGGTATATTAGCTTTATTATTCCATTTGTAACTCCTCGAAATATTCATGTCAGACCCAACAAAGTATACATATTCTTGATAAGCATAAAATTCTAAGTCGATTTAGCGATGTCCGTCTGTCTGTTGTAATCACGCTATCTTTCGAACGAATTGATGTAGAAGGCTACAATTTGCACACATGTTTATTTTTACAGTATGCAGGTTAAGTTCGTAAATGGGCCATGTAGGTCCACGTTTTCATATAGCCCCCATATATCGGTACCTCCCGATATTCGGTATTTTGATGATTTTAGCGACATAATTCACCGGAATTGTTCCAAATTTGGATACTACAGCCTAAGACAGAAAATTATCTGTGCAGGTCCACGTCTTCGTATAGCCCCCATATAACGGTACCTCCCGATATTCGGTATTTTGATAATTTTAGGGACATTATTCACCAGAATTTTTTCAAATTTGGTACTTGAAGTTCTTCATGGGAACTACAGTCTGTGACAGAAAATTGCCTATGCAGGTCCCATATATCAGTACCTCCCTATATTCGGTATTTTGACGAGTTTAGGTGCAAAACCCACCGAAATTGTTTGAGATGTCGTATTTGAAGTTCGTAATAGATGCTACAGCCTGTGACAGAATGTTGTCTATGCTGGTCCAGGTCTTCGCACAGCTCCGATATAACGGTACCTCCCTATATACGATATTTTCATGATTTTAGCTACATTATTCACCGTTTATTTCAAGTTTCGAATTTGAATATGGTAATGGCTTATGACAAACAATGCGTATGTAGGTCCACGTCGTATAGACCCAAATATAACGGCTATATTCGGTGTTTTTACTGCTTTTTAACTTGTAAATATTGTTTTGTTTTTTGATTAACCATTAACACAACATAGAGCATAAATATGTCCAACAATGTCCAACACATTCTATTATTACGTATAGGGATGTTTCTTAGAGGAATCTTCCTTCTAGTTAAAAGGGTTTCAGATCTGCAGAAACTTTTCCGCAAGTTGTAATGTTGTAGGGTATCAAATGGTCGGCCTCACCCGACAATAGCCTTCACTTACTTTTTTCATAATTTGCTTCACTAATAATTTTGGAAAACATATATATTTTTTCTCTCTCTCTCCCTCTCTAAAATTATCTCTTTTTCAAAATAATAATGCCATGATGTAGATACATAATGATTTAACATAACATTTAAAAAAAAAAAAACATTAAACATATGAAATATAGCGCATCAAACAAGTTTGTGTACTTTCACACAATGTTTAATTTATCTATGTTCTTGTTATTCGATAATGATAGCGTTTCATCAATTTGATTTGGTAGTTCACAAACTTGTGGCAGAGATTCTTTTCCTATCTTCTATTAAAAAATTTCTTTTTTTCGAATTTTAGCTAAATTTTTCACCTATCTATGAACGATAGATGAACATTATGTAGGTGTATGTTTAGACGTTTTTCAAATGTGGTCCATGATATTGAACAAAGATAATGTTCAAAAATTCCATTTCGTATGAAAAATGTTTATTTTTTGTTTCAAACCTGTATGTATATATTTGTACGTATGTTGCCTTCGATTCTCTACATACAGGTGAGTAAAGTAAACAAAACATTTACAAGAATATAGCAGGGATAAATTAAAATTTATTGACTTTGCTGCAAACATTCCCCATGATAGTGAATAATGATTTAAACTAGTGGTTGGTAAACAGACCAGTAAAAGAAAGCTTTTTAAAGTTTTTTGTTTTTTTTTTGTGTTTTTTGTTTGGGCTATTCTTCTTCTGTTTTTTTATTTTGTGAGTAGAACATAAAAGTGATTAATCATAGTTAGCGCAGTTTTCCTTTTCTTTTTCTAGCTCAGATACATACTAGTTTCTGTGAACCATTTCATTTCTAAGGGAATCATACTAGAGTTCCCCTACTAATCCTGCTCTCGCATAAAAACCAATTATTCATCAACGACTAATCTATGGAGGTATGTTCTGTTTATAAAAATAAGTTATATATTTTTTGAAGATTTCATGGCTTCTGTGAAGTTCAAAAAGGTCAAAGTTATTTTGTTACGTAACTGCCAACCCGAATAGTTATAATAAAAAAAAGTTCCTCCAATGACAGGCAATTCATGTCTGAGAAGTTGTCATCAGCAGATGACGCTGTTGCCCAGATTTCCATTGTTCCGTCCAAAATAAACAGGGTGAGATGCTAGAACTGCAACCAAATTCAGACTGCTGTTATTTCTAAGGCAATCGTCCGACAGCTGTACAAAAGCACTTTGGTGATAATTTTCTAGAAAAGAAATTATTTGCGATGGAATTCAAGCATGATAGTGTAATTTCTTTATATTTGGCTGGAAAACCACAAGTGGCTATCGTTAGAGCACTCCAGCATTTAAATGTGAATAAATCTTTTGTGTCTTCTACCATCGCTCGTTACCGTGACGACGTCAAGGAAGTGGACAGCAACCAAACAGCAGAAATGGTTGGAAAAGTAAAGAAGTGACTTGATCGAAACCCGCGTCGCAGTGGCCGAAAAATGGCTCGTGAGCTGAACATACCGCAATATTCGGCAAATATTGAAAAATGAGCTCGGGGTAAAGCCATTGAAATTCCAAAAATGCAAGAACACAACAGAAAGAAAATAGACTCAAAATAGCTAAAGAGTTGCTTCGCTTGGCCGAAAGTGGTGAACTGCCGAATTTTGTTTTCTCTGATTAGAAAACATTCGTTGTCCAGCAGTTTGTAAAACAAAATGATCACGTTTACTTGCCAAGGAGGTCAGCTGAAAATGTGCACCTTCGGTTGTCCACCAGAACTCAAGCACGGGCCATGGCCGATGGTCGCTCTCCGTTATACATTTATATCCATATTCATCTCAAGTTTCTGGTTGAGAGAAATGTTTAGATACAGCATGTTGTAAAGAATCGCCGACATGTTTCGCAAGTTATGAAGATATGAGTAATGGAAATTGTGACTCTTTGTGGGTGAAGTACCAGATGGGGTTGACTGATTTATATCATCTGCACAACAGAAATTTGAAATTTGTTTTTAAAAATATTGAATCCTATGTGGGCAGGTGGCAAGAGAAACGATCCGATCTCGACCATCTTTATAACAGATCTTCTGATGATGGATGATGGAGATGTAGCAAGTCTTGAATGGAATCGGATGTTAGTTTAGCTTTTTATGAGCTTCATGGATATTTAAAAATTTTTTGACCTTTTGTGGGGGAGGTACTTGATGGAGTGGACCGATATTGTCCATTTTCACACCTGACCTAGCACTGAGGCAAATATTAGGATTTGCAAAGTTGGAGCAAAATCGGATTATAGTTTCTCTTTCTGTGCAAAAAAAAATCTTTTTTTTTTTGAAAATTTTGACCATTTGTAGGGGAAGTACCAGAAAGAGTGGACCGATATATTACATCTTAACACCAGACCTTGAGTTAATATAAATATTGGGTAGGGTGAAATTTGAAGACAATCGGACTCTTACATCAGATTTTATAAGAGTTGTAATTATTTAAAATGTTGACCATTTGTGGGGGAGGTACCAGAAGGAGTGGACCGATATTCTGCATTTTCGCACCAGACCTAGCACTGACACAAATATTAGGATTTGCAAAGTTAGAGCGAAATCGGATTTTCCTTTCTGTGCAAAAAATATTTTTTTTGAAAATTTCGACCATTTGCGAGGGAGGTACCAGAAGGAGTGGACTAATTTATTCCGTATTAACACCAGACCTTGGGTTAATATAAATATTGGGATGGGTGAAATTTGAAGTCAATCGGACTCTTATATCACATTTTATGAGAGTTGTAATTATTTGAAATTTTGACCCTTTGTGGGGGTACCAGAAGGAGTGGACCGATATTGTCCATTTTCACATCAGACATAGAACTGACGCAAATATTAGGATTTGCAAAGTTGGAGCAAAATCGGATTTTCCTTGAAAATTTCGACCTTTTTGTGGGGAAGATACCAGAAGAAGTGAACCGATATTGCCCACCTCCGAACTCGATCTAACTTTGACGATAATATTACTCCCTTCGAGAGTTATCGTGCGCACCAGCAGCCAGACAGACGGACGGACATCGCTAGATCGATATTCTGAAACGGATTTTGTCCAAAGAGACCTAGGGTCTAAAACCGTTATTTCGACTAGGCACGTTTTGACCGTATCAAATCATATATACCCTCTATAGCCATATGGCTGAGGGTATAAAAATTAAAAATTATGGCGTTTGACTTTGTTGCAGTTTTTTTATCTCACCCTGCATTACAGTTATGAAAAGTTTTGAACTAAGTTTTAACATGGAAAGATTGTCTTAATTTTTATTAAACTCGTTGGATTGGTGACAATTTAGAGCATACTTTTTCGGCTTTCGGTTAACTATATTTTATTTATTTAAATGAGAAAATAAAAAAAAACAAATTACAATATCTAAGAACGGAAGCTTCCAAATTGATTATGTTATGATAAACTTTCCACGCCTCGCCTGATAAGTAGCTACTAAAAAAATCCATTTCACATCTTATTATTTTTCAAATAAATTGCCATAATTATGTATTTCTATTCATTCATCTAACTATCTGTTCGGCACCTTTTGTTGATAAATATTTCAATTTTTATTTCCCCTATAAATATTGTTCACCATAATTCAATTCAACAATTAATTTGTTAAGCATGATATAGCTATGTATGTACATAAATAGATACATATCACTAATGAATGAAAAAAATACTTCTAATGTGACTGACAATGGCCAGACGACGTACTTATGTCGTCTGACTACCTTTTACAATGATCATTGACAACAATTGCAACAATTAATTGTTACTGAGATTCCAAAAACATTTTCAATGTGCCAACAACTAACTAAACGACAGATAAATGACAGTATCTTACATGGCCACATACTGTCATACTGTCTTGCTATTGTCATCAAGAGGCAAGCGCATGAGCCAAGATGAACTCGGACTACTGCAATACAAAAGACACAAACAACCACATCACCACACCTTAGTGACTGAAGATTGACTGAGTACAACTAAATTTCTCACAAACGTTTGGTCATCTCACACAAAAGATTAATTAACAGAGTATATTTTATTCGCTATGAAGAGATACAACTTTGTACAGTGATTGGAAGACATACATGGATATGACCCAGGTACCCAGTGAATATAATTTTCTGAAGAATATTTTAGGAAACAGTCTTTGTAGGCCATGAAATCATTATAGATGGGCTATGAAGGCAGGAAATCCTTACTGGTAGGTTGTGAAAGCAGAGAATCCTCATAGTCGAGTTTAAAAATCAGCGAGTCCTTGAGGACAAGATAAGAAGAAAGAAAACCTTTAACGGAGAGTATCTTAATAGATACCATGCGAAGTCATGGAATCCCTATAGAAAGGCTGTGAATCCAGGGAGACGGATGAGTTGTGAGGCTTAAGCAGAAGGGAGTGTTTGTAGGCATATTCAAGTAGGAAGTTTATATCGGTGATGAGTAATTTCGACGAGCTGAAGAAGGGCGTCTATTTAGACGAGTTGAAGCAGGGAGTCTGTATAAATAAGATAAAGCCGGGAATCTATTTTGATGAGCTGAAACAGATAGTCTATTCAGATTATCTGCATCAGGGAGTCTATTTAGATGAGTTTAAGCAGGGAGTCTTTTTAGCACATGGGATTCTCTAAAGAAGAGTTGGGGCAGGAGGATGTCACTGTAGGGATTAATTGAATCGAGGGAGTCTTAAAAAGATCGGTGAAGCAGGAGGATTCTCAATGGCTAAGTCGGACAACGAGGGATTCCCTAAAGACGAGCTGGAGTATGGGCGAGTCTCTATAGCCGAATCACGACGCAGTCTTTATTGGGATAGCTAAATCACAAGAGACTTTCCATAGACGAGCTAAAACATGAGGAAATCTATATACAGTCTTTGTGACAGGAAAGACAGTCTTAATAGACTAGCAGGAGTGAGAGTCTTTATATATAAGCCGGAGAGATAATCTTTATAGAAGAGCAGGTGAGAGAGTCTTTAAAGACGAGCATGAGAGAGTGTCTTTATGGACGATCAAGAAAGAGAGTCTTTATCGACTAGCAGTAATGAGAGTCTTTATAGACAAGCAGTAGAGAGAATCTTTATAGACAAGTAGGTGAGAGAGTCTTTGTAGACGAGCAGGTGAGAGAGTCTTTATGAATGGGCAAGAGTAAGTGTCTTTGTAGACGAGCAAGAGAGAAAGTCTTTATATACGGGCTAGAAAGAGAATCCTTATATACGAGCAAGAAAGAGAGAGTCTTTATAGACGAGCAAGAGAGAAAGTCTTTACAGACGAGCAAGAGAGAGTCTTTGCAGATGAACAAGAGAGAGTCTTTGCAGACGAGCAAGAGAGTGTCTTTACAGATGAACAAGAGAGTGGCTTTATAGACGAGCAAGAGAGACCTTTTACATAGGAGCAATAGTGATTTTTATAGACGAGCAAGGGAGATTCTTTGCAGACGAGCAAGAGAGAGTCTTTGCAGACGAGCAAGAGAGGGTCTTTACATACGAGCAAAAGAGAGTCTTTACAGACGAGCAAGAGGTTGTCTTTACAGACGAGCAAGAGAGTCTTTACATACGAGCAAGGAAGTCTTTACATACGAGCAAGAGGTTGTCTTTACAGACGAGCAAGAGAGTCTTTACATACGAGCAAGAGAGTCTTTATATACGAGCAAAAGGGAGTGTTTACAGACGAGCAAGAGAGAGTCTTTGCAGACGAGCAAGAGAGTGTCTTTACAGATGAACAAGAGAGTGGCTTTATAGACAAGCAAGAGAGACCTTTTACAGAGGAGCAAGAGTGACTTTTTATAGACGAGCAAGAGAAAGCCTTTACAGACGAGAAAAATAAAGTCTTTACATTCGAACAAGAGAGAGTTTTTACAGACGAGTAAGAGAAAGTCTTTACAGACGAGCAAGAGAGAGTCTTTAGAGACTAGCAAGAGAGAGTCTTTTTAGATACTAGCAAGAGAGATTATTTATGGATGATCGGATGGAATAGAGAGTCTTGTTAGAAGTTTTCCAACCCTATTTCCAAACAAATTAGCAGTAATTGAAAATTCCCAGTTCTTCTGCAGTTTGACTTCTCGCAAAAATTTTTGGAAAGTTGGTTCAATTTTGGCTCAACATCCATACAACGGTACCTCCTGATTTTCGACACATTAAAGGATTTGGTCTGAATTTGCATTTAATCAGCTGTAAGTTTGGGATTCCAGTGGGTAGGACTGAAGCGATATCCCGCATGAAAGTCAATGTGTGTCCACCTTTTGCTATGGTCCCCATATTTCTGTTCACCCTTATTGTTTGGTATTTCGGTTCCAACGGTAAACCAAATTAACTGTAAATAGATATTTTGGGTTCTCAGTGGGTAGTTTAACTTCTCTTTGGAAATAGTCCATACAGGTATAACTTCTGTTTTTGTTTTTGTTCTTCCTCCCATTTTTTGCTACATCAACTTTTCTTGCCCATGTATTGAAAAATTGTCTTCAAAAGCTTTGCTGGGTTATTGTCACTTCATATCATGCCCGATATGTGTGCAAATCTCAAACAATTTAAAAATGAGGATATAATTAATTAGACTATATTAAAATTTGTTTGCTCATACAAAACAGCTAGTGTGACATACAAAGTAATTACTTTTGTGTAAAATGCTTAATTGTCATAAATGAATTTAATTGAATATTTTGAGATTAAAGTAGAACAAGATATAAGGGGGAGTTTGTTTTAAATTTTTAAGTTATGGAGCAGACACAAAATCTATGTTCATGCAACGCAGACAAAGGATGTTGCCTTTTAAATAGGAATATCGATGTGGTGCCCAATCTATGTCCGTAATTATGTACATAAATGTTTATGGAGAGTTTGAAAACTGTTTGAGTTTTTATTTATAAATATTTTTCAATTAAAAATTTATTCATGAAAATAAATATTGGTTTAAGAAAATGTATTTAGTGTAAATCCCATGTGACTCATTGTGGATTAACCCCACAATCTAGATTATATCCGGATTCTCATGCAACTATTCGCACATTTAAGTATTCTCAAAAACAATACACCTGTCTACGCTTGTCTCATTAGCTTCCTCTTAATTGGGGTTTTCACGACTTTAAACAAGAAATGTTCATTTCCCTTCGGCTGATGCAATCTTGACAAATTTATTTGTAATATTTCATCATTTAATGGCAAGATGTGAATGTGAGCCATTGACATTAAACGAGGAATGTTTTTTATGTTTGACAAATAGTCAGACATGTCAATAGCTTAGCTGACGGAGATAGAAGCGAAGTTATTTGAAGAAAGTTGTACATATCAACAGTATTAACTAGTATACTGTAAAATCCTCCATCGTAAACCTATATGGGTGATTTGAGTAAAATTTTAGCAACTTACTTCATTTTGTTCGGAAGCTCTAGTGTGTTGCAACAGATGGACGGACATAGAATTTTATGCTGATCAGGAATATACAAACTTTGTGGGTCAAACGCCATATTTTTTTTTTAAATTTTATTGAATGAAAGCAAAAAATGCCGGAAATAGCATCACATTTTAGAACAAGTTTAGAATTGTTCGAATTGGTCACCTTTGTCACGAATTATGGCCTTTAAACGGCCAAGGAAACCGTCACACGCTGCCCGAATGTTGCTCTGTGGTATTTTAGCCCACTCCCGGCGAAGCGCTTGCTTGATGTGATCGACACTTTGGTATTTTTTAGTACCAACCTTTCTTTCCAAAATACTCCAGACATAATAGTCCAACGGATTGGTATCCGGATATTTTGGTGGCCATTGTGCGCTGGCAATGAAGGGAGAAACCTCATTTTGTAACCATTCTTTGGTGGTGCGTGCTGAATGCGATGGTGCTGAGTCCTGTTGGAATGTCCAAGGTCTGTGGCCAAAATGCTTGCGTGCCCAAGGCTTTAATACACCCTCCAGAATATTTTCGCGATAATATTCGGCATTTATTCTAATGCCACGCTCGATTAATACGAGCGGAGAGCGACCACCGGCTGTTATGGCGGCTCAAACCAACACCATGGCCGGCGCTTGAGTTCTGACGGCCAACCGAAGGTGCACATTTTAAGCTGACCTCTTTGGCAACTAAACACGATCATTTTGTTTGCTTACAAGCTGCTGGACAACGAATGTTTTCTCTTTGGAGAAAACTAAATTCAGCAGTTCACCACTTTCGGCCAAGCGAACCAACTCTTTACCTCTTTTGAGTCTATTTTCTTTTTGTTGCGGTGTAAGTTATTGCACTTTTTGGAATTTCAATGGCTTTACTCCGAGCTCATTTTTCAATATTTTCCGAATGGAATATTGCGATATGTTCAGCTCACGAGCCATTTTTCGGCCACTGCGGGGTTCAATCAGTTCGAACCATTTCTGCTGATGTTGCTGTTTTCTTCCGTCTACTTCCTTGACGAGATTTATTAACATTTAAATGCTGGAGTGCCACTTGTGGTTTTTCTGCCAAATATAAAGAAATCACACTATCACGCCTGAATTCCATCACGAATAAATTTTTTTTTTTTTAAACAATATAATGAGCTGTTAGTGGAATAATTTTAACAGCTGTCGGGCGAGTGGCTTAAAAATAACAACAGTCTTAAGTTGATTGCAGTTTTTTCATCACCACCTGTATGTTTACGATATATGTGTTTATTTCTCTTTCGAAACGAGCTTAATGATTTGAATCTACAGTGGTTGCAACAAATGGACGGGCATAGAATTTTATGTTGATCAAGAATATGTAAACTTTATGGGGTCATATATACATATTTCATACACACCAAACGTCAAATATACTATACCCTCCACACTACTGTAATCAGTATAAAAATTTCCATAATATGATCGCATAAAAACCACCTAAGCAGTTATACAAGTGTTTCCTCCATACGACGCATACTATGGATCAGTTATTAATGCTTACGAAAAATTTCTCAATTTACCTGATGGATCGCATTACAATCATAAATCAGTGATTTAAGGCATTTTTTCGCTTTTCGAAGAAAATAAATTATATAAACATACCTTTATCAATGGATATTAAGTCTCATTTATAAATTAAATACCTTAGAAGGTAATATATTTTGTGGCTGAAAAGCCGACAACGAAAAAACTCTGTTAAATAATTTATTGTGCGTATGATCTTAACCTTGAAATATGTTATAGATATTTTTTGGAATGACCGCAGAAATGGGAATTTAGTGGAATAAAATGTGGGAGTGGAAGAATATTCGGATTTTAAGTTTAATTTATGTATGTCGCCACGATGCTGTTTATGACAATGTTAGTTAGTATTCGTTTCACAAATTTCAGCTTCAATTTAAAATATTTTAATTCTTTTTATACTCTTAGTCATATGACTACAGAGGGTATATATCATTAGATACGGCTAAAACGTGCCTTACCGTAATAACGGTAACCCTAGGTCTCTAGGACCAAATAAATTCAGAACATTTGGAGTCGATCTAGCGGTGTCCCCGGTGTCTCTCGAAAGGAGTATCGGATTTGGCTCAAACCTGGTACATCGTAATATTATTGTCAAACTAAGATTGTGTTCTGAGATGGACAACGTCAGTCCACTGCTCTTAGTACCTTTCCCACAAAAGGTCAAAATTTGCAAAGAAAATGATTTACCTCATCGAAAGAGAAATGATCATTCGATTTTGTGCATACTTTGCAACTCACAACATTATTTTCAGAGAAAATGGAGAATATCTCCCTCACAAATGGTCAAAATTTAGAATAATTATGACTCTCATAAATGCGAAATAAGCATCTGACTCAATCTTAATATTTCTACTAACACAAGATCTGGTGCGAATATGGAATATATTGGACTACTGCTTCTGGTACCTTCCCCAGAAAGGGAATACAAAATGTGAAATAAAGGTTCGATTGTCTTCAAATTTCGCAAATCCCAATACTTTTATTTACATAGATCTGGTGTGAAGGTAGGATATATGGGTCCACTCTTCTGGTACCTCCCACACAATGTGACAAAAATTTTTAATAATTATATCCCTCATAAAATACGAAATAGGCATCAGATTCTCTGCACATCTCACATAATTTAATATTTGTACTGACGCAAGTTCCGTTTTTAATAATGATAGACATACGTCTCCCCATCTAGTACCTCTCCCACAATGCTTCACGGTTTTCAATACATATATCTCCCATAATATGTAAAACACCAGATTATTCCCAAAGATTTAGTGGTAGATATTTGATTTCTTTTAAATTTTTCACATCCCAATATTTTTATCAGTATTAGGTGATGTGGAATGTTTTGGTCCATGTATCTGGTACCTCAAGCATACATAATTATTACGGGCACGTTGTAATATATTCAGGGTGAGATGAAAAAACTGCAACCAACTTCAGACTGCAGTTATTTCTAAGCCACTTATCCGACAGCTGTTAAAATTATTCCAGTGACAGCTCATTATATTGTTTACAAGCATACAAAAGCTTTTTGGTGAGCATTTTCCAGAAAAAAAGCAACGGAAAGAAAATGGATTCAAAAGAGCTTAAGAGTTGCTTCTCCTGGCCGAAAGTGGTGAACTGCCGAATTTCCAGCAGTTTGTAAACAAACAAAATGATCGTGTTTACTTGCCAAAGAGGTCAGTTGAAAATGTGCAGAACTCAAGCACCGGCCTTGGTGATGGTGTGGGCCGCCATAACAGCCGATGGCCGCTCTCTCTCTCTCTCTCTCGTATTAATCAGAATAAATGCCGAATATTATCGCGAAAATATTCTGGAGGGTGTATTAAAGCCTTGGGCACGCAAACATATTGGCCGCAGACTTTGGACATTTCAACAGGACTCAGCACCATCGCACTCAGCTGGCACCACCCAAGAATGGTTACAACAGGAGGTTCCTCGCTTCATTTTCAGCGTACAAGGGCCACCAAAATCTCCGGATACCAATCCGTTGGACTATTGTGTCTGGAGTATTTTGGAAATCAAGGTTGGCACTAAAAATCACCTCAAGCAAGCGCTTCGCCGGGAATGGACCATAATACCACAGAGCAACATTCGGGCAGCGTGTGAGGGTTTCATTGGCCGTTTGAAGGCCATAGTTTGTAACATAGATGATCAATTGGAACAAATCTAAACTTATTCTAAAATTTGATGCTATTTAGAAATAGCCTCTTCACTCATGATTACTTTCGATGAATAATCATCTACTTTTTGGTGGTGATTAAGGATGGCTTGAGCGTATGTTAGGCGCTTCCATGACATCCTTGGATACAACAGCAATACCCTCTGCAGAACGGATACTCCGGGGTCTGCCACGTCTGGCAGCGTCTTTTGTTGTGCTAGTGTCTTCGGGGCGAGCGGCTAAATTTCCCAGTGTTTCACAAGTAGGCGTTGGACGGCCAGGAAATCTGCGACAAAATTCACGTTGTGCTAACGTCACCGACCGATTAGTGGTATAATCAGCAATATTCCGTGTTCTGGAGCAGTGTAGCGTAACATTGTTCATTAACGTGCATTTCGCATGTGTTTCACATTAGGGGTCAATAGTAAAATGTATAGCATTTTCTGATAGGTCGATTACTTTTGGCGCCACCTTGTATATGTTTTAACCGATTTAAATTTTTTCTCTTAAGCATTCTTAAAAGACATACATACCACAAGGATGATATTTGGTCCTATAGATAACATACAACATAAAATAATCTCCGTCAAATTTAGTGAAAGTCAATTAAGATATAATTTCTATCCATCTGATTTCAAGTTTTAACCGCTCTAAAGCCGTAGTAAACATTCGATAGGGATTATTGTTGGTATTATTTACTTCACGCAAACTCTCAATATGAGCGTATATTTTTGCCTCAGGCATAGTGCTAAATATGTATAGTGGCCTATATCATAAAGTCGGCCGCTCCCGATTTTTGTTCTTTGTCAGCTGATTAAAAAATCTTAACCAGAGAGGGGTTAAATTTTAGGATTTCAGACCAGACTTCAAATCTGACGCAACTTCTAGCTTGTTTGTAGCAAGACAATAAGTACATACCAGATCCAATAAGAAATAACCAGATCCTTTTTGAGCACACGAAAAATGGTACCTAATTATTTAGAATACCGGCATTTGAACACAGCAGACATTGCGACCTCGTTTTCGCCGTCTTTAAAAAATCTAAAATAATGAAAATTATAAAAACCTTGTTTACTACAACGCTTGTCTATGATGATATGCATTTTTCACTATTTACAAGAGTGTCACCGCAACCATTCATAGTCTATATTTAGTTATTTATACAGAGGCGCTAACGTGTTTCCAGGAACATTGCATCCTTTGTATTAAAGATTAATGACTTAGTCTGCGTTTTTTTCATTGTCCCCTTTCAGCTACCTACTATAATGTAACTATGACGTATGAATGTGTGCCACAAGACAGCCAACAATGCACAAATACATATAGGTAAGTATGACGTAGTTTTGTGGGTCGATCTGCAAGCTCATACACACATTTGTGGGCGGCATTTATATGCGAAAAGTAAGTGGGATGTCAATCGGGTGGTAATATTTTTCAACACGAATTACTTGGGTGGGAACCTACGTGAGCGAGCAGACATAGCAATAAAAGACAAAAGGACATTTGCAAATTCGTAAAAAAGACAACCTTCACACGACGTAGAAAAAGGATGATGAAAATTCAATAAAAGATTACAATGAGTGTTTGTGGCATTCTTTTTTGTGTATTTAGAGGATTATAGAAATAATTGTTGAAATGAGAACTGACATTTTTTGGATACTTAAAATCGAAATTTTTCAAATAACAAACACGTGGTTTTCTTGGTGTACTTACCAATTTTGTAGAGATGCTGCTGATGGTCACTCAATTTTGAATTATATAAGCTTGTATTGTTGGTAATGAATTCAACAAATTATTTTATTTTATCATATTCCATAAACTCTTTTCAGTATATTTATGATTATTAGTAAATTTTATTTACTTTTTTGGAATTACTTCACAGAAACTGAAATTTTACTTTTAACCCGCAATATAACTTTTTTACACACCTTCTCTTTATGTATGCCGCCGAAAAACTGATTTCTAATGGCCAAAAATATAACGTTGCTCTTTGCCAAGATGGTCTGCAAAGGATGCTATGCAAAAGGATGGTTGGTTGGTTGGTCTTTCATTGAAACAAGAACTCACAGCACAGAATCCAAAGTGTCCCTTCTCTCTTTGTCTCTCGCTCTCTCCGTTTTGGTGTCCTTCCATGTGTATGCACACAAATGTTTGTTTGCCCGCCTTTAAACACCGCCACCAAGCTTCGTCAATTTTTGTCCGAATGAATACTGAATGGCGGTATGTGTACTCCACACAGATACAACGTAAATCTCTGTTGGTATGCTGTGTGTGCATGTGACGTAGTTTTAACCGCAGACAAGTCGAATGTTTTTTATACCCTCCACCATAGTATGGGGGGCATACAAAGTTTGTCATTCCGTTTGTATCACCTCGAAATATACATTTTAGACCCCAGAAAGTATATATATTCTTAATCAACATAAAATTCTATGTCGATTTATCAATGTCCGTCCTTCTGTGGAAATCTCTCTAGCTTCCGAACGAAATTATGTAGGTTGATAGAATTTTACTCAAAGGTGTATTATGTCTGCAGGACTTTTGGCATTGAAAATGGGCCATGTAGGTCCACGTCTTCGTATAGCCCCCATATAACGGTACCTCCCGATATTCGGTATTTTGATGATTTTAGCGACATTATTTGCCGGAATTGTTTCAAATTTGGTATTTGAAGTTCGTAATGAATACTACAGCCTATGACAGAAAATTGTCTGTATAGGTCCACGTCTTCGTATAGCCCCCATATAACGGTACCCTCCGGTATTCGGTATTTTGACGATTTTAGCGACATTATTTAGCGGATTTATTTCAAATTTTGTATTTGAAGTTTGTAACGGATATTACAGCCTATGACAGAAAATTGTCTGTGCAGGTCTACGTCTTCGTATAGCCCCCATATAACGGAACCCCCGATATTCGGTATTATGATGATTTTAACGACATTATCTACCGGAATTATTTCAAATTTTGTATTTGAAGTTCGTAACGGATACTACAGCCTATGACAGAAAATTGTCTGTGCAGGTCCACGTTTTATAACCACCATGGTACCTCCCTATATTCGGTATTTTGAAGATTTTAGCTACATTATAAATATTTTTTTTTTCAAGTTACGAATTTGAATATTGTAATAGCTTGTGATAAAATTTGCCTATGCAGGTCCACGTCTTCGTATAGACCCTAATATACGGCTACATTCGGTATTTTTAAGATTTAAACAGAATTTTAGAGGGATTTAATTTTTTTGAAAATTATTAAATTTGTACCAAATGGTGGAGAGTATTGAGTGTTCGGCCCGGCCGAATTTACAGCTTTTTTACTTGTTTTTTTCTATATGAGTGCTACACAGCGTGGGTGCTGTGTTAAGTTGTTTCCTATGACATATTAGCGATATCAGAGATTTCGTTAGAATAAGTAATAACTAAATGTACATAAATGAAATCAAATAAATAGAAAATTAGATTAAATACCCTCCGTCAGGAGAACAACCGAAAGAATCGTATCGGACCTAAATAAATATGACATAAATATTGCGACAGGCCAGGTTTGGAATATACAATTTTATTGACTGAAAGCAAAAAATGTCGGATATAGCATCAAATTTTAGAATAAGTTTAGATTTATTCGAATTGGTCACCTTTGGCACGAATTATGGCCTTCAAACGGCCAATGAAACCGTCACGCGTTGCCCGAATGTTGCTCTGTGTTTACAATCTGCTGGAAAACGAATGTTTTCTCATCGAAGAAAACCAAATTCGGCAGTTCACCACTTTCGGCCAAGCGAATATTTGCCGAATGGAATATTGCGATATGTTCAGCTCACGAGCCATTTCCACGTGGGTTTCGATCAAGTCGCTTCTTTACTTTTCGAACCATTTCTGCTGATGTTGCTGTTTTCTTCCGTTCACTTCCTTGACGTCGGGCTACGCTACCAGTGTCACGGTAACGAGCGATGTTACGAGACACAAAAGATTTATTCACATTTAACGATAGAAACTCGTGGTTTTCAGCCAAATATAAAGAAATCACACTATCACCCTTGAATTCCATCACGAATAATTTTTTTTCTGGAAAATTCTCACCAAAATACTTTTGTACGCTTGTAATATAATGAGTTATCACTGGAATTTTAACAGTTGTCGAACGAGTGGCTTAGAAATGACAACAGTCTAAAGTTGGTTGTAGTTTTTTCATCTCACCCTGTATATATGTGATTGGGCAGACCAAAACGTGCCACATTGAAGTAACAGATTTAGACCCTAGGTCTCTGTAGACCAAATCCGTTTCAGTCGTGAAGATGAAACATATAGGACAGCAGATGGTGTTTAAAGTTCGTCTGATTGTCGTTAAAGTTCGTGTATCTCAATATTTCTATCAACATACGGTCGGGTGTAAATATGGAATATGTCGATCTACCCTTTCTGGTGCCTTCTCCACAAAATACGAAACATATTGATTACCCACAAAACTGGAAATAAGTTATTACTGAAAATCTTAATATTTTCATCAGTATAAGTATTATGTGTTTTAATAACCCACTCTTTCTTCTACCTCCTCCTCAAAACGTCAACATCTTTCAAAGAAATATGTTCAACAATCTCAAATAAAGGGGAGGGAATAGTCGATATAGTCTAAACCTGGCACGTCACAATAATTATATCAGACTTAGGTCATATGCGAAAAAAACCAGTAAGGAAAAATCAAAAGTCGAGCGGGGCCGACTAATTGTGACCAAATAACATTGCTGTATAGTGCTTTATATAACTTCGATAAGGATCATATTTAACAAGTAAGCAAAGGCTATAGTCGTGCGGGACCGACCATGTGATACCCGACAACACTACAATATGTAATAGGCCCCCTTACGTCCAAATCTATTTTGGAAAAATTTTTCAGTTTTTGGTTTATTTGAACCCCTAAATATGTTGCAATCATCTCAAATGGAAAAAAATGAGGCCCTCTGTATCTCAAATTTAGACTCATCTATATGATTTGCTTGTATACGATATGCTGCTATATTCGTCAACGAAATCAGCATAAAAAAGCCAGAAGTTCGCCTTTTGTGTATTTCGGATATCGTCTGTAAGTAATGTTAGTATTTTTTCACACAAAAGTAGTGGTCCATTCTATCCGCTGTCCTAAACTCTAACTTCATGTGAGATTTCGTGTCCTTTGTTTTTTATTTGTGACCTTTATAACGGCTGCAAAATCAGGAAATTTTTTAGTTGTTGTTCCATTTCAACCCCTAAATATATTGCAGACATCTTTGAAAACAATAGGCCTAGCCCTTCTGAGCCTAACCCTACCCTTGTGAAAATTTTCGTGAGGATCGGACGATAATTGCAATCTGTATATAATAACCCCAACCTGTGTTGTAAGGTGAAAAAATATTATATTTTGTAATATTTATATTTTCAATATTAAGTCAAATTGAAAAAATTGCATGCGATAAAAAATATGAAAAAATAAAAAAATGTCAGAAAATACCACAAAATTTATATCAACATCATTATGCGATTTTTTTCGAAGGTATATACTATATTATTTGGCAGAGGTTTTTTGAGCTGCCTCTGATGTCCGGTATCAAATATCATTTGTTGTGGAGTGCGAATGAAAAATATGTATATGTATGTAAATCTGTAATACGTATGTAAATCTGAACCGATCTTGACAAAATTTGAAACGCTTATTTAAGAAATGTGTCTAATAACTTGTACCAAAGATCATTGTTGCAGAGTGCATATTACCCTTGTGAAGGACCTAAACCCAAAATCGTATGAAACATATATATGGGAGCTATAGCTATATCTGAGTCGATTTTCACCAAAATAAAAGTACTTTTTTCTAGGCTGAATTCGTTCAGAATTGCAAAAATTCAGTCCATTTGGGCTGGTATAAGCCATTTGGGCACAATAAACATGAAATCAGTCGAAGATATATATATAGGAGCTACATCGAAATTTGAATCGATCTTGATAAAAATTGGTAGAGGTATTTCTGGGCTGTATCTGATATCTGGTACCAAATATCATTGTTCTGTAGTGTATATTTCGAATGTGAGGGACTTAATCATTAAATCGGATTAAACATATATATGGGAGCTATAGCTATATCTGAACCGATGTTCACCAAATTTGATGTACTTGCTTCTAGACTGAATTCGGTTGGATGTGCCAAAATTCAGGTCATTTGGACTTATATTGGCCATTTGGTGCACAATTAACCCGAAATCGGTTGAAGATATATGTGTTATCTATATCTAAATCTGATCCGATTATCAACCCAATTTCAATAGGGCTCGTCCTAGTTTCATATCAATCGGATAATAAATGCGACCTGCATTTTGTTCACAAAAATACATGGACAGACGGGCGGACTGACATGCATAAATCGACTTAGAAAGTGATTCTATAAAGATCCTTAAAAGTAACTATGGGTCTATCTCGCTTCCTTCTCCATGTAACAAACAAATGCACAAAGACATAATACACTATGTGGTGTAGGGTATACAAATTGAAGGACATTCTGCCCAAAAATCAAAGGTTTTTTTAAGAATTCTGACCAATACGTTTGATTATTTGTTTTTATTTCCCGGACAAAAATTTTACATTTTTAAAGGACTTCTTCAAGGACCTCTCAGGTCGAAGTCTAATCAAAATCGACAACCGACTACCCAGCATTCAAAGGTTTGCCCAAAACAACTATGTATCTCCTATTTTTTACTATTGGAGCCGGGAGTGTATAACTTAATAATACATTTTTGAATAAATCGGATATACTTATCCTTGCATCCATACATTTGCACACTGAAGTAACAGGTACATCTTTAGTCGTGTTAGACCGGTTACAATTCCCACTGCGCTTGATTTTCGCTAACGTTGGCTTTTGTCCTATGTACATACAGACAAATCGTTTGCAGAAGTTCATTCCATGTCTACAATGGAACCTTTACTTGCATACATACATATATATTAAGAAAGCCTTATTTCCATGACTTGTCTTTTGCTTGGATGGTTAGTCTGCAAATTACATGTTTGAGAAGATGCTATCTCTTCGTATTTTGAATTCTGGTTGTCGTTTAAATATGCAGCCAAACAAAAACACAACTACATACAATTAAATGTTTTGTTTTTGTTCAACAATCTTCATCCGCAGTTCGTCGTCGTTCAGACTAAGTCAGGCTGTCTTTCATCAAATCACAACTGAAGTTAATGATGATGTTCCCGAAAAAGTTGGCAAAAACTAAAGAAATTTCAAATTTCTTATTTTTTCCATTTTTGGAAGTTTTATTGTGAAACCCCTTCCTTTATTTGTTGTTCTCCAAATTCAGGTTTTGAATTTCAATCCATATTTCAGGCGTTTTTTGTTGTTGTGAATAGTGATTATGTTGAACAATGCTCTTGTTCTTTTTTTTTTATTTGGTAATATATGTTGTTGCTGTATGTGTTTTATGTTGCACGCGTTGTTGTTGAATGTGTTTGAGTGTGTTTGTGTTAAGGTTGTTAGACGAGGACTTCGTGATTTCAATGTGAACAAGGTCAGCTCATGGTGGTTGAAGGTTTTTTTTTTTGAGGGCAATGGTAGCTCTCAAGTCTCTCGTTGCTGCAAAGGTCGTCGATGCGCAAGACAGAAAGTCGTTCCTTTTCGTGATTTTTTTTATTTGGCATAAAGACAGAGCGTATATTTTTAAGTGTTGGAAAGTGTTTAATGGAAGCTTAGCAACACATAAGCAGCAAATTGGTCAAATTTTGTCGGTTTTTATTAGAATTGATAGTCATTCGCCTTTAACTGCAAACTAAATTGAAATTTTTATGATTTGGGTTCGCTAAACATAATCCGATTATAACCTAACAACAAATGTTGGTCTACCCTAACTAAGGATGATAAAAATAAAACTAGAATTAATGATGCTAAAATGCATTAAAATAAATTGAAAAAAACAAAAATCGTTGCATTTAAGAAATCTTGAAGCACAAACATTTTGATTTTGTTATAAAATTTGAATCTTCGAAGAAATTTGTTATAACAATTTGGAAGATATCCTGGCCGACTTTAAAGAAAACCTTGAGAGATGTCATAATCAGAACGTGGAATGATTAAAGTAAATTTTAAAAGATTTTCTGATCAGAAATCTGTTTTTTGTTGGATATTCCTAAAAACAATCTGTATTTTTAGGAATATATTGAAGGATATGATAAAAGATAAAAAATTTGGACTTTTTATTGAAAGACGTCATGAACAAAAATCTTTGATTTCTAAGAATACGCTTAAATTTGATGAAAAATCGGAGAATTTAAAGAACATTTAGAAAGAGGTTCTTATAAAAAATCATAATTTTGTATGTGATTTTGGATAGAGATCCTAATTAAAAATCGTGGATTTCAAAGAAATTTTCAAATGTAATCTTTTTAAATATTAACAAGTAAAAAACCTGTAAGTTCGGCCCGGCCGAAATTCGTTCCAAAAGGTGGAGGGTATACCTTTTGGAACGAATTTGGCAATACTCAAAAACAATAAAATTCGTTAAAAATTATCTCAAAATCTTAAAAATACTGAATATAGCCGTCATATTAGGGTCTAAACGACGACGTGGAGCTGTATAGGTAACTTCTGCCATAAGCCATTACAATATTCAAATGCGAAACTTGCAAAAAAAATTGGTAATAATGTAGCTAAAATCATCAAAATACCGAATATCGGGAGGTACCGTTATATGGGGACTATACGAAGACGCTGACCTATACAGACAATTTTCTTTCATAAGCTGCAGTATCAATTACGAACTTAAAATACCAAAATTGAAACAATTCCGGCGAATAAAATCGCTAAAATCATCAAAATACCGAATATCAGGAGGTACCGTTATATGGGGCCAATACGAAGACGTGGACCTGCACAGATAATCTGCTGTAATATGCTGTAGTATCCATTACGAACTTCAAATACCAAATTTGAAACAATTCCGGTGAGTAATGTCGCTAAAATCACCAAAATACCGAATTTCGGGAGGTACCGTTATATGGGGGCTATACCAAAACGTGGACCCACATGGCCCATTTTCAATACCAAAAGTCCTGCAGACATAATACACATTTGAGTAAAATTTTTTTAATCTACTTCATTTCGTTCGGAAGCTAGAGTGATTACCACAGACGGACGGACGAACGGACGGACACCCTAGTGGAGGGTATAAAAGGATGACAGAAAATTCGAGATTTTCAAGGACATTTGAGAGTTGTCCTTACCAAAAATATGTGTTTTTCACGGACGTAATTTTTTTAAAGAAATCGTGTATTTTTTTAGAATATTTGACCAAATCTGACCAAAAGTCTTGTTATTTTTCTCTTTTCTTTAACAAAATGTTGAAATTTTTTAACAAATTTGACCTAACTAACAATGGTGAATTGCTTAAAAAATATTTTTAAACATTTCTTGGACACAAATATATAGTACTATTTTCAAAGCTGTTAAAATTAATTCAGTGACAGCTCATTATATTGTTCACAAGCGTACAAAAACATTTTGGTGAGAATTTTCCAAAAAAAAGTTATTCGTGATGGAATTCAACCGTGATAGTGCAATTTCTTATATTTGGCTGGAAAACCAAAAGTGGCTATCGTAGAGCACTCCAGCATTTAAATGTGAATAAACCTTTTGTGTCTCGTGCCATCGCTCGTTAGCGTGATATTGGTAGCGTAGCCCGACGTCAAGGAAGTGGACGGAAGAAAACAGCAACATCAGCAGAAATGGTTCGAAAATTAAAGAAGCAACTTGATCAAAACCCGCGTAGCGGCTCGTGAGATGAACATATCGCAATAGTCCATTCGGCAAATATTGAAATATGAGCTCGGGGTAAAGCCATTGAAATTCTAAAAAGGGCAAGAACTTAAACCGCAACGGAAAGAAAATAGACTCAAAAGAGCTAAAGAGTTGCTTCGCTTGGCCGAAAGTGGTGAACTGCCGAATTTGGTTTTCTCCGATGAGAAAGCATTCGTTGTTCAGCAGTTTGTAAGCAATCAAAATAATCATGTTTACTTGCCAAAAAGGTCAGCAGAAAATGTGCACCTTCGGTTGGCCATCAGAACTCAAGCGCCGGCAATGGTGATGGTGTGGGCCGCCATTACAGCCGATGGTCGCTCTCCGCTCGTATTAATCGACCGTGACATCAGAATAAATGCTGAATATTATCGCGAAAATATTCTGGAGGGTGCATTAAAGCCTTGGGCACGCTAACATTTTGGCGGCAGACCTTGGACATTCCAACAGGACTCAGCGCCATCTCACTCAGCACGCGCCACCCAAGAATGGTTACATAATGAGGTTCCTCGCTTTATTTCCAGCGCACAATGACCATCAAAATCTTCGGATACCAATACGTTGGACTATTGTGTCTGGAGTATTTTGGAAAGCAAGGTTGGCACTAAAAATGTCGATCACCTCAAGCAAGCGCTTCGCCGGGAATGGGCCAAAATACCGCAGAGCAACTTTGGAGCAGCGTGTGACGGTTTCATTGGCCGTTTGAAGGCCATAATTCGTGCTAAGGGTGACCAATTCGAACAAATCTAAACTTATTCTAACATTTGATGCTATTTTCAACATTTTTTTGCTTTCAATCAATAAAATTTAAAAAAAATGTAAAAATTATGGCATTTGACGTTGTTGCAGCTTTTTTATATCACCCTGTATGTACATTATGGGGTCTACGATGAATATTTAGGGATGTCCCTCTTGGTGTTGCAGTTTTTTTATCTTACCCTGTATATATATATATATGGGGTCTACCACGAACATTTAGGGATGTCCCTCTTGGTGGAGGGTATAAAAATATCAACTTCCATGTGTTTCTTCTTGTTAGTTTGCTTTGAAAGTTGTACACAAGTGTTTGAAAGTTTGTAGACTTGCTGCATTCATACATCCGTGGGATATTTAGACATCTACTAAACTTGGCCAGTAGAATTGACTTTAGTTTGTAGCGTTTGGGATTTTACATTATTAGAAATTAATCGGAAATTCCATGCAACAGGTTTTTACTCCCAATTTCGTTTATCACACATCGATAAAATGTGTTATGTCAACATGTCAATAAAGCTTTGACAAAGTGGTGATTAATGTAAGCGCACAATTAAGCTAGTTGCAATTTAAAAATAAAGAATATAAAACTTATTTATGAAAAATGATTTCTAAAACAAGTTCAGCAAAAATTGTGCGAAGAAATATAATACCAACTAATGGTGTTGGTCTACATTCAACCTTGGAAAAATTTAATTAGATTCAAAATTTGAAAAAAATATATATCGCTTACAAACGCATAGCCGAAATGTCAATGAACATGAACTAAGCCAATGACATAAATCACACTAAGATATGTGTGATTTGCACACGAAAAACTTGAATAAATAATTATTATTACAGTATTATTGCAGTTTAAGAGTTGGAAATTCCAAGTTCAGATGATGGTGTTAAAGTATAGGAATGGACGTCCCATAGTAATAGTTTTCATTATTTTTGTTATAGCTCAAATTCAATATAAAGATAGAATGAAACAAAATATTCTTAAAATTTGGTATGAAACATGATTTATATCAATTTGTATGTCGATAGTATAGGGTGCATAAATACACCGGAGAGTGTCCACTTCTTACTTAGTGATGGTTAACAAAAACAGAATTTTACGGAACTTTGGTATACCTTAAAATGTGAAGTTCCGAGCATCCTTCCGTATTCTGCCAAAAAGAGTGAGCCTAATGCAAATTTTCAACAATGTAGCTATAATCGATCGCTCATCTCCAATGCGGGTCAATTTTTGACATTCGGATACAGTTATAAAAAAGGTTACCTCTGCATTAGGAGAGAGCATCATATAAAACTTCAATTCACTACACCTTTCTATACCCTCCGCAATAGTATGGAGGGTGTATTAACTTCGTCATTCCGTGTGTAAAACCTGGAAATATACATTTTAGACCCCACAAAGTATTTTTATACCCTCCACCTTGGAAAGGAGGGTATATTAAATTTGTCATTCCGTTTGTAACATCCGTAAATATTCGTCGTAGACCCCATAAAGTATATATATTCATAATCAGCATAAAATTCTAAGTCGATTTAACGATGTCCGCTTGTCTGTCTGTCCGTTGAAATCACGATACAGCCCACATTATTTGACGTAGAGCGCCAAAATTTAGCAGAGCAATTGGTAATGTGTCTAGGATGGTTGGTATTGAAAATGAGATATATCGGTCCACGTTCTGGTATAGTCCCCATATAACGGTACCTCCCGATATTCGGTATTTTGATGATTTATGCCACATTTTTTCACGGATTTGTCTGAAAATTGGTATTTGTAGGTCCCTGTACGTGTGGCAAAACATTGCATGTATAGGACCACGTTTTGGTATAGTCCCCATATAACGGTACCTCCCGATATTCGGTAATTTGATGATTTTTGCCACATTTTTTTCACGTATTTGTCTAAAAATTGGTATTTGTAATGCATGTGTAGGTCCATGATTTGGTATAGCCCCCATATAACGGTACCCTCCGATATTCGGTATTTTGATGGTTTTTGCCACATTTCTTCTAATGTTTCCTTTACCCTAAGGTGGGGGGTATTAAAAGTTTGGCCCGACCGAACTTAATGTTCTTTTACTTGTTATTCTTCATTAACATAAAATTATATGTCGATTTAGCGATGTCCGTAGTATATAGTCGTAGTAGAAGTAGATTGATACAATTTTACTCAAATGTATATTACGTCTGCAGGACTTTCGGTATTGAAAATTAGCCATGTATGTCCACGTTTTGGTGTAGCCCCCATATAATGGTACCTCCCATTTTTCGGTATTTTCGTGATTTTAGCGACATTATTTACCGGAATTGTTTCAAATTTGGCATTTGAAGTTCGAAATAGATACTACAGCCTTAGACAAAAAATTGTCTGTGCAGGTCCACGTCTTCGTATAGCTCCCATATAACGGTAACTTCCGATATTCGGTATTTTGATGTTTTTAGCGACATTATTCGCCGGAATTGTTTTAAATTTGGTATTTGAAGTTCGTAATGAATACTACAGCCTCAGACAAAAAATTGTCTGTGCAAGTCCATGTCTTCGTATAGCCCCCTATATAAGAACCTTCCTATATTCCGTATTTTGATGATTTTAGCTACGTTATTCACCGATTATTTTTTTTTTCAAGTTTCGCATTTGAATATTTTAATGGCTTATGATGGACCACGTTGTCGTATAGACCCTAATATAACGTCTACATTACCTATTTTTATTATTTTAAAAAAATTTTTAACGAATTTTATTTTTTTGGAAAATTGCCAAATTCTTTCCAAATGGTGGAGGGTATTCAAAATTCGGCCGAACTTACCGCTTTTTTACTTGTTTTTACTACTTTGTATGACATTCGAATACAGTTATATAAAATTCCTTCTATGTTACTTCTGCATTAGGAGAGAGCCTCATATAAAACTTCAATTCATTACACCTTTTTCAGTTATAATTCGAATTTTTGATTGATTTTGTAATTCGAGAATTCCATGTGTATAACCACTACCTTTTTTCAAATAAATACAGACACCAACAGTGACCTCAATATCATACATCAGGAAGGCATACTTAATTGCAAATTAAATAGCATTTAGTACTTTTCGAAAAATTATGGTACGCATATTTAAAACAATCTCCATATCCCAACCTCAGATACCCATACAGACCTCAATATTTGATATCAAGATTTCAGGTTTTCAATTTCCCCCATTACCAAATTTAGTACAATTTGGCAAAATTCTAGTACCATTTTAGAACTTTTCGTAATCTTAAATTTCGAATTTCCAAAAACGCTTTGGTACACCTATCCTGCACTCATTCGGTTTGTCCAATACAAAGTATTTAATTTAGAGTACATTTTAGTACTCTTTTGAACGAATTTCCAAAAACCCAACCTTGTTTAAAATAAATATTGATATGGTATATTTGTATTCAATTATATGTCATTTCAGTACACTTTTACGGTACAAAATCAAAGACATAAAAATAAAATACTTGTAGTGAAGACACTTACTATTTCTTCATGATTGTAGTCCCTGCTATTCATGGTAGTATAAAGAAGCTTTTGTGTTGTGGTGTTTATTCATTTTAATAGATGGCGTTCTTGCGATTAGTTTACGGGAGTCACATCGAATAATAAAACAAAGCCGTAAGTTCGGCCTAGCCGAACTTTGAATACCCTCGACCATTTGGAACGAATGTGGAAATTTTCAAAAAATAAAATCAGTAAAAAAATCTTAAAAATTCCGAATATATCCCTTATATTGGGGCCTATACGACGTGGACCTACATAAGCACTGTTTGTCATATGCCATTATCATATTCAAATTCGAAACGTGAAATAAACAGTGAATAATGTAGCTAAATCATCAAAATACCGAATATAGGGAGGTACTGATCTATTGGGCCTATACGAAGACCTGGACCTGCACAGACAACTTTCTGTCACAGACTGTAGTTCTCATTACGAACTCTAAATACGTAATTTGAAACAATTCCGATGAATACTGTCACTAAAATCATCAAAGTACCGAATATTGGGAGGTACCGTTATATGGGGGCTATACGAAGACGTGGACCTGCACAGACAATTTTCCGTCTTAGGCTGCAGTATCTATTACGAACTTCAAATACCAAATTTGAAAGAATTCCGGTAAATAATGTCGCTAAAATCATCAAAATACCGAATATCGGGAGGTACCGTTATATGGGGGCTATACGAAGACGTGGACCTGCAGAGACAATCTCCTGTCATAGGCTGCAGCATCCATTACGAACATCAAGTACTAAATTTTAAAGAATTCCGGTGAATAATGTCGCTAACATCAACAAAGTACCGAATACCGGGAGGTACCGTTATATGGGGGCTATACCAAACCCATTTTCAATACCAAAAGTCCTGCAGACATAATATACATTTGAGTAAAATTTTATCAATCTACTTCATTTTGTTCGGAAGCTAAAGTGATTTCCACAGACGGACGGACATCGTTAAATCGACATAGAATTTTATGCTGATCAAGAGTATATATACTTTGTGGGCCCTACAATGTATATTTCGAGGTGTTACAAACAGAATGACAAACTATGGTGGAGGGCATAAAAAGATAATATGGTTACCTCCAAATACAACTTCAGTATGCCAGCCACTAGATCAAGGAATTATCCGATCTTTTAAGTTTCACTATCGCAGTTTCATAGTTGAAAATATTCTGGCAAATTTAGAAACACATTCTGACACTGCAAACAAATAGCGTGTGACGGTTTCATTGGACGTTTGATCTTGCCAAAGGTGACCAATTCGAACAAATCTAAACTCATTTTAAAATTTGATGTTATTTCCGACTTTTTTTGTTTTCATTTAATAAAATTAAAAAAAATGTAAAAACTATAGCGTTTGACTTTTTTGCAGTTTTTTTTTTATCTCACCCTGTAGTTAGCAATAATAGTATAGTAGTTTTTTTTTAGTACGAAGATACAACATTATCTTCTGTCTCACACATATGCTAATTTTTAAGATCTTAGCCTCTAAATATTAAGATCATAAAACGCAGTTTTAGTACTTTTTACAACGAATTTCTCAGAAATCCATTCTATCTATCCCCCACCTACCCACTAACAGCTTCCTTCATGGCAAATTATAAGATTTGAATCTCAGCCGTTTCATCTGGGCATTGATACGGTAATAATTAACTCATCTTTTACAATTAAATATATGTATATAAAATGCAGATTACTTATTTTGCATATCTTTTATTCCCCACAGCTGAATTCTGAATTACATACCTTCATGACTGCTTTTTACCTTGACTTTTGTCCTCATAATATTTTACATTGTAGATATATTATATGATTTGGCTATTTTCTGCAATGTTTATCTGTCTGCAAACTTTCTGATTTCATAAAAACTCACAAGAATCTCTTGAATGAATAACATTTGAAGTGATTCCAATTGAATAGAAAGTTATAGAATTTCTTAAAAATTTTGCCAGACTATTAGGACTATAAAAATCGAATGGTGTGGTTATGTTGTAATTGGTTGTATTCGAATTTGAAATACATTATTCTGAAACAATCGTCATGTAAATGTGATGAATTCTATATAACTTACTTGTATATCCAAATAAATGCCACAAATTGCTACCTTCAGCAAGGTTATTCTCATATGCCGGTACTTTCAAATGTTACAACATACCAAGGTTCATCGTATTTACATTTCAAACCACTAGAAAATATCGAATATTACTTATGACCAACAACGAATGAATATGTGCTGACGATGTTGCTTGTGGCTAAGGCAAAAAAGAGTAAGTGTAGGAAAGAAACATGAACTGGGGGGATGAAGAAAATTTTCCAAAATACTCCAATCATCATTTAGTTTGACAATGTGCACTAATAGAGTGAAATTGAAATCAATTTTCAAATCATGATTTATATGATTACACACACAAATACACCCGAAGAGACATGTACATGCTGTGGGGATTGAATGGAAACCATAGATTTTTGGCAGGTAATGCAATCAGAGTTTTGTTTGAATAGACATTAGACATAGTCCCTTGAAGCCATGAAAAAGACATAGTCCATTAAAGCCATAAAAATGCTGTTAAAATCTGAAAAATACCGAATGTAGCTGTTATATTATGGTCTATAAGACGACGTTAGTCGTAAGCCATTACAATATTCAAATGGGAAACTTGAAATAAAAATCGGTGAATAATGTAGCTAAAATCATCAAAATGCCGAATATCGGGAGGTACCGTTATATTGGGGATATACGAAGACGTGGACCTGCACAGACAATTTTCTGTCATAGGCTGTAGTATCCATGACGAACTTCACATACATAATTTGAAACAATTCCGGTGAATACTGTCGCAAAAATCATTAAAATACCGAATGTCGGGGCTATACGAAGTCGGTGTGCTGCATAAGTAGTTTTTTGTCATAGACTTTAAATAACAAATTTGAAACAGTTCTGGTGAATAATGTCGCTAAAATCATCAAAATACAGAATATCGGGAGGTACCATTACATTAGGGCTATACAAAGACGTGGGCCTGCACAGATAATTTTCTGTCTTAGGCTGTACTATCCATTACGAACTTCAAATACCAAAATTGAAACGATTCCGGTTAATAATGTCACTAAAATCATCAAAATACCGAATATAGGGAGGTACCGTTATAGGGGGGCTATACGAAGACGTGGATCTGCACAGACAATTTTGTGTCTTAGGCTGTAGTATCCATGACGAACTTAATTTACCAAATTTGAAACAATTCCGGCGAATAATGTCGGCTAAATCACCAAAATACCGAAAAAGGAAGGTAGCACTATATGAATAGAATTTTATGCTGATCAAGAATATATATGTTGTGTGGTCTTCGAGGTGTCTCCATCGGAATGACAAACTTAATAAACCCTCCATACTATGGTGGATTGTATAAAAGAACATCCGTAGCAAAATTACGAAACATATCCGCAGAATTAGTTTCCATTGCGAACCAAATTGTAGAGAATTTCGTTTAAAAATGTGGCCTATAACATTATATAGGTAATATCGGGAGGTACTATTGCATAGGGGATTTATAAAACGTAGATCTATATAGCCTTATACTAACTTCTGTTACAAAATTGTACAGAATTCCCTTAAAAAAATCCAACTAAAAAAATTAAAAATATCAAATATTTGGGGAGTGAGGGCTAAACGAACAAAAGACCAGACTTCTTCTTCCAAGGTCTGCGGCCAAAATGTTTGCATGCACAAGGCTTTAATATACCCCCCAGAATATTTTCTCAATATTTTCTTTCCACGGCCTGATTAATACGAGCGGAGAGCGACCATCGGCTGTTATGGCGGCCCACACCATCATCATGGCCGGCGCTTGAGTTCTGGTGGCCAACCGAAGGTGTACATTTACAGCCTCTTTGGCAAGTAAACACGATTATTTTGATTGCTTACAAACTGCTGGACGACGAATGTTTTCTCATCGGAGAAAACCAAATTCGGCAGTTCACCACTCTTTAGCTCTTTTATTTTTGTTGCGGTGTAAGTTCTTGCTCTTTTTGGAATTTCAATGACTTTACCCCGAGTTCATTTTTCAATATTTTCCAAATGGAATATTGCGATATGTTCAGCTCACGAGTCATTTTTCTGCCACTGCGACACGGGTTTCGATCAAGTCGCTTCTTTACTTTTCGATCCATTTCTACGGATGTTGCTTTCTCCGTCCACTTCCTTGACGTCGGGCTACGCTACGAATATCACGGTAACGAGCGATAGTACGAGACACAAACAATTTATTCGCATTTAAATGCTGGAGTGCTCTTACGATTGCCACTTGTGTTTTCCAGCCAAATATAAAGAAATCACACTATCACGCTTGAATTCCATCACGAAAAACTTTTTTTTTCTGGAAAATGCTCATAGAAGTAATTTTGTAAGCTTGTTAACAATATAATGAGCTGTCACTGGAATAATTTTAACAGCTGTCGGACGAGTGTTTTAGAAATGGCAGCAGTCTGAAGTTGGTTGCAGTTTTTTCATCCCACCCTGTATATGGAAGTACGATATAGCTCATCTTTAAACTTCAACTTCCTGCAAACATAAGACAGACTCCAGTGCAGAGCTAGCCAACCACTATCAACACAAAAGCTTTGATTGTGTATGTATCGCAGATGTGAAGAGTAACTCTCCCTCTCTCGGTAAACCTGTATTAGAGCAGCTCTCGCCATACACCGCCCATGGGAAATTCATCACACCTCGCACACAATCATAAATCAACTCAGACTTTTACTTATATCTCGTGGCAGCTTTGTAAATAATTCTCTATATAATTGTATTACAATTTGTGTAATAGTATTTTAAACTCGAGAAATCAAATTTAGATCGTTTTTAGCCAGATCTATTGAGATTTCTGATGAAATGATCCCCAAATTCAGATGATTCTGTATTTTGAGGCTGACTAAAATAGCCTATTTTCAATACAAGCTGTTGGGTCAAATTGCTTAGTTTTACAAAATTCGATCAACATTAAATTTCATGCTGATCAGGAATAAATCAAATAAGACGAAACTTTTGCCATCTCCCCACGTAGAATAAACCATAAAAACCAAACATATTATATAATAAAATAAAAAATGAACTCTTAAAGGCATCTTCACAAAACCACTGCTTCGTCGTCGACGAAATCAATTCAAAAACTTTACAATTATTTTTATTCAATGACAACTAAAAATTTCACCAAGCCAAAAGTAACTCCTGCTGCTGCCAACACTTTTCGGATGGAGTTTGTGTCTTACACTGTCTAGTGTAGTCCCTTTGAAGTTGGGCAAAATCCACTCTGCGTGAGAGGATAAATGCAAATCCTACCGTCTATATTACCATAACTACAAAACCGCAGCGAAATAAATGTACACACATATGTATGTGTGTGGATAACACAACCATGGTATATTTGTATGTAGAACGCCTGCATTCAAATTCAAAGAGTTTATAAACGATTTAATATGATTGTCAGGCCGGAAAGGGCTATATATGTGTGTGTGCGAGAGTGTGTATAAAGTATCGTATACGTTTGTGCAGGGGTGTGAGTGTAACAAACATTTGAACGCATGTAAAAGTTTCCCATTCAAATATTACATAAACATTATGTTTTACCTGAAGCGATATTGTTGTACAAATGTTCGTTACGCTTGAGTGGATGGATGGTTGGCGAGTACAAAAATACAGTGGTTTTGAAGTTGGTGATATAAAAGGAAGCGAATGGGAAAAAGTATCAGAAGTAAAGAATCTTGGCGTAATTTGAAATATCTTCTATGGAAGCTTGAATATGGCATTTTATCTGTAGAATGTCGTTTCAAGTCGATTTTTCCGTTAAATGTATACCCTAAGCTATTGTTTTTGTAGAAAAGTGTTGGCATGTTTGTTGGGGATACCGTAGTATTTTGTTGTTGCAAAATAGTCAGGCTTAATCCCATTATTGTTGTTTTTATAAAAATAAGGTTTGTTTATTAGTGGAGAAAGATGGTAATTTTTATCAGGGGGTAAGGCAGGGTATAAAGCAGGGGGATGAACGAGAAGAAGTGAGCCGATAAAATCCATATTCAGATCAGATCTTTAATTGAGAAAAATATGTAGATATACCTAGTTAGAAAAGAATCGCCGAATTGTTTTATGGGAAACTGTGAACCTTTATGGGAGAGGTATCAGAAGAGGTTGTCAGATATATTTTATTTTCACACTGGAACTTGCGTTAGTAAGTTATTGGGATATGTGAAATCTGAAGAGATGTGAAATCTGACGCTTATTTGGCATTTCATGGGAGATATAATTACTCAATAATGTGGAGGTACCAGAAGGAATATTCCATCTTCATACCTGGCCTTGAATTGATAGAACTATTAATATGTGTCAAGTTTGAAAGGAATAGGATGCTTACTTCGTGTTTAAGAACTTCTTGGCTATGACCTCTTGCGGACGGGGTATTAGAAGGAATAGTCCAACATGTACCACCTTCATAACAGATCTTGGGTTAATAAAAAGATTGGTATGTGTCAAATTCGAAGACAATCTGACTTCTATTTTCTATTTTATAACATTTATAATTACTGAAAATTTTGACCCTTTGTGGATGAGGTTCTTGATGGAGTGGAAAATAAATGTCTTCGTAACAATTCATTGATGATTCGAGATTTCCATTTGTAATTTGTAAAAATTCGAGAATTTCATTTAGAATTCGAAATATTTAATTTGTTATTCGTAAAATTCCATTTGAAATTCGAAATATTTCATTTGTGATTCGAATTTTTCTACGTTTTATTCGAATAATTCCATTCCAATCAATTGTAATTCGAATCATTTTAATTGTAATTCAAAGAAAAAAATCTTAGCTTTTTATTATCGGCCGCATAGGTCCGTTTTCATATAACCCCCATATAACAGTACCTCCCGATATTCGGTATTTTGATGATTTTAGCGACATTATTCACCGGAATTGATTCAAATTTGCTATTTAAAGTTCGTAATGGATACTACAGCCTAAGACAGAAAATTGTCTGTGAGGGCTCACGTCTTTGTATAGCCGCCATATAACGGTCCCTATATTCAGTATTCTGATGATTTTAGTGACATTATTGACCGGAAATGTTTCAAATTTTGGTATTTTAAGTTTAAGTTCCACGTCTTCGTATAACGGTACCTCCCAATATTCGGTATTTTGATGATTTTAGCGTCATTATTCATCGAAATTGTTTCAAATTACGTATTTAGAGTTCGTAATGGAAACTACAGTCTGTGACAGAAAATTGTCTATGCAGGTCCAGGTCTTCGCATAGGCCCCATATATCAGCAACCCCCTATATTCGGCAGTTTGTAGATTTTAGGTACAATACCCACCAAAATTGTTTGAAATGTCGTATTTGAAGTTCGTAATGGATGCTACAGCCTGTGACAGAAAATTTTCTATGCTGGTCCAGGTCTTCGCACAGCGTCGATATAACGATACCTCCCTATATACGATATTTTGATGATTTTAGTTACATTATTTGAATATGGTAATGACTTATGACAAACATTGCCTATGTAGGTCCACGTCGCATAGACCCCAACATAATGGCTATATTCGGTATTTTAAAAATTTTAACAGAATTTTTTTAATGACTTTATTTTTTGAAAATTTGCTAAATCCGTTCCAAATAGTGGAGGTTATTCAAAGTTCAGCCGGGCCGAACTTACCGCTTTTTAACTTATTTTGTTTCGAATTTCAAATAAAATATTTAGAGTTACTAATTAGGAAATTTCTGACTAAATCGAATTTCATGATTGAAAAAATTGGAATCTAAAGGTGAAGGTCTGGAAGGTGTGAACGCAGAAGGCCTGAAGAAGGTACTTTATATGTAGAAATTCGAAGAACGCCTTATTTTTGCCTGAGACCGGAATGTCTTTTAGAAGATCGTCTATCTATAAATGATCTAACGAAGGTATTTCATCAATAGAAAGCCTGGAGAAATTTCTCTCTATTTATAAATAGTCTGTAGAGAGTATACTTCAAGACCTGCGGACATTTTCCGATCTTAAGAATACCCGATACAAGCAAGCCGGTTCTATCTTGCTGACGTTTTTTGTTGCATAAATTTCCCCACAAAATCAAGGTCTTATACGCAAAATTGCTTTATTGTGGCCTAATATGCATGTATGATTGTGTTTCGTACAATTCCATCTTGAGAATCACCATATGTGATATGATTTCATTCATTCCAAGAATCTCTACAATTGTCCGTATACTCATTCAAACATTTACGGAAGAATGTGACAGAACAACATATGCACATACATGCGGGCGGGCAGGAAGACAGACAGACAAGGATGACATACTCCTTTGCATAAGGACAACACAATATTTATGTAAACCATGCCGACATTTATTTTGTATTGCTCACTTGATTCCAAAAGTAAATTGTCGTCACACGGTACATAGGTAGGTCGTATAGGGTAAGAGGGTAAGGAGAAAGACGCTATCTTTTGCGCAAAATTCCATCCTTTGGATGGAAACCTTATCATAATGAATGCTGTTTTACATTCACTCCTTCGTCCCCTCACCGCCCTTCCTGCAATGTAAATTTTTCACATATTTCTCTGCGGCACCGCTCAACGTGAGATGATAGGTATCATCTCGTTCGTCCAATTGTCCACAGCTGGGTTATTTAGTTTGGGGAAAACGGTTCTATATGTGAGTTTGTGTGTATGTGCAAATTGCTGATCCAGGGCACGTGTATTTTGCCGCATTGATATGTGGCATCCTTTTCATGTGCTTAACTCTAGCCTGAAATCCTTTTGAAATATCTCAAAGCTAGCGATATTTGCAAATGCCACCAACTGTGGACTTTCTTGATGACATCTTGAAGGAGTTGTAGAAATTGTTTTACATAACGCTGGCATATTTAACAATGAACGGAATTTCCACAGAGGGACCAATAATGTACTTCATATTAGCTGGATTAGATTTTAAGCAGTTCACAAAAGATTGAATGTGTGTGTGTGTAGTTCACAGGAATTACTTAAGGCAAAGGGCGAATGAAATACCTATGGAAACTGGTGTTAATGTAGGAGGAAGAAATGTGACTTGGATGAAGATAACTTTTTATTGGCTATAATTAGAAAGATTAAGATTAAATAGAGAAATTTGAAATTTGGCGTCCTTAAATAGTAATGGTGGTGTAGGGTACCATATAGTTGGCCCCGTCCGACTTTTTTCCCTTCTTTACTTCTTTGTCCTTCGTTGAGTCCCATGCCATAGATTAGCTGTTGTAGTATGTAATTTATCTTATATTTTTTATACCTCAGTCATGTGGATATATGGCAAGACATCGGCCTACACCCTCCTGGTGCCTCTCCAACAAAGATTCTCTCATTATGTGCATAACACCAGATTGTTCCCAAAATATGATTATACAGGGTGAGATAGAGATGAGAGGGTGAGATAAAAAGCAGTTGAATACCCTCCACCATTTGGAACGAATTTGGAAATAAAATCCTTAAAAAAAGCTGTTCAAATTTTAAAAATATCGAATATCGCCGTTATATTAGTGTCTATACGACGTCGACCTACATGGACATTGTTTGTCATAAGTCATTACCATATTCAAATTCAAAACTTGAAATAAACGGTGAATAATGTAGCTAAAATTATCAAAATATCGTATATAGGGAGGTAGCGTTATATCGAAGACCTGAACCAGCATAGACAATTTTCTGCCTTAGGCTGTAGCATCCATTACGAACTTCAAATACGCGTCTCAAACAATTTCGGTGAGTATTGTACCTAAACTCGTCAAAATACCAAATATAGGGAGGTACTGGTGTATGAGGCCTTTACGAAGACCTGGACCTGCATAGACAGTCACAGGCTGTAGTTCCCATTACGAGGTCTAAATACGTAATTTGAAACAATTCCGGTGAATAATGACGCTAAAATCATCAAAATACCGAATATAGGGAGTTACCGTTATATGGGGGCTATACGAAGACGTGGACATGCACATACAATGTTCTGTCTTAGGCTGTAGTTTCCATTACGAACTCTAAATACGTAATTTTAAACAATTCCGGTTAATAATGTCGCTAAAATCATCAAAATACCGAATATAGGGAGGTACCGTTATATGGGGGCTATACGAAGACGTAGACCTGGACAGTTTTCTGTCTTAGGCTGTAGTATCCATTGCGAACTTCAAATAGCAAATTTGTATCAATTCCGGTGAAAAATGACGCTAAAATAATCAAAATACCGAATATAGGGAGGTACCGTTATATGGGGGCTATATGAAAACGTGGACCTACGCGACCAATTTATGAATTTATTTATTTTATCTAATGTAAAAAATAAATATGCGTGCAAAATTTTAGCCTTATATCTCAATTCGTTCGAAAGATAGCGTGATTACAACAGACAGACAGACAGACATAGCTAAATCGACTCAGAATTTTACGCTGATCAGCACTTTGGTATTTTTAGTGCCAACCTTGCTTTCCAAATTACTCCAGACACAATAGTTCAACGGTTTGGTATCCGGAGATTTTGGTGGCCATTGTGCACTGGAAATGAAGCAAGGAACCTCATTTTGTAACTATTCTTGGATGGCGCGTGCTGAGTGCGATGGTGCTGAGCCCTGTTGGAATGTCCAAGGTCTGTGGCCAAAATGTTTGCGTGTCCAAGGCTTTAATACACCCTCCAGAATATTTTAGGCATTTATTCTGATGCTACGGTCGATTAATATCAGTGGAGTACGACCACACGCTGTTATGGCGGCCCACACCTTCACCATGGCCAGCTGGCCACTTTGGCAAGCAAACTCGATCATTTTGTTTGTGTACAAACTGCTGGACAACGAATGTTTTTTCATCGGAGAAAACCAAGTTCGGCAGTTCACTCGGCCAAGCGAAACAACACGTTAGCTCTTTTTAGTCTATTTTCTTTCTGATGCGGTGTAAGTTCTTGCGTTTTTTGGAATTTCAATGGCTTTACCCCGAGCTCATTTTTCAATATTTGCCGAATGGAATATTGCGATATGTTCAGCTCATGAGCCATTTTTCTTCCACTGAGACACGGGTTTCAAGTCTCTGATGTTGCTGTTTTCTTCCGTCTACATCCCTGACGTCGTGCTACAAAACGATTTATTCACATTTAAATGCTGGAGTGCTCTAACGATAGCCACTTGTGGTTTTCCAGCCAAATATAAAGAAATCACGCTATCACGCTTGGATTCCATCACGAAAAATTTGTTTTTTTTTTGGAAAATTCTCACCAAAATTCATTTGTATGCAATCACTGGAATAATTTTAACTGCTGTTATTTCTAAGCTACACGTCCGAGCTTAGAAATAACAGCAGTCTGAATTTGCTTGTAGTTATTGCATCCCACCCTGTAAATATCTGTTTTTCTTAAAATTTTTGCACATTCAAATTTTTGCGCGAGCTGGAGGCCGGAGAGTCGATATAGACGACCTGGAAGCCAGAGAGTTGATACAGACGAGCTAGGGGCCAGAGAGTCGATATAGACATGTTGGAGGCCAAACGGACGATATAGAGGGACTGGATGCCAGAGAGTCGATACAGACGAGCTGTAGGCCAGAGAGTCGATATAGACGAGCTGGAGGCCAGGTAATCGATACAGACGAGCTGGATGCCAGAGAGTCGATACAGACGAGCTGGATGAAGGAGAGTCAATACAGACGAGCTAGAGGCCAGAGAGTCGATATAGACGAGCTAGAGGCCAGAGAGTCGATATAGACGAGCTGGAGGCCAGAGAGTCGCTATAGACGAGCTGGAGGCAAGAGAGTTGATATAGACGAGCTGGATGAAGGAGAGTCAATACAGACGAGCTAGAGGCCAGAGAGTCGATATAGACGAGCTGGAGGCCAGAGAGTCGATATAGACGAGCTGGAGGCAAGAGAGTCGATATAGACGAGCTGGAGGCCAGAGAGTGGATATAGACGAGCTGGAGGCCAGGCAGTCGATATAGACGAGCTGGAGGCCAGAGAGTCGATATAGACGAGCTGGAGGCCAGACAGTCGATATAGACAACCCGGAGGCTAGAGAGTCGATATAGACAAGCTGGAGGCCAGAGAGTCGATGTAGACAAGCTGGAGGCCAGAGAGTCGATATAGACGAGCTGGAGGCCAGAGAGTCGATGTAGACGAGCTGGAGGCCAGAGAGTCGATGTAGACGAGCTGGAGGCCAGATAGTCGATATAGACGAGCTGGAGGCCAGAGAGTCGGTATAGACGAGCCATGTGAATTTGTCTACAAGCACCGTGGTGATTCCTCTATAGGCCCCCGGGGAATTTCTCTATGGGCCCCGGCGTATTCCCCTATGGGCCCTGGTGGTATTCCCCTCAGAGTATCCATCTACTCTACTACAGTAGCAAAACTGAGTTATACTTTTGTAACTTGTTTTAAAACAACATGTTGAATAAATACTTCAGCCAAGAGTTCTTAAAAAATTCAGAATTCCCAAAATTGAATTAGTAATAGAATTTTCTATTTTATGTTTTCTACTGCAAACTTAATTCTTTTTTGTTCTAAACAAAAAACTCCTGCCAGACTTTTAAGTAAATAATTCCTTTTAGCAATGTAACCGGATTAATTGTTGTTATGGCTTCGTTAAAAATGCATTTCGTATTTTCTATAAATTGTTTTTTGTTTGGTTTTTGAGAAGTCATCATATATTCCTTGGGGCTGCCGACACTTGCTTAGTTTCCCACTCCCGCTCTTTTATTGTTTTTTTTTTGTTTTGGGGGAATTTCAATGCAATCGAAATAACACCGCACCACTGCTAACATCAACACCAATAACGACAACAACAATATCAAGTATCGATTCCAATGGAAAGGTTTATGGTCAGCCAATAAAACAGAGAAAATTGTATAACAATAGTTGAGACAGGCAAAAACTAGGCTGGGTAGTGGTTATGTAACTGTTACAGTTGTATTAAAAAGTCTCTCCAAATCATATGTTGTTACAATCAAGTGGATAGAAAATTTGGCGTCAGTCAAATATGCTCCGAAATCACAAAGCAAACCAGTAAAGAAAGTCTTAAAGTCGGGCGGGGCCGACTTTATGATACCCTACACCACTTTGCTAATTTAGTAGAGCTCCACATAACAATTAAAAGTTTTTATGGGAGAATTCAATCATACACGCTATGATTATAATTATAATTTAAAGTTCAAAGGACTAAACATGCCGAAGCATTTGTATCTTTTAAATTCGGACTTGTATTGACCATTTGGTGCACAATTAATTTGAAATCGGATAAATATATATATGGGAGCTATATCCAAATCTAAACCGATCTCGATAAAATTTGGCAAAGATATTTCTGAGCTGTATTTGATATATTTCCCTGAATATCGTTGTTACGGAGTGCATATTACGGCTGTGGGTAACAAATATAACAAATCGGATGAATAATATATATGGAGGCTATAGCTATATCTGAACCGATCTTCACCAAATTTGACATACTAGCTTCTAGACTCAATTCGGTCGTATGTGCCAAATTCCATCCCATTTGGACAAATATTAGACGTTTGGTGCACAACAAAAGGTAAATCGGCCGAAGTTATATATGGGAGCTATATCCAAATCTGAACCGATCTCGATAAAATTTTGCAAATGTATTTCTGAGCTGTATTTGATATATTTCCCTAAATATTGTTGTTGCAGAGTGCATATTACGGCGGCGGTGGACAAAAATAACAAATCGGATGAACAATATATATGGGAGCTATAGCTATATCTGAACCGATTTCGATCAAATTTGGCATACATATTTTCAGGCCTAATTTGGTTGTATGTGCAAAATTCCATACAATTCGGGCTGATATTACACGTTTGGTGCACAATAAAAGGCAAATCGGACGAAGATATATATGGGAGCTATATCTAAATTTTGACCGATTATCTCCAATTTCAATAGGGTTCGTCCTTGGGCCAAACAAATGATCTGTGCAAAATTTCATCTGGATCGGGCAATAAATGCGACCTGTACTTTGTTTACAAAAATACATGGACAGACGGACAGACGGACGGACAGACGGACGGACAGACGGACGGACAGACGGACGGACAGACGGACGGACGGACATGCATAAATCGACTCAGAATGTGATTCTATGCAGATCATCAAAAGGAACTATGGGTCTATCTCGTTTCCTTTTGCCTGTTACAAACAAATGCACAAAGACATAATACCCTGACCACCTTGTGGTGTAGGGTATAAAAATGCAATCTTTAATTTACTTACCCATCATTTTAGACTAAAACTTAAGTTCAATGTACGTGTAATATGACACATCATTTTAATAAGGCAAGCATCGAACTTAAAATTTAAATGATAAATAAAGGGTGTTTTTCTAAGAGCTTGCTGATGCCAAATTATAAAATGCAAAACAGATTTTTATTTGGTAGATAATTTCTTGTCATTTAACATTTAAATATAATTTGGGGCATGTGGTCACCACGACTATTTTGGCGGACCAATTTTCGACCACATTTTCAAGCATTTGTGGTCGTATTTTAGCAATGAGTAAATATATCATATGGCTACAAGTATCTGTCAAAACCAAAAAATGTTATTCGTTCTATGTGAAGTTATGATTTTATTGGTTCAATTGAAATCGAGAAAAAGCTACATTTAGGGGTTCAAATGACCAAAAACTGAAAATTTTTCCTTATTTTGCAACCGCTCTACAGATCACAATTAATTACCTATTTATATGGATTTTCGCATGAGATTAGAGTTTTGGGACAGGGTAGGAGGCTAGCATTTTGTTTGACGATCGAATAATATTTAGCGGTTAACACGGATCAAAACTTTTGTGTGCATTTTTTTGTTTTTTGAATATCTACCAAACACCAAGGGTAGCATTTTTGCTGGATTGTTTCAAAAAAAGTACCAAAATGTGTTTTGACCCAATGGGGTTTTCCAAATTATCATAGTGTTATAGGGTTTTACATGGTCGGCCCGCACTATTATAGCCTTTTCTTATTTTTAGACCCCCAACCATTCTATGAAATGTATATTAAATTTGTTATTCAGTTTGTAACTCCTCAAAATAATCCTGATATATTCTTTCAAATTCCTTTTAAATGGTGGAAGGTATTAAAAGTTTGGGCCGGCCGAGCATATCTGCTTTTTTATTAGTTTTTTTTTTTTTAAGGATTTCCTATCTACCTAAGTGTGTCCATCTGTCTGTTCAGGTTCATTTGTAATCGAACTACTGGACACAGTAAATAACAAACAACAATTATGTAATTTCAAAACAATCTCAACAGATACAATGAAATACAGATACCAATAAAATTTCAGGATTTCAGCTCTTTAATTTCCCACATTACCTAATTTATCCAAAACCAGGTCCTCGTCTACACTGCAGACACCAATAGTGACATATATATTTAATATCTGGATTTCAGCTCTATTCCTTCACCCAATATCAAATTTAGTACTATTTAGCAATTTTCGTATAATTATATTAGACATTTCCATAACCACCTCCATATGTCAATTCCACAGATCAGCAGAGACTTATACACCCATTTTAGTACTATTCGTATAATTATAGTACTTATTTAAAAAACCCGTTCCATATTTCAATCCTAGACACAAACAGTAATCGCACCACCAAATTTCAAGATTTCAGCTGTCTTACAAACTTTCGTACAAATATAGGACGCATTTCCAAAGCACCGCTAAACCTCAAACACAGATACCATCTTGAATCTAATTATTAAATTTCAGGATTTCAGCTATATCCCTTCACTCAATACAAAATTTAGTTCTATTTGTACTTTTCGTACAATAATAGTACACATTTCCAAAACCACTTCCATATATCACTTTACCAAATATAGTACTATTTAGTACAATTAGAGTACAAATTTCCAAAACAAGTTCCTTCTCTCAAATACAGAGACCAACAGTGACATCCACATCGAATTTCAGGATTTCAGCTTTTTTCTCACCCAATACCAAATTCAGTACCATTTGGTACTTTCCGTACAAATATAGTACGCTTTTCCAACCCACCGCCAAAATTCAATACAGAGTCGACATCAGAACCCATTATGAACCAAAAATACAATTTTTTTTTGGAAAAAAACATCAAAATACCGTATATCAGGAGGTACCGTTGTATGAGTGCTATACCAAAACGTGGGCCTATACATAAATGTTTCGCCACGGGAGCTAGAACCCATCATGACCAACAAATTCCAACTTTTAAACAAATCCGTGAAAAAATGTGGCAAAAATCGTCAAAATACCGAATATCGGCACGTACCCTTGTATGAGGCTATACCAAAACGTGGACCAATACATACAATGTTTCGGCACCAGAGTTAGAACCCATCATTACCAACAAATTTCAATTTTTAAACAAATCCGTGAAAAAATGTGGCAAAAATACCAAAACGTGGACCTATACATACAATATTTCGGCACCGGAGCTAGAACCCATCATAAACAACAAATTCCAATTTTTAAACAAATCCGTGAAAATTGTGGCAAAAATCGTCAAAATACCGAATATCGGCACGTACCCTTGTATGAGGCTTTACTAAAACGTGGACCTATACATACAATGTTTCGGCACCAGAGCTAGAACCCATCATGACCAACAAATTTCAATTTTTAAACAAATCCGTGAAAAAATGTGGCAAAAATACCAAAACGTGGACATATACATACAATGTTTCGCTACGGGAGCTAGAACCCATCATGACCAACAAATTCCAATTTTTAAACAAATCCGTGAAAATTGTGGCAAAAATCGTCAAAATACCGAATATCAGCACGTACCCTTGTATGGGGCTATACCAAAACGTGGACCCATACATACAATGTTTCGGCACCAGAGTTAGAACCCATCATTACCAACAAATTTCAATTTTTAAACAAATCCTTAAAAAAATGTGCCAAAAATCGGCAAAAATACCAAAACGTGGACCTATACATACAATGTTTCGGCACCGGAGCTAGAACCCATCATGACCAACAAATTCCAATTTTTAAACAAATCCGTGAGAAAAATGTGGCAAAAATCGTCGAAATACCGAATATCGGCACGTACCCTTGTATGAGGCTATACCAAAACGTGGACCAATACATACAATGTTTCGGCACCAGAGTTAGAACCCATCATTACCAACAAATTTCAATTTTTAAACAAATCCGTGAAAAAATGTGGCAAAAATACCAAAACGTGGACCTATACATACAATATTTCGGCACCGGAGCTAGAACCCATCATAAACAACAAATTCCAATTTTTAAACAAATCCGTGAAAATTGTGGCAAAAATCGTCAAAATACCGAATATCGGCACGTACCCTTGTATGAGGCTTTACTAAAACGTGGACCTATACATACAATGTTTCGGCACCAGAGCTAGAACCCATCATGACCAACAAATTTCAATTTTTAAACAAATCCGTGAAAAAATGTGGCAAAAATACCAAAACGTGGACATATACATACAATGTTTCGCTACGGGAGCTAGAACCCATCATGACCAACAAATTCCAATTTTTAAACAAATCCGTGAAAATTGTGGCAAAAATCGTCAAAATACCGAATATCAGCACGTACCCTTGTATGGGGCTATACCAAAACGTGGACCCATACATACAATGTTTCGGCACCAGAGTTAGAACCCATCATTACCAACAAATTTCAATTTTTAAACAAATCCGTGAAAAAATGTGCAAAAATCAAAATACCGAATATCGGGAGGTACCGTTATATGGGGGCTATACCAAAACATGGACCGATGTATCTCATTTTCAATAGCAACCATCCTAGGCACAATACAAAATGTTCTACTAAATTTTCACGCTCTACGGCAACTAATGTGGGCTGTATTGGATTTCAACAGACAGACAGACGGACGGACATAGTTAAATCGACTTAAAATTTTATGCTTATTATGAATATATATGTACTTTATGGGGTCTACGACGAATATTTAGGGATGTTACAAACGGAATGACAAAGTTAATGTAACCTCCTTTCCAAGGTGAAGGGTATAAAAAGAGATGCCATAAGTATATTAATCTTAATATCAAATATATGACAATTTTTTGTACAATAATAGTACAAATTTCGACCAAAGCTATTGTAAGTTTCTATTTAAGTAATATATATAAATTTTTAGTAGCCAAAAAAACACTAATACTTCTTGCGGCATGCCTTTCCTAAGATAATAGGTTGGTAAGCAGATTTGTAATCAATATTTTTGCTGGAAATCTATTTGGACATAATTTAAATTTTAACAAGATCCGTTTTACTTCTTTCCATAATTCCTATTTGCCAGATTTAGAGTATATTTCTGTCATTTCCCATTTTCGGCTGCATACTTCTCGTCTCTAATGTCAATTAAAAAATATGTTTCCGGATCAGGCACGGCTCCCATAAAGAACACAATAAATCTGAAAATTGTAAAACAATCATCTGCTGAGTTTCGTTCCGTTTTTTAGGGAATTTTCTATTGTTTTACGCAACTATGGCAGTCCGGCGTTTCATTCGCTTTTTTTTCTCGGCTGCTGTGTTTGTTCAATGGCATGAAGCAACAATCACAAAAGCCGGACGGATAGGCTTAGAACTTTGTTTCATGTGGCTGGCATATTGTAACCACCCACGACGGCTAAAAGAAGCGACGTGTTCATGCAAAAAATTGATTTTTTTTTTTCAAAATATCTCCTGCCAAATGTTGGGTATTCAGGCGTTAGAATCCGCTTAATTGAAAATGAATATTCAGTTTGTAAGTGAAAAGGGTATAAAGGGGGAGGGGTCGGTGTAGTGAGAATTCAGCCAGACATTCAAAGTTCGAATTGAAATGACATTGAATGGGAAAATATAATTCCCTACCATTTGTTGCATAAATGTCACAGCTGATTAATTCATGACATTGGGACAAATAGTTAGAATGCTAGCCAGGTGCAAAGAGGAGGACAATGCCACATCATTTTGATGTTGCCCACCATCGAAGACAGACAAATTTGCAAATGCCGTTTGTCTGCTGTCTTGCAAATGGGTTTGGTCCTCTTTAATTTAGCCCCTGTAACCTGCTGCAACGTGTAGTGGAATTGATGTTCGAAACTGCTGCCATGACTGCCTGATGTTGATGTTTATTTGCTTTGATGATGGATGCGACAATACGGCGAAAACATCAACGCCTCATTCTCCCTTCATGTCTAATTGTCAACTAAGTCATCTTCATTATCAGGAACAGCCGTGGCAGCAGAACCAGCGTTGTCGTCAGCATAACTGATGTGTTGATGCCATGACCACCATAGTCCTGACACCGTGCGAGGTGCATTTGAGATAAATATGTGTGCCTGGGCGGGTGTGTGTGTGTGTGTTTGCCTGGGAGTTTACAGCGAAGAGCATAGGGCACAGGTGTCAACATGATGATGTTGGATAACAATTGTCGCAGTCACGTTACAGGATCAAAGGACAATGTCCTCGTACCCCAGCAAATGTATGTGTCAATGCTAAAATAAATAGTACAACAGGGCAAATAAACCATTTAGAGGGTACAGTGGTTTAATATATATTAAGATTATTAAATTTTTATAACGGATTTTCGATAGAATTTAGATAGCGGTAAAAATTGGTGTTTGTGGGTCTTAATTGGTTCTAATGTTTCCCTTAGTTAGTTTTTATACCCTCCACCATACATAGTATGGAAGGTATATTAAGTTCTAAGACGCCATGTCCGTCCGTCTGTTGTAATCACGCTACAGTCAAATCGAATTAAGATAGGGAGCTAAAATTTTGCACAGATCTGTCTTTTGTCTGCAGGCAGGTCCAGTTCGAAGATAGGCTATATCGGTCCACGATATTGTATAGCACCCATATAACGGTACCCCCAGATATTCCATATTTTGATGATTTTAGCCACATTTTTTAATGGAATTGTCTGAAATTCCACACAAGGAGTTGCTTGAGAGTACTTAACCCCCTGAAAGAGAATTGCCTATATAGGTCAAATATATCGTATAGCCCCCATAAGTGGTACCCCCCGATGTTTGGTATTTTGATGATTTTAGCCACATTTTTCAACGGAATTGCCTAAAATTCTTCACAAGGAGTTGTTTGGACCACTTTACCCCCTGACGGAGAATTCTCTTTAAAGGTCAAGGATATCGTATATCCCCCATAAGTGGTACCCCCCCCGATGTTCGGTATTTTGATGATTTTAGACACATTTTTCAACGGAATTCTCTGAAAATCTACAAAAGGAGTTCTTTGTACTTTACCCCCAGACATAGATTTGTCTATATAGGTTTACAATATCGTATATCCCCCATATTTCGCACCTTCCAATATTAGGTATTTTAAAGATTCTAACTGAATTTTTAATAGATTTTATTTTTTGAAAATTTTCTAATTTCGGCTCGGCCGAACTTACTGCTTTTTTACTTGTTTTATTTATTTTATTATACCCTAAGCCATATGGCTATACCATCACTCCTTCCAGTACCTCCCTCACAAAAGATCGTAATTTTCAAAAAATATATTTTCTGCACAGAAATCCGATTTTGCTCCAAATTTGCAAATTAACGCCAGTGCTATGTCAGGTGGACAATATCGGTTCACTCCATCAAGTACCTTCCCCACTATAACTATTCCTATAAAATGTGATGTAAGAGTCCGATTGTCGTCAAATATGTTAAACCAAGGTCTGGTTTTAAAATGGAGTATATCGGTCCACTCCTTCTGGTACCTCTCCCCGCAAAAGGTTGAAATTGTCATTGTTTTAATTAGCTTTTTATAGAAACGTGTTTTTTTCGCCGACCCACCAAATATGTGCCTTCCAAACTAGTTTAACAAAAAGTTCTCCTGATAATGTCTGTCTTCTGCTCCTCCCAACAACAACGTAGTAATTCATCGTTCTTCCCCAGTAGCGGCATAAACACAATAAGGTGTTCATTTGTCTTTTTTAACACCCTTCCCCCTATACCTGCTTCACAACCCTAATGCTTGAAAATTGCTGCTGTTTTGCAATGGTGTCGTGCATCGCCGGGACAAATGTCATTCTAGTGAAATGAAATTTGCAAACAAAACAGACAAAGAACATGGAACCGAAAGTAAACGGAAGTTAAACACCAAGTTGTCGACTGTTTGTTTCGACCAGCATACATGTGTGAATAGAGTCGTCTCGGCCATGGAGAACTAAGTTGCCCATCTGTAATTTCACTCAAGTATTCAAGTGTTAAAGTGCTGAGAACAAAACACAATTTTGATTTTATGTTGATGGATTCTTTAAAGCAGTGATCATTTTGGTTATTGGCTATCAGGGTGTATCATTATTTGACGAGTAATGGGTACTTTGAGGTACCCATCAGTCGGTTTTGCCGACAAATGTATACCCTCAGCCTATGTCAGTTTATTAAAATATACCAACTTCAGACTGTTGTCATTTCAAAGCCACTCTCCCGACAGCTGTTAAAATTATTCCAGTGACAGCTCATTATATTGTTTACAAGCGTACAAAAGCATTTTGGTGAGAATTTTCTAGAAAAAAATTTATTCGTGATGGAATTTAAGCGTGATAGTGTGATTTCTTTATATTTGGCTGGAAAACCACAAGTGGCTATCGTTAGAGTACTCCATCATTTAAATGTGAATAAATCTTTTGTGTCTCCTACCATCGTTCGTTACTGTGCTACTGGTAGCGTAGTCCGACGTTAAGAAAGAGGACGGAAGAAAGCGGGAACATCAGCAGAAATGGTTCGAATTGATCGAAACCAGCATCGCAGTGGCTGAAAAATGGCTCGTGAGCTGAACATACCACAATATTCCATTCGAAAAATATTGAAAAATGAGCTCGAGGTAAAGCCATTGGAATTCCAACAAGTGCAAGAACTTACACCGCAACAGAAAGAAAATAGACTCAAAAGAGCTAAATAGTTGCTTCGCTTAGCCGAAAGTGGTGAACTGCCGAATTTGGTTTTCTCCGATGAGAAAACATTCGTTGTCCAGCAGTTTGTAAACTAACAAAATGATCCTGTTTACTTGCCAAAGAGGTCAGATGTACACCTGGCCAACCACCATTGTGGTGGTGTGGGCCGTCAAAATCATCAAAATATCGAATATAGGGAGGTATCATAGGGGTTATAAACGTGTACCTGCACAGACAATTTTCTGGAATACGCTGTAATACCCATAACGAACTTCAAATACCAAATTTGAAACTTTTCCGGTGAATAATGTCGATAAAAACATCAAAATACCGAATATCGGGAGGTACCGTTAAACAGGGGCTATACGAAGACGTAGACCTGCATACAATTTTTTTTTTCATAGGTTGTAGTACCTATTCGATTTCTTTCAATACGAAATTTGAAACAATTCCGGAGAATAATGTTGCTGAAATCATGAAAATACCGAATATATAGGGGCTATACGAAGACGTGGTCCTGCATACAAAAATGTTTGTCATAGGCTGTAGCACCCATTACGAACTTCAAATACAAAATTTGAAATAATTCCGGTGAATAATGTCGCTGAAATCATAAAAATACCGAATATCGGTAAGTTCCGTCATATGGAGGCTTTACGAAGACGTGAAACTGCATACAAAATTTTTTTGTCATAGGCTGCAGTACCCATTACGAATTTTAAATATGAAATTTGGAACGATTCCGCCGAATAATGTTGCTGAAATCGTCAAAATACCGATTATCGGGAGGTACCGTTATATGGGGGCTATACGAAAGCGTGAACCGACATGGCCCATTCACGAATTTAACCTGCCCACTGGTAAACTATGCATGTATGCAAAAATTTAGCCTTCTATCTCAATTCGTTCGAAAGATAGCGTCATTATAACGGATAGACAGACGGACAGACAGACGGATATCTCTAGGTCGTCTTAGAATTTTACGCTAATTTGTAGGGTCTATTATGAATATTTCGAGGAGTTACAAACGGAATGACAAAGTTAATATCAACTCCATAGAATGGTGGAGGGTATGAAAACTCAACAGTTCGGTGTTGTATCACTCTCAGTCTCGATTTTTACACATTTCTGTGGCACATTGGCCTCCGTGACCTCTCCCCAGAAAATGGAGATTTAATTGCATATTCTGATTCCAATATTTGGAAAGATCTGAATATATTGATGTCCGCAGCTATTTTATACCGCAAAAGAAGGGTCGAATCTTGTTCATTTTGTGGGAGTTCGAACTGAAGTGATGATAGTGGACACTTTAAATAAGCTTTTTTACAAAAAAAAAAAAAAAGCCTCAATTTTGTTCATTTCAAATGTGATTTTGTTAAAAGAGTTTTTGTTCGAGTGGGAGTGTTGAAATAAACTGTTGGAAAATATACTTGAACGAATAAAAACTTGTAAGCCATAAGAATTGAATTCGAAATGTTGTCAATAAATATAAAATATCTTTTACCTTTAACCGTTCAACTTAAAAGACATATTTTATTTGTTGCTCTGCTAACATAACATAATAGCATTACCTTTCACAAAATTTTCACACACACCCCCTATTTCCCCCATTTAACAAAAATAATATAGTTCAATCATTGTGGCGCATTTTTTGTTTATTTTCCAAATCATTTCGACAGCATAATTATAATTTTACTTTTGAGGAATGGGTTGATACATATTTTTGGATAGATTTCGTGTGGAGCCCCGTACATAATTTGGTATGGTCACACAAAGTTATTAAAAGCTGAACATATAATTTGATAATTAGGAATAAAAAAAATTTAATGATATTTGGTTAGAGGAGGGTAGAAACGTAAAAACTCTTTTAGTCAAAATAAATCCACATAGGATGATAGTCACAGCACTCGGCTCGGTCTTGCTACTTCTGTTTGTGTGGAGTGTTGTTGCCAGCTCAACGACCACTCATGGTCAAGTGGATTTCTATACTAACTTGTTGCGGAACATACATCAAGAAAGGTCCTATGACACCCTGGTTGTGTTACACGAGGATGGTTTCAATGATCTGAGGCTGAAAGCAATCTATAGTTTTCCTCACCCGAAAATATTTCTTTCGAAACATTTTGAATTCTTCTATAAAAAAGTTTTTAATTCGGAAATTTTTGTGATAATCTTAATGTCTGCTGCATTGGATTTGGAACTAATGGAGATTGCAGCTAGATCCTTAAATTATATACGTCAATCAAGAATATTGTTAATTGCTGGGAATATAAGCAATGAAGAAGAATTCATGACCGATTGTTTGCCTCTACTCAAAGATTATTCCATGACCAATGTTTTGTTGCAGTTTTTACGAAATTCATCTGAAATCCCATTGGACTATCAACAATTGAAACCCTTCCCTGAATTTCATTGGCAAAAGAGGAATTTTAAGGAAATAGATTTGACATATTATCCACAACATTGGCGGAATTTGTATGGAGCTAATGTTACCACGTACACTGATCAGTCCCTTCCTTCGTCCGTAACCTACTATGATGGGCAGGGAAATTTGAAACTCAATGGAAATGTGGCCAGCTTGGTGGTACTTTTTGCGGAACATTTTAATGGCACTCTAAGGATGTATAAGCCAATAGTCGAGAGAGGTTTCACCCATTTCACAGTAGTTGCAGGTATGGCCATCAAACGTCTGATTGACATTGCCATGTGTCTGCATGTAACAGGCATAGCTGAGCACAGTACTTGGATTTATGCCTCGGATGTTTATGAAATAGGCAGTGCATCGATAATAGTGCCATGTTCAAGCCCCCTATCTATAAGAGATATGTTCAAAATTCTTTTGAATGAATATTTCTTTGGCATGGTCGTAGTCTGTACGGTGCTGTTCTCAGTTTTTCATTTCGTCATCGACTGTTATTTTGATCAACACTTTAGTTACATGGATCTGGTTTTTAATAATCGTATAATTGGTGGAGTTTTGGGTCTATCATTCACTGGTCGCAATTCACCATGGCGTTGCTTGAAACTGATTTATATTCTTCTATTCTTTGCTGGCCTGAACATCAATACCCAGTTTTCGGCACGAATGAATACCCTCTTTACAAGTCCTCCAAGATACAAACAAATCGAAACTTTAGAGGATATACGCAACCTCAATTTTAAAATAAACGTTCTGAAAGGTGATCTGGCCATTATGGGTGACGTTATGTTGCCTATTTCCCGTTCGGTGATTATTACCGAAGACATTGCCGAATATTCCAGCATGCGTTATAATTACAATACCTCAACCGGTTACTATGTAGCTTCGGCCCAATGGAAGTTCTTAAATTTGAAGCAAAAATATCATAGTCGCAAAACCTACTGTACCTACGAAAATTTGACCTTACATAAGTTTATACCCTGGAATATATTGCTGCAACCAAATTCTCCGTATAAAGAACCCTTTAATTATGTTCTACATCGAGCTAATCAAGCTGGGTTGCCAGATGCCTGGTACAACGGTGCATTTCTTGATTTGCTAAGATTAAAACGTTTATCACTGACAGATCCAAATCCTGAACGTGGGCCAAGTATTATGACCGCCAATGACTTAGAATGGGCTTGGCTTGTACTTGTTATTGGTTTGAGTCTTGGTGCGGTTATATTCTTACTGGAATTATGGCATCATCATCGTACTCGTTATTCGGATAATAATAAATGCAACATTTTCCAAATATGGTAACATATATTTGTGTTTGAATTAATTATTAAAACATTGTATTGTTTTAATAAAGCAGATTTTAAGTGAAAATAATGATTCAAAAAATTTATTGTAGTTCCGTTAGCATTTCTGGATCCAAGAGAAAAGTAAAATTTCATAATAAGATGCGGTGATTTATTTTCCACATTAAAACACATTATAATGTGACAAACAATTGTAAATGAGTAAAAATTCGCACTTGAGAAAACTGCAACCAATTTTAGATTGCTGTAATTTTTAAGCCACTCGTCCGACAGCTGTTAAAATTACTCCAGTGACAGCTCATTATACAAGAAACGGGCGGACAGAGATAAATCGTCTAAGAAATTTACGCTGATCATTTAGAAATAAGATTTCTATTGAATTGCACGATTCAGGTTGTAAGGGAAATTTTTACTTATGTGTTCCAAATGGTACTAAATTTGGTACAAATTGAAATTGTGGTGAACCGATAGATCTGGAATTCTGAAATTTGGATATAATATTCCAATGGCATTGTATGGTTCAAGTCATGGTGGTAACTTTGGAAATTTGGAGTGTAAGATTTGAGTCGAAGGAAGTTTTGGAAATTCGTATTTTTCGTACTAAATTTGGTACAATTTAGATTTGTGTGAACCGATAAAGCTGGAATACCGAAATGTTATTTTAAGGTCTCTGTCATGGTAGAATCAAGAAGGTAAAGTCATTAAATCATATGTTTACAATTTTTTCAAAAATTATTCATTTAACAACATCTCATTGTCAAAGTTTGTATTTATAAATCCATTGTACATACACAAATCAGAGATGGGAACCTGTTTTTATGTAGTGAAATGAGACAAGGTAAATTACAGAAAATGCAGAAATGGGAATGCTTTTTTGAAATGACTTTACCTTCTTAATTTTGCCATGGTGGAACTGAGGTATGGAGGTGATTTCGGAAATATGTACTAAATGGTAATATACAGTACTAAATGGTACTATACAGAGTTATAGCAATGCAACAAAGTCAAACGCAATAATTTTTTTCCTTTTTCCAAACGTCGGAAATAGCATCAAATTTTAAAATAAGTTTAGATTTGTTCGAATTGGCCACCTTTGGTACGAATTATGGCTTTCAAACGGCCTATGAAACCGTCACACGCTGCCCGAATGTTGCTCTGCGGTATTTGGGCCCATTCCCGGCGAAGCGCTTGCTTGAGGTGATCGACACGTTGGTATTTTTTAGTGCCAACCTTGCTTTCCAAAATACTCCAGACACAATAGTCCAACGGATTGGTATCCGGAGATTTTGGTGGCCATTGTCAGCTGAAAATGAAGCGAGGAACCTCATTTTGTAACCATTCTTGGGTGGCACGTGCTGAGTCCCGTTAGAATGTCTAAAGTCTGCGGCCAAAATGTTTGCGTGTGGAGGTGATTTCGGAAATATGTACTAAATGGTAATATACAGTACTAAATGGTACTATACAGAGTTATAGCAATGCAACAAAGTCAAACGCAATAATTTTTTTCCTTTTTCCAAACGTCGGAAATAGCATCAAATTTTAAAATAAGTTTAGATTTGTTCGAATTGGCCACCTTTGGTACGAATTATGGCTTTCAAACGGCCTATGAAACCGTCACACGCTGCCCGAATGTTGCTCTGCGGTATTTGGGCCCATTCCCGGCGAAGCGCTTGCTTGAGGTGATCGACACGTTGGTATTTTTTAGTGCCAACCTTGCTTTCCAAAATACTCCAGACACAATAGTCCAACGGATTGGTATCCGGAGATTTTGGTGGCCATTGTCAGCTGAAAATGAAGCGAGGAACCTCATTTTGTAACCATTCTTGGGTGGCACGTGCTGAGTCCCGTTAGAATGTCTAAAGTCTGCGGCCAAAATGTTTGCGTGTCCAAGGCTTTAATACACCCTCCAGAATATTTTCGCGATAATATTCGTCATTTATTCTGATGCCACGATAGACCATCGGCTGTTATGGCGGCCCACATCATCACCATGTCCGGCGCTTGAGTTCTGGTGGCCAACCGAAGGTGCACATTTTCAGCTGACCTCTTTGGCAAGTAAACGCGATCGTTTACCTCTCATCGGAGAAAACCAATTCACGACTTTCGGCCAAGCGAAGCAACTCTTTAGCTCTTTTGAGTCTGTTTTCTTCCTGTTGCGGTGTAAGTTCTTGCACTTTTGGGAATTTCAATGGCTTTACCCCGAGCTCATTTTGCAATATTGGCCGAAAGGAATATTGCGATATGTTCAGTTCACGAGCCATTTTTCGGCCACTGCGATGCTGGTTTCGATAAAGTCGCTTCTTTACTTTTCGAACCATTTCTGCTAATGTTGCTGTTTTCTTCCGTCCACTTCCTTGACGTTGGGCTACGCTACAAGCATTACGATAACGAGCGATGGTACGAAACACAAAAGATTTATTCACATTTAAATGCTGGAGTGCTCCAGCCAAATATAAAGAAATCACACTATCACGCTTGAATTCCATCACGAATAACTTTTTTTCTGGAAAATTCTCAACAAAATGCTTTTGTACGCTTGTAAACAATATAATGAGATGCCACTGGAATAATTTTAACAGCTGTCGGACGAGTAATATAGAAATGATAACAGTCTGAATTTGGTTGCAGTTTTCTTGGTTATATCTAATCTAAATGTCCTGAAACAATAACATTTTTAGCCCACCGCAAGGGTAAAAGTTAAGTTCAACACTCTTTTTAAATTAATAATATCATCGTCATATAAATATGCTCACTGAATATTACAAAAGAAAAACTCCTCCAAAAATTAAAAGAAAACTCCCTATGTTTATCTTTCTGTTTGTTTTTATTTTCCTCTTCACTGAGCAAACGTAATTACTTGCAATATGTTCAATTAATTGCCTTAAAATCATTTTGTGTGCCTACCGATTTTCTGGCTCGACTCGACGATATGGGTTTTTTCAATACTTCATTTATTGTTGACTTATACATTTTCATACTTTTCGACGCGTTGTCCTGCCCATGCACTGACTACTATCATTCTCGTCCGGTATGGCCAATCGCACATCCCATACATTATGCATGAATTATTTTATACTTCCACTTGGCATAATTTTTCACATCCTGGCACACTCCCGAAAAAAATATTTATTCATATTTTCGGACACTTTTGGATATTTTCAAAAACTTTAGCCACTGAAGAGGTTGAAATTCACATCAATATCGTAAGCGGCTGGAAAGTACGATAACAACAACAACAACAAAAATACCGCATTGCCACCTACATGACCACCGACAGTATCAGTGGCATCATCATCATCATCGTCGTCGAGGCTGAGGCCAGGGCACAATACAGCATTTATGGCCAATTTCCATAAGTAAAAATCATATCTACTTATACCGAAAGTCTATTCAACCCTGCTCCTCATGAAGCCGTTTCCCTTGTGGTAGGGCATAATTTCCAGGGAGGAAACAAAGAAAAAAAAAACTTGAAGTTTATTTACTTTCCATATGAGTATGTAAATTTGAACGAATTTATACTTGCCAGCCAAAAAAGAGTGGCTGGCTTTGCTCTACAAGGGCACTTATGCAAAATGTGCAGGATGCAGTTTATTGGCCTCTAGAGGAAAGCAGGAACCAATTCCCAAAAATTGGTAAATGGAGCGGAATACTTGGAGTGTCGGCGATAAGAATGTTCTTTTACTCATGTTGAACTATTTGTGCGTGCTTGTTGATGTAAGGGTTCATGGAGAGCAAAAATAATACGAAGGATGTTTTATAGGGTGTCGTTGGGAATAGGTTTCCATTTTGGGTATAAAAAGAGTGAGGTTTTTAAGGAGAAACATCTTTATCTTTATTACAATTATAATATTGTGTTGAGAAATGCATTTAGTTTTAATTTATACAGGGTGAGATAAAAACAAGTAAAAAAAACATAAAGTTCGGCCGGGCCAAACTTTTAATACCCTTCACCTTAGGGTAAAGGAAACATTAGAGGAAATGTGGCAAAAACAATTAAAATGCCGAATATCGGGAGGTATCGTTATGTGGGGGCTATACCAAATCGAGGACCTACACATTCAATGTTTCGCCAAAGGAGCTAGAACCAATTATGACCTACAACTACCAATTTTCAGATAAATTCTTGATAAAATGTGTCAAAAATCATAAAAATACCGAATATTGGGAGGTACCGTTATATGGGGACTATATCAAAACGTGGACCTATACATACAATGTTTTGCGACACGTACAGGGACCCATTATGACCTACAAATACCAATTTTCAGACAAATTCGTGAAAAAATGTGGCATAAATCATCAAAATACCGAATATCGGGAGGTACCGTTATATGGGGACTATACCAGAACGTGGACCGATATATCTGATTTTCAATACCAACCATCCTAGATACAATGCAAATTGCTCTGCTAAATTTTGGCGCTCTAAGTCAAATAATGTGGGCTGTATCGTGATTTCAACAGACAGACAGACGGACAGACAAACGGACATCGTTAAATCGACTTAGAATTTTATGCTGATTATGAATATATACTTTATGGGGTCTACGAATATTTAAGGATGTTACAAACGGAATGACAAAGTTAATATAACCTCCTTTCCAAGGTGGAGGGTATAAAAACTGGAACAAAATCAAATGCCATAATTTTTTGGAAAGGAGGGTATATTAACTTTGTCATTCTGTTTGTAACATCCCTAAATATCCCAAAAAGTATATATATATATATTCATAATCAGCATAAAATTCTAAGTCGATTTAACAATGTCCGTTTGTCTGTCCGTCTGCCTGACTGTCCGTCCGTCTGTCTTTCGAAATCACGATATAGCCCACATTATTTGACATAGAGCGTCAAAATTTAGCAGAATAATTTGTATTGTGTCTAGCATGGTTGGTATTGAAAATGAGATATATCCGTCCACTTTTTGGTATAGTCCCCATATAACGGTACCTTCCGATATTCGTCATTTTGATGATTTTTGATATATTTTTTAATGGATTTGTCTAAGAATTGGTATTTGTTGGTCATAATGAGTTCTAGCTTCGGTGGAAAAACCTTGCATGTATAGGTCCACGATTTGGTAAAGCCACCATATAATGGTAGTTTGATGATTATCGCCACATTTTTCCACAAATTTGTCTTAAAATTGGTATTTGTGGGTCATAATGGGTTCTAGATCCGGTGGCGAAAAATTGTATGCATAGGTCCACGTTTGGTATAGCTCCCATATAACGGTACCTGTCGATATTCGACGATTTTTGCCACATTTTTCCATGTAATTGTCTAAAAATTGGTATTCGTAGTTTTAAATGGGCCCGGTGGCAGAAAATTGACTTTTATATAACAATAAAGAAAGTCCTAAAGTCGGGCGGGGCCGATTTTATGATACCCTACACCACTTTACTAATTTAGTAAAGCTGCGCATAACAATTAAAAGCTTTTTATGGGAGAATTCAATAATACACGCTATGATTATAATTATAATTTAAAATTCAATGTAATAAATATGCCGAAGCATTTGTATCTTTTAAATTCGGACTTGTTTTGCCCATTTGGTGCAAAATTAATTTGAAATCAGGTAAAGATATATATGGGAGATATATACAAATCTGAACCGATCTCGATAAAATTTAGTAAAGATATTTCTGAGCTGTATTTGATTTATTTCCCTGAATATGTTACGGAGTGCATATTACGGCTGTGGGTAACAAATACAACAAATCGGATGAACAATATATATGGGAGCTATAGCTATATCTGAACCGATCTTCACCAAAGTTGGCATACTACTTTCTAGACTCAATTCGGTCGTATGTGCCAAATTCCATCGCATTTGGGTAAATATTAGTTTGGTGCACAATAAAAGTAAATCGGACGAAGTTATATATGGGAGCTATATCCAAATCTGAACCGATCTCGATAAAATTTAGCAAAGGTATTTCTGAGCTGCATTTGATATATTTCCCCAAATATTGTTGTTACAGAGTGCGTATCACGGCTGCGGAGGACAAAAATAACAAATCGGATGAACAATATATATGGGAGCTATAGCTATATCTGAACCGATTTCGATCAAATTTTGCACACTTATTTTCATGCCTAATTTGGTTGTATGTGCAAAATTCCATACTATTCGGGCTGATATTACACGTCTGGTGCACAATAAAAGGCAAATCGGACGAAGATATATATGGGAGCTATATCTAAATTTTTACCGATTATCTCCAATTTCAATAGGGTTCGTCCTTGGGCCAAACAAATGTTGTTTGCAAAATTTCATCTCAATCGGATAATAAATGCGACCTCATTTTGTTCACAAGAATACATGGACAGACGGACGGACGGATGGACGGACAGACGGACAGACGGACTGACATGCATAAATCAACTCAGAAAGTGATTCTATGCAGATCATCAAAAGGAACTATGGGTCTATCTCGTTTCCTTTTGCCTGTTACAAACAAATGCACAAAGACATTATACCCTGACCACCATGTGGTGTAGAGTATAAAAATGTTTCCTTTAACCTAAGGCCGGTCCGGCCGAACATAATGTTTTTTAACTTGTTAATCATAGTGTAATTCAATGACGATTAAACAAATGTTCAATCCCATGCTACTTTCTAATATTCCTAATTTTTTTCAAGTTTCTGCCACAATTTCTGACTGAATGAGTCCCAGTTTGGCATTTTGTAGTTTATTTTATATAGACGTACATCCTAAATATATGTTCCTAACCAATATTCTCTTGGGGATTACAAATTCTATAGAATACAAAATTATCTTTTATTAACACACATTGGCTGGTAAAGTGGACTTGGGGGTACACTAATGCATGTATACTTAAATTAATGACAATTACCTCTAAAATAGTGAGCAAGACCCCGAAAATAGCTTAAATCATATGATGGTTATACCAAAAAGTGATCATTTTTTGCAAGGATCTTGTCAAATTACCAACATTTGCCGCAGTTAGTATGAAATCTCTCCTTCTCTTACCCAAAGATACCAGCAGTGAAAACCATCTAAAATTTCGGGATTTCAGCTCTACCCCTTTATTCAATACCAAATTTAGTACCACTTTTCGTCCATATTTCCTAAACCACTACATATCTCAAACCTACACACAAATAACGACCATAATTCGAATTTTAGTACCATTTAGTACCTTTCAGAAATAACCGGTACGTATTTCCAAAACCACCTCCATATCTCAACATTGCACACTTTTTTTGAGCCCAACACTAAAATTCAGAAGTCTAAATCTATTCGTACTATCAATACCAAATGTTGTACCATTTATTATTTTACAAGCGTAGTACTTATTTCCAAAAATAATTCCAAATTTCAGAACTCCAGCTCTATGGGTTCATCCAAATCCAATACATATATGTACGAATTTCCCAAAGTTCCTACAGAACATAATCCGATACTCCAATAGTATTCTTAATGTCAAATTTCAGGATTACACTACTATCGGTTCATCCTAATCCAATTTTTACCAAATTTAGTATTATTTGGTACATACCCATATTCTAGAGTTCATCGGTAATTCTAATTCCAATTTCTAAAATTCCAGGTTAATACGGTTCTCCCACGATTCCAATTTGTGCCAAATTTAGTAAGAATTTCCAAAACTACCATAATACCTCAGTCCTACAGTCCAATAGTAACCTTATTTCCAATTTTCAGCATTCCAGCTCTATCCGTTCATTTAGTACCATTTAGTTCATAAGTCCAAATTTCGAAAGCTACTGACTCCAAATCCCAATCCTGCTCTCACCAGAAAAATTAATTTCAAATTTCAGAATTTTAACTTCATCCTTTTCCTTAAATTCAAATTGTACCTAATTTTACACACTTTCAAAAATACCTCCATAGGTCGATCCAGCTCCTCTCAATATATATGTTTCATCCGATTTGGTGTTTATGTCCCTTACATTCGTAGGCACTCCACGAGAATGGTATTCGGTACCAGCTGTCTCATAGTGCTTAGAAAGACCTTTGCCAAAACATATCGAGATTAGTTCAGATTTGGATATAGCTCCATGCATATCTCTCTCCTACTTCACTTTTGATGTGTTTGATTTAAAATCAGCTTAAATTTGATAGATTTTTGGGGAAATCGGTTAAGATATAGTGGAATTTAGCGGAAATCAGAACATAGTGGTGTAGGGTATCATAAAGTCGGTCCCGTTAGATTTTTAACTTTTTTCTTGCTGGTTTTTTTATACCCTACACCACAAGGTGGTCAGGGTATTATGTCTTTGTGCATTTATTTGTAACAGGCAAAAGGAAACGAGATAGACCCATAGTTCCTTTTGATGATCTGCATAGAATCACTTTCTGAGTTGATTTATGCATGTCAGTCCGTCTGTCCGTCCGTCCGTCCGTCCGTCCGTCCATGTATTCTTGTGAACAAAATGCAGGTCGCATTTATTATCCGATTGAGATGAAATTTTACAAACAACATTTGTTTGGCCCAAGGACGAACCCTATTGAAATTGGAGATAATCGGTAAAAAATTAGATATAGCTCCCATATATATCTTCGTCCGATTTGCCTTTTATTGTGCACCAAACGTGTAATATCAGCGCGAATAGTATGGAATTTTGCACATACAACCAAATTAGTCCTGAAAATAAGTATGCCAAATTTTATCGAAATCGGTTCATAGGAATCGGAATCGGCTATAGCTCCCATATATATTTTTTAATCCGATTTGTTATTTTTGTCCTCCGCAGCCGTAATATGCACTCTGTAACAACAATATTTGGGGAAATATATCAAATGCAGCTCAGAAATACCTTTGCTAAATTTTATCGAGATCGGTTCAGATTTGGATATAGCTCCCACATATAACTTCGTCCGATTTACCATTTATTGTGCACCAAACGTCTAATATTTGTCCAAATGGGATGGAATTTGGCACATATGACCAAATTTAGTCTAGAAGCTAGTATGCCAAATTTGGTGAAGATCGGTTCAGATATAGTTATAGCTCCCATATATATTGTTCATCCGATTTATTGTATTTGTTACCCACAGCCGTAATATGCACTCCGTAACAACGATATTCAGGGAAATATATCAAATACAGCTCAAAAATATCTTTGCCAAATTTTATCGAGATCGGTTCAGATTTGGATATAGTTGCCATATTTATTTTTATCCGATTTCAAATTAATTTCGCACCAAATGGGCAATACAAGTCCGAATTTAAAAGATACAAATGCTTCTGCATATTTAGTCCTTTGAATTTTAAATTATAATTATAATCATAGCGTGTATGATTGAATTCTCCCATAAAAACTTTTAATTATTAAGTGGAGCTCAACTAAATTAGCAAAGTGGTGTAGGGTATCATAAAATCGGCCCCGCCCGACTTTCGGACTTTCTTTACTGTTTTTTTTTATATCAGAGCAAAACTCTGCAAGTGCCAAGGATGAAACCTACTGAAATTGATGGTAATCGATCCAGTTTTGAATATTGATCCCATTTTTATTGTACACCAAATGTACAATATTTTTGGCCCATTTTTTTTCATTTGGTTCATTTTAATCCCTAAATATTTTCTATCAAACCCTAAAGGCTTCTTTTCTCACCTTTACCCTAATTCTATGCTAAATTTCGTGAGGTTAGTCCCATAAGGATCGATGTCCTACTTGGAGTGTCTTTTAAACCCAAATAAACTTAATAAAACACTTAACACAAAGTGGTGTAGCTTTGTAAAAAAAATATGTTCGCGAGTTTCCTCTAAACTAAGCAATATTGATTAAGTTCTTTCAAATTTCGAAATAACGGAAATAAACATGTTAGAATGATTCTCTCACAATATTTCAATTAATAACTTTTTTTCATTATTCCGAGCATACATTCCTTCCAGCAATTCTTAATTTTCCTCCAATCATTTTGAAATAGCTGGAACGTGAACTAAATGTTGGCTTCTTTTATTATTTCTATGTTCTTATCTCTACAAATTGTTTCAATCGCCCCTCCCTTCTTTGGAGTTTTCTGTCTTTTTTTTTTGGCTTTTAATTTCTTTCCAAATATTATATTTCAGAAACATACCAGGGAGCGAATGAAAAGTCTTTGTTTTGTACATTTCAATTTGGAATTATGTTTCCTTGGCGTTTTCTTTTTGCTCGCTCATCCCCAGATAATCTAAAAGACATCCAACAGATTGTTTTTATTTTGGTTCCTTTAGTTTTTCACTTCCTTCTTCCTTGCCATGGATAATTGTTGAATTGCTACTGCCACTGATGTTTCGGGTTTTTTGTTTTGTGTGTCTGTTTTTATTGTTTTCGGGTATGTTTTGTAATTGAAAATCCAACTTAATTTCTCACTCTGTTTAATTTCTTCATTTCGAATGTTGCACTTTTCTTCGTCGCCTTCTTCTCTTCTTGGCTGAAATAATGAACCAAAATTGAAATCACCCTCTGTCAACTGACAAACCGAATGAACGAACATCCAACCAACAAACCAACCAAATAGATAAACTTAACCAAATGATTTTGTTGAATTGCTGGGTAATAATGTTGTAACTCTTACAAAATGATTATGTTAAGCAGATTTTTTGCGTCAACTTATAATTGCAAAAGTTTCTTATGACATCTTGAGGCAATAACCACAAAACATGGGGTGCAAGAAAATAAGTTTGCTAATTTTTTCTCTCAAAAATTAAATCTTAATTGTTATATTTCTGTTTGTATTTATTGCTGCAAAAGGATGCTGCATGGTTTGTGTGTTTAGATATACTCATATTTTTCAAAATCCTTCATGTGATTAATTTGGGAATGATTGTGCAATGATTGATTTTTTATGATTTTATTTTCATTTCATTATAGAGATATAGGGTATCGTATAATCGGCTCCGTCGGGCATTGAAAATTAGTACGATTTTTTGTCAGGAGTTTCTTTTTTATAAAAAAATATCACGTTTGGTCAGTATAAAGCTGTACGGGGTGAGATGAAAAAACTGCAAACAACTTCAGAATGCTGTCATTTCTAAGCAACTCATTCGACAGGTGTTAAAATTATTCCAGTGACAGCTCATTATATTGTTTACAAGCGTACAAAAGCATTTTGGTGAGAATTTTCCAGAAAAAAAGTTATTCGTGATGGAATTCAAGCGTGATACTGTGATTTCTTTATATTTGGCCGAAAAACCACAAGTGGCTATCGTAAGAGCACTCCATCATTTAAATGTGAATAAATCTATTGTGTCTCGTACCATTGCTCGTTACCGTGATACTGACCTTCGGTGTCAAGGAAGTGGACGGATGAAAACAGCAACATCATCAGAAAAAATGGTTCAAAAAGTAAAGAAGCGATTTGATCGAAACCCGGGTCGCAGTGGCCGAAAAATGACTCGTGAGCTGCAAATATCGCAATATTCCAATCGGCAAATATTGAAAAATGAGTTCGGGGTAGAGCCATTGAAATTCTAACAAGTTAAAAAGCAGTAAGTTCGGCCGGGCCGAACTTTGAATACCCTCCACCATTTGGAAGGAATTTGGAAATTTTAAAAAAATATAATCCTTAAAAAATTCTGTTAAATTTTAAAAATACCGAATATTGCCGTTATATTGGGGTCTATACGACGTGGACCTACATAGGCATTGTTTGCCATTAGCTATTACCATATTCAAATTCGAAACTCGAAATAAACGGTGAATAATGTAGCTAAAATCATCAAAATATCGTATATAGGGAGGTACCATTATATCGGAGCTGTGCGAAGACCTGGACCAGCATGGACAATTTTCTGTCAGAGGCTATAGCATCCATTACTAACGTCAAATACGATATCTCAAATAATTTCAGTGGGTATTGTACCTAAACTCGTCAAAATACCGAGTATAGGGAGGTACTGATATATGGTGCCTATACGAAGACCTGGACCTGTATAGACATTTTTCTGTCACAGGCTGTAGTTCCTATTACGAACTCTAAATACGTAATTTGAAACACTACCGAATATAGGGAGATACCGTTATATGGGGGCTATACGAAGACGTAGACCTGCCCAGATAGTTTTCTGTCATAGGCTGTAGTATAAAAAGGGCAAGAACTTAAACTGCAACGGAAAGAAAATAGACTCAAAAGAGCATAAGAGTTGCTTCGCTTGGCCGAAAGTGGTGAACTGCCGAATTTGGTTTTCTCCGATGAGAAAACATTCGTTGCACAGCAGTTTGTAACAATCAAAATGATCATGTTTACTTGCCAAAGATGTCAGCTGAAAATGTGCACCATCGGTTTGTAGGCCGCCACAACAGCCGATGGTCGCTCTCCTCTCGAATTAGTTGACCTTGGCATCAGAATAAATGCCGAATATTATCGCGAAAATATTCTGGAGGGTGTATTAATGCCTTGGGCATGCGAACATTTTGGCCGCAGACCTTGGAGATTCCAACAGGATTCAGCACGCGCCTCCCAAGAATGGTTACAAAATGAGGTTCCTCGCTTCATTTCTAGCGCACAGTAGCCACCAAAATCTCGGGATACCAATCCGTTGGACTATTGTGTCTGGAGTATTTTTTTAAAATACCGCAGAACAACGTTCAGTCAGCGTGTGATGATTCATTTGCCGTTTGAAGGCCATAATTCGTGCTAAAGGTGACCAATTCGAACAAATCTAAACTTATTCTTAAATTTGATGCTATTTCCGACATTTTTTGCTTTCATTCAATAAAATAAAAAAAAGATGTAAAACATTTGGCGTGTTGTTGCTGTTTTTTATCGCACCCTGTATAGCCGAATAACCTAGCAAGTTAAAAAGCAGTAAGTTCGGCCGGGCCGAACTTTTAATACCCTCCACCATTTGCAACGAATTTGGAAATTTTCAAAAAATAAAATCCTTAAAAAATTCTGTTAAAATTTTAAAAATACCGAATGCCTATAAAATCTGTTTATAATATAGCTAAAATCATCAAAATATCGTATATAAGGAGGTGCCGGTAAATTGGAGCTGTGCGAAGACCCGGACCAGCATAGACAATTTTCTGTCACAGGCTGCAGCATCCTTTGCAAACTTCAAATACCACATCTCAAACAATATCGGTGGGTATTGTACCTAAAATCGTCAAAATACCGAATATAGGGAGGTACTGATATATGGGGCCTATACGAAGACCTGAACCCGCACAGACAATTTTCTGTCTCAGACTGTAGTTCCCATAACGAACTTCATATACCAATTTTGAAAAAATTCCGGTGAATAATGTCGCTAAAATCAACAAAATACCCAATATAGGGAGGTACCGTTATATGGGGGCTATACGAAGACGTGGATCTACATAGCCCATTTTCTGTCTTAGGGTGTAGTATCCATTTTGAACTTCAAGTACTAAATTTGAAACAATTCCCGTGAATAGTGTTGTTAAAATCGTCAAAATACCGAATATCGGGAGGTACCGTTATATGGGGGCTATACGAAGACATGAACTTGCACAGACAATTTTCTATCTCAGACTGTAGTGTTCATTACAAACTTCAAATACCAATTTTGAAACAATTCCGGTGAATAATGTCGCTGAAATCATCAAAATACCGAATATCGGGAGGTACCGTTATATGGGGACTATATGAAGACGTGGATCTGCACAATTTTCTGTCTTAGGGTGTAGTATCCATTTTGAACTTCAAATACCAAATTTTAGATTACTTCCGGGAAAAAGTATCTAAAATCATCAAAATACCGAATATCGGGAGGTACCGTTATATGGGGGCTATACGAAGACATGGACTTGCACAGACAATTTTCTATCTTAGACTGTAGTATTCATTACGAATTTCAAATACCAATTTTGAAACAATTCCGGTGAATAATGTCGCCGGACTTATATGGGACATTTAGTGTACAATTAACCCGAAATTGGTTTAAGATATATATGGGAGCTACATCCAAATCTTAACCGATCTCGATAACATTTGACAGATGTTTTTCTGAGCTGTATCTGATATCTGGTACCAAATATCATTTTTGTCGAATGTGTATTAAAAATGTGAGGGACTTAAACACCAAATCAGATGAAATCTGTACCGATTTTCTCCTATTTGTACGTTCTTGCTTCTAGAATGAATTCGGTTGGATGTACCAGGGTCATTTGGACTTATATTGGGCATTTGTTGCACAGTTAACCTGAAATCGGTTAAAGATATATGGGAGCTATATCTTAATCAGATCCGATTATCAACAATTTCAATACGATTCGTGCTTGTGTCAAAGAAATATTCTTTGCAAAATTTCACCTCAATCGGATAATAAATACGAACTGCATTTTGTTCACATGAATACATGGACGGACGGACTGACTCACATACATAAATCGACTCAGAAAGTGATTCTATGAAGATCCTCAAAAGTAACTATGTGTCTAGCTCGCTTCCTTCTCCCTGTTACAAACAAATGCACAAAGAGATGTGGGTTTTTAACAATGTCCGTCTGTCTGTCCGTCTGTCTGTCTGTTGAAATCACGATACAGCCCACATTATTTGACGTAGAGCGTCAAAATTTAGCAGAGCTATTTGCATTGTGTCTAGGATGGTAGGTATTGAAAATGAGATATATCGGTCCATGTTTTGGTATAGCCCCCATATAACGGTACCTCCCGATATTCGGTAATTTAATGATTTTTGCAACCTTTTTTCACGGATTTGTCTCAAAATTGGTATTTGTTGGTCATAATGGGTTCCAGCTCCGGTGGCGAAACATTGCATGTAAGGGTCCATGTTTTGGTATAGCCCCCATATAACAGTACCTCCCGATATTCGGTATTTTTATGGTTTTTGCCACATTTTTTCACTGATTTGTCTAAAAATTGGTATTTGTGGGTCATAATGGGTCCTAGTTCGTGTAGCGAAACATTGTAATTATAGGTCCACGTTTTGGTATAGCCCCCATATAACGGTACCTCCCGATATTCGGTAATTTGATGACTTTTGCCACATTGGTATTTGTTGGTCATAATGGGTTCCAGCTTCGGTGGCGAAACATTGCATGCAATGGTCCATGATTTGATATAGCCCCCATATAACGGTACATCCCGATATTCGGTATTTTGATGGTTTTTGCAACATTTTTTCACTGATTTGTCTAAAAATTGGTATTTGTGGGTCCTAATGGGTCCTAGTTTGTGTAGCGAAACATTGTAGTTATAGGTCCACGTTTTGGTGTAGCCCCCATATAACGGTACCTCCCGATATTCGGCATTTTAATGGTTTTTGCCACATTTCTTCTAATGTTTCTTTTACCCTAAGGTGGAGGGTATTAAAAGTTTGGCCCGGCCGAACTTAATGTTTTTTTTTACTTGTTCATTTATTACTCTGGTTTGTATATTTTTTAATTAACCTATCAATGCCAATGAGTTAAAATATATTTTGTTTTGTTCTTGTACTTTTTTCAATGATCCATCAATTACCATTTCAATTGGGAACTCAGCATAGCGTTACCTAAAAAAATGCTTTAGAATTTCATTGTGAATATTAAGAGCCCACTTACTTAAAAATGATATACTTGAATTGGAACTTTATTTATATTTTCTGTAAAAAATAAATGGTTGAAGAAAAATTGCACTCATGCCAGAAGACAGTCTCATGTAAATGTATTATTACTCACATTTAGGGGTTTTCAGCAAATAGACCAATTCGTCTATCTTAAAATCCACCTAACACTTTTCGGGGAAAAATTACCGAAAGACTCAGGAGACAGGAGTGCGAAACTTTACCATCAAAAACTAACCGCGTTCATTATGATCCATAATCTAATGCAATCCTTATAGGGTTTTGATTTAAATTTATGTTATTTTTATTTGTAGACGGATGGGAAATTTCTAGACCGATTCCTGCCGTTATTTCGATGAAAAAAATGTGCATCCTCTTTAGCCATTGGTAAAAATATTTGCATTTGAATCATAGTGCGATGCAACAAAAACTAATCTGAATTATGGATATCAAACCTTTCATATTTTCATATGCAGGTCCCCTTCTTCGTGTAGACCACATAAAACGGTACCTCCCATTTTCCCTCCCCTCTTTTGATGATATTAGCGACATTGTTCACCGGAATTGTTTCGTACTTGGAGTTCGGAATCGGTAATAGAGCATATGACAAAAATAACTCATGCAGGTTGACGTCTTCGTCTAGCCCCCATACATATAATGTTTTTATACCCTCCACCATACTATGGAGGGTATATTAATTTTGTCATTCCGTTTGTAACTCCTCGAAATACTCATGTCAGACCCAACAAAGTATATATATTCTTGATCAGCGTAAAATTGTAAGTCTGTCTGTGTGTCTGTATGTCCGTCTGTCTGTCTGTTGTAATCACGCTATCTTTCGAACAAATTGAGATAGAAGGCTAAAATTTTGCACACATGTATATTTTGCAGTAGGCAGGTTAATTTCGTAAATGGGTCATGTAGGTCTAAGTTATCATATAGCCCCCATATAACGGTACCTCCCGATATTCGGTATTTTGAAGATTTTAGCGACATTATTCACCGGAATTGTTTCAAATTGGCATTTGAAGTTCGTAATGGATACTACAGCCTAAGACAGAAAATAATCTGTGTAGGTCCACGTCTTCGTATAGCCCCTATATAACGGTACCCCCCGATATTCGATATTTTGATGATTTTAGCGACATTATTTAACGGAATCATTTCAAATTTGGTATTTGAAGTTCGTAATAGATACTGCAGCATAAAACAGAAAATGGGCCATGTAGATCCACGTCTTCGTGTAGCCCCCATATACCATACCCCCCGATATTCGGTATTTTGATGATTTAGCGACATTATTTACCGGAATCGTTTCAAAGTTGGCATTTGAAGTTCGTAATAGATGCTGCAGCATAAAACAGAAAATGGGCCATGTAGGTCCACGTCTTCGTATAGCCCCCATATAACGGTACCCCCTGTATTCGGTGTTTTGATGATTTTAGCTACATTTAAACAGATTTTTCTTCAAGTTTCGCATTAAAATATTGTAATAACTTATGACAAAAGTTGCCTATGCAGGTCCAAGTCGTCGTATAGGCATTCGGTATTTTTAAGATTTTAACAGAATATTTTTTTTTTGTTTTTTTTTTTTGAAATTGTCAAATTTGTACCAAATGGTGGAGGGCATTAAAAGTTCGGCCCGGCCGAACTTACAGCTTTTTACTTGTTTATATTAATTTTCGGAATTTTTTTTTTGCAAATTTTCTAGTTTCTTACAAATGGTGTTATTAAAAGTTCGGCCCGGCCGAATTTAGCTGTTTTTCTACTTGTTATTATTACATTATAAACTGATTTCCGTGCCCGAAAATCTAGTAAAAGCTGGAGGCAAATGTAAGAGAAAATAATTAAAAAAGCGTTGTGAATGGCGTTCATTTTAAACACTTCATCACTTCACTACACCAATTAGGCTGAGTAAAAATTTGTAACATAATTGATTGGCTGAAATACAGATTTTGAGGGATCTTCATTTTTTTTACACGTTTGTTAGTTTTTTGTTCCCGTACTTTCTGGGCAACATAGTTTTTTTAGAGCGAATTAAATATATTCTTTCTTTTACTACTGGGTCGGCAGAGCTTTGTTTATCAGCCTGTCCAAGTCAATGTTAATCACACAAGTTATAGTCCAACCCCCACGAAATTTAGCATGGAGTTGGGAAATGGACGAGATTAGATGATAGGTTCAAAACATAATTGGGGAATGAAGTTGATTGATTTCCCCTTATTTCCGAGTCAAATAGAAAAAATCAAAAGAAAAACAAGTAAAATAGCAGCTGTTCGGTCGGTCCGAACTTTTAATACCCTCCTCCTTTGGAAGGAATTTGAATAAATTCCAAAAAATACTGCTTGCATAAAAACGGTTATATGGGGGCTATACGTAGACGTAGACCTGCATACGAATTTTTGGTCATTGGCTGTAGTACTCAGTACAAACTTTGAATAAGAAATTTGAAACAATTCCGGTTAATAATGTTACTAAATTAAAAAAAAAAAAAAATAATACCGAATATCGGGAGGTACCGTCATATGCCGAAAATGTGGACTGACATGACCTATTCAAGAACTTAACATGCATTCTGCCAAAATATACAAGTGTGCAAATTTTTATTCTTCTATCTCAATTTGTTTGAAATATAGCATGATAAAAACAGACACACGGACAGAGAGACATCTGTAAAGTACACAGAAGTAACCCTTTGTGTGGATTTTAAAACAATTCCATTAAAAAACTTGGCTCAAACCAAAAAATACCGAATATCGGGGGTAAATTTATATGGGGACCATACGATATCTTGGACCTAGATAATTCTTTTCCAGGGGATAAAGTACTCACAAGGAACTCCTTGTGTGGATGTTTTTTTTTTTTAATTCCATTGAAAAAATGTGGCTAAAATCATAAAAATACAGGACGGGAATGTGTCGTTATATGGGGGATAAACAATTATCTTCCAAAGGGTGAAGTAGTTATTTGTATTTTTCACTCGCGGGTAAAATCGAACGAATCCTAGCTCTGAATATATGTAAGTGTAGAGTTACAATACTTATACATTACATAGTTCTATAGTGGGATTCTATAATTTTTTGGCCCTTTCTAATAAAAAAAATTCTTAACTTTCAAAAGCGAAATTTCCATAAAAGAAGAGAAATAAAAGTTAACAAAGTTGTTTCTATCGGTTTGTTATAGCAAATACTTTAAACTCGCCGATATCTTACCGAACAAATTTCCTTAAGTATCGAATTTATAAGCAGTTACTGTTACCGAAAATTCTGCCGTTAACTGCATCCTAATCCTGCTCAATATTTTCAGCTTTCCCTAATACTTTGCGGCTTTTACTGTAAATTGTTTTATTAGATTCTCCAGCTAACTGTTCTAAGTAGAATACCGTATCTGGTATATTGTATAATTGGTTTAATTGATTTTTCTTGAATAACAAAAACTCCTTAAAGTATGCCATTATTTCTCTACAATTTTGGCACCTTCAAATATTCCTGGTTTTTCTTGGGCACCACAAAGGTCTTATTGGCCTTAGAATTGGTTCAAGAAGCATTGTGTCTGCAAGGCATTCAATTTCTTTCATTTCGTCTTCAGACCATCATCATTTTGCAAATGTTTGGTTTTTTGTGTTGTCTCTTTTCCTTTCTGATGAGAAAATCTTTTAATTTTCATTAAACTTAAAGAAGTAGCACTTATTACAATTTTCTGTTTGTTTTTCCTCTCGGCTCTTACAAATTGTTCGTTTCATCCTTTTGCATTTCATTTCTTGTCGTTCTGCTGATTTTTCGATTCACTAGACAAGTTTTTAAGATTTCTCTTGTTCTAAGTAGAAATTCTCCTCTTATTTCTGACAATGGGTGTCTTTATTTCTATTCTTTTTTTTTTGTTATGCTGCCTCAACGGCTTCTTGGACATCATTCAGAAGTTTCGAACATTAGCTGCAGTCCGCCTTTTTGTCTTCATTTCCACTTCAAATCAAATCCTGTAGCTACAATTACCACTCCTTTTGCCTTGGATGTTCCAATTGAATTTCTGCTGTCCTCCATGTCTTATGACAAGATGTGATGATGATGATTCTGCTGGCTGGCAGGCAGGCAGGCAGGATGTCTTGTTTTGTTGTTTTTGTTTCTGGTGTAGTTCATTGTTTAACCATTGTCTTCTGCTTGCTTATTTGACACTCTTTCCTGGAGTTTTTCTTTATTACCAAATATTGTGAAATTGTTTTGATGCCACTTACTTGCCTGCTTGGTTACATGGTCTTCTGGCATTTTCGGTGTTTCGAAAGAAGAACTATTGTCTTTAGTGTCCTTGCAACGCATGTAGGATTCGTTGCACATTGGTTGCAACATTGGGCAACAAAATTATGAATAAAATGGCAAAACGTGAATACCTTTATTTTAGGTAGCTGTTTTCTGGCGATCTGGAAACTAATAAAAATTGACAACCAGTAAGGAAATCTTAAAAGTCGGGCGGGGCCGACTATTTGATACCCTACACCATTGTGCATATTTAGAGCTCTAGTAAAAGAAAGGTTTATATTGCAATTTCTGAGCTCTATGAGATATCTGGTACAAAATATCATTATGGTAGAGTGCATATTCCGAAATTTGGAGATTTAAACACTAAATCGGATGAAACATATATATGGGAGCAAATTTGAAATTCTTGCTTCTATGTTAAATTCGGTTGAATTGCGAACATTCACTCCATTTGAGCTAATAGTAGCCATTTGATGCACAATAAGCTTGAAATCAGATATTGATATATATGGGAGCTATATCCAAATCTGAACCGATTTGAAAACAGCTATTTCTTGGCTGTAAATAATATCTGGTACCGAAAATTGTTCTTGTATCATGCATTTTACGAAGTTGAGGGAATTAAATACCAAATCGGATGAAACATATGTTTCTGTTTCGATTTTCACAAAATTGGAAGTACTTATTTCTAGACTGAATATGGTCGGGTGTGCCGAAATGCAAACATAACACGTTCGGCGCACAATACTATTGAAATCGGACGAAGATATATATGTGAGCTATATCCAAATCTTAACCGATCTTTATAAAGTACAGGTATTACTGGGCTGTATATGATATCTGGTACCAAATATCATTCTTGTGAAGTGCATACCATGAAAGTGAGGGACGTAACAAAAAATCGGATGGAATATATACAGGGTGAGATAAAAAATGTGTAACAAAGTCAAACGCTATATTATTTTTTAAATTTTAGAATAAATTTAGATTTGTTCGAATTGATCACCTTTGGCACGAATTATGGTCTTCAAACGGCCAATGAAACCGTCACACGCTGCCCGAATGTTGCTCTGCGGTATTTTGGCCCATTCTTGGCGAAGCGCTTGCTTGAGGTGATCGACACTTTGGTATTATTTAGTACCAACCTAGCTTTCTAAAATACACCAGGCACAATAGTCCAACGGATTGGTATCCGGAGATTTTGGAAATGATGTCATTTATTCTGATGCCACTGTCGATTAATTCGAGCGGAGAGCGACCATCGGTGATGGTGTGTGCCACCGGAAATAGAAGCCATTTTGACCAATAAATACCAATTTTTAGGCAAATCATTGAAAAAATTGACAAAAATCATCAAAATACCAAAAATCGGGAGGTACCGTTATATGGGGACTATACCAAATCGTAGACATACATCGTAAAATCGACTTAAAATTTTATGCTGATAATGAATATATATACTTTATAGGGTCTACGACAAATAATTAGGGATGTTACAAACGGAATGACAAAGTTAATATACTCTCCTTTCCAAGAGGAGTTAAGTTAAACAAGTAAAAAAGCAATAAGTTCGGCCGGACCGAACTTTGAATACAATCCACCATTTGAAACGAATTAGAAAATATTCAAAAAAATAAAATCCATTGAAAATTCTGTTAAAATCTTTAAAATACCTAATATCGGAAGGTGCCGATATATGGGGGGATATACGCTATTGTGGACCTATATAGACAAATACCTTTCAGGGGTTAAAGTGCTCACAAAGAAATCCTTGTGTGGATTTTCAGAGAATATCATTGGAATATATAGCTAAAATCATCAAAATACCGAATAACGGGGGTACCGTTATATGGGGGCTATACGATATCGTTAACCTATATAGAGAACTCTATGTCAGGGGGGAAAAGTGCTCACAACAAGAACCCCTTGTGTGGAATTTCAGACAATTCCGTTGTAAAATGTGGCTGAAATCATCAAAATACCGAATATCAGAGGGTACCGTTATATGGGGGATATACGATATTTTGGACCTATATAGACAATTCTCTCTCAGTGGGTGAAGTACTCACAAGGAACTACTTGTGTGGATTTTAAGACAATTCCATTGAAAAGTGTGGATAACATCATCAAAATACCGAATATCGGGGGGTACAGTTATATGGGGGATATACGATATTTTGGACCTGTATAGACAATTCTCTCTCAGTGGGTGAAGTACTCACAAGGAACTACTTGTGTGGATTTTAAGACAATTCCATTGAAAAGTGTGGCTAACATCATCAAAATACCGAATATCGGGGGGTACAGTTATATGGGGGATATACGATATCGTGGACCTATACAGACAATTCTTTTTGAGGGGGTAAAATGCCCACAAGGGACTCCTTTTGTGGAATTTCAGACAATTCCATTGAAAAATGTGGATAAAATCATCAAAATACCAAATATCGGGGTACCGTTATATGGGGGCTATACGATATCGTGGACCTATATAGATAATTCTCTGTCGAGGTATAAAGTACCCACAAGGAACTCCTTGTGTGGATTTTCAGACAATTCCGTTGAAAAATGTGGCTAAAATCATGAAATGCCGAATACCGGGGGTATCGTTATATGGAGGCTATACGATATTGTGGACCTATATAGATAATTCTCTGCCGAGGTATAAAGTACCCACAAGGAATTACTTGTGTGGATTTTAAGACAATTCCATTGAAAAGTGTGGCTAACATCATCAAAATACCGAATATCGGGGGGTACAGTTATATGGGGGATATACGATATTGTGGACCTGTATAGACAATTCTCTCTCAGTGGGTGAAGTACTCGCAAGGAACTACTTGTGTGGATTTTAAGACAATTCCATTGAAAAGTGTGGTTAACATCATCAAAATACCGAATATCGGCGGGTACAGTTATATGGGGGATATACGATATCGTGGACCTATATAGACAATTCTTTTTGAGGGGGTAAAATGCCCACAAAGGACTCTTTTTGTGGAATTTCAGACAATTCCATTGAAAAATGTGGCTAACATTATCAAAATACCGAATATCGGGAGTACCGTTATATGGGGGCTATACGATATCGTGGACCGATATACCCCATCTTCGAACTTGACCTGCCTGCAGACAAAATAGAGATCTGCGCAAAATTTTAGCTTCCTATCTTAATTCAGTTAGACTGTAGCGTGATTACAACAGACGGTCGGACGGACAAACGGACGGACAGGGCTAAATCGTTTTAGAATTTTACACTGATCAAGAATATATATTTGTTGGGTCTAAAATGATTATTTCGATGAGTTACAAACGGAATGACGAACTTAGTATACCCTCCATCCTTTTTTGGTGGAGGGTATAAAAAGCAGTAAGTTCGGCCGGGCCGAACTTTAAATACCCTCTACCATTTCTAACGAATTTGGATATTTTCAAAAAATAAAATCCTTAAAAAATTCTGTTAAAATTTTAAAAATACCGAATATAGTCGTTATATTGGGGTCTATGTGACGTGGAACTATATAGGCATTGTTTGTCATATTTAAATTCGAAATTACAAATAAACTATGAATAATGTAGCTAAAATCATCAAAATATCGTATATAGGGTGGTACCGTTATATTGGAGCTGTGCGAAGACCTGGACCTGCAAACAATTTTCTGTCACAGACTGTACTTCCCATTACGAACTCTAAATACGTAATCTGAAACAATTCCGGTAAATAATGACGCTTAAATAATTAAAATACCGTATATTTGGAGGTACCGTTATATGGGTGCTATACGAAGACGTGGAATTGCACAGACAATTTTCTGTCATAGGCTATAGTATCCATTACGAACTTCCAATACCAAATTTGAAAGAATTCCGGCGAATACTGTCGCTAAATTCATCAAAATACCGAATATAAGGAGGTACCGTTATATGGGTGCTATACAAAGACGTGGGCCTGCACAGACAATTTTCTGTCTTAGTCTGTAGTATCAATTTCGAACTTCTAATACCAAATTTGAAACAATTCCGGCGAATACTGTCGCTAAAATCATCAAAATACCGAATATCGGGAAGTACCGTTATATGGGCGCTATATGAAAACGTGGACCTACATCGCCCATTTACGAACTTAACCTGCCTACTGGAAAAATAAACATGTGTGCAAAAAATTTTAGCCTTCTATCTCAATTTGTTCGAAAGATAGCGTGATTACAACAGACAGATAGATGGGCATCGCTAAATCGACTTAGAATTTTACGCTGATCAAGAATATATATACTTTGTTGGGTCTGACATGAGTATTTCGAGGAGTTACAAACAGAATGACAAAGTTAATATACCCTCCATAGTATGGTGGAGGGTATGAAATGGAACAGGGCGTTAAGTTATTTTGAGATTTAAACTTCCGAAACATCTTTAATTATTTAATCAATGGTCCTGTAATATCCAGTGTGCGAATAGTCTTGGCCATATTGTTTGGTTGCCGTTATCTTTAACTTTGGCAACGAATTCTGCTGCTGATATTTCTTCTGCTGGTTGCTGACTGTAATGCTGTAATGTTGTACGCTGCCAAACATACGATGCAGTTAGTTGTTGTATTCACTGGACCTGGCGTTACTAAGGCGATAGTGTTGCATGTAATTTGTTACTTCACTGGAGCTGGTGCTGCTGCTGGTGGTGATGGTGCACAAATACCACTTTGTCTATGAAGGTGTGTGTGCCACCGTTTTTGTGAAAAATTTATATCATTTGCGTTCATCTTTTTTGTAGCCTTAACCAGTGTAAATACAGAGTCAGTTGCCAGGGTCGGTCCATTCGTCTGTCGGTTTGTTGTCTGGCTTAAGTTTCCATATTTATGAATATAAATTATGACTCGAGTGTATGGTGAGAGAGTGAGTGAGAATATCGAGTTAAATATTTGATTTCTTTTGTGTTGTGTATTGTGGTCATGTCCGGAAAGACAATTTCAATAATGAAGATTTCTTAATTAACTTAATCTCATTAATGGAATATTTTGCCATGGGTAGATGGCAAGTCGTACTACCGACTCTTTGTTAGATTATTTGGACATACTTTCAATAAAATGGTTAACTTCAGCAAGCTTAACGTGATTGTAATGTTCGAGAATTAAATTGTTTACAGTTTTCGGCATGGCCATTTAGAATGAATCCCAGTAAAGTCATCATTTAGCGATGTTGTTGGAATGTTCAATTCACCAGACGTAGCAATTGGTGATTGTATGCCACAAGCTAATGTGACTATTATACTTTATAAATATAGCACCTAAACTTTTGTCTGACCAAAAAATTATATATTGAGTTAGAATTTTGAAAATTAAAGACTATTTTACCAACATCACAATTTGTTTTTACACCCTACAACACTATGTGTTGGGGGTATTATAAGTTTGATTGAGCCAGAATTTATGTAACACCTCGAAATATTGGTTTCCCATATAGGAAAGTATATATGGATCTTCCTAGCTCGCCGAGCTGAGTCGATCTAGCTATGTATGTCCGTCTGTCCGTCCGCCCGTCTGTCCATGTTAATTTGTAATCACGTTACAGGTCGCAATTATGGCCCGATCCTAACGAAATTTTGCACGAAGGTGGGGTTAGGGTCAGAATAGAAGCCTATTTCTTTTGGAGATGATCGCCAAATGTTTAGGGGTTGAAATGGACCAAATACTGAAAAAATGTCGGAATTTGTAGTAGCTATACAGGTCGCAATTATAGACCAATCCACGCGGAATTTCGCATGTAGCTAGAGTTTAGGGCGGGGAAGAAGCCTACCAATGTGGGTGGTCATCGGATAATATTTAGCGGGAAAAATAGACCATATCTTTTGTTTTGAAAAAATTCAAAATTTTTCATTAAACCGCGAATATTTTAAATCCTGGCGAAATCACAAAGCCATGACAAGGTTACTTCTGATCTTTACATTGATGTTAACATCCAACAAATCGGATGTATAGCAAAATATGTGCGATATATATGTCTATCAAAGAAGATATGCTTGAAAGATCTCTTATATGTCGAGAATGGCTGAACTGATTTCGACAGTTCTCATTAATTCAGAATGGCCTCTTAGAAGGAAAGAAAACACGTCTAAAAAAATCGCATAAAAATGTCTCTCTAAACATGAAAATATTGATTTTGTAACATTTTCTCATATTTTTTCAATTTTGTCATATTTTCATTTTGAATTAAACATTTGGTAATATTTCTACAGCTAACAAAACTAAGTAATTAGGATATCAGGATATCATATACAGATCACATTTATGACCCGATCCTTACGAAATTTTGCATGGGGATAAGATGAGAGTCAGAATAGAAGCCTACTCTTTTTGGAGATGATCGCCATATATTTAGGGGTTGAAATGGACCAAAAACGTGCAAAATTGTCGGCAGGTCGTAACTATCGTGTTAAGTGCAACATCTACCAATAAATTGGAAATGAGCAAATTAGTTTAAGTTGCTATTATTCGAAAATTAGAGAACGAAACCTGATGGTTTTCTTTTATTATTTGTCACAATATCTTGTGGAATTCTTTCGAGTATCTCGCCTATATAAACTGTATCGTTTATTATAGTGTTGTAGGGTATTCAACGGTCGGCCCCGCTCGGCTGTAGCCTTTGATTACTTGTTTTTTACATGAAATTCTTGAAAATGTGTTCTTAAAAATGTAAGACTCTACAGACAATTTTATGTTCCAAGGATTGTCATCTACTAAATCCTCTTAAATACCAAATTTGAAACAATTTTATGAGTAAATGTGACTAGGATTAATAAAATACAGAATGTCGGTGGGTGCCGTTGTATGTGCACTATAGGAAAACGTAGTGGATAAATATTGTGCCCAAATTCTCCGGGCCAAAAAACTAAGTGTAACCTCAGGGCGAGGCTCTTTGACATTATTTCAAAAACGAAATCTTTCAAAATGGATTTGGATATAAAGGGATTTCGAACATATTGTAGTGTTGAAGGGTTTCACATGGTCGGCCCCGCACATCTATAGCCTTTGCTTACTTGTTTTCACAGCTAACCAATTATAATTTTTGTGATTATATGCAATGTTCCGGAAAACTTTGTCAATGAGCTCATCCACTGTTTATGTAAAATTACAAAAATTAAACGAAATCAGACCATTCGTAGGACCTACAGCAACATGGTCATTACCAATATCAAGCAGTTTCTTGTAAAAAGGTGCAGCTGACGTATCGTGTTGTAGAGAGACCGGCATATCTGTGTGTGCTGGATTTCAGGAAATTAGGTCACAATGAAGACTATTTTATAGAAGCACTGATTTTGTCCGTAGCTGTGGATCGTGGTATTACGCGAAAACCACCAGACAGTAGAATCAACGTCCCACCAAATATTTCGAGTCATTACGCAGATCTTTCTTTGTCCGATTCAATGCTTCTAAACCTCTTTTATGAGACATTGTCCATTCATAACAGATAATAATAAAGCTTGTATTTAAAACTTTCGCCATTGCTGCGCGTTTTAATTTGTTGCATGTTGGCTTTTCTACGTTCGATTAATACGAACGGAGAGCGGTCATGCAAAGCGTATGCAACAATAGGACGCATTATTTGCCGATATAGCAGCAAACTAACTTCGGGAGTTAACCTACCCTGGATCTTCATCAGTCCTTGATTGCTGAAAAATACCTTCCTCGCTCTATACAGGATAAAATCTATATGCCCATTGAAGTCGAGATTCCTTTGAAAAATGGCCCCAAGGTATTTTATCCTGTGCTTTATTTTCGCAGTATAAGGTCCAACCTTCACGACCGTGTAAAAATTGGATGAATATATTGTGTTTTCCCGGTAAATATATTTGCCGAGCATTTGTCCCCATTTAGCTTGAGACCCCATACGGTAAAGTATTTATATCGCAAGATAATTGTTCAGACGTGTCTCCGCTATACGAGGCATCGGGCCGTATGCGCCACAAGCTCATCGTCGGCATATGATAATGCTAACCTTTCACGTAGAGGTGCCTCGAAAACCGGATGGACGTGTTCTTTGAATACATCGCTAATTGCGTCCATGCATGATTAGAAGAATATCAAGTCTCTAGACCAGTTTTGCTATTTATCGACGGCTAAAAATTTTATATGAGAATGGAACTCAGTGAATTCTTGGAGAATAATAATATTATGTTATACGCACTACCGCTCAATACAACCCATATAACACAACCAGCGAAAGTCAATGTATTTGAGCCGATGAAAACTGAGTGGAAAAATACAATGTTGTATTCCGTGCTGATAGCATAGGGAAGACCCCATTAAAGGCTAGTACACACATAATGTTACAATCCAATGTAAAGCTACTTTTTCTACATGTCTGTTACCCATTTTTATAACATTCTTTAATGCGCTTCAAATATTTGGTTTTCTGAAAGGGAACGCTTTATAGTGTAGTAAATATAAATATATTCATAATATATGTGCAATATAAATGTAATATATGTATATTATATAGCATGTACAGTATATATTTCAAAAAATATAGCTTTTTGTTTAAGTTAAAACGTTTTTTAGGTGCGCTTAAAATTCTGCTTCAAAATAGTTAATCACAAAATGTTAAAAAATCAATTTACATATGACTCTAACACGATGTGGAATCTCACCTTAAGAATGCATTTCGAAAATGAGGACTTTGCTTTTAAGCCTAAGAACGTCGATTATACAAAGTGTGTAAGAAACTATTTGGAATGTATAACTAACCGTAGCAATGCAAATAAAAGTTTTAATTTAAACCAAAATTGTTTAAAACCAACTCGAAAATCCAGACTCCAAGTGCCATTTCTGCACTGGCATAGATTAAGCATTTTTAAGCAGTAGAAAATGAAAAAAAAAAAAAAAACACCAAGGTAGTAATAGAGCGAAAACTGGAACGCAAAAAACAAACATTTGAGATTACTTTCCAAAATACTCCAGACACAATAGTCCAACGGATTGGTATCCGGAGATTTTGGTGGCCATTGTGCGCTGGAAATGAAGCGAGCAAGCTTATTTTGTAACCATTCTTGGGTGGCGCGTGCTGAGTCCTGTTGGAATGTCCAATTTCTGCGTTAATACACCCTCCAGAATATTTTCGCGATAATATTCGACATTTATTCTGAAGCCACGGTTGATTAATACGAATGGAGAGCGATCATCGGTTGTTATGGCGGCCCACACCATCACAGTTCTGGTGGCCAACCGAAGGTGCGCATTTTCAGCTGACCTCTTTGGCAAGTAAACACGATCATTTTGTTGGTTTACAAACTGACAGAGCGTTCTCCACCATACTGTTGTTCAGTCAGTCCGTCTTGTCTGAGAATTCCAGTGCTGCTGAGACCAGGACCGTGTCAATTCTTTCCCCACCTGCCCTGTCATATATGGCTCAATTAGTGGGTCTCCTGACACTTCCATCCTGACTAAACGTTAGTTCTCTCATGCCTAAGCATGAAGCCAGGACACTACTGTCCCACTTCCTAAGCCTTTCCATCTGGCTGGACGATGTGTTAAACCGGACAGGAAAAGCGTATGCAACAATAGGACGCATTATTTGCCGATATAGCAGCAATCTAACTTCGGGAGTTAACCTACCCTGGATCTTCATCAGTCCTTGATAGCTGAAAAATACCTTCCTCGCTCTATCCAGGATACAATCTATATGCCCATTGAAGTCGAGATTCCTTTGAAAAATGACCCCAAAGTTTTTTTTTATTCTATGCTTTATTTTCACAGTATAAGGTCCAACCTTCACGACCGTGTGAAAATTGGATGAATATATTGTTTTTTCCCGGTAAATATATTTGCCGAGCATTTGTCCCCATACGGCAAAGTACTTATATAGGATCGCAAGATAACTGTTCAGATGTGTCTCTGCTATACGAGGCAGCGGACCGTATATGCCACAAGCGCATCGTCGGCATATGATAATGTTAACCTTTCATGTGAAGGTGCAGGCATGTCACTGACATAGATGTTAAGCAACATCGGCCCTAGGAGGGAGCCCTGGGGCACGCCAGTTAGTACAGGTCTGCGACTAGATAGTCGCTCACCTACCCGTTCCTATAATACCTATCATATAGAAAGCTACCTACTAATCTTACAGTATAATGATCAAATCCAAACCAAATATTTTAAACAATGATCCTCGATCCCATACGGTACTAAAGGCCTTAGAAAAATCAAATCCAACTGCAATAGTGTCGTGCCTTTTGTGAAGACCTGAAGCCACATAGAATGAGAAAACAGTTAGGGCATGGAGAGAGAATAGGCCTGCCCTAAACCCGAACTGTTTGTCCTTTAACACCCTTTTATTCTCTACGAGTTTATTTCTTTCCAAAATGAAAAACTCGAAGAGTTTACCGATGAAAGTGATATAGCTGCTACATTGTCCTGGAGGTGAACCTCTCTAATATATGGGAACCAACATAGCTTCTTTCCATGCCCTGGGAAAGTAGCCCAGGTTTAGACAGTGATTAAATAGTTCTGCCGGGAACGTGAAAATAACCTCTCCACCTTTTTTAAGGCGGTATCGGGTATTCTGTCCAAACCGCAGGATTTACGTGCTGGTCTACGGGCGATTGCCCTACCCACACAATCAGTAAGTTAAAACCAGTATTATATCCAAATATTATTTTGTAGTTATTTATTTGAATTAAAAATCCTTACCTTTAAAAATCTAACTGAAGGTAACCGTACCATTTTCTACCTATTTTCAGTTTATAATGATTGTTAACTAAAACACTATTTAAAAGCAAAACAAAATTAATTTCAACAAGTAAGCAAAGGCTATGGTCGTGCGGGGCCGACTATGTTATACCCTACAACACTACAATATGTTAGAAGCCTTCTTATGTCCAAATCCATATTGGAAGATTTCGCTTTTGAAACAAGGATGTTGACTAGAGACATTTGCTCAATATTTCTGCACTTCGTCGGGCTGTTAGTTGTTGTAGTCCATTTTACGGCTAAATATAATCCAATGGTCATCCAAAATGCTAGAATTCTTCCCTGTCCTTAACTCTCGTCACAGGCGTGTCGATTGGCTTCAATTGTGTGATCGGAAAAACATTTCTGTTTTTGGTTAATTTGAACCCCTAAATATTTTGCAATCATCTCCAAAAGCAAGAAGTCCCTCTGTATCTCCAAATTTAGACTCATCTATATGATTTGCTTGTCTACGATATTTGGCAATATTCGTCAACGAAATCAGCATAAAAAAGCCAGAAGTTCGCCTTTTGTGTATTTCAGATATCGCCTGTAAGTAATGCTGGTATTTTTTCACACAAAGTTAGTGGTACCCGCTGTCCTAACTCGAACTTTATGCGAGATTTCGTGTCCTTAGATTTCTATTTGTGACCTTTATAACGACTGCAAAATCAGGAAAATTTTTAGTTGTTGGTCCATTTCAACCTAATATATTGCGGACATCTTTGAAAACAGTAGGCCTAGCCCTTCTGAGCCCAACCCTACTCTTGTGAAAAGGTTCGTGAGGATCGGACGATATTTGCAATACTTATATAATATCCCCAACCTGTGTTGTAGGGAGAAAAAATATTACAAAATATTTTAAGTCAAATTGAAAAAATCTCATGAGATAAAAAATATGAAAAAATAAAAATATGTCACAAAATATTACAAAATCTATATTAACATCATTATTGGCAGATTTTTTAGATTTTATACTTTTATGTCAAGAGGGCATTCTGAATTGACAAAATTGTCAAAATCGGTCCAGCCATTCTTGAGATATAAGTATTCTAACTAACATCCCCTTCTTCCATTCCCCCATTGTATATATTTCGCTATATATAACCGATATATTTACTATCGACATCTACCTAACGGTCAGAATTGACCTGTTCGTCTATTTGTGATTTCATCGGTATTAAAAATATTCGCGGTTTAATGGAAAATTTTACTTTTATTTAGAAAAAATGTTGTGGCCTATTTCACCCACTAAATATTACCCGATGACCACCAAAATTGCAAGGCTTTTGCCCAACCTGAAGCTGTAGCCCCATGCTAACTTCCGCTTCGATTGGTCCAAAAGTGCGTCCTGTAGAGCAACTGCAAAATCAGGAAATTTTTCAGTTTTGGTTTATTTTTTTGTCTACCCCTAAATATTATGCGATCACCTCCAAAAGAAATAGGGTTCTATTCTGGCTCTAACCCGACCTCTATTCTAAATTTCGTGAAGATCGGGCCATAATTGCGACCTGTAGAGTGATTACAAATTAACATGGACAGACGGACAGACGGACGGACGGACATACATAGGTAGATCGACTCAGCTCGGCGGAATAGGAAGATCCATTTATACTTTCCTATGTGGGAAACCAATATTTCGAGGTGTTACAAAATTTTTGGCCCAAACCATTATTATCGCACATACACATGTCATTGCTTCCCAATGAGATTATGTATCTATGCAATAATTACAATTGTTCAATTTGACAAAAAGAAAAATAAACAACAACAAACTAACTAAAACAATAACTCAACTAAAAACCGATTATATTTCCTTTGAAATGCAAACAAAGCCCCCCAGAATAAATTTACCATGAAATGAGATTTGACAAAGTAAATACCGATTATGACACACACCCACATATACATGAACTATACCCACCCATAAATCTCTTGGCAATTTTTCAAACATTCCATACCAGCGTTATTTCCTTTTTTGAAGGGTTTCTTCAAGTATTTAACGATTTGACAGCCGAACCGAAAAAGGAAAACTTTGTTCGCTTTTTGCTTTATTGTTTCGGCTGTTAGTCGTTGTGTGTGTGCGGGCATGGAAACCTGTTACATGCTGGCAAAATCTGTTAATTAAATTGAAAAACCAATTAAAACTTCATTTTTTTTCTTCCCCTTGCCAAACTTCTGTTCGCCGAAGCCCAACAACATATGTTTGTAGGTATGTACTTCATTCATATCGATAAGGTCGGAATGAAGGAAAAAATTGGTATTTTCCTTCTTCATCTGTTTTTAGTGATTATGCTGTCAACGTGGTTCGTACTTGCCGGCGCGCGACATTCATTGTGCAGCTGTGTAAACGAAGTACAGGTGCTGAAAAGAGCAACAAAAAGTCCTTTATTGTCATCACTGTAGCTGTGTGGCTGGCATTGGTGAAAATATTGCAAAAAGTTTTCAACCAAAAAAATTAAACAAACGTTCAAAATGTCCGTGAAAAATTTTTCAGGGTTGTAGTTGTTGAGGGGGGCGGGGGAGGGTGTATTATTGTAATCATAAGAGCGTTTATAGCCTATTCGAAGATATGCAATGTATGATGCGGACGGGTGAGAAAAATTGATTTTTTGGAACTTTGACCTATTGTACGAAGATCACTTTACCTTCAAATGGAAGATAAGACGGAATTTTGGGACTAAACGAGTACAGAGAGTACTAAAAGATAAATCTGGAAATTTATATAAGGGATGTTAATAAAATATAGGGTTGATTTGTAGATTGCATTGCAAAAATGCTATTAAATCACCTTTTATTTATGACGTTATGAAATTCGGTATTAGGTTCTTTGTTGGTATCTATTAAGGATTTGATCTTCGAAATTCCTACTTTGGAGCAAAAGTACAAAATAGTAATAAACTAGCTGGCCCGGTCCGCACTGTCGGCCCGTGGTTTAAGTCTTTAATTTTTAAATTATAAAAAATAAAAATTTACAGATGCCACAATTTTCATTTAAAACTAGCTGGGCCGGTCCGCGTTGTCGGTCCGTGCTTTTAGTCTTAAAGGCATATTTTTAAAGCATAATAAATCACAGATCTGACTTATGTAAGCGGCACAATTTTTATTATAAGTAATGACTCCAAAATAATTTCTAAATAGAAATGAATATTCATGGCAAAAAATATAATAGATATATAATAGATAGAATACCCTTCACCATTTGGAACGTATTTGGAAATTTTCAAAAAATAAAATCCTTAAAAAATTCTGTTTACCATATTCAAATTCGAAAACTTGAAACAAACGGTGAATAATGTTGCTAAAATCATCAAAATATCGTATATAGGGAGGTACCGTTATATCGGAGCTGTGCGAAGACCTGGACCTGCATAGACAATTTTCTGTCAAAGGCTGTAGCATCCATTACGAACTTCAAATACCACACCTCAAACAATTTCGGTGGGTATTGTACCTAAAATCGTCAAAATACAGAATATAGGAAGGTACTGTTATATGTTACATTTCAATTCGTTCGAAAGATAGCGTGATTAAAACCGACAGACAGACGGACATCATCAAATCGACTTAGAATTTTACGCTGATCAAGAATATATACACTTTGTTGGGTCTGACATGAGTATTTCGAGGAGTTACAAACGGAATGACAAAGTTAATATACCCTCCATAGTATGGTGGAGGTTATAAAAACCTATATGATAAGGAATATCTATAATAGCCCATGTGAAAACTTATCTCAATTTTTGGTATTGTAAAGAGCTTAGCAACATTTTCCATTCAAATGAGCTGTAATTTAGAATTTGTATTTCCAACGTTAAGAATATCGTTCCGCATGGTATTTAGTTTCGTTCACCTCATAATTGAGGGCAGAATGATTTCAGTCAAAGATAATTACTTTTTTACACCCATTACCGTAAGATGGGAATTAATTTTTTTTGTCATTTCAATTATGCACTGGAGACCCCTATAAAGTCCATATGTTTCATCATAGTATAATTCAATGACGATTTAGCAATGTTCGGTCCCGTGCTACTTTTTAATATTCCTAATTCCTAATTTCCTAATTCCATGTTTCTGCCGCAATTTCCGATTGAATGAATCCCAGTTTGACATTTCGGAATTTATTTTATATAGACGTACATTCGAAATCTACGTTCCAAACCAATCTTCTCTGGGGGGTTACAAATTCAATAGAATACAAATTTTTCTTTTTTGACCACACATTTGATTAGGTAAGTGGACTTAGGGGTATACTAATGTGGGGACTATACTTAAATAAATGCCTATGTGGATATAATTATCTTAACCGTCTGTGGAAATCACTCTAGCTTCCGAACGAAATGTAAATGGTTCATACAACTTTACTCAATATACATTTGTCTGCAGGACTTTTGGTATTTAAAATGGCTCATGTAGGTCCACGTTTTGGTATAGCCCTCATATAATGGTACCTCCCTATTTTCCATATTTTGCTGATTCAATTATTCACTGGAAATGTTTCAAATTTGGTATTTATTGACAGAAAATTGTCGGTGTAGGTCCACGTTTTCGTCCCCCATATAACGGTACCTCTCTATATCCTAAAGGGTGTTTTTTAGGCCCGATAGAACTTGAAACTATAAAAAATAACACAACAATTTAAATTCTAATCAAAATTTTCTTTATTCTGAAGATCAATGCGTGACATTAACATTTGAAATGATTTCGGGCATATGGGCACCGCGGCTGTTCTTGACGAAGTGCATTCTGGACGTCCAATTTTTGGCCACTTTTTCGAGCACTGCTGGCCGTATGTCACGAATAACACGAACAATGCTGGCCTCAAAGGCGTCAATTGTTGCTGGTTTATCAGCATAAACCAGTTACATTACGTAGCCCCACAGTAAATAATCGAGAGGTGTCAAATCGCACGCCCTTGGAGGCCAATTGACAGGTCCACTTCTCGAAATCAACTTATCGCCAAATTTTGATGTCAATAAGTCGATGGTTGCGTTCGCTGTATGGCACGTAGCGCCATCCTGTTGAAACCACATCTCCTCCGGATCAATGTCATCCATATTTTTAAACAAAAAATCATTGATCATGGTGCGGTAACGATCTTCATTGACCGTAACGCGAGCTCCGGTCTCATTTTTGATGAAATAAGGTCCGATGATGCCACCAGCGTGAAAACCGCACCGTACGGTGCATTTTTCTGGATGTAATTCCATATGCGGCAATTTTGCTTATTAACAAACCCGTTAAGCCAAAAATTCGCCTCATTGCTGAACACAATTTTGCGATAAATGATTCATGATAATTTGTCAGAGTATACTCAAACAAATAAAAAAAGTTTCATAAAAATTTAATTTTTTGTGATACTTCTTATACCCTACAACACTATGTGTTGGGGGTATTATAAGTTTGATTGGGCCAGAATTTATGTAACACCTCGAAATATTGGTTTCCCATATAGGAAAGTATATATGGATCTTCCTAGCTAGCCGAGCTGAGTCGATCTAGCTATGTATGTCCGTCTGTCCGCCTGTCCGTCTGTCCATGTTAATTTGTAATCACTCTACAGGTCGCAATTATGGCCCGATCTTCACGAAATTTAAAATGGAGGTGGGGTTAGAATAGAAGCCTATTTATTTTGGAGATGATAGCCAAATGTTTAGGGGTTGAAATGGACCAAATACTGAAAAAATATCGGATTTTGCAGTAGCTATCCAATCGACGCGGAATTTCGTATGTAGCTAGAGTTTAGGGCGGGGAAAAAGCCTACCAATTAAGGTGGTCATCGGATAATATTTAGCGGGTAAAATAGACCATATCTTTTGTGTTGAAAAAACTCAACATTTTTCATTAAACCGCGAATATTTTAAATCCCGGCGAAATCACGAAGCCATGACAAGGTTACTTCTGACCTTTACATTGATGTTAACATCCAACAAATCGGATATATAGCAAAATATGTGCGATATATATGTCTATCAAAGAAGATATGCTTGAAAGATCTCTTATATGTCGAGAACGGCTGAACCGATTTCGACAGTTCTCATTAATTCAGAATTGGCTCTTGGCAGGAAACAAAAAACATCTAAAAAAATCGCATAAAAATATCTCTCTAAGTATGAAAAAATTAATTTTGTAACATTATCTCCTATTTTTTCAATTTTGTCATATTTTTGTCATATTTTCATTTTGAATTAAACATTTGGTAATATTTCTACAGCTAACAAAACTAAGTAGTTAGAATATCAGGATATCATATACAGATCGCATTTATGGCCCTTACGAAATTTTGCTTGGGTATAAGATGAGGGTCAGAATAGAAGCCTACTCTTTTGGAGATGATCGTAATATATTTAGGGGTTGAAATGGACCAAAAAACTGCAAAATTGTCAGCAGGTCGTAATTATCACCCGATCCTCACGCAAATTTGAGTGGGGGTTACCGGACATTGCAAAAGCCAAGCAGTTTTGGATGGCCATCCAAAAATATTCAATGTGCGAAATAGTTTGCCAACTTTTGTAGACAAAATACGAAAATGTCCATTCCATTGACTCTTTGGAAGAATATAGTCAAATGTCTGTATCTCATATAGATGCGTTTCATTCAAAAACCAATAATAAATTTTAATCTTTTGCCACTTCTGAGAGATTATAGGTCTTTGGGAAATATTGTTTCCAGATCTAGAAAGACCATTTACGTGCAACATCTACCAATAAATTGAAAATGAGCAAATTAGTTTAAGTTGCTATTATTCGAAAATTAGAGAACGAAACCTGATGGTTTTCTTTTATTATTTGTCACAATATCTTGTGGAATTCTTTCGAGTATCTCGCCTATATAAACAGTATCGTTTATTATAGTGTTGTAGGTTATTCAACGGTCGGCCCCGCTCGACTGTAGCCTTTGCTTACTTGTTACAATTTAAATTCTGTCTAGGTAAATTCTGTCTAAAATACCCGATTTTTTATATCAATTTTTTTATGTTGGCATCATATGACTAATTCGAATCCGGAAGTTTGGCAAAATTGAACTTCCGTATTTTCACTGGTTCTGTGTGAATGGGTACGATTGGGAAAGAAAGGTATCTATGTCCAAAGGATTCGAAATTCTTCTTTAGTGAATGGAAAATTATATTGACAATATTCGTATTTTTCTAATGCTGTACTAAAATGAGTATCTCATACTCAAATTTTTTAGAAATAAAATCAGATAGATCATAATGGCGCTTTCACTCCATCCGAAGCCGAAACTGAAGCAAAAACAACGGAATGATTTCAAGTGAGTCAAAAATTGTGTCAAATAATGTATTAAAGTTTTTTTAGGATGAAAAAGACCCTGTAATTTTTTCATAGTGTCTTTTTAGGAAAAATCCAATATATTTCATAATGCCCCTTCTTCTTTTCCACGCCACTGAATTTATGATTGAGAGCATTTTGTGTCTTTGTTATGTCTGGTTTATCGCATCTTTGGTACAAAGTCGAAAGCTTAATATTTCAAATTTCCGTGGCGAGGACAGAAAGTGATGCACTTTCAGAGCATTTACACTTTTTATACCCTTCACCATAGTATCGATGTTATATTAAGTTTTTCATTGCTCGAAAAATCCCACTAAGTATATATTTATTGTTCATTATCATAAAATTCATAAATTTTATTTTGGGTCTGTAGATGTTTTGGAATTGAAAATGGCCGATATTTTGGAATAGCCCTCATATAACGCTACAATCCGATATAAGCTGTTTAACTATATTTTCAAAGCGAATACTCATAGCTTGTATTCCATTAAACATTATTTGAAAGTACTGGTTCACGTTTTCGCATAGCCCTCATTTGATGGTATCTAACGATATTCGGTATTTTAATGCCTTTAGCCATATTTTTCAACTGAAGTTTACAATATATACCACCACTAGACAACAATTATCTATGTATATAGGAGCATCACGTTTTCCTTCTGCCTTATACAATGATACATCCATTGGAATTTCTATGATTTTAGTCAAAATTTTTGGAACTCGTAACAGATAATAATATGTGGGTTCATGCTTCGGTATAGTCCAACTCTACCATCCAAATGTGGAAAGTTGTCTTGTTACCCACTCGAATAGTTTTCAAATTCATGTACAACAATTAACTCATGCCATAATATTAAAAACACGCATACGTTTCTCATATGTGTGTTTGTATATTTTTTCAATTTGTTTGTTATGTTTTATTCCAAAACTTCCAAGAAAAACACATTCTCCACGTTTGATGCAATATTTTCTCATTTTACCAGCCATCGTCACAACAAAATTCCACTCAATTTTGGCGCTTAAAGCTATATTAATGTTTATTCAGCTGGTTTTTGTGCGGGAAATATTTTTTTTACAATTATTTGCAACATGTCTTTTTTACGAGGGGGGACAGTGTTCAAAGATGTAAATAAGTTTATAATAATGGTATAACATAGATGAAAAAAAAAAATAATAAATAATTTAAAAATTTTAAAGGAAACAAGCTAAAAAGAATCGGTCGGTTTTGCCCGCCATAATTTTTTTATTTTTTTTTTTAAATTTTATTGAATGAAAACAAAAAATGTCGGAAATAGCATCACATTTTAGAACAAGTTTAGATTTGTTCGAATTGATCACCTTTGGCACGAATTATGGCCTTCAAACTGCCCATGTAACCGTCACACGCTGCCCGAATGTTGCTTTGCGGTATTTTGGCCCACTATCGATACTTTGGTATTTTTTAGTGCCAACCTTGCTTTCCAAAATACTCCAGACACAATAGTCCAAGGGATTGGTATCCGGAGATTTTGGTGGCTATTGTGCGCTGGAAATGAACCCAGGAACCTTATATTGTAACCATTCTTGGATGGCGCGTGCTGAGTGGGTTGGTGCTGAGTCCTGTTGGATTGCCCAAGGTCTGCGGCCAAAATGTCTGCGTCCGCAAGGCTTTAATACACCCTCCAGAATATTTTCGCGATAATATTCGGCATTTATTCGATGCCACGATCGACTATTACGAGCATAGAGCGATCATGGCCAGCGCTTGGGTTCTGGTGGCCATCCGAAAGTGCACATTTTCAGCTGACCTCTTTGGCAAGTAAACACGATCATTTTGTTTGTTTACAAACAGCTAAACAATGAATGTTTTCTCATCGGAGAAAACCAACTTCGGTAGTTCACAACTTTCGGCCAAGCCAAGCAACTCTTTAGCTCTATTGATTATTTTCTTTCTGTTGCAGTGTAAGTTCTTGCACTTTTAGAAATTTTAGTGGCTTTCCTGGAGCTCATTTTTCAATATTTGCCGAATGAAATATTGCGATGTGTTCAGCTCACAAGCCATTTTTCGGCACTGGGACGCGGGTTTCGTTCAAGTTGCTCCTTTACTTTTCGAACCATTTCTGCTGATGTTGCTGTTTTTTCCGTCCACTTCCTTGATGGTGGGCTACGCTACCAATATCACGGTAACGAGCGATGGAACGAGACACAAAAGATTTATTCATATTTAAATGCTGGAGTGCTCTAACGATAGCCACTTGTGGTTTTCGAGCCAAATACAGGGTTGCCCATAATCGACGGACCTTCGGGTCCTTTGGGCCATTCTAATCGACGAGGCTTGCCCGCAGGCAACATTCTTTGCGTCAATTGAATTTTGTACGGGAACAAATGCAAATCAATGCGAATAATCCGTTGTAAAGTGGACCGAGCCATGCCCAACTGCTGAGAACGGCGTTTTTGGGATGTTCTTGGGGACCTCTCAACACTGGCTCGTACGGCAGCGATATTCTAGGCCGATTGCCTTGGCCGACTTTTATATGGCCTCTTCGGATTAGAAAGAGCCTTACCAGTCGAAAATTTTTCGTATAAACGCTTAATGATGATCTTAGAAGGCGCACTTCTCACATTTTTTAATGTTTTAAAAGCACAATTTACTTCTTCTGTTGAATGTAAATTTCAACTATTTCAGAGCGCTCGCGTGGCGTGTATTGGTTCATGGTAAAAATCTGCTTGGACTGACGCTTCAAACGCGGTGTGACATCTCTGTCAAAAGTTATGGCGTTGCCAGATGGGTCCGTCGAATATGGGCAACCCTGTATAAAGAAATCACTTTATCACGCTTGAATTCCATCATGAATAACTGTTTTTCTGGAATAATTGTCACAGCTGTCGGACGAGTGGCTTAAACCTTTTTAGCATAGATAGATTGTATCTACTTAGAACTCTAAATTTCAAGTTACACATGATTTGGTTTAAAATTGTGCTCTAAATATTCAAAATACCGGAAATAAGGAAGTAAAGCTATATGGAGGCCATAACGTGGACCGATATGATCCATTTTTAATACCAAACATACAAGGAGAATAAAAATATCTAAACAAATTTTCAAAGCCTTGGAATGTTTGCTGATATGATATCTCTTTTTGAGGTTCCCACCCACTGTGCAGCGATACCAACTTCATGGGTATATCCCACCCATTTTGTGTGAGTGTATTTCTCATAGTCCTCAAAAGTTTCCGTGTGCGCCACAAAATAATTCAACAGGATTCAGCATAGAGTGTAAGTCATGGAGACTTGTAACACAGTTTGTAACGCCCAACCCGCCGTCTGGTATGCATATATGTACAGTGTATGTTTATGACATACATACATGTACAAATGTGCGAATGTTTGTGTAATTGACTACAACAAATTGAATTATTCATTTTTGTGGGCGTATAAGTCGTTAATTCATTTATTTTATCCTATTTCATATGCATTCCTGTGTATTATCAATGTATGTAGATGTCTCGTGGCGGTACTCTGGCTGGGGAAAGTAAAAGGACTCGACGGAAATACAGATGTTCACAGAGGAAGGCATGCATGTGTGCATGTCATGTACGTAGGTTTGCATGTGAGTGACTGAGTTGTCATCAGCATCGTTGTTGTTGTTGTTGGAGTTACTTCTTTGGCATTTAAAAACAATTTCCAGTGCAAAATTTATTTTTAATCGCTGTAGCCAGCTCTGTGTTTGTTGATGATTTTGCCGAGCTCCTGCTAATGGGTGTCCCATGAGTGTAGGGACTGCAAGCGACAATCAAACTAAAGATGTGAAAATTTATATGCTGGGGTACCATCGTGTGCCACACATGAAAATATCTCCATTAAATATTTAGATGTTTGTTCTTAAAAGTAATAAAATTCGCATTTATTTTAGCTGCCTTGAGTATTAGACTCGATCTTTTTTACCATCCCAATTTAAACTTAGAAGTTACGTGAGCGTGAGCCCGATGATTAAAAAATAATTGGTTATTCGTTACAAAAATAAAAAAAAAAATACTGAGCAAATGAATTTTCTTTCCCCATTACCAAGTAATGAGAAAATTGGGTAGAGAGTGTGCCCGACCAACAAAACATCCGGTGGCACATTCATTAAAAAACGTGGTCAAGAGAAAGGTAGAACTCTAAAGGTAATGTGCTGCCATAAAATCTAAGACCATTACGATGTTTACATACCAAATTTAACAAAATTTAAAAAAAAAAAAAAAAAAACCGGTAAAGAAAGTCTTAAAGTCGGGCGGGCCGACCAAATGTAATATACTAGCTTCTACACTCAATTCGGTCGTAAGTGCCAAATTTCATCCCATTTGGGCAAATATTAGACGTTTGGTGCACAATAAAAGATAAATCGGACGAAGTTATATATGGGATCTATATCCAAATCTGAACCGATCTCAATAACATTTAGCTAATGTATCTCTGAGCTGTATTTGATATATTTCCCCAAATATTGTTATTACAGAGTGCATATTACGGCTGCGGAGGACAAAAATAACAACTCGGATGAACAATATATATGGGAGCTATAGCTATATCTGAACCGATTTCGATCATATTTGGCATACTTATTTTCAGGCCTAATATTCCAAACTATTCGGACTGATTTGGTGCACAATTAAAGATAATCGGTCAAAATTTAGATATAGCTCCCATATATATCTTTATGGGAGCTATATCTAAATTTTGACCGATTATCTCCAATTTCAATAGGGTTCGTCCTTGGGCCAAACAAAGGATTTGTGCAAAATTTCATCTGGATAGGGCAATAAATGCATATATACAGGGTGAAATAAAAAAAAACTGCTGTCATTTCTAAGCCACTCATCCGACATCTGTTAAAATCATTCCATTGTAAGCTCAAGCGTACAAAAGCATTTTGGTGAGAATTTTCCAGAAAAAAGTTATTCGTAAAAGTTTGATTTCTTTATATTTGGCTGGAAAACCACAAGTGGCTATCGTTAGAGCACTCCTGAACTTAAATGTGAATAAATCTTTTGTTTCTCGTACCATCGTTCGTTATCGTGATACTGGTAGCGTAGCTCGACGTCAAGGAAGTGGACGCAAGAAAACAGCAACATCAGCAGAAATGGTTCGAAAGTAAAGAAGCGACTTGATCGAAACCCGTGTCGCAGTGGCCGAAAAATGGTTCGTGAGCTGAAAATATCGCAATATTCCATTCGTCAAATATTGAAAAATGAGCTCGGGGTAAAGCCATTAAAATTCCAAAAAGTGCAAGAAAGAAAATAGACTCAAAAGAGCTAAGGAGTTGTTTCGCTTGGCCGAAAGTGGTGAACTGCCGAATTTGGTTTTCTCCGATGGGAAAACATTCGTTGTCCAGCAGTTGGTAAACAAACAAAGAGGTCAGCTGAAAATGTGCACTTTCGGTTTGGCACCAGAACTCAAGCTCCGGCCATGTTGATGGTGGTCGAAGGTCGCTCTCCGCTCGTATTAATCAACCCTGGCATCAGAATGAATGCCGAATATTATCGCGAAAATATTCTGAAGGGTGTATTAAGGCCTTAGGTACGCAATCATATTAGCCCCAGAACTTGGACATTCCAACAGAACCAGAATCTCCGATCACCTCAATCAAAAGCTTCGCTTCGTGTGACGGTTTCATTGGCCGTTTGAAGGCCATTATTCGTACCAAAGACCAATTCGAACAAATCGAAACTTATTCTATAATTTGATCCTACTTCCGACATTTTTTGCCTTCATTAAATAAAATTAAAAAAAAAACATTTAAAAACTATGGTGTTTTACTTTGTTCCAGTTTTTTATCTCACCCTGTATGCAATTTATGGGGTCTCTGACGGATATTTAGTGGTCTTCGAGACGGAGAGGTATAAAGATGTGAGGGAGCGCATAATAATCTAGTAAGTTATTAAAGTAGAACTATAAAATAGGGGGCCGTGTAATTATCACCACGAACATAGTCCCAATTACAATTATGGGGATTATGAGCGTTTTTTATCGGTCATAAACCTGATAATGGAACGGGGATTATGTCAAAAATAAATAAATAAAAATAAAATAAAATAAATTGGTCCTAATCTCCAGAGAGTAGGAGAAGTAATTCCTATATTAATAGACACAAAATTGATGCTTTTATAGTTTTCTTAAGTAGGCGGTATTCGGTCGGGGGTTGAGATTTCCCCTCTCGGGAAGATCCAACACCGTCTACGTGATCCGTAGTTATTCCAAAATGTATACCTTTTGTAAGTAGCTTGTCTTCGATTTTAATGTCAATACCTTCGGAAGTACAAGAGATATCATGACCAGTGTTGGTAAGGTATTTTTATAAGCTTTCAAATGATACCTATTTTGTACATATCAATTTTGTAGGACTCGGAATAACCGAGTAATCGGATTTTTACTTTGGCGTAATTAGTTTAAAAATACCTGCCTCTGATAAAAATTTCAGGTCAATTCGAACATAGCCTCTTGTTTATTTCTTTCTGGGGATTATGTCCCCAAATTTTTCGGACATAATGCCCGCAGCAAACGGGGGCTATGTCCGTTTTGGAAGCGGACATAAGCCCCATTTCATTATGTGAATTATGACCAAGAAAAGGATATAATCCCATAATTGCAATTGACTATGTCCGGGCACCAAAAATAGAAGTCACGTTTATATGAAGATACCCCCTGGTTTCAGTTTTTGGGAGGGTCTTGGCCATATTTTTCAATTGGCTTAAACGTGGTTCCTTAGGGCGTAGAACACTTCTTGCTAGTCCATGTTTTGGAGTATCGCCCATATTTAGGATCCTCCAGATTCTGTTCCCTAAGAAACAAAATTAAAGCCAAATCGATGGGAGAATATGGTCAAGACCCTCGTAATAACTATATTGTATATTTATATAAGGGAACAAAATTTTGATCTATTTTAGAAATATCCCAAGAGAGATGGAGAATCATAGGATTTTATGCAAATGGGATGTTTACCAATAGACAGGGACCAGTTGTCATTGGAATAAGCCTTGCTATCACAATGTATTTAATTTTACACAGATTGTATCCATTAGGCCAACCAAAGCCTAATCTCCTTAGATACGATATATCCCATTGCATCGACTAGCAACTTGCTGTTCCTCAAATTGTCACAATTTTCATCTCCTTTTACAACTTTATACTCCAGATGAACATATGCACAGACCATGTAGGATGACGAACAATTTAGTTTCAATTAAAACGACATGAATGAGAATATTTGTGTGTCGTTTTTTATTGTATATGAAAACGATGACGAACAAAGCAGGACATTTTAATTACTACAATTTTTAATTTGTCTATTATATAAATGCTTACCGTGGTCAGTTATTAGCGAAAACCCCAACAATTTAGTTAAATCACAAATGGCTGACTTGTCGCTTGTAGTTCGTTAGTTCGTAGCTTTGCTGGATTATTAAGTTACGCATGGCGGCAATTATTTCCTTAAAAGGTGAATGAAAACGTTAATGACTGTCATTACCTGGCATAATATTTTTGTGGCGTAGTAAACGTTGGGAGGCAAAAATTGCGTTTTACTAAATAAGAAGAAATTTACTGTAACTCTCCACCATAAAATGGAGCGTATATCAAATTTGTCAGTCGATGTGCAATATCTTAAAATTCAGAGACCCAATAACGTTTATTATAAGTGGGTTTATTGATATTTAGCAGTTGAACTTATTAATATATATATTCATTTTGGAATTTTTTGTGATTTTATGGCTTTTAGCAGTTGCATATTGAAATCGAATGGAACTGATATATTGGAGTTATGCCTTAATCTGAATCAATTACCACTAAATTTGACGGGAGATTTTTTCTGATATACTTGACTTTTTGGTATGAAATATCATTTCAATAGAATGCATGTTAGGACTTTGATAAGGCATAAATATAAAATCGGATAAAACATGTATATGTGAGTTGTACCTTAACTTGGCGGACATTATTCTAGTTGGTATATTATTATATTATCCAAAATTCAATGTAATTAGATAATTGTAGCACGGTTGGTGTATCAAATTAGAGGGACATACAGGGTGAGATAAAAAACTGCAACAAAGTCAAACGCCATAATTTTTACATTTTTTTTCAATTTTATTGAATGAAATCAAAAGATGTCGAAAATAACATCAAATATATAATTATAATATAATATAATAATATTCGACATTTATTCTGATGCCGCGGTCGATTAATACGATCAGAGAGTGGCGCTTGAGTTCTGGTGGCCAACCCGAGGTGCACATTTTCAGCTGAGCTCTTTGGCAAGTAAACACAATCATTTTGTTTGTTTACAAACTGCTGGACAACGAATGTTTTCTCATCGGAGAAAACAAAATTCGGCAGTTCACCATTTTCGGACAAGTGAAGCAAAGAGCAAAAGACTTTTGAGTCTACTTTCTTTCTGTTGCGGTGTAAATTCTTGCACTTTTTGGAATTTCAATGGCTTTACCTCGAGCTCATTTTTCAATATTTGCCAAATGGAATATTTCGATATGTTCAGCTCACGAGCCATTTTTCGGCCACAGCGACGCGGGTTTCGATCAAGTCGCATCCCTATTTTTCGAACCATTTCTGCTGATATTGCTGTTTTCTTCCGTCCACTTCCTTGGCGTCGGTGTACGCTATCAGTATCACGGTAACGAGCGATGGTACGAGACACAAAAGATTTATTCACATTCAAATGTTGGAGTGCTCTAACGATAGCCACTTGTGGTTTTCCAGCCAAATATAAAGAAGTCCCATTATCACGTTTGAATTCCATCAAAGAATAACTTTTTTCCGGAAATTTCTCACCAAAATGCTTTTGTACACTTCTAAACAATATAATGAGCTGCAACTGGAATAATTTTAACAGCTGTCGGACGAGTTGCTTAGGAATTACAGCAGTCTGAAGTTGGTTACATTTTTTTCATCTCACCCTGTATATGGGAGCTATATCTTATATATGTTATATACTAGCTGACCCGGTCCGCGTTGCCGGTCCTTGGTATTTTTATACCCTACAACACTATGTGTTGGGGGTATTATAAGTTTGATTGGGCCAGAATTTATGTAACACCTCGAAATATTGGTTTCCCACATAGGAAAGTATATATGGATCTTCCTAGCTCGCCGAGCTGAGTAGATCTAGCTATGTATGTCCGTCCGTCCGTCTGTCCATGTTAATTTGTAATCACTCTACAGGTCGCAATTATGGTCCGATCTTCACGAAATTTAAAATGGAGGTGGGGTTAGGGTCAGTATAGAAGCCTATTTCTTTTGGAAATGATCGCCAAATGTTAAGTGGTTGAAATGGACCAAATACTGAAAAAATATCGGATTTTGCAGTAGCTATACGGGTCGCAATTATAGACCAATCGACGCGGAATTTCGCATGTAGCTAGAGTTTAGGGCGAGGAAGAAGCTTACTAATTTGGGTGGTCATCGATAACCCTATTGCTTTTGGAGATGATCGCCAAATGTTTAGGGGTTGAAATGGAGCAAATACTGAAAAAATATCGGCTTTTGCAGTAGCTATACAGGTCGCAATTATAGACCAATCGACGCGGAATTTCCCATGTAGCTAGAGTTTAGGGCTGGGTAGAAGCCTACCAATTTGGGTGGTCATCGGATAATATTTAGCGGGTAAAATAGACCATATCTTTTGTGTTGAAAAATTCAAAATTGTTCATTAAACCGCGAATATTTTAAATCCCGGCGAAATCACAAAGCCATGATAAGGCTTCTTCTGATCTTTACATTGATGCTAACATCCAACAAATCGGATTTATAGCAAAATATGTGCGATATATATGCCTATCAAAGAAGATATGCTTGAAAGATCTCTTATATGTCGAGAACGGCTGAACTGATTTCGACAGTTCTCATTAATTCAGAATGGCCTCTTAGCAGAAGAGAAAAAACGTCTAAAAATCGCATAAAAATATCTCTCTAAAGATGAAAATATTGATTTTGTAAAATTGTCTCATTCTTTTTCAATTTTGTCATATTTTTGGCATATTTTCATTTTATTGAATTAAACATTTGGTAATATTTCTACAGCTAACAAAACTAAGTAGTTAGGATATCAGGATATCATATACCATTTATGGCCCGATCCTTACGAAATTTTGCATGGGGATAAGATGAGGGTCAGAAGAGAAGCCTACTCTTTTTGGAGATGATCGCCATTATTTAGGGGTTGAAATGGACCAAAAACTGCAAAATTGTCAGCAAGTCGTAATTGTCGGCCGACTCTCACGCACATTTGAATCGGGGTTACCGGACATTGCAAAAGCCAAGCAGTTTTGGATGGCCATCCAAAAATATTCAATGTGCGAAATAGTTTGCCAGCTTTTGTAGACAAAATACGAAAATGTCCATTCCAGTGTTTTTTTGAGAATTCACAAATACAGGAAAGACGTACTTCTGACTATTTCGTTAAGGCTATTTTCGTTGAAGAATATAGTCAAATGTCTGCATCTTATATAGATGCGTTTTAGTCAAAAACCAATAATAAATGTTAATCTTTTGCCACTTCTGAGAGATTATAGGTATTTGGGAAATATTGGTTCCAGATCTAGGAAGACCATTTACGTGCAACATCTACCAATAAATTGGAAATGAGCAAATTAGTTTAAGTTGCTGTTATTCTAAAATTAGAGAACGGAACCTGATGGTTTTCTTTTATTATTTGTCACAATATCTTGTGGAATTCTTTCGAGTATCTCGCCTGTATAAACTGTATCGTTTATTATAGTGTTGTAGGGTATTCAACGGTCGGCCCCGCTCGACTGTAGCCTTTGCTTACGTGTTTGTTTTAGGGTTTTAAAAAGTGAATGAAGTACCTAATTTAAAACAAGAAAAACTTTCTCATTTCCATAATTTTTGGAAAAGTTACAGGGCATTCATTCTCCTAGTAATTTCAGTTGCTTTAGTTTTGGCCACCAGTGTATGTATATATAGCATACATTTCAAATCCACTGCCAAATCTGTAAAACAGATACCATCAGTAATCTAAATATCATATTTCACACATGTCCAGACTACACATAAAAAGTGACCCTAACACCAAATTTTAGATTTCAAACACTATCTGCTTACCTAATACCAAATTGTACCAAATACAGTACTTTTCGTGAGAACACTTTTATAAAACCACCCCCTTCTCACAAAACTACCACCAACAGGGATCTTAATACAAAATTGCAGCTTCATCCGTTCACCCTAAACCCAACTGTTCCAAATATAGTGTCATTTAGTTCAGTTCGCACACTTAGTACACATTTCTGAAACCACCATATTTCCAACCTTGATTCTCAATCTGAATTTTAAGCTTTATCTGTTTCCATAATACCAAATGTTACAACCAAAACTGATTGCTTTAATTGCTTTAATTTACTTTTTGAGAAAAACGAAAAAATACTAACTTTATCTCTCGTCAAATGCTAAGTCTTTAAGTAAAGATAACATTCAGTGAAACTAATTTTGCAATATGATAGCCATCGTTGTATGTCTTGGCTTTAGCAAGTGCCATATGTAGCATTACCAAAAGACAGTGAAATCAATTTTCCAACCTTATTCTTGCTATCGACAACTATGTATGTGCGTTTGTTACAACCGCATAACATGATGCATTCATTCATACATGGATTTCGAGCCATTGCTAGAATGAGAACACAACCATTTCTCGGAAAACAATTTGCCAGTTTTAACGGAATAGCTTTTGTTATTGTCGGTGTTAGTTATGTAATACAATGGATAAACGAAAGAAATTGACGGCAAAAAGGAGACGGGATTACTTCGCAACATGACAAGGACATTGTAATGATTCTCATAAATGCAACTCAATACTTGAATCTCTGTACACACTTACATACACCTATATGTTTGAATGTTCTTCTACGTCAGTTTTCCGTTTCCGGTTACTTGCTACGTTCCCATTCGAAGCGTGATGTGCACTTTCAGCCAATGAACAATAATTGCTGTTGAGACAGCATGGTGTTTGGCGCCATCACATCATGACTTCCATTGCCATGTACCAAGTCGTAATGACGTCGATGGCAATGATCATGATGGGATGCATGAATGTAAGAGTACAACGAGAGCGTTGAAAAAAATGTACATAAGAAGCTTAGCTTTACATTACAAGATGGAGAAAAGTAATTGTTGACTTATGTAGCGATGTGTAAATGTGACATATCATGCTTTTCTATGCATCTGTGTTAAAACTGGCAATATATAATAACAGAGAAATGATTAATTTCAATCCGAAATGGTTTTATACCTTTAAATTTTTATACCCTACAACACTATGTGTTGGTGGTATTATAAGTTTGATTGGGCCAAAAATTATGTAACACCTCGAAATATTGGTTTCCCACATAGGAAAGTATATATGGATCTTCCTATCTCGGCGAGCTGAGTCGATCTAGCTATGTATGTCCGTCCGTCCGTCTGTCCATGTTAATTTGTAATCAAGCTGCAGGTCGCAATTATGAATCGATCCTCACGAAATTGAAAATGGAGGTGGGGTTAAGGTCAGGATAGAACCATATTTCTTTTGGAGATAATCGCACGATATTTAGGGGTTAAATGGACCAAAAACTGACAAATTTCCTGATTTTGCAGTTGCTATACAGGCCACAACTATGAACCAAACGACACGGGAATTTACATGGAGTTCGAGGTTAGACCTGGGCAGAAGCCTACCAATTTGGGCGGCCATCGGACAATATTTAGCGGGCAAAATAGACCCTAACTTTAATGTAAGTAAATAGGAAATGTCCATCAAACCGCGAATATTCTTAACCCCGCCAAATCAAAAATACATTAAATGGTCACACTTGCCCATTAAAGCGATGCTGATAGCCAAGAAATTGGATATATACCAAAATAGGAACAATATATATATATTATAAGTCAAGAAGCGCTGGTCCAATTTTCACAATTCCCCTCAATTCGGAATGGTCTCTGGCCAGAAAAGGATAAAATCTGAGAAAATCGAGGAAAAATATACCAATAAATGAGTGAATATCTTTTGTTCCATTTTTTTCAATTTATGTCATATTTTTAATCGATGCGATTTTTTTCAATTTGACTTACAATTTTGAATTGAAAATTTTCTAAATTTTTACACTTCTCAACACTACGCTTTGAGGGTATTATTTGTATATTGCAATTATCGTCCGGTCCTCACGAAATTTTGCATGGGGTAGCGTTAGGGTCAGAATTAAAGCCTAGTGTTCTTCTATAGGGGTTCAAATGGACTAAAAAAGTTAAATTTTTCTAATTTGTAGTCGCCACAAATTGAAAACTAATCGACATGGATTTTTGCATCAGAAGAGAGTTAAGGACAGGGGAGAAGCATTTTGGATGACCATTTCATGTGAAATTGTTTTGAATACAAAACGACGGAGTACGTGAATATTGGCCAAATTCTCCGAGTCTGGGCAGAGCTCCTTGACATTATTTCAAAACGAAACCTTCAAAAATGGATTTGGATATAAGGAAACTTCGAACATACTGCAGTGTTGTAGGGTATCACAAGATCGGCCTCGCTCGACTATAGCCTTTGCTTACTTGTTTTCTATTAACAATGGTTCGACTCATGGTTGGAGGCATTATTTCAGAGACATTTAGACACAGAAATGACCTTAACAAGAAAATATTATAAAAAATTTGTATTTTGAACATCAATATCAAATCAGAACCGATCTCGACAAAATTTCATAGAGGTATTCTTTAGCTATATGTGATATGTTGTACCGAATTTCGTTGTTATGGAGGATTAAACTTCATCTGAACTGATTTTGCATTTAAGTTGAATTCGGACGTATAAGCCAAAATCCGCTTTATTTGAACAAACTGTAAAACCAAAAACAACAAACTTCAGACTCCTAAGCCACTCGTCCGACAGCTGTTAAAATTATTCCAGCGATTATCATTATATTGTTTACAAGCGAATAAAAGCATTTTGGCGAGAATTTTCCAGAAAAATGCTATTCCTGATTGAGTTCTAGTGTGATAGTGTGATTTCTTTATATTTGACTGAAAAACCCATAAGTGACTATAGTTAGAGCACTCCGGCATTTAAATGTGAATAAATCTTTTGTGTCTCGTACCATCGCTCGTTACCGTGATAATGGTAGCGTAGCCCGACGTCAAGGAAGTGAACGGAAGAAAACAGCAACATCAGCAGAAATGGTTCGAAAAATAGGGAAGCGACTTGATCGAAACCCGCGTCGCAGTGGCCGAAAAATGGCTCGTGAGCTGAACATATCGCAATATTCCAATCAGCAAATATTGAAAAATGAGCTCGGAGCAAAACAGAACTCAAGCGTCGGCCATGGTGATGGTAATCGACCGTGGCATCAGAATAAATGCCAAATTTTAACGGGAAAGTATTGTGGAGGGTTTATAAAAGCCTTGGGCACGCAAACATTTCAGGACTCAGCACCATCCCACTCAGCACACGCCAACCAAGAATGACCACCAAAATCTCCGGATACCAATCCGTTGGACTATAGTGTCTGGATTATCTTGGAAAGCAAGGTAGGCACTAAAAAATACCATAGTGGCGATCACCTGGCATGGAATGGGCCAAAATACCTTTAGAGCAACATTCGGGCAGCACCTGACAAAAGTTGACCAATTCGTACAAATCTAAGCTTATTCTAAAATTTGATGCTATTTCCGACATTTTTTGCTTTCATTCAATAATATTTTTTTTAAATGTAAAAATTATGGTGTTTGACTTTATTGCAGTTTTTTATCTCACCCTGTATAGTACTAAATACCAAACTTAGTACCATTTAAAACTTTTCGTACGCATTTCTAAACCACCACAGATACCAACAGTAATCTATATATAAAATTTCGGAATTTTATCCCCATCACTTCACCTAATACCGTACTTTTCGTGACATATTTCTGAAACTACTTCCATGTGTCTAAGTTACACATGAAGAGCTAATCTAATACCAAATTTCAGATTTCAAGCAGTATATGTTTACCCAATACCAATTATAGTACAATTTCGTACTTTTCGTGCTCTTGTAGTAGACAATTTCAAAACCACATTTGTATCACAAATATACCACCAACAGTAATCCCATTGCACATTTTATTATTTTGACCAGTAGAACTTGAAAAGCGAACTAATAAAATTTACATCAACTCAAAATTCATGTATGTGCATAAATTTAATTTTCAACCTCAGTCCGACAGAAGGGCAGACTAAATCGACTGTACGAGAATATGGTGTGTTATGGAGGCTATACCTAAATGTGGACTCAGATAGCCCCTTGGGAATACTACCAATATCTTTGCGAAATTTCATTCATTTATGACTTATTTCGGACGGACATCGTTATATCAACTTTATGCGGTTTCCGGTGATAGCTATGGTGGTATGCAAAGATGCGATAACATGGAATTTTGTTACCTAGAGGAATGAAGTCCTGATTACAGAGAAAATTCTGCAAAATAATCAATTATTAAAATTAAAAACCTTCCAAATATTGACTTCTTTTTGCTAGGAACACAATTGGAGCGAACGACGAATTTTTTCGCGGCGTATGTTCGTCGTCAAAAATAAAAACCATATGTGTATATGGAAGTGCACACAATCACGGCGCCGGCGAAAATTTCGTCGGTCGCCGCGAACTCAATTAGCTTTATTTCTATTTCATACGCCTGCGAACGGCGACAAAACAGTACAAGGTGGCCATACTTGTACGAATTGTATGTGTTTTAGTAAATAAAGTTACTTTTTACTTAAAAAATTGTTATGGTCACTCTACTATCTGTTATTCGTATAAAAAAACATAAATAATTTGTTTATTTATTTATGCACTTGCGCCTGAGTGAAGATGGATATCAGTGAATTTATAATAGAGAAGATGGACATAACTGAAATTATAATGAATTATGAGTTCTTGTATAATTTTCATTGTAGTCAACAAATGAGCAAAAAGTAAACAACTTCATCAGCTGTTTTATAATTTCGTCGGTATTGTGTTCCATACGACGAATTTTCGCGGCTCATTTTGTCGCCGCGTAGGGCGAAATTCGTCGTTCGCTCCAATTGTGTTCCTAGCATTTGCCTATCAATTCCACGTACGTCAAAACAAACTTCCGAAATAAATAACGATCTTTTAACTTTTCTCACCCCATCTTTTCCTCTAATATCGCCAATTTCCCCTAATTATATAAAAATACATTAGTTTTTTTTTTATTTTTACTTTACATCCAAATACGTTATGGTGCACTTCATTACGATTTAATTTATTTTATTTATGAATAGTTTATCTATTACTGTGAATGAACATTGTATCCGACATCCGTCCGTACTCTATTACAAATGCTTCTCGGATGTAGCTCGTAAATACATTTAATCTCGATGCGATTTCATGCATATGAGTGAGTGTGTATGCATGTCCATGTGAATCTTTGTCGTTTGTATACTTTTATAAAGTTTAAAGATAGCGCTGTGTGTGTGTGTGTATGTCTGTGTCTTACTACTTTATGAGATTACAAAGTATTATTCTCTTGTTCGCAAAAGGACAACAAAAACAGCAACAACTAACAACTATATTCGAGGACTCTTTTATCTGTTGTGTTTTATTTAAACATACAAGTTAAGTCATATATGTACATATATTGCACAAATAAGCAATTATATATGAATGAGTGTGCGTCTGCATATGTGTATCTAAGTGTGTGTGCGAGTGTTTGACTTGAGTTTCGTAATATGTTAGAGTAATTACTTAAAGTTCAAAATAAGCTCTGTACAAAATCTATTCAAATTCTTTAAAAATTAAATTATAAATTATTATGATTATTTAGATGAAAAGATAAAAAGTCATTGAAAATATATTCCACAATGTTGAATGATTTGTGTAATTGAATAAAAATGATTTATTTCGAATCGATTTTAAATGTGGTGAAGAGAAGGTGGAAAATGAAATGTGAGTTACTCCAGAATTGAACATAATGGTGAATTCAAAATAATCAAATAATAAGATCAAATCAAAAAAAAAAAAAAAAAAAAAAAAAAAAAAAAAAAAACAAGTTGAAAATTATCAGTCGGTATTGCCGACAGATATATACCCTCAGCCTATGTTCGATTAAATAATCGAAATATATTTGACTAGTGTTACAATTATTCAAACGTTTGACCCTCTATGGAGAAGGTTCCGGAGTAATGGGCCAATACTGTCCATTTTGTGTCGGACCCAAAAATATGATATATAAATATTCCGTCGTTCCTGGTATGGATTAACTTGACTCACTCCTTCACTTTATATGAGATATGTAATAATTTTTAGAAAATGTTAAAATGTGCGTAATGTACAAGATAGATTCTACCGAAATATTCCATTTTATACTTCATCTGATACAAATAAAAAATATTGAGCGAAATATTGGGCAAACTTACAAGAAAGGATATTTATGTCCAATTTTATGCGAAATCATAAATACCGATAAATTTCATATTCATATCGGGCTTCTTATTGAGAGAAATATTTGACATAGCAAGTAGTAAAGTATTGCTAAATTGTTTTGAAAGTTATAACATATATAATTATTGAAAATTGTGACCCCAGAAGGGGTTGGCAGATATATAGCATTTTCAGATTAAATGAAACCTTTTGCAATTCAAATGAAACTTTTTGCAGCGGAAATGAAACCTTTTGCAGTGGAATTGAAACCTTTTGCAGTGGAAATGAAACCTTTTGCAGTGGAAATGAAACCTTTTGCAGCGGAAATGAAACCTTTTGCAACCGAAATGAAACCATTTGCAACCGAAATGAAACTTTTTGCAAATCAAATGAAACTTTTAAATTTATAGAAGGAAAAATAACAAAACATTTTTATTTTTAGTAGTTTTTAAATTAAATCAATTAATTATAACTAAATATCTACATTTATTTATATTATTTCTGAAATTTTCAATTATTGTAATAACAAATGGTTCCTTATTGATTTGATATAAAATGCTTCCATATTATTAAATCCCAAATGCTTAACGATAAAAAGAGAAATTTAAACAAATTTTGGCCTTTATAGGTATGGCCAGGACTGAAATGTGAAATTAAGCTTTACCACAATTTTTATAGTTATAGTATACTATTAATCTTACCTAATAAAGGATTCCCGCTTCGCAGCTTTATTGATCATTAAATCAACTATGATCATGATTGTATATTCTTTATGGGGTCTACGACGAATATTTAGAGGTGTTACAAACCGAATGACAAATTTATTATATCCCCCTTTCCATGGAGTAGATTATAAAAAGGTACCTAATTCGGGTCCTTTGAAAAAAATACCTTGAAAAAACTTTTTTCAATCTTTCTGCATCTACACTTGTGTTTTATGGAAGCTTTAAAAAAATTATAAAAACATAGATATTAATAATCAATAAAAATTCCTCTTTAACTATATATTAGTTATAATTAGTTGATTTAATTTTAAACCTACTAAAAATAAAAATGTTTTGTTATTTTTTCTTCTAAAATTCTAAAAGTTTCATTTGATTTGCAAAAAGTTTCATTTCGGTTGCAAAAGGTTTCATTTCGGTTGCAAAAGGTTTCACTCCCGCTGCAAAAGGTTTCATTTCCACTGCAAAAGGTTTCATTTCCACTGCAAAAGGTTTCAATTCCACTGCAAAAGGTTTCATTCCCGCTGCAAAAAGTTTCATTTGAATTGAAAAAAGTTTCATTTAATCTGAAAATGCTATATATCAACTTCACAACAGATCTTGTGTCAGCAAAAATATTTGTGTGTGAAATTTGAAGAAATGGTTCAATCTATACCACCTTTAACGGATCTTATGTTGATAGAAATATTGAAATGTGCCAAGTCTAAATGTAATCGGATGTTAATTTGTCGTTTTATGTGCTTCATGGGTATTCAAAATTTCGACACTTTGTGGGGGAGGTACCAGAAGGAGTGGACCGATACATTCCATGTTAACACCAGATCTTGGGTTTATAAAAATATTGAAATGTGTGAAATTTGAAGACGTTCGGATCCTTACATCACATTATTTAAGAGTTATAATTATTCAAAATGTTGACCCTTTGTGGGGGAGGTACTTGGTGGAGTGGACCGATACTGTCCATTTTCGCACCCGACCTAGCACTGACGCAAATATTAGGATTTGCAAAGATAGAGCAAAATCGGCTAATCGTTTCTCTTTCTGTGCAAAAAAATATATTTTATATATATTTTTTTTTAAATTTTGACCTTTTGTGGGGGAGGTACCAAAAGAAGTGGACCGATGTATTGCCTCTTAACACCAGACCTTGTGTTAATAAAAATATTGAGATATGTGAAATTTGAAGACAATCGGACTCTTACATCACAATTTATAAGAGTTGTAATTATTCAAAATGTTGACCCTTTGTGGGGGAGGTACTTGATGGGGTGGACCGATATTGTCCATTTTCGCACCTGACATAGCACTGATGAAAATATTAGGATTTGCAAAGTTCGAGCAAAATCAGATTATCGTTTCTCTTTCTGTGCAGAAAATATTTTTTGAAAATTTCTACCTTTTGGGGGAGGTACCAGAAGGAGTGGACTGATACATTCCATTTTCACCCCAGACCGTGGTCTAATAAAACTAATGGGATGTGTAAAATTTAAAGACTATCGGACTATTAAATCACATTTTATAAGAGTTGTAATTATTCAAAATGTTGACCATTTGTGGGGGAGGTACTTGATGGAGTGCACCGTTATTGTCCATTTTCACACCTAAACTAGAACTGATGAAAATATAAGAATTCACAAAGTTCGAGCAAAATCGGATTATCCTTTCTCTTTCTGTGCAATAAATTCGTTTCTTTAAAAATTTTGACATTTTGTATGGGAGGTACCAGAAGGGCGATATCGGTCCGCCCATCTCTGAACTCTATCTAAGTTTGACAAAAATTATACGATGTACCAAGTTTGGATCAAATTGGATACTTCCTTTGAGAGTTATCGTGCGCACCAGCCAGCCAGACGGACGGACGGACATCGGTATATTGACTCCAAATGTTCTGAAACGGATTTGGTCCAAAGAGACCTAGGGTCCAAAACCGTTATTTCGACTAGGCACGTTTTGGCCGTATCAAATGATATATACCCTCTGTAGCCATATGGCTGAGGGTATAAAAAATCAAAGGTCGCCACATGCATTCCACTATTCGGTAATGGTAGGAAAATATGATAACATGAATAAAAACTTGATTTTTATGAAATTTCAATGTAAATTGAAAATTCAAACTTAAGGAGGTATTCTCCATAGTGCGTTGAAACCTTGCGAAATCTTCATAGCACCAAAAAAGTGTATTGTAATCTTCGACGTGCTTGTCCGTCCGATAAGAGAGTGAAACTCTGGAAATTTTTACTTGAAATGGAGAATCTTGCTGAGAACGTTCTTGGTTTTGTTTTTTTTTTCAAGCCACAACTGCAAATAAAACAATCTGCTTTGTCGCCAATCTACATAAAATCAATTGGTCACTTGCATTTTTCTGTTTCTTATGTTCTTGACCTCTTGGATAAATTAAATAATTGTTTCCACTCGTTTTCACTCTCAGAGTAAACTCCTAATCTATATAGAATATTTTGATTTCCACTCTCATTTTACAAATCGTGTGTTTATCTTCTTACGGGTATGCCCAAACGCAAATACAAATTCTTGCGATGACCCTCGCTGAACCTAACCCGGATTTTAGTTGGCGGTACACTCGAGTTTCGCGGTTCAAATTACAGTCGGTTTTACAGTTTTAGTTTTTAATAACGACCATTACATTTCGACGAGTTGAGTCAATCCAGCATTGTTTGTCCATACGTCAGCAAATAATACCCCGATCTTCAGGAGATTTTTGTATAAATAGAAGCATTTTTTTCGTCAGAATAGAAGCCTTTATGTATGGACCAAATACATTTTATTCCTAATTTTGCATTCGGTTGCAATTCTGATCTATATGGACTTTTGCAAAAACTTAGAGTTCAGGACAAAAACAAGACCACTATTAGTATAGAGCTGTTGAAAAATAAATTTAAGGAGCAAAACCAAATGTATTCGTTTAACCGTAAATATATTTGATGTGAAGGCCATTTGTAAATGAATATTTGATCGCTACTTCGTCGGCGAAAGGGGCACCCTAAAATTTGGGAATTGTTCCAAAAGTTTGTGTTAGGCCTTTTTAGTAGTCAAACGGCACAATTTGTTCAGTTTTACAAACATTTTTTAAATAAAACTTTATATATCTAAATTTTCAGACATATATACTCCAAGTCCAAGTTTTCCCTATTTTTATCAAAATCTTAAATTTATCGAGGACGATATTTGAAAAAACCTAGCACAATGGATCCATATTCAAATATCAATCCAAAACTATTTCAACGTTTCCATATGTCAACTCTAGAAACTAACTGTGACCTCAATATCAAATTTCAGAATTTCAGCTCTATCCTTGATCCAATACTAAATTCATTAACATAGCATATCAAAAACAAATTACATCTCTCCATCCTAGACACCTACAGTGATCCACAATTAGTATAATTTAATTGTTTTCGAATGATTATAGTACACACTTGTAAAACGACCTCCAGATCACAACACCAGTATTTTTTGAGTTACCGACAAAAGGCGGTAACTTTGAAACCGAAAATTTTGATATAAGAAAGAAGTAAAAGTTGACAACATTGGTATCTATCTGTAGGTCGTAGCGACCACTTAGATTTCGTAGCAAACTTACCGACAAATGTCGTAAATTATCGAAATTATACCGACTTTTGTCAGTAACTCAAAAATTTTTTTTGGATAATTCTCCTGCAGGAACATCAATATTAAATTTCGGGATTCCAACTCTATCCCTTAACCCAATACCAAATACTCGCATAGTAGGATTCAGTGCTTTTTGTGCACAAGTAGTACACATTTCCAAAACCATCTTCAAATATAAAACAATAACCAAAATTCCTGCTTCATCCGATCAACCTGAACCAAACTGTTAAACATTTTGTACCAGTTAGTAATTTTTGTACCACCATAGGACGGATTTCCAAACCACCGCCAAATCTCAAACACAATCTTTACATAAAATTTCAGATTGTTTTCTATATGCCTACACCTAATACCAAATATAGTAACTGCCTAACTCAGGGGAGTGGAGGAAAGTATTCGATAGCTACAACCACAAAAAAGAGCTCCCCAGAGTTATTAAAGGAAGGGTAGAGGTGAGGGTGATTCGCGTGTGTGGTGAATTGTAAAAAGGAAAAAAGAGATAAGAGCAAGGTAAAGTAAGGAGAGCTAACTCAACAACTACCGTCCGTTGGTCTCGGTCTCCGCCGAGGAGATGCCCGTGGTGTTAATCAGCATCCGTGATTGACTGGACTCGGGAAGTTGAGGTGAAACGTATCGAACTTTTACAGTACCACTAAGTACTTTTCGTACAATTATACTACACATTTCTGAAACTACACATGAACAACGCCCCTATTACCCAATTTCAGATTTCAAGCACTATCTGTTCATCTGATACCAAACTGTGCCAAACATAGTACTATTTAGCACTTTTCGTGTATTTGTAGTACACATTTCCGACCCCAATAGAAAATTTCAAAATTCCAGCTTCATCCGTTCACCCCAAGTCACAGACTGTTCCAAATTTAGTACCATTTAGAACAGTTCGCACAATTAGTACACATTTCCAAAACTACCTTCCTATGTCAAACTTACTTTCCAACCTTGATTCTCATACCAAATTTTAAGTTTTTGCTCTATTTCTTTCACATAATACCAAGTGGTACCATTTTAGAAATTATTGTAACTTTAAATGTATTTAAAGCATGCCAAATGGTACGATTTTAAAAATTTTAGTACCATTTTAGAACTTATCGTATCCTTAAAGTTCGAAGAGCGTTATTCTAAATTTCACTAATTCCATTTGTCTAATACAAAGTTTTCATGTTTTAGTATAGTTCCTTCTATTTAGCAAATACCCTATGTAGTACCACTAAGTACTTTCCGAACAATTATAACATACATTTCCAAAACCATTTCCGTATCTTAAACATAAACACCAGTTTTTGTATCAGGATTGGAGCTTTTTTTCTTCACTCAATACCAAAATTTAGAACTCCTTAGTGCTTTTCGTACAATTATTGTACACATTTCAAAAACCACCTCCATATCTCATTTTCAGATACTTACAGAAACCTCAATATAAAATATCACATTCCCAGCTCTATTTCTTTCCAAAATTCCAACGTTAATACAACTACTTTTGAGTACGTATGTCTAAATCCCCAGCCATGTATCAACCGAACCGCACAAAAAGTGATCCTAATGCCAAATTTCAGACTTCCAACGCAATTCCTTAAACAAATACCAAATTTTGTAGCATTTACTACCTAGCATTTACCCTACAGTGATACTAATGTATATTTCCGATTTCAAACAATATCCATTCACGCAATACAAGATTTAGTACTGTTTAGTACATTTCGTACGTTTGCCTGTATCCGTTCACAAAACACCAAAAGGGGGGAATATGTCAGTCACGCATTTTTACCTCCTTATGTATGTATATAGATATATGAAGAAAAAAATTAAATAAAATCATACATAGATAAGCTATACACATATAAGATACATTAGATTTAATACATAAATTACAACAATAGAAAATTCGAAAATGAACCGTAAAATTTTTAATATTTTTATATTCAATGTTGTATATACAGGGTTATATGAAACAAGTTAAAAAGCAGTAAGTTCGGCCGGGCCGAACTTTGAATACCCTCCACCATTTCAAACGAATTTGAAAATTTTCAAAATTTCCTTAAAAAATTCTGTTCAAATTTTAAAAATACCGAATATAGCCGTTATATTGGGGTCTATGCAACATGGACCTACATAGGCATTGTTTGTCATAAGCCATTACCATATTGAAATTCGAAACTTGAAACTATCGTATATAGGGAAGTACCGTTATATCGGAGCTGTGCGAAGACCTGGACCAGCATAAACAATTTTCTGTCACAGGCTATGGCATCCATTACGAAAGTCAAATACGACATCTCAAAAAATGTCGGTGGGTATTCTACCTACCGATTATAGGGATGTACTGATATATGGGGCCTATACAAGGACCTGTACCTGCATAGACAATTTTCTGTCACAGACTGTGGTTTCCATTACGAAATCTAAATACGTAATTTGAAACAATTCCGTTAAATAATGACGCTAAAATCATTAAAATACCGAATTTTGGGAGGTACCGTTATATGGGGTCTATAAGAAGACGTGGACAATTTTTTGTTATAGGCTGTAGTATCTATTACGAATCTCAAATACCAAATTTGAAACAATTCCGGTGAATAATGACGCTAAAATCATCAAAATACTGAATATCGGGAGGTACAGTTATATGGGGGCTATACGAAGACGTGGACCTGCACAGACAATTTTATGTCTTAGGCTGTAGTATTAATTTCGAACTTCAAATACCAAATTTGAAACAATTCCGATGAATAATGGCGCTAAAATCATCAAAATACCGAATATCGGGAGGTACCGTTGTATGGGGGCTATACGAAGACGTGGACCTACATGGCCCGTTTACGAACTTAACCTGCCTACTGAAAAAATAAATACGTGTGCAAAATTTTAGCCTTCTATCTCAATTCGTTCGAAAGATAGCTTGATTACAACAGACAGACGGACAGACAGACGGACATGGCTATATCGACTTAGAATTTTACGCTGATGAAGAATATATATACTTTGTTGGGTCTGACATGAGTATTTCGAGGAGTTACAAATGGAATGACAAAGTTAATATACCCTCCATAGTAAGGTGGAGGGTATAAAAACTGCAACCAACTTCAGTCATTTCATTTTTAAGCCACTCGTCCGACAGCTGTTCAAATTATTCCAGTGACAGCTGGTTGGTTGTTCACAAGCGTACAAAAGTATTTTGGCGAGAATTTTCCAGAAAAAAGTTATTCGTGATAGAATTCAAGCGTGATAGTGTGATTCCTTTATATTTGGCTGGATAGGTTATTCTAAATGTTATGCCGACATTTTTGGCTTTCATTCAATAAAATTAAAAAAAAATTATGGCGTTTGACTTTGTTGCAATTTTTTATCTTACCCTGTTTAGCCTCTGCTTACTTGTTTAATTTTATTAAAGTCTGTGATATTCTCTTAAAACTGTGCTGACTTTTACAGGTTTTTGCCTAAGGCTATACTCTTAAATTTGCTCACAAACACAAACCTTTGCGCCCGACATTTTCTGACATTATATGAACCTTAAATATCCGAAATGTCTTTAAGGTTCATGTATGTCGTAAACTTCCAAACATTTACCCTCATTTACCAAAAAAGAAGAGAAGATGAGAGACTATGTGTGCAAAATAGAAAAATAATTAAAAACTATTTATCACACACAACACCGACTAATCTGCCATCTTTCGGCAGTCACCAAATTGTGCCTTCCTTCTTCCTTTGAATGCCCTCAGGAAAGTCGTCTAAACATAATCAAATACATTTACACTTCACATATGAAAATATGTGTTAAGCTGTTGGAACTCGGTTCACCAAGAGGGTCCGAACCAGAGAAAAGAAAAATGATTTATGAATAGTAGTGTGTTTTTGTCAAGTACCGTGTTAATATGGGACAAAAAGGCAGACATTAATTCCATGCATGCATGCATGTGTGTACATGTGTGTGTGTGTGGTAACCTTCTGCCGGATGTTTGTTGAAATGGTTACCTGCTGGGTAAACAATTAAGTTTTCGGTTAAAGAGGGAACATAAGTCGACCCATAAAAGACAATGACAGCAAAGCGTTGAAAACAGAGCAGAATCGTGAACTCACATATGAGTGAGCATAATACAGTTCTAACATAAATAAAAATTAAATTTATGCAGAGATGGGAGGATTTATAATGAGACCAAAAGCAAGTCGAAAATGTTAATTGCAACTGGATCTTAGATAAAATGCATCTTTGTACTAAATTCGTTTCAGGATGTTTGGGCGAGAATTGGTTTTCTATATAAAATATCCAAACGCCATTGCACGTGCCTTCTATTTTTTGGCTCTTCTTTCATAATTTTCTAAGCGTTTTCTTTAATTATTTCTAGTGTATCACTGTGCAATGGTAATTAGGACTATGACCAAAGTGTTAGCCTGTTGATCTGGTATATTCATTTGTTTTCGAAATCAATTAATCACTAAATGTCTCCTCCTACCAGAATAGTTATACCATTAATTGTGTTACATTGTTATGTTTTATGCTTAACTAGCAATTGCCGACTACTTCGTCAGCCAAGAGTTCATTATAAAATTTTAGATGTATTTCAACTGTTCATATTAGGCCATTTTAGTACTCAAAATGCACAATTCGTTTATTATTTCTTGGACAACATTTCCAAGCAGAACTATACATCATACTAACTTTTCCGCCGCAACAGTTCGATAATACTTTATACATATTCAATTTTTCCTTTATCAAAAAGGATAATCAAAAAACTATTACTTTTTGCACCCAAAAGTCTTGAAAATCTTTCGATTTTAAGTTTAGCGAGTAGAATATTAGCAATTCTCTCTCATAATGGTTCCACATCCAATTTTTCAGGCCACAACTATTTCTACGTTTTTATACCCTACAACACTATGTGTTGGGGGTGTTATAAGTTTGATTGGGCCATAAATTATGTAACACCACAAAATATTGGTTTCCCACATAGGAAAGTATATATGGATCTTCCTATCTCGCCGAGCTGAGTCGATCTAGCTATGTATGTCCGTCCGTCCGTCTGTCCTTCTGTCCATGTTAATTTGTAATCACTCCTCAGGTCGCAATTATGTCCCAATCCTTACGAAATTTTGCACAAAGGTGGGGTTAGGGTCAGAATAGAAGCCTATTTCTTTTGGAGATGATCGCCAAATGTTAAGGGATTGAAATGGACCAAATACTGAAAAAATGTCGGATTTTGCAGTAGTTATACAAGTCGCAATTATAGACCAATCGGAATTTCGCATGTAGCTAGAGTTTTGGGCGGGGAAGAAGCCTTCCAATTTGCGGGTAAAAAATACCATATCTTTTGTGTTGAAAAAATTCATTAAACCGCGAATATTTTAAATCCCAGCGAAATCACATAGCCATGACAAGGTTACTTCTGATCTCTACATTGATGTTAACATACATCAAATCGGATATATAGCAAAATATGTGCGATATATATGTCTATCAAAGAAGATATGCTTGAAATATGTCGAGAACGGCTGAACTGATTTCGACAGTTCTCATTAATTCGAAATGGCCTCTTGGCAGGAAAGAAAAAACGTCTAAAAAAATTGCATAAAAATATCTCTCTAATAATGAAAATATCCATTTTGTAATATTTTCTCATATTTTTTCCATTTTGGATATCATATACAGATCGCATTTATGGCCCGATCCTTATGACATTTTGCATGGGGATAAGATAAGGGTCAGAATAGAAGCCTACTCTTCTTGGAGATAATCGCCATATATTTAGGGGTTGAAATGGACAAAAAAAAAACAGCAAAATTGTCAGCAAGTCGTAATTATCGCCCGAACCTCGCGCGCATTTGACTGGAGGTTACCGGACATTGCAAAAGCCAAATAGTTTTGGATGGCCATCCAAAAATATTCAATGTGTGAAATAGTTGGCCAGTGACTTTTTGGAGAATTCACAAATACAGGAAAGACGTACTTCTGACTATTTCGTTAAGGCTGATTTCGTTGAAGAATATAGTCAAATGTCTGTATCTCATATAGATGCGTTTCAGTCAAAAACCAATAATAAATGTTAATCTTTTGCCACTTCTGAGAGAATATAGGTCTTTGGGAAATATTGGTTCCAGATCTAGGAAGACCATTTAAGTGCAACATCTACCAATACATTGGAAATAAGCATATTAGATTAAGTTGCTATTATTCGAAAATTAGAGAACGAAACCTGATGGTTTTCTTTTATTATTTGTCACAATATCTTGTGGAATTCTTTCGAGTATCTCGCCTATATAAACTGTATCATTTATTATAGTGTTGTAGGGTATTCAACGGTCGGCAACGCTCGACTGTAGCTTTGCTTACTTGTTTTATAATAAAAATTCAAAGGCAAATTTTGTAACCTTTAGTACTTTTTGAACAATCGTACGCATTCTTAAATCCATCCTTCTTCTCTCAAAACTATAAACTAACACTGGCCTCCACATCAAATTTCAGAATTCCAGCTCTATCCTAAGCTCCAATCCTAAAATTCATACCATACTTTTCAACAGCTATGCTTTGCATGACCACAATCACCTCCATCTCTCCAACGTACAACGACTTCGATACAAAATTTCCGAATTACATCCTAATACCTACCGGCACACACTGTGGCATTTTGCACCTTTCGTACGTTCATATTACGCATTCGAAAAAACCTCTTTTTCTTAACTTCTTCCCCAACAATGACATCCATATCAAATTTCGGGATTTCAGCTCTATCTTTTCCCAAATTACCAATTTAGTAACATTTAGGTCATTTCGTTCATTTCAACTTCAGATAGCAACAGCAATCGATAATATCAAATTTGAGGATTTACTTTTTAATTCCTTTATTTGCTTTATTACAAAATTTAGTACCATTTAGTACAATTATATTACACATATCCAATATCAACTCCATCTCTCAAAAACAAACGCCTACAGTGACATCCATATCAAATTTCAGATTTCAAGCACTTTATATTCACCCAATACCCACATTCATATCTTAGCCACAGACACCAACAGTGACATCTATTTCAAATTTCAGGATTTCAGCTATATTCCTTCACCCAGTACCAAATCTAGTACTTTTCGAACAATATGTACTTTAAAGAAATATGTACTTTATTTCCAAAACCCCCTCCATATCAAAATTCTAGATACCACTTCACCCAAATATAGAACACATTTCCAAACCATTTTTAAATCTTAAACACAGATAACATCATTAATCTCAATATCAAATTTTAGAATTTTATCTCTATTTCTTATCCCAATGCCAAATATAGTACCATTTAGTACTCTTCGTATTATTATACCCTCCACCATAGTATGGAGGGTATATTAAGTTTGTCATTCCGTTTGTAACACATCGAAATATACATTTTAGACCCCACAAAACATATATATCCTTGATCAGCATAAAATTCTATGTCGATTTAGCGATGTCCGTCCGTCTGTGGAAATCACTTTAGATTCCGAACGAAATGAAATAGGTTGATAAAATTTTGCTCAAATGTGTATTATGTCTGCAGGACTTTTGGTGATGCAGGTCCATGTTTCGGTACAGCTCCCATATAACGGTACCTCCCGATTTTCGATATTTTGATGAATTTAGCGACATTATTCATCGGAATTGTTTCCAATTTGGTATTTGAAGTTCGTAATGGATACTACAGCCTAAGACAGAAAATGAGCTATGTAGGTCCACGTCTTCGTATAGCCCCCATATAACGGTACTCCCCCGATATTCGGTATTTTGATGATTTTAGCGAAATTATTTACCGAAATTGTTTCAAATTTGGTATTTTGATGATTTTAGCGACATTATTTACCGGAACTATTCAAAATTTGGCATTTGAAGTTCTTAATGAATACTACAGCCTAAGACAGAAAAGTGTCTGTTCAGGTCAACGTCGTCGTATAGACCCTAATATACGGTTTTTTTTAAGATTTTAACAGAATTTTTAACGGATTTTATTTTTGTGAAAATTGGCAAATTTGCGCCAAATGGTGGAGGGTATTCAAAGTTCGGCCCGGCCGAAATTACAGCTTTTACTTGTTTTAGTACTAATTTCCCAAAAGAACCGTCATATCTCAATTCCACATACCACCACATATCTTAATATCATATTAGAGCATTCCAGCCATATCCCTTCACACAATAATAAAATGTAGTACCATTTTGTACTTTCTCAAAAAGCAGATACCATCAGCAAACTTAATATCCAATTTCATATTTATGCCTTCACCCAATACCAATTGTAGCACAGTTCAGTAATTTCGTGTAATTTTAGTACTCATTTGCAGTAACCGCAATATATTTAACAGTAACCGCAATATAAAATTTCAGGATTTCAGCTCTATCTTTTCACACAACACTAAATTTAGTACCATTTAGTACTTTCCTACAAATATAGGTTACATTTCAAAACCAACGACAAATGTCAAACACAGATACCGCCTGCAATCTTAAAATCAAATTGTTTCTCTATCACTTCACTTAATACCAAATATAGTACCATTCAGTACTTTTCGTACAAATAACGTGCACGTTTCTAAAACAACTGCGACCCTATTCAATACCGAATTGTACCAAATGTACACACATCTAGAACCACCTTTTAATCAAAATTTCAGCTTCATCCGATCACAATAAACCAGACTGTTCCAAACTTAAACCAAATTGATCCAAAAGTACCCTTACATAGTACAAATTTCAAAAAACAACCTTCATATATGAAAGTTACTTTTCAATGTAAGTTCTCAAACAGAACTTGACGTTTTTAGCTTTATTAGTTCATAATACCAAATGGCACGATTTTAGAAGTTTAGTAACATGTCAGAACATTTCCCCAATTTAAGGTTTGAATTTCCAATAATTATTTGGAACACTTCTGCAATGACTCCAATCACAAATTACAGAATTCCAGTTCCATGAATTCATCACAATTTCAATTAGTACCAAATTTAGTTCAATATAGTACAGATAAGTACGGATTTCCAAAACTTTCTACAGAACCCAATCCTACACTCCAACTATAGTTTTAATTCTAAATTTCAGGATTAAAACTCTATTGGTTCACCTAAATTCAAACTGTGCTAAATTTAGTACAAATAAGTACAAATTGTCAAAACAACTCACATACATTAGTCTCACAATGATTAATCTTATTTCCAAATCTCAGCAATCCATCTTTAACGGTTCACTTAAATCGAAATTGTACCAAATTTAGTACCATTTATTACTTTTCGTGCACATAAGTACAAATTTCGAAAACTTTCTCCATATATTAATCCTACACTACGCCAGTAATATTATTTTCAAATTTTTGAATTCCAGCTTCATCCGTTCCTCCTTATTCAAATTGTACTAGATTTTGTACTTCTTTGTACTGTTCGTATACATGAATACACACTAAAACTACCTCCTTTCATCCATCCTAATCCAAATTTCAAGTTTTTAGCTCTAACGGCTCACATGATACGAAATCGTCCAAAATGCGCGTATATTTTAGTAATTTTCGTACTGTAAGTACAAATTTCCAAAAAAAAAACTTCGGTACGTCTATCATACACTCCATTAGTGACCCTCATTTCAAATTTAAGATTTCTAGCTCTACTGCTTCTTCAAATACAGAGGGTACCACATTTAGTACCTGTTAATACTTTTCGTACCTTTCTAGTAAGAATTTAAAAAACCCCAGCCTGATCTGACCCCTTAGGACCAAAATCTGAAGATTCTAGCATCAGCCGTTTCGTCTGGGCGTTGATTCTCCGACAGTCAGTCAGTTATTTCACTACTTTATGATATGTATAGATGATGAACTTAATAAAAAATAATTGTTCTCTTGAATTGTGCTTTTATTATTTTGATTACTCTTTAAAAATAAATAAGACATAATTTATCCGTAAAAACCTAATATTTTTAATCCGAATATCGGTTATGATGATGATGATACCACCATTCCAATAAAAATATTCCTCCGCCAACAGCTAACCCAATCATAATTACCAACCATGCCCAGCGCAAGTCGTCGACGGTCATTGTACTTGGTCCACCTTCTGGATTGGGATCCGCCAGTGATAAACGTTTCAATTTCAATAAATCATTAAATGCACTGGCATACCAGGCATCTGATAATCCCGCCTCATGGACTCGATGCAGAAGGTAGTTAAAAGCATCCTTATACTGAGAGTTGGGCTGCAGCAATATATTCCAGGGTATAAACTTATGTAAGGTCAAATTTTCATAGGTACAATAGGTTTTGTGACTGTGATATTTTTGTTTCAAACTGAAAAGTTTCCATTGCGCCAATGTCGCATAATAACCGGTTGTGGTATTGAAATTAAAACGCATTCTGGAATATTCAGCAACATCTTCGGTGATAATCAACGAACGAAAAATATCCAACATTATGCCGCCCATAATGGCGAGATCACCTCTCAGGACATTTATTTTCAAATTCGAGTTTCGTATATCCCACAAAGTTTCGATCTGTTTGTGCATTGGGGGACTTGTAAAGAGGGTATTCATACGGGCCGAAAATTGGGCGTTGATGTTCAGACCAGCAAAGAATAGAAGAATGTAAATGAGTTTCAAGCCACGCCATGGTGAGTTGCGACCAGAGAATGATAGACCCAAAACTCCACCAATTATGCGATTATTAAAAATCAGATCCGTATAGCTAAATTCGCCATCAAAATAATATTCGATGACGAAATGAAGAATAGAGAATAGTAGCGTACAAATTATGACCATGCCAAAGAAATATTCATTCAAAAGAATTTCAAACATCTCTCCAATAGATAGGGGCTGTGAACATGGCACAATAATCATACCCCTGCCTATTTCATAAACATCTGAGGCATAGGTCCAAGTACTATGTCCAGGTGTAGATATAACGTGCAGACACATGGCAATGTCAATCAAACGTTTGGTGGCCATATCAGCGACAACGGTGAAATGGGTAAATCCGTTTATTTCTAGAGGTCTATACATTCTCAGGGTGCCATTAAAATATTCTGCAAAAAGTAACACCAATCTGGCCACATGTCCATTTAGTTTTAAGTTTCCCCGTTTATCAATGTAGGTCACAGATGAGGGTAGGGACTGATCAGTGTGGGTGGTGATATTTGTTCCATACAAATTTCGCCAATGTTGGGGATAATATTTCAAATCCTTTTCATTGAAATTCCTCTTCTGCCAATGAAATTCTGGAAACGGTTTCAGTTGTTGATAGTCCAATGGGATTTCAAATGAATTTTTTAAAAAATGTAGCAAAACATTTGTCATGGGATATTCTTCGAGTAGAGTCAAACATTCCACCATAAATTCTTCTTCATTGCTAACATTCCGAGCAATTATTAATATCCTCGATTGCCGTATATAGTTTAATGATCTGGCAGCAACACCCATTAGTTCCAAATCCAAAGCGCCGGACATTATGATTATTACAAAAATTTCCGAATTGAAATCTTGTTTATAGAAAAATTCAAAATGTTTCGATAGAAATATTTTCGGATGAGGAAACCCATAGATTTCCTTAAGTCTCAAATCAACGTTAACATCCTCATGTACAATAACCAAGGTGTCATAGCCACGTTCCTGATGTATGTCTTTTAAGAGGTTACCATAAAAATTCACTTGATCGCGTATGTTCGTAACATCAGCCACATTCGATTTAGACAGAATTAACGCAAACCCGATAGCCGTGACAATCAACCTGTATGGTCTCATTCCGACTGAGTCGTATAAATGTCAGTTTCGAGCATATTCTGCCACTACAATGCCTTTTTCGTCTACTATTAATAACAAATCCGTGTGATTTGTTTGAGAGATAAGATCTGTTCTGTAGATATTCGAAGACTGAGAAAGGTCTACTTGAATTCAATTAAAAGCTGTGTAACACCTCCTTATTTAAGAGGCAAAGCTATTATTATGTTGTTTGTATGGCGCATAATGGAAATGAAATAGATTAGGGTATAGTTGGGAAACGTTTCAAGTGTTTTTGATTAGTATGGAAACCGAATGTAGGTTTGAAATTGTGTCATTAATCGCATGTGTTTCTTAATACCAGAAGTAGACGTGTGTATATTCATTTGGAGCCAGAGTACCAGAGCCCAGCTCATTTATTTGGAAAGTGTGGCCAGAAGAATCTAAACACCAATAACTATTTGAATGAAGCACCGTAATTGGGCTATAGAGAACGTAATCTATATAAATGGTAGTGAAATAACTGACTGATCGAGATTCAGCGTCCAGACGAAACGACTGAAGCTAAAACAACTTAAAAACAAGTAAGCAAAGGCTACAGTCGAGCGGGGCCGACCGTTAAATACCCTACAACACTATAATAAATAATAAAAGATACAGCTTATATGGGCGAGATACTCGAAAGAATTCCACAAGATATTGTGACAAATAATAAAAGAAAACCATCAGGTTTCGTTCTCTAATTTTCGAATAATAGCAACTTAAACTAATTTGCTCATTTCCAATTTATTGGTAGATGTTGCACGTAAATGGTCTTCCTAGATCTGGAATCAATATTTCCCAAAGACATATAATCTCTCAGAAGTGGCAAAATATTAACATTTATTATTGGTTTTTGACTGAAACGCATCTATATGAGATACAGCCATTTCACTATATTCCTTAACTAAATCAGCGTTAACGAAATAGTCAGAAGTGCGTCTTTCCTGTATTTGTGAATTCTCCAAGAAGTCACTGTAATGGACATTTTCGTATTTTGTCTACAAAAGTTGGCAAACTATTTCACACATTGAATATTTTTGGATGGCCATCCAAAACTGCTTGGCTTTTGCAATGTCCGGTAACCCCCATTCAAATGTGCGTGAGGATCGGGCGATAATTACGACCTGCTGACAATTTTGCAGTTTTTTGGTCCATTTCAACCCCTAAATATATGGCGATCATCTCCAAAAAGAGTAGGCTTCTATTCTGACCCTCATCTTATCCCCATGCAAAATTTCGTAAGGATCGGGCCATGAATGCGATCTGTATATGATATCCTGATATCCTAACTACTTAGTTTTGTTAGCTGTAGAAATATTACCAAATGTTTAATTCAAAATGAAAATATGCCAAAAATATGACAAAATTGAAAAAATATGAGAAAATTTTACAAAATCAATATTTTCATCTTTAGAGAGATATTTTTATGCGATTTTTTTAGACGTTGTTTCTTTCCTGCCAAGAGGCCATTCTGAACTAATGAGAACTGTCGAAATCAGTTCAGCCGTTCTCGACATATAAGAGATCTTTCAAGTATATCTCCTTTGATAGACATATATATCGCACATATTTTGCTATATATCCGATTTGTTGGATGTTAACATCAATGTAAAGATCAGAAGTAACCTTGTCATGGCTTTGTGATTTCGCCGGGATTTAAAATATTCGCAGTTTAATGAAAAATTTTGAATTTTTCCAACAGAAAAGATATGGTATATTTTACCCGCTAAATTTTATTCGATGACCACCCAAATTCGTAGGCTTCTTCCCCGCCCTAAACTCTAGCTACATGCGAAATTCCGCATCGATTGATCTATAATTGCGACCTGTATAGCTACTGCAAAATCCAAAATTTTTCAGTATTTGGTCCATTTCAACCCCTAAACATTTGGTGATCATCTCCAAAAGAAATAGGCTTCTATTCTGACCCTAACCCAACCTTCGTGCAAAATTTCGTTAGGATCGGACCATAATTGCGATCTGTAGCGTGATTACAAATTAACATGGACAGACGGACGGACGGACATACATAGCTAGATCGACTCAGCTCGGCGAGCTAGGAAAATCCATATATACTCTCCTATATGGGAAACAAATATTCGAGGTGTTACATAATTTTTGGCCCAATCAAACTTATAATACCCCCAACACATAGTGTTGTAGGATATAAATATTAAGTTCGACCGGGCCGCAATTTTAATACCCTCCATTATTGGGTAAAGAAAACAATTGTTTATAAAAGTATCTGAATTTAAACTCCAACTACCAGTAAGACCGTTTGGATAATGCTGTTAAACTTTTCAGAAAACCATAAAATGGGTGAGGCCGTTATATGGTGGCCATACCAAAATTGGAATCTATATAGGCAATGTTATACTTCAAGGATTGTTATCTACCAAATCTTCTTAAATGTGAATAGTATTATCAAAATACCGAATATCGGTTGGTATCGTTATAATACGTGGACCTATATGTAATTTCTAAGCCACTCGTCCGACAGCTGTTAAAATTATGTGACAGCTCATTATATTGTTTACAAGCGTACAAAAGCATTTTGGTGAGAATTTTCCAGAATAAATTATTCGTGATGGAATTCAAGCGTGATAGTGTGATTTCTTTATATTTGGCTGGAAAACCACAAGTGGCTATCGTTAGAGCACTTCAGCATTTAAATGTGAATAGATCTTCTGTGTCTCGTACCATCACTCGTTACCATGATACTGTACATCAGCACAAATGGTCCGAAAAGTAAAAAGCGACTTGATCGGAACACGCGTCGCAGTGGCTCGTGAGCTGAACATATCGCAATATTCCATTCGGCAAATAAAAAAAAAAATTAGCTCGGGGTAAAGTCATTGAAATTCCAAAATGTGCAAGAACTTGCACCGCAACAAAAAGAAAAAAGAGCTTAAGAATTGCTTGGCTTGGCCGAAAGTGGTGAACTGCAGAATTTGGTTTTCTCCGATGAGAAAATATTCGTTGTCTAGCAGTTTGTAAAGAAACAAAATGATCGTGTTTTCTTGCCAAAGAGGTCAGCTGAAAATGTGCACCTTCGGTTGGCCACCAGAACTTAAGTGCCGGCCATGGTGATGGTGTGGGCCGCCATACCAGCCAATGGTCGCTCACCGCTCGTATTAATCGCTCTCCGCTCGTATTAATCAGAATAAATGACCAATTATATCACGAAAATATTCTGGAGGATGTATTGAAGCCTTGGGCACGCAAACATTTTGGCCCCAGACCTTGGACATTCCAACAGGAGTCAGCACCATCACACTTAGCACGCGCCACCCAAGAATGGTTACAAAATAAGGTTCCTCGCTACATTCCCAACGCTCAATGGCCAGCAAAATCTCTGGATATCAATCCCTTGGACGTTGTGTCTGGAATATTTTGGAAAGCAAGGTTTTTACTAAAAATACCAACGTGTCGATCATCTCAAGCAAGCGCTCCGCTGGGAATGGACCAAAATACCGCAGTGCAGCATTCGGGCAGCGTGTGACGGTCTCATTGGCCGTTTGAAGGCCATTATTTGTGCCAAAGGTCACCAATTCGAACAAATCTAAACTTATTCTAAAATTTGCTGCTATTTCCGACATATTTAGCTTTCATTCCATGAAATTTAAAAAAAAGTTAAAATTATGGTTTTTGACTTTGTTGCTTTTTTTTATCTCACCCTGTAAATTGATGATAATCGGTCCATATTTAGCTATAGCCGCCATATATCTTTGTCGAATTTCCCAAATAGGATGAAATTTACGACATGCAACTGAATTTAGCCTAGAAGTAAATTAACGAAATTTAATGAATCTCGGTTGAGATATAGCTATAGCTTCCATATATTTGTTTCATCCAATTTGATATTTAAGCCGTTATATGCACTCAGTAACAACCATATTCGGTACAAGATATCAGATAGAGTTCAGAAATATTTCTGCATATTTTTTTTAGTTCGGACTTGGATATAGCTTCCATACACATCTTCATCTAATTTCTGGTATATTTGGCACCAAATGTTCAAAATCAGCCAAAATAGGATTGATTTTGAACATTTGACCGAATTTGTTCTGCAATCAAATGCGTTGAATTTATAAAAACTGGGTTGAGATATATTTAGAGCCCCGATTATAATTGAAGTGTTCTTAACTCATAACATGCACCCTATAGAGGTCAATTTCCATGGAATTGTTTGAAATGTGGAATTTGAAACTCGCAATAGAAAACAATCCCTCTAGTACAAAAAAAGTCAGTGCTGGTTCAAGTTTTGGTATAGCCTGCCAAAATTATGGTGTTTTGTGGGCATAAAATGTATTCTTCACTCGATTTTACTGGTAACTGCAGTTTAAAGTGGAACTCGTTCCAATACTCAATCGTGATAGTTTTATGTGTAAAGGATTACTTTACCTAATGTTGGATAGTTTAGCCCTGTCTAATTTAACGTGTTTTTGATAAATCAACAGGGCTAAAAATTGAAAAAAATGCATGGTTAGTAAAAGTCGCTAAACGAATTTTGCATGACCATACACAGGCAATATCGAAAATTACATTAAAAATCGATTATTATACTCTAATGTCGGAATTTATGCACATTCAAATTTCGTATACTATTCAAAGGTATGACATCCCATCTCTGCATCTACATGCGTTTTCTCGTAAGAGTCAAAATATTCTAACAACGTGCTTAGCAGACCGTATCCGTTTTTAGAAATTAAACAATATTAACGAATAAAAAAGTAAAGTACATATTTCGTAAAGATATATCAGTACGTATGGTGGACCATAACCATAAAATACCGCCGACATTATAGACCATATACATATGTATACCAACTAGTACTACGGCAGCCCACCATTACATACTTATCTATGTTTAGGCGAGCGCATGCATAAATTTCCAACGAAAATTCATTGGGGACAGTCGGAAAGAAAAACGAAGACAACCGTCCTAAGGGTGCTGAAAGGTTAACACTCGAAAACAACGACAACAGCGGTTAAATGAACAAAATGTAGTTTCACATTTATAGGAGTATGTTTATCCAAACAGTTATGAGTAATATTTGAGTGTAACATGGAATCGGACAGATGTCCGTGTTGCTTACTCATAATTTGCCTTTGTCACTATTCGGTCAGGGCTGTCATATAAAACAGTGTCATTTAGGTTAAAGAGAAACTGATTACCGATAATCTAGAGGCTAACTTTTGCCATCATTTCATACTGCAAAAATGGACAAATGGGACTGGAGTATTTTAGCTATGTGTGAGCAAGTATGTTACGCTTTTAGTCTTTGAAATTTAAAATTATTCCCATTATCACCTCCGTTCTACAATTAAATAATGCTTATTTTATTGAACATTACTGTGACCCAATACCCCGCACACACACATAGCCATTCCCAAACGGAAGGAAGTTCTTTAAGATTGGGGGCACACTTTAAACCATTAAAACTGCATTAAGCTTAAAATGTTATTTATTTACTTTTTTGGCACGACTGCTGCCGCAACCGTTTGTCTAAAACTCCCACAAAAACAGCAACGACAATTGCTTCACAAACAGTGCAAGGAGTTCAGCGGCGAAGCGATACCAGGAAAGCCAGAAATGGGTAACAACAACCTGAGGCCAAAAACACAAGTAAACATTTTCAGTTTCGCTTTTTTTTTTTGCGAAAATGAACAGCTCGGTTTGTTGATGTGCAAAGGTACGTGCGTGGGTACGTGCCTGTGGGTGCTTAAGCGACAATATTGTTAGCAAAGCAAAACATGCGGAAACGGAAATGGAAATAAAATAAAAAGAACCACAGAAAATGTCGCTAACGTTCATGAACCACAACACAACAGAGATTGTCAACAGCAAAAACTCGGAAAAATATGAAAAATGTAAACAAGAGAAAATAAAAACAAAAGCGAACGCTAAAGATCACCTTAGAAAGCAAAATTTTGCGGATTGTTTTTACATAGAAATGCTAGGATACAATTGATTATTTTTGGATCCGGAGAAATGTCACGGATGAAATGTGTAAATTTCAATTTTTTTCTGAATTGTGTGAAATAATACAGCTTCGAAGAAGTAAACGTATTTAAATTTTGCCCACGTGTATTTACTTTCTCAAGGAACGGTAAAAAAAATGTGGGACGTGTTGTGTGGAGACCCAGATTGATTCTAAAGCAAATTTTAGTCATACGTTTATAGGCATATCCGAATAGTCCAAATTGGCGAACCTTATAAAGCATTATGGCGGTAATATAAATTACACCATGTAGTCTAATCTGCATTATATGTTAAGGTGTCTTTTTTATACCCTCCACCATAGTATGGAGGGTATATTAAGTTTGTCATTCCGTTTGTAACACCTCGAATATACATTTTTGACCCCACAAAGTATATATATTCTTGATCAGCATAAAATTTTATGTCGATTTAGCGAAGTCCGTCTGTTCGTCTCTAGCATGATAAGAAGAAGGTTGATAAAATTTTACTCAAATGTATATTATGTCTGCTGGACTTTTGGTATTGAAAATAAGTCATGTATGTCCACGTTTTGGTATAGCCCCCATATAATGGTGTCTCCCTATTTTCCGTATTTTGATGATTTTAGCGACATTATTCACCGGAATTATTTCAAATTTGGTATTCGAAGTTCGTCACGGGTATTACAGTCTAAGACGGAAAATTGTCTATGCTAATCCACGTTTTCGTATAGCCCCAATATAACAGTACCTTCCGATATTCGGTTCTTTGATGATTTTTTTGTTTTTTAAAGTTCGTAATGAATACTACTGCCCATGACAGAAAATTTTCTATGCAGGTCCACGTTTTCGTATGTCCCCCATATAACGGTACCTCCCGATATTCGGTATTTTGATAATTTTAGCGACATTATTCACCGGAATTGTTTTAAATTTGGTATTTGAAGTTCGTAAAGGATACTATAGCGTAAAACAGAAAATTGTCTGTGCAGGTTCACGTCTTCTTATAGCCCCATTTAGCGGTACCTCCCGATTTGATGATTTTGGCTACATTAGTCACGGAAGACAACCCGTCACATAGACGTAGGAGTTGATTTGTGTAATTCCACTCAAAAAATTATTCGAGGTATATTATTATAATTATTATTATTATTATTATTATTATTATTATTATTATTATTATTATTATTAATATTATTATTATTGTTACTATTATTATTATTATTATTATTATTATTATTATTATTATTATTATTATTATTATTATTATTATTATTATTATTATTATTATTATTATTATTATTATTATTATTATCGTTATTATTATTATTATTATTATTGCGATATGTTCAGCTCACGAGCCATTTTTCAGCCACTGCGACGCAAGTCGCTGCTTTACTTTTCGAACCATTTCTGCTGATGTTGCTGTTTTCTTCAGTCCACTTCCTTGATGTCGGTCTACGCTGCCAGTATCACGGTAACGATGGTACGAGACACAAAAGATTTATTCCCATTTAAATGCTGGAATGCTCTAACGATAGCCACTTCTCCAGCCAAATATAAAGAAATCCCACTTTCAGGCTTGAATCCCATCACGAATAACCTTTTTCTGGAAAATGCTCACCAATTGCTTTTGTACGCTTGAAAACAATATCATAAGCTGTCTCTGGAAAAATTTTAACAGCTTTCGGACGAGTGGCTTAGAAATTACAGCAGTCTTAAATTGGTTGCACTTTTTTCATCTGACCCTGTAAATTTTACAAAAAAATATATATTTTTATATGAACTCTAAATGATAGTTGCAGCCAAATTGCATTAACATTTATTGAATAAAGAGCGAAAAGTCATTTAAACACCAAAGATTATGTAGTTATGGGAAATGCCAAAATTTTAGCAATTTGAAATTTTAAACAATATATGAAAATTGCCACTAGAGGGACGATGTAGACAATTCTCAGCAAGTCCATTAAACACCTGGCTAGAATCATCATCAAAATGCTAAATGTTAGGAAAAAATGTGAAAACGTGGACCTGTTTAGATAATTTTCTACCATGTGTTTGAAATTGAATAATTTCCAAACATTTCGTTACTCATTTTGTTATTTTAATAATACTGGAAGAGTTCTCCAAATGTTAAACAATCTTTCACTGGAATGTCATGCCATAATCCTTCTTTAAAGCTAAATAGCAGCATGAAACCCGGAAACTAAAGTTCTCTCTGTCATCAAGACAAAAGCAGTAGCACTACCACTGACTTTCAAAACTAAAATGAATGAAAAACAAAAACTTCAAGATAAAACACCAACGAAAAACAATAATGAAACAAATGGCGAAACACTTCAATGGCAACCAAACTAAAATGAAGAAGAAAGAAAGAAGTTAGTAAATCCATTTCCAATGAAACTTTTGAGTAGGATGGCAAAGTGGGCGCTAGACAAACATATTGTCGAACCAGAAAATGCCACGACTTGAGACGACTGAACCGAAAAGGCATTGGAATAATCAACAGACGCCATTTCATTATTCAATTTAACTAATGAAACTGAAAATTTCATTTCAACCGAATTAACAACTTCCCCATATCCATACGAACTGCCAGCCGAACACCATCTCTCACTTTCGAAATGTGAGATGTTTATTATCCGAGGACATAAATAGCATAGACAGACATTCATATTCATTTGGTTGTATGTATTCAACGAATGTTTGGGAACAACTAAATCTCGTGTAAGGATGTCAAAATGAAAATGAATGAATTTGTGTTGCTTACCAAAAGGGGTTTGGATACAGTGGTTTGAAAATATTAGTTTTAAATGTGCTAATGAATATTGAAAGCAAATTCTACGTTAGGTCAGTGAGCTAAAAATATCAAATACAGTTAATCTCCGAAATGTTGGTAACTACCCACCTATTACACCACCTCCACTTGTGTCGTTTCGTATTATATAGTGATTACATGATGTTGAATCATGGTCTGAATATATTACTTATCAGGGGTACTTTTGAAGTACAGCTAGGATTTTTTAGGTTTTTTTGAAATCGTGCAATTTTCCTTGAGTTTTTTATAATATTTCACATGATCGAAAACATAACTGAAAAAATCGAACATATTATTTACATAATTTAAGTCCATATCAAGTTAAAACATTTCACTCGTGTTCATTTGGTAATATCTCTTGTATTTTTGCAAGTTACATACATGTGTTCATATTTCAGAATTATTGAATTTCAAATTGAAAAATAATAAATGAACACATGTGAGCTGAACTTATAAATAAAGCGGACGAAAAGTACTAAATTCGGTAGAAAGTGATAGAGCTAGGAACATACTTTTTTATACCCTCAACCTTGGGTATACTAACTTTGTCATTCCGTTTGTAACATCCCTAAATATTCGTTGTAGATCCCATAATGTATAAATATTCATAATCAGCATAAAATTATAAGCCGATTTAACGATGTCCGTCAGTCTGTCTGTCCATATGTCTGTTGAAATCTCGATACAGGCCACATTATTTGATGTAGAGCGTAAAAATTTAGCAGACTAATTTGTATTGTGTCTAGGATGGTTGGTATTGAAAATGAGATATATCGGTCCACGTTTTGGTATAATACCCATATAACGGTACCTCCCGATATTCGGTGTTTTGATTATTTGTACCACATTGTTTCACGGATTTGTCTGAAATTTGGAATTTGTAGGTCATAATGGGTCCTAGTTCGTTTGGCGAAATATTGTATGTATGGGTCCACGCTTTGGTATAGCCACCATATAACGGTACCTCCCAATATTCGGTATTTTGATGATTTTTGCCACATTTTTTCATGGATTTGTCTAAAAATTGGTATTTGTTGATCATAATTGGTCCTCGGTCCTCGTTTTTGTATAGCCCTATATAGCGGTACCTCCCGATATTCGGTATTTTGATGATTTTTGCCACATTTTCCCACAAATATGTCTAAAATTTGGTATTAGTGGGTCATAATAGGTTCTAATGTTCCATTACCCTAAGGTGGAGGGTATTAAAAGTTCGGCGCGGCCGAATGTTTATACCCTACAACACTATGTTTTGGGGGTATTATAAGTTTGATTGGGCCAAAAATTATGTAACACCTCGAAATATTGGTTTCCCACATAGGAAAGTATATATGGATCTTCGTATCTCGCCGAGCTGAGTCGATCTAGCTATGTATGTCCGTCCGTCCGTCTTTTCGTCTGTCCATGTTCATTTGTAATCACTCTACAGGTCACAATTATGGCCCGATCTTCACGAAATTTAGGATGGAGGTGGGGCTAGGGTCCGAATAGAACCCTATTTCTTTTGGAGATGATCGCATAATATTTAGGGGTTGAAATGGACCAACAACTGAGTTAGCGTGTGGCTAGAGCTTAGGTTTGGACAGAAGCCTTCCAATTTTGATGGTCATCGGGTAATATTTAGTGGGTGAAATAAGCGACAACATTTGTGTTAAATAAAAGAAAAGTTTTCCATTAAATATTTTTAATCCCGGCGAAATCACAAATAGACGAACAGGTCAATCCTGACCGTTACGTAGATGTCGATAGTAAATATATCGGTTATATATAGCAAAATATATACAATGTGTATATACAAAAGAAGGGGATGTTAGTTAGAATGCTTATATCTCAAGAATGGCTGGACCGATTTTGACAAATTTTGTCAATTCAGAATGCCCTCTTGACATAAAAGTATAAAATCTAAAAAAATCGCAGAAAATTTTGCTAATAATGATGTTAATATAGATTATGTATTATTTTGTTACATTTTTTATTTTTTCATATTTTTTATCGCATGCGGTTTTTATTTTGATTTGACACAGGTTGGGGATATTATATAAGTATTGCAAATATCGTCCGATACTTACGAAAATTGTCACAAGAGTAGGGTTGGGCTCAGAAGGGCTAGGCTTATTGTTTTCAAAGATGTCCGCAATATATTTAGGGTTGAAATGGACCAACAACTAAGATTTTTTCTGATTTTGCAGCCGTTATAAAGGCCACAAATAGAAACCAAAGGACACGAAATCTCGCATAAAGTTAAAGTTTAGGACAGCGGGCACAATGTACGACTAATTTTGTGAGAAAAAGTACCAGCATTACTTACAGGCGATATCTGAAATACACAAAAGGCGAACTTCTGGCTTTTTATGCTGATTTCGTTGACGAATATAGTCAAATATCGTATACAAGCAAATCATATAGATGAGTCTAAATTTGAAGATACAGAGGGGCATCTTAATTTTGGAGATGATCGCAAAATATTTAGGGGTTCAAATGAACCAAAAATAGAAAAAAATGTCCTGATCTCACAATTGAAGCCAATCGACACGTCTGAGAAGAGAGCAAAGGACAGTGGAGAATTGCATCATATGGATGACCATTGCATTATATTTAGCAGTAAGATGGACCACAACAACTAACAATACAATGGAGTGCGTAAATATTGGGCAAATGTCCTTGGTCAAAATGCAGTACTCTATATCATAATTTCAAAAGCAGAATCTTGCAAAATGGATTTGGACATAAGGGGGCTTCTAACATATTGTAGTGTTGTAGGGTATCACATGGTCGGCCCCGCACGGCTATAGCCTTTGCTTACTTGTTTTTGTTTAATCTTTTTATCTACTAAGAGGCCACTCTATTTGAATTTATGACAATTGTAAAAAACTCTCTTAAGACGTTGTTGAGTGAGAATTTTTTTCTGTAGCGTGATTACAAAACTAATATGGACTGACGGACATACATAGCAATATAACATCATATTTGCAGGACTTTTGGTATTGAAAATGGGCTATGTAGGTTCACGTTTAAGGTTTTTTGGGTGTTTTAGCCACAATTTTAACCCGAGTTGTTAAGATTGGCTGGATGGGTTCCCATTATTTAAGAAACATCCTTGCATAGAACTGTCAATTTGGTCTGAGATTTGATATAGCCAGATATTCGGTATTTTGATGATTTGTGTCAAGCTTTCCACTGGAGATGTTTCAATTTTGGAATTTGAAGTACAAATTGGCTACTACAGAATATGGCAAAAAATTGCTAGTGCAGGTCCACGTCTTCGTATAGCCGCCAATGTAATGGAAGCTCCCTTAATTTCGCCTGTAACAGAAAATTGTCGATGTAGGTAAATCCCAATATTTGGAATTTTTATGATTTTAGTGTATTTTCAACCGAAATTCCTTCCAAATGGGGGAACCTACTGGTTTTTTACTTGTTATTGTTCTCAATTATTTGGCCCAAGTATTCAAAATATGCATTAAAAGAGAAGAAGTAAAAAAGAAGTAAAAAGGTGTTAACTGTGGTCTGCCCGATTTTTTTCTTTTAATCTATTAAAAACCTCCACAATATTTCTGTAAATTCCGAGACCGATTTAAGTTATATCTGGTATCAGAAACTTGGTACACTGAATAAAAAATATATATGGGTGTTATGTATAATGATGGAATCATATAGATTATTTCCTACTAGGGAAGATGGTTTTTTTATTTTAAATACTAAACTTCAAAAAACTGTATTAAAAATGTACCAAAAAATTATCCAAATATAGAATATCGTGGAGTACCTGTATATAGGGGAAATGCGAAAACTTGGACCACAGTAAGCCGCTATCTGTTAAAGAAGTTCCACATTTTTTAACAGATAGCTGCTAACCACAACAAGTTAAAAAGCAGTAAGTTCGGCCGGGCCGAACTTTTAATACCCTCCACTATTTGCAACGAATTTGAAATTTTTAAAAAAATAAAATCCTTAAAAAATTCTGTTAAAATTTTAAAAATACCGAATATAGCCGTTATATTGGGGTCTATAAAAAAGCAGCTAAAATCGGCATCCGCCATTTTGATGGAACTAGAAAGTTTTATATAGGGGCTATACGAAGTAATTTTTTGTCATAAACTGTAATACCGATACCGAACATAAAATTTGAAACAATTCCGGTGAATAATGCCATTAAATCATCAAAATACCGAATTTCGGAAGTATCGTTATATGGGGACTATACTAAAAGTTATTTCCCCCTCTTCCAGAATGGAGAATTACTCAGAAAGAAGGACAATTCCATTGAAAAATTGGCTACAATCATGCAGTTCTAGTGTTTGATTTTCGTTATTTCCAACAAAAATGAGCTGAAACTTGAACTGGGTTCGTAGGGTATATAATATGTATTCTCCAATTTCTAAGATATTGTGCTCGAGTCTTCAACATACACATTATTGTTTAAAATAGCTTAAACGCTTTTAGGTCGCTAAAATTCTCTACTATACAATGTTAGTCCCTTGGTATTCTTTATTCTCTTATACACCACCGTCTTGCTGTGCACTCATCCAAAAGATTTGTTTTGTATAAGTAATGCTATTAACAACTTCAACTACAACTATCATATGTTAACTCATACTACGCTGATATGATTAAAATATAACGGTATACAGTGTTAAGCTCGTAACATTTTCATAATTACATCGGGACAACGGCGACACACAATACAAACAACAAAACTATCATACAAACGGGTAAGGAGGAAATGTGCAGGCATTTCAGGACAATTTCGAAATGGCGAGAAAGCAGGAACCATACATATAGTGTGTAGTCGCTGGGAAAAAAGTCCCTCTCTTCTACGTTGCTTGTTGTTGTTGCAAAGCGGAAGGATGTTGTGGCGTTATTTTTGTGATAATTTTGTGAATATCTAGGTTGTTTTGCGAGTTAATGTCCCCCCTTTTTCACTTGACTTTTGTCGTTTCTTCTATTATCATCCGTGTTCTTTATTTTTGTTGTTACTCTGATTAAGGTATATGACCCATTATAAATAATCTTTTTTGGTTTTTTGTTTGTTTGTTAATGTTGTCATCCATTCTTGTTGCTGCTGCATAACCAACAACTGTCCTTTTCGAAATGTGTCCTTTGGCTTTAACTCAGCTCATATATACACTCTTAAATATGATTCGTATGTTATCGTTTCATCTCTTCCTCTCTCTTTTAATCTGTTTTTATTTAATGTTTATTATCCTTTTACTTAGTACTTACATATATGTGAGTATGTGTGTGTGTAACTCGTTTGTCCCTTTTGCGGATTTCATATGTTCGACAATGCCCGACAAGACCAACAAGAAAACACCACATCACATGTTTGTTTCTGATGATTTGTTATATTAATTGTGTGATTGTAACTAATGCCACTTTGTTGCTGTTGTTGTTTTTTTTGCTTTTTGCTGTTTTAGGATTTTGCGTCCTTCGGTCAAAGCTGTAAAATAAACAACAACGTTTTATTAGAACACTTTTAACTCTTCATGATTGTAAATATTTATGTTTATTTTTTTCTCTGTTTTTCTCGGTCGAGCAGCTTTGCTGACATTTGTTGTCATCTTTCGTTGCCTTACGTCAGGGAAATTTATTTAAGTAATCCGGATATAAAGTAATTAAAGGATTTTATGGCTTATGACCGAGCTGCTTATATGTGTAATGTGGAAAATTTAATGTTAGGATTATTTGTATGGCTAAATTATGTACAATGACAAGGTTTTCACGAAAACAATTTTTGAAAAAAAAAAAAAAAAATTACCAGAAGAGTCGCAAAATGGAAAAAAACGAAAATAGTTTTTTGAAATGGAATTTTGCTTAGAATTGTTCCAGAATGGTTTTAGGAATGGTAAATTGAAAATTCTGTGTAAAACAGCAAAAATTTATATTTTATTGCATGCCATTAGTTGCTGCGCTTATAACTAAAGAACGGCCGGAAAATTCACCCCAATTCGGAATGGTTTATTGGCAGAAAAGAATAAAATCTAAAGAAAACGAATAAAAATAGGCCATCAAAAATTTGAAATTTTTTTTTTTGAAATTTTGTTATATTGCCTGACATTTTTTAATTTGCTATTTTTATATTTTTAATATTTTATATTTAATATACGGGGTGAGATGAATAAACGGCAACCAACTTCAGACTGCTGTCATTTCCGAGCCACTCGTGCGACAGCTGTTAAAATTATTCCAGTGACAGCTCATTTTTTCCAAAAAAAAAAAAGTGATTCGTGATGGAATCCAAGCATGATAGTGTGATTTCTTTATATTTGGCTGGAAAACCACAAGTGGCTATCGTTAGAGCACTTCAGCATTTAAATGTGAATAAATCTTTTGTGTCATGTACCATCGCTCGTTACCGTGATACTGGTAGCGCAGCCCGACGTCATGGAAGTGAATGACAGAAAACAGCAACATCAGCAGAAATGGTTCGAAAAGTAAAGAAGCGACTTGATTGAAAACCGTGTCGCAGTGGCTGAAAAATGGCAATATTCCATTCGCCAAATATTGAAAAATGAGCTCAGGGTAAAGCCATTGAAACTCCAAAAAGTGCGAGAACTTACACCGCAACTGAAAGAAAATAGACTCAAAAGAGCTAAAAAATTGCTTCGCTTGGCCGATAGTGGTGAACTGCCAAATTTGATTTTCTCCGATGAAAAAACATTCGTTGTCTAGCAGTTTGTAAACAAACAAAATGATCGTGTTTACTTGCCAAAGAGGTCAGCTGAAAATGTGCACCTTCGGCTGGCCACCAGAACCCAAGCGCCGGCCATGTTGCTGGTTTGGGCCGCCATAACTGCCGGTCCGCTCATATTAATCGACCGTGGCATCAGAATAATTGCCGAATATTATCACGAAAATATTCTGGAGGGAGTCTTAAAGCCTTGAGCACGCAAACATTTTGGCCGCAGACCTTGGACATTCCAACAGCCAATGGCCACTTAAATCTCCGGATACAAATCCGTTGTACTATTGTGTCTGGAGCATTTTTGAAAGCAAGGTTGGCACTAAAAATACTAAAGTGTCGATCACCTCAGGCAAGCGCTTCCCCGGGAATGGGCCAAAATAGCGCAAAACAACATTCGGGCAGTGTGTGACGGTTTCATTGGCCGTTTGAAGGCCATAATTCGTGCCAAAGGTGACCAATTCGAACAAATCTAAATTTATTCCAAAAATTAATGATATTTCCGACATTTTTTTTCTTCATTCAACAAAGTGTAAAAAAAGTAAAAATTATGGCGTTTGACTTTGTTACAGTTTTTTATGTCACCCTGTATACTCTACAACACTACAATATGATGGAAGCCTCCGGTATGTCCAAAGATTTCCCTGCCCAGAGCTACCCTTAGGTTTTTGACGGGGGCATTTTCCCAATATTTACGCACTCTGTCGTGATAGTGGACAATTTAACACGAAAGTTGTGGTCCATTTTACAGATAAATATAATTTAATGATCATCCAAAATGCAAGTTTTCTTCCCTGTCTTTCACTTTCTTCTCATACGAAATTCCGCGCAGATTGGTTTTCAATTTTAATTTGGTCCATTTGAACCCTTAAATGTACATTTCCAAAAGCAATAGTCTTTAATTCTTACCCTAACCCTACCTTCATACAAAATTTCGTGATGATCGGACGATAATTGCGACCTGTATATAACACCCTCAACGCATAGTGTTGCGGGGTGTAGAAAAACGTTAGAGAAATTACTATTCAAAATTGTAAGTCAAATTAAAAAATCGCATGCGATAAAAAATATTACAAAAGATGAAAAGAAAATATATTCATTATACCCTACACCACAAGGTGGTCAGCGTATTATGTCTTTGTGTATTTGTTTGTAACAGGCAAAAGGAAACAAGATGGACCCATAGTTCCTTTTGATGATCTGCATAGAATCACATTTTGAGTCGATTTATGCATGTCCGTCCGTCTGTCTGTCCGTCTGTCCATGTATTTTTGTAAAAAAAGTACAGTTCGCATTTATTGCCCGATGCAGATGAAATTGCATTTTCACAAATCATTTGTTTGGCCCAAGGAAGAACCCTATTGAAATTGGAGATAATCGGTCAAAATTTAGATATAGCTCCCATATATATCTTCGTCCGATTTGCCTTTTATTGTGCACCAAACGTGTAATATCAGCCCGAATAGTATGGAATTTCGTACATACAATTAAATTAGGCCTGAAAATAAGTATTCCAAATTGATCGAAATCGGTTCAGATATAGCTATAGCTCCCATATATATTGTTCATCCGATTTGCTATTTTTGTCCTCCGCAGCCGTAATATGCACTCTGTAACAACAATATTTGGGGAAATTTATCAAATACAGCTCAGAAATACATTTGCTAAATTTTGCCGAGATCGGTTCAGATTAAGATATAGCTCTCATATATTACTTCGTCCGATTTACCTTTTATTGTGCATCAAACGTCTAATATTTGTCCAAATTGGATGGAATTTGGCACTTATGACCGAATTAAGTCTAAAAGCTAGTACGTTAAATTTGGTGAAGATCGGTTCATATAGCTATAGCTCCCATATATACTATTCATCCGATTTGTTATATTTGTTACCCACAGCCGTAATATGCACTCCGTAACAACGATATTCAGGGAAATATATCGAATACAGCTCAGAAATACCTTTGCCAAATTTTATCGAGATCGGTTCCGATTTGGATATAGCTCTCATATATATCTTTATCCGATTTCAAATTAATTTTGCACCAAATGGGCAATACAAGTCCGAATTTAAAAGATACAAATGCTTCGGCATATTTAGTCCTTTGAACTTTAAATTATAATTATAATCATAGCGTGTATGATTGAATTCTCCCATAAAAACTTTTATGAAAATTGTAAATTGTTATGCGGAGCTCCACTAAATTAGCAAAGTGGTGTAGGTTATCATACAGTCGGACCCGCCCGACTTTAAGACTTTCTTTACTTGTTTTTTTATTGTCATATTTTTAGGCGTTTTTTTTAGTTGTTATCATTTTCTGAATTTCATTTCCGAATTAATAAGAATTGTGAAAATCAATTCAGCCGTTCTGGACTTATAAGCAGAATAAGCAGCCCAGCCCTAAACTCTAACCCCATGCAAAATTCTGATTCGATTGGTTTATAATTGTGGCCTGAAGAGCAGCAGAAAAATCAGGATTATTTTCTGTTTTTGGTCCATTTCAACCCCTAAATATTTTGCGATCACTTCCAAAAACAATCTTCTATTCTATTTTTCTATTCTGACCCTAACCCAACCTAAGTTTTCCATTTCGTGAGGATTGGTCCATAATTGCCTACTGTAGCGTGATTAAAATTTAACAGGGACGGATGGGCATATATAGCTAACTCGATTCAGCTCGGCGAGATCGGTAGATCCATATATAGTTTCCTGTGTCGGAGGCCAAAATTTCGAGGTATTGCAATAAAGTGTGTGTTGTAATAAATTGTTATTTTAAAGATCTGTAGATGACCTGTAGCGTTTGACAAAATATATATACCTTATGGTGATATTCCATATGAAAGTAGAATTAACGATTCCGATCCCATTAGAGATCAAGAGCAGAATATCTACTTTAAGCTACAGTAAGAAATGAACTGCAATTGGCGCTAATTTAAAGAAAGTATTTGAAATAAATAAAATCCTTTTATAGTTAAAAATCATGGTAGTTTTTTTTTTTTTATTTTATTATTCGATTTCATCTTTTATTCTCACTTTACAAAATTTAATCCTTACAATTACTGAACCATAAAACCAACTGAGTTCCATAACAAAGACAATAAAACTAAAACTAAATGCCTTGATCAGACTAGTCACAACATAATAAAAATCTTCCATTTTAATGTAGGACGTAACTGCTTCCGATTTCGATAAATCTTCGAAACTGAATTTTCCGATTTTGACCAAGTCGTAGAAGTTATTCTTCAGCCAGAACGATATAAGACCCATATCCGACACTCTCGCAATTAGGATATCCAATTTCTGTTTGTATATGGAATTGCGGGGCAAAACAAAGGCCATTAGATCTAAACTCTTGAAACAGGCATCGGTTCGACGAAACATTGGCTGGGAAAATAGTTTTTGTCGTGTTGCATAGACATGCCAGACAGATGAGGTAACCGGATAGGCATAGGATCGATTAAAGGCGGTACGCATATCGGCAAATTCCGTGTATGATTCGATTACTTTGAATAATGAAAGATAGGGTATAAAGTGATCGCCGGATAGTTTCATTAGCGTGGTGTATTCGTTTTTAGCTGTTAGTATTGTAATTCTATATTTCAGCATATCTTCCAAACTGGTTATACTCTGGACAGTGGGACGTGTAAGAAAAGCATTCAGTTGCACGGAGAAGGCTGTCGTGTATAGGAGTCCTGAAACGAATAGGGCCACGTAAATGATGCGTAGCGATAAGCCTGGATATGCATTCAGCTTAAATGAGGAGCCCAAATGTGCCAAAATAACCTGGGGATTTATGAGAATATTTGATATTTCCACATCGAAGGTGTGATACTTCCTGTAGTACATCAGCTGTTGTGACAGGGTCAGTAAAGTGGTAAAAATCACATCCATGACAAATATGCCCACAAGCATTTGTAATGTCAGAAAACCTTTGAGAAAATCTTGATAGGTGAGCGGATCCTCTTCGGGTATCATGAGACACCAACTCAACACTTCATACGTGTATGACATACGGGACACAGTTTCACCACTCATAAGGGGCGTTATGCTGCACGGCAAGTCGAGTAGTTCCATTTGAGTCCAATTTACAAAATCTCGATAGAAAAGAGTATTCCCAGGTATCATATCGTCTGGAAATTTGAGTGTAGAATTGATATATCTGGCAAACATGCGTATAAATTGGGCAATATAGCCGGTGACTTGTAATTTCCCACACTCATCGGTGTAAACGACAGAACGTGGCATAACTTGATCGGGTATTGTTCGCAAAACCTTGCCATAAACATTGTCCATTTTGCTGGGCAAGAGATTTTCAAAATTCTCCAATTTTTGGATTTGAAGCTTAAATTCTGGAAATACTTTAAATGTATACAACATTTGTGTCATTGCAAAATCCTGCAACAATACAAGAACATTCAACATTTTGTAAAAGATAAATTGGCGGAAAAGTAATTCAATGTCATTTTGTTCCACATTTCCTCTGTGCTGTTCCAGGATGACAATTACAGGATTATTTCTTCGCAAATCCAATTTATTTGCCAGGCTTTCGGTGAACTCACTTATTTCCATGGTCATTGGCAGAACAGCAATTGTTATAAATTTGGAATTCATAGAGTCCATGTTAAAGTCTTCATCGAAATCCTCGTTGATAAGTACACTTTTATCCAATTGCAGCTCCAATAGAATTTCCAAAAAATCCTTTTTCATTTCACCCACAACTAAGGCTATTTCGAAATTTTCCTCTTGATCGATTTGCCTTAGTAGCTTTAGCCATAATTCCTGTTCCGCTTGGGCCAGTGCCACATTGTGTTGTAAAATTTCATATAGTTGCATTGTGGAAACATTTTGTAAAGTTAAAATAATTATGAAAATCACATTTTTCCGTTTCTCGTGGTAGCCCATGCTGATGGTGAGGTAATTGTTTTTTAACTGTTTTGGGTAAATAAACGTGCTATCCGTTTGGAAACCTGTGGCTCCATAGTTTGTTTTCTGTCATCTTTGTCTCTGCTGCACTTTTGACCGAGCTACCGACCGACAGACCGTCAAATGGATAGGCAGGCTTTATTTCATGCATGTTTTCATGTCATTATTTTAACACATTGAAAGAAATTTTCTATTATCCACAAAACACCCTACAGTATTCCTGAGAGACTTTCTATTATTTTCAGTTTAATTTATATAATAATTGAAAAATAATTCTTACGATAATCTCTGGAGTAAATTATTTGGAAAGAATAATCGTTACATGTCATAATATATATTATTAAATATAAGTATTATAATAATTTGAATTAGATATTAACATAGATGCGGTGAGTTCGAAGGATTTTTGGCCAAGCTTTAGATTTTGCCACTTGAGGGTCTATTCAGAAGCAGTTCATATATAGGGCATTAGGTCTTTGCGCATTTGTTTGTAACATGCAAAAGGAAACAAGATGTACCCCTAATATCTGCCGATGATCTTCATAGAATTATATTTTAAATCGATTTATGCATGTCCTTCAGTTTTTTCTTCTATTCATACATTTTTTTAAGTAGAGGTCAATTTTTTATCAGATTGAAATGAAATTTGCCACATTTCGTTAGTACGACCCAAGGACGAACCCTTAGACAACATTTTATGTATATTCGTAAATCCATTGTATTTACATAAATCTGTTATATTTTTATATTTTGTGGAGCTCAGACATAATCCCCATTTCAATTATGGAGGTTTTGTCAGTTTTTTTGAGCATAATTCCCATAATAAAGTGGGGATTATGTCTGCTTCAAAATTGGACATAATCTCCAGGGGGATTTTGTCCGAAATATTCTCGGATTAGTATTTTTCGGAAATTAGCTGGGCTTCGATTTTTTTCCGGAACTACAAAAACATTTAGCACCACTTTGGAAAAGCAAGAGAGTAGGCTGTAATATAGTATGAAGATCTTAATGCCTCATAATGGGTCCATTTTTAGGGGGTTTTTAAATAATTCCCGTAAAAATACAAATTGTTCTGGTCTTGCGCCGAAACTGGTTTAAACAATCATACCAATCATATAATCTGGTTAAAAACACCTAACCCATAACTTTTTAAGTCCGCAATCATTTTGGACACGATTCTCATTATTATTGGTACTTACTGGGAACCTTGGCCGTTTTTTTTTCTTTTTTTTTGACGTAATCCCTATCCCATTATGGGTTAGAAGGCCATGAAAAAACTTGCATAATCTCAATAATTGTAATGTCGGCACAATATTTTGCAAGGTAAATGCAGAGGTGGATACTTTTAAAATTCAGAATGGGGCAACCTTGAATAAACTGTGCCATGGACCAACCCTAAGTTATACCATTTTTTCTGTATTTTTTCAGACTGTACATTTTGTAATATTTTTTCATTTTACAATACAGGTTGGGGTTATAACATACATATTGCAATTATTCTCACAAAAAGGGTAGGGTTAGGCTCAGAATGGATCGGCCTATTTTTTTCAAAGATGTCCGCAATATATTAAGGGGTTGAAATGGACCAACAACTAAAAATGTTCCTGATTTTGCAGCCGTTATAAAGTTAACAAATTGAATCCAAAGGAAATCTCGCATGAAACTCGAGTTTAGGACAGCGGGTAGAATGGACCACTACTTTTGTGTGTAAAAATACCAACATTACTTACAGACGATATCCGAAATAAACAAAAGGTGAAAGGTGGTTTTTATACCCTACACCACAAGGTGGTCAGGGTATTATGTCTTTGTGCATTTGTTTGTAACAGGCAACAGGAAACGAGATAGACCCATAGTTCCTTTTGATGATCTGCATAGAATCACTTTCTGAGTTGATTTATGCATGTCAGTCCGTTTGTCCGTCCGTATTCTTGTGAACAAAATGCAGGTCGCATTTATTATCCGATTGAGATGAAATTTTGCAAAAAACATTTGTTTGGCCCAAGGACGAACCCTATTGAAATCGGAGATAATCGGTAAAAATTTAGATATAGCTCCCATATATATCTTCGTCCGATTTGCCTTTTATTGTGCACGAAACGTGTAATATCGGCCCGAATAGTATGAAATTTTGCACATACAACCAAATTAGGCCTGAAAATAAGTATGCCAAATTTGATCGAAATCGGTTCAGATATAGCTATAGCTCCCATATATATTGTTCATCCGATTTGTTATTTTTGTCCTCCGCAGCCGTAATATGCACTCTGTAACAACAATATTTGGGGAAATATATCAAATGCAGCTCAGAAATACCTTTGCAAAATTTTATCGAGATCGGTTCAGATTTGGATATAGCTCCCATATATAACTTCGTCCGATTTACCTTTTATTGTGCACCAAACGTCTAATATTTGCCCAAATGGGATGGAATTTGGCACATACGACCGAATTTAGTCTAGAAGGTAGTATGTCAAATTTGATGAAGATCGGTTCAGATATAGCTATAGCTCCCATATATATTGTTCATCCGATTTGTTGTATTTGTTACCTACAGCCGTAATATGCACTCCGTAACAACGATATTCAGGGAAATATATCAGATACAGCTCAGAAATATCTTTGCCAAATTTTACCGAGATCGGTTCAGATTTGGATATAGTTCCCATATATATCTTTATCTGATTTCAAATTAATTTTGCACCAAATGGGCAATACAAGTCCGAATTTAAAAGATACAAATGCTTTGGCATATTTAGTCCTTTGAATTTTGAATTATAATTATAATCATAGCGTGTATGATTGAATTCCCCATAAAAACTTTTAATTATTAAGTGGAGCTCAACTAAATTAGCAAAGTGGTTTAGGGTATCATAAAATCGGCCCCGCCCGACTTTGCGACTTTCTTTACTGGTTTATGCTGATTTCGTTGATTTATAAAACCAAATATCGTAGACAAACAAATCATAAATTTGGTGATACAGGGGCCTCTTGAAGTTGATTGCAAATATTTAGGGGTTCAAGTGAACCAAAAACAGAAAAAAATTCCTGATCACACAATCAGCCAATCGACACGCCTGAGAAGAGAGTTAAGGCATTTTATATGGAAAATGGACCACAACAACTAACAGTATGACGGAGTGTTTAAATATTGGGCAAATGTCCTTGGTCAATGTCTCGTGACATAATTTCAAAAGCGAAATCTTCCAAAATCGATCTGCTTATAAGGGGGCTTCTTACATATTGTAGTGTTGTAGGGTATCACATGGCCGGCCCCGCACGACTATAGCCTTTGCTTCCTTTTTTTTTTTTTTTGATTTGAGGGTCCAGAACGAGGTGGCTGAAAATGTGAGTATGGAAACTTGAGTTAAAACTGGACCAAAACGAACAAAAAGGGTTACTCTACATGAGGGGAGTCCAGGAAGAAGTGATGAATTTAGTCGATTTTTTTTTCAAAAATGGTTTGATAAATATGTCACGATGTAGAAGTTTCGCTTCGAATGGGAAACTTTTAACAAGAAATGGAATGATAGTTACATCCCTATGCATAACATCTGTTCAAATAGAGAATTGTGTCAATCTAGATCATAGGTCAGTACACCAGTTCATAAACGTATGAGTTATTTCATAAATTGCTTATATTTTCCATCACTCATACGCAGAGTTATCATACAAACGACCGGAGTATACGGAACTAGATAAGAAACTAGGTCGCTCGATCCCAAAACTCTACTATTTCGAAATTTCCCTATATTTATCTCCTGAATCGTACTAGAGGAAATTCAAAATAATCCTTAATATTTCAACACCAGAATACTGGCTAATTTTCAACATTTCGATGTTCTGAATACTATCGATAGTTTACCAACAATATAGTAGATTGAACCAAAAATTTCCGAATTTCCCATCTTGGTGACCACTGAAGTTCTTTCAAAAAATCTCTCCTTATATAAACTTTGAAGCTCTAGTTCTAATCTCTCATTCCAAAGCAGTGTCACGAGTTGTGACTTTTTGTATTTGTTATACCATTAGAGAAGGAATCTTCCTCAATTTAATTCAATCACATCATAAGTGACCCTCATAACATTTATATATAACATGAGCCGAATATATCGCAATATTCCATTCGGCAAATACTACAAAATGAGCTCGGGGTAAAGCCATTGAAATTCCAAAAAGTACAAGAACTGACACCGCAACAGAAAGAAAATAGACTCAAAAGAGCTAAATATAGATGTTTCTCTTGGTCGAAAGTGGTGAACTGCCGAAATTGGGTTTCTCCGATGAGAAAACATTCGTTGTCCAGCAGTTTGTAAACTAACAAAATGATCGTGTTTACTTGCCAAAGAGGTCAGCTGAAAATGTGCACCTTCAGCTGGCCACCAGAACTGAAGCGCCGGCCGTGGTGATGGTATGGGCCGCCATAACAGCCGACTGTCGCTCTCCGCTCGTATTAATCGAACGTGGCATCAGAATAAATGCCAAATATTATCGCGAAAATATTCTGAAGGGTGTATTAAGGCCTTGGGTCACAAACATTTTGGTCGCAGACCTTGGACATTCCAACAGGACTCAGCACCATCGCACTCAGCACGCGCCACCCAAGAATGGTTACAAAATTAGGTTCCTCGCTTCATTTCCAGCTCACAATGGTCACCAAAATCTCCGGATACCAATCTGTTGTACTATTGTGTCTGGAGTAATTTGGAAAGCAAGGTTGGCACTAAAAATACTGTATAATTCAACCGCTCATTTATTCATATAAGGTTGAGTGATATCTTTCTGGAAATAATTGTATAATATGGGTTCCTATTAGACATAGAACCCTTAAAACAGTCCCTACAAACATAAAGTGCTTTAAAGGTTTAAGGAATTTCCAATCGAAATTGTGCTTAATCATTTCAGAATCTGAGGTAATATAAATTCGCTATTTGATATGGCACTTGTCCCGATTTCGGGCCGAATGTGCTGCAATTCAGCATTTTGGGTTCTTATCGCAAGCATATAAGCTTCATACCACACAGCTGTATTTGGTGGATTTAGCATTGCGATATAAAAATTGACAAAATGTAAAAAAAAAAATAAATTTTGATTTGCATATTCTTATGCCATTTTAGAAAAAAAGTAGGCGTGGCCAGCTCCTCCGATTTGGATTTCTTATATACATATATTGCCGATCTCCATAAAAAAGGAATCGGGGAAAGGCAAAATTTGGGGGTTATGGCGAGGAAAATTGGGTAAGGAACCACAGTGCGGCGAATACTTAAATTAATACTTAATTGAAAATTGATGCTTGGACTATTAAAGTACCCATATTATGGGGATTATATGAGGTTTTCAACTCATTAAGATTTTAAAAAATTAAATTACTATAGCGTTGACTGGAAAATGTTACCAGTTTCAAAATACCGAAAATTGGGTATTTGTCTTAAGGTGAGCAGCTAAATTTTTGATTTATTTAAATTTATTTTTATAAAAATTGAAAAAAAATATATATATTCAAAACACATTTAATCAGATAAAATTTCCTTCACTCGGTGACAAATTCCGCAGGGTATTGACAACAGTTTGCTTGTACCACAAATCCATGCATACGTGATTCAAAAGAATTATTTAAACGCGTGCGTGATATTTCCATACAAATGAACTGTACGGGATTTAAATGTTATCTCTGCATAAAATCTTTTTGAAAATCTGACCCGCCTCATCATTGGGACACTGACTTTGCAGGTAATGTTAATGACAATTTTTATTTTATTATTTAATAAACTTTGATATTTCGCAGCGAGTGTTTGAACAAACAGAACAAAGAAAATTACAGAATAAATTTCCTATGGAATTTCGGTGATGGTGCTAAGTTGCAAGAGCACAATATATAAATATAATAAATTGAATATACCTATGACATTTTAATTTGTGAGTATGAGAAAAAATCATTTATTACTTTAATAAAACATTGGTTAAAAGTTGAATATTAATTTTTGGAATTATTAATTAATACAAAACTAGTTAAAATGAAACCAAACTCAGCCAATCGTATTTCTGTTCCAAAAATTGACAATTGGCCAAAACCGCTTCTTTTCATCGTCCGAGAATTATTTAGCTCTTTAACTTAAAGTTTATAATGTTTCGTTCCAATTCGGAATACTCTCAATACAGAAAAGGATATAATCTAAAAAAATTGTATGAAAATATACCAGTGAAAACAGCCTTTTTTTTACAATTTGTTAAATACTTTTATTTTTGGTCATTATTTTAGCATCCAAAATGCAAGGCTTCTGTCCTGTCCTTAACTCAAACCCGATGCAAATTTGTGTGTGGATTGGTCTTTAATTGTGACCTGTAGAGCACCTGCAACATTAGGAAATTGTTCTGTTCTTTTTTTGTCAACTTAACCCTAATAACCTAAATATTTTGCGATCATCTTAAAAAACAATGGTCTTCTATTCCGATCTTAGCCTTAACTTCATATGAAATGCGAATCGGGTTATATTTGCCTTCTCGTAACGTGATTAGAAATTAACATGGACAGACGGTCGGCCAAATAGCTAGATTGACTTAGCTCGTCAAGATATCGTCAAGATCCACGAATAAAATATCGTGATACTCGTTAACGTGATACTGATAGCGTAGCCTGACGTCAAGGAAGTGGACGGAAAAAAATTTCAACATCAGCAGAAATGGTTCGAATAGTAAAGAAGCGACTTGATCAAAATCCTCATCGCAGTGGCCGAAAAATGGCTCGTGAGCTGAACATATCGCAATATTCCATTCAACAAATATTAAAAAATCAGCTCGGGGTGAAGCCATTGAAATTCCAAAGAGCGCCAGAACTTACACCGCAACAGAAAGAAAATAGACTCAAAAGAGCTAAAGAGTTGCTTCGCCTGGCTGAGAGTGGTAAAGTGCCGATTTTGGTTTTCTCCGATGAGAAAACATTGGTGGTCCAGCTATTTGTAAAAAACAATATGATCGTGTTTACTTGGTAAAGAAGTCAGCTGAAAATGTGCAACTTCGGTTGGCCATCAGAACTCAAGCGCTGGCCATGCTGATGGTGTGGGCCGCCATAGCAGCCGATGGTTGCACTCTGTTCGTGTAAATCGACAGTGACATCAGAATAAATGCCGAATATTATCGCGAAAATATTCTGGAGGGTGTATTTAAGCCTTGGGCACGCAAACATTATGGCTGCAGACCTTGAACATTCCAACAGGACTCAGCACCATCCCACTCAGCACACGTCACCCAAGAATGGCCACCAAAATCTCCAGATACCAATCCGTTGGACTATTGTGTCTGAAGTATTTTGGAAAGCAAGGTTGGCACTAACAAATACCAAAGTGTCCATCACCTCAAGCAAGCGCTTCGGCGGGAATGAACCAAAATAACGCAGAGCAACATTTGGGCAGCGTGTGACATTGGCCGTTTGAAGGCCATAATTCAAGCCAAAGTTGACTAATTCCAAAAAATCTAAACTTATTCTAAATTTGATGCTATTTCGGACATTTTTTGCTTTCATTCAATAAAATTAAAAAAAAAAAACAAGTAAATAGCTGTAAGTTTGGCCGAGCCAAACTTTGAATATCCTCCACCATTTGGAACGAATTTGGCAAGTCTCAAAAACAATAAAATTCGTTAAAAATGCTGTAAAAATCTTGAAAATACCGAGTGTGGCTGTTATATTAGGATTTCTACTACGACATGGACCTGTATAGGCAACTTTTGTCATTAGCTATTACAATATTCAAAACTTAAAAAAAAAAACGGTGAATAATGTAGCTAAAATCATATAAATACCAACTATCTGCATATACCGTTATATGGGGGCTATACGAAGACGTGGACCTGCACAGACAATTTTCTCTCTTAGGCTGTACTATCCATTTTGAACTCTATACCAAAACGTGGACCTACATGGCCCATTTTCAATACCAAAAGTCCTTCTGACATAGTATACATTAGAGTAAAATTTTTATCAATCTACTTCATTTAATTGGGAAGCTAGAGTGATTTCCACAGGCGGATAGACAGACGGACATCGCTAAATCGACATAGAATTTTATCCAGATCAAGAATATTTATACTTTGTGGAGTCTAAAATGTATATTTCGAGGTGTTACAAATGGAATGACAAACTTAATATACCCCCCATACTATGGTGGAGGGTATAAGAAATGTAAAAATTATGGCGCATGATTTTGTTGCAGTTTTTTATCTCACCCTGTATGTAATGCTCTTCCGTGGTGTAAAGTAATTAGAAGGAACTCCTTGCGAGAATTTTCAGACAATTCTATTGAAAAATATGGCTATGGCTATGAGGTCCACGATATCGTAACCTATATACACAATTCTTACAGGCAGTCAAGTACCTACAAAGAACTCCCTGTGTAAAATTTCAGACAATTCCATTGGAAAAGAAATATGTGCTTTGGGTCTAAAATAATTATTTCGATAAGTTACAAACGGAATGACGAACTTAATATACCCTCCATACTATGTATGGTGGAGGATATAAAAACTACAAATAAGTACCCTTTTTTGGAGTATAATAATAATAATACTGATTTAAGTTACTTTGTATAGATAAAATGCTCACTCATCATCATTACATTTTTTTAATCCTCTTCCTTCAAAAGCATTGCATATATTAAGGATAGAAAATCCGAAGTTCTAATCCACATTATAATATTTTCTTTTTTCGTAGAATTTTTAACACCGCACATACATATTTATTTATTACGAACATATAATTTAAAATTTAGGCAAGAATTACACAAATAGACACATTTTGAGATACTTAAAAAATTATCTAAATTATTTTTTGTCTGCCCTCTGAAGTCCCAATTCAATTTTACAATAGATTTTCGAACAAAGAATTTCAATTACAAGCAAAATAAATGCACAAATATAACACTCAATCATTATTTTGAAAATAAAATTAAATTCCTCTGGGCCCATTGTGCGATGTTCAATTTTCAATATCGGATTAGGTATATTTTTGATTATGCCAATCTTTTTCAGTTCAATATAGCTCAAGCGCAGCCAATATTCCGGAAGGCCCAATTCGGTGACGCGAATTATGAATTTATTCAGCGCCTGCATATAAACAGAATTCTGTGGCAGAACAAAGCCCAAAGTTCCCATATTGTTTAGACACAATCCACTCAAACGAAATAGGGGCTTTGGCAGCGAGCTTTGTTGGGAATTGTAGATGTACCATTGCGAATGATGTACTGGATAGGCATACGAAGTGTTGAATGATGAATGTAGCTCCCTATACTTGTAGTAGTCATCAAAAATTTCCAGTCCCGGAAGAAAATATTTGTAATTCAAGCTACGGCTATTTTTTATAAAATCCAAATCATTTTTGAAAATTACAATTTTTACATTATTTGCCTGTAGATCCTTGAAACTCTTCAGTGGTACGCTGAGAGGATGTGTTAGAAAAGATTGCAGAATTGCTGAAAATTGCACCGTGACCAGAAGTCCTCGTATAAAGAACACGGTGTATAACATCTTCAAACTTTTCGTAGAGTTCGGCTGCAGTTTAAAGGAACAACCAAATATACTTCTAAGTATTTTTGTATTCAGGATAATTTTGTCCAATGTTATTGCGTAATCTTGATTCCTCTTTAAATACATTAATTTTGTGGCCAGTTCTAGGATGAGAGACAACACCATCGTAAACAATAGGAAGCGTATGTAAAATGTTAAAGTTAATGAACGATATATAAACTCTTCATAGCTCTGCGGATTTTCCACAGGTACCATAATACACCAGGCCCTTACTTCGTAGGAATGCGACATGATTTTCGAACTGTTGGCATATAGAGCTGGCACCAATGCTGCGGGTATATCAAAACTATCAGTTTTAGCCATATCGAAAATGTTCTGATAGAACACAGGCTTATCGTCTTTAATATACATCGGCCACCACAAGGAACCATTAATCGACTTTGCAAATGTTTCCAAGAAACTCACCAAATAACCTTTGATTCGGGGCAGACCTTTTTGATCGCGATACACCACCGAACGTGGTATCATTTGATCGGGAAAAGTTCTTATTTTATGGCCATGCAAATTCAAGAATTTATTGGGAAAAATTTGAACCGTTTCAGCATCGTGGCTAAAGCTTTTCTTTACCATTTCCACATGAGGAAACATTTCAAAAGCGTAAAACAGCTTTGTTTCATAGTAATTTCCCAACAAAATAACCACGTTAATCATTTTGAATTTGGGACATGCCGCAAACATATGTCTCGCCACAATACCGGCATAAAGGTTCGATAACGATTCCGGAGCCAATAGAATAATTCGGTTTTGCCTTTTATACTCCAAGACCATCGATAAATACTTTCCATATTTCTCCTCATCTCCATAACGCCAAAATATGAAAACAAGAAAGTTTTTGTTTAACTTGATGCATGAATTGCAAAAGGAATGTGGAAATGAATAACTGAGAAGCGTTTTTCCCATATCTTTTTGCAAAACTTCAGCAACCAAAGTATCCTTAATGTTATCCTCGCGTCCCATGAGGACACAGCTGTCAAATCGACTTTCGCGATCCACTTTGTAAAAGAATTGCTTTAATTGGAACTTTATTTCATTGCTTTTCTGCAGTTCCTTCTGCAGATTTTCAGTGAGTTTATTGGGCGCTGCCGTTTGCAGCAATAATAGCAGCAATGCTAATATTTGCAAAAATGTTTGATTTTTCAATTCCATTGTCAAAGGTTGTCGATGAACTGAATTACATTTGTTGGTGGTCAAGAGATATTGTCTATACATCCAGCAGTCGCTTAATCGAAACCATTATGGTCTTAATGCTTTCCAATATAATTCCTTTTAACGTTCCATTTGTACAATTCGTTATTTGACATTTTTGCCTCTGAATTAATAGTGTATGTAGTTTAAAACACTAACACGTTTTTTAATGTAAATAGTTCACTTAAATTTAAGTCACTGCATGATTCTGTGATAAGTTTGCTATGTTAGTCGGTTGGTCTAAAGCAAACCTATATTTTTATACCCTACACCACAAGGTGGTCAGGGTATTATGTCTTTGTGCATTTGTTTGTAACAGGCAAAAGGAAACGATATAGACCCATAGTTCCTTTTGATGATCTGCATAGAATCACATTCTGAGTCGATTTATGCATGTCGTCCGTCCGTCTGTCCATGTATTTTTGTAAACAAAGTACAGTTCGCATTTATTGCCCTATCCAGATGAAATTTTGCACAAATCATTTGTTTGGCCCAAGGACGAACCCTATTGAAATTGGAGATAATCGGTGAAAATTTAGATATAGCTCCCATATATATCTTCGTCCGATTTGCCTTTTATTGTGCACAAAACGTGTAATATCAGTCCGAATAATATGGAATTTTGCACGTACGATTAGATTGGACCTGAAAATAAGTATGCCAAATTTGATCGAAATCGGTTCAGATATAGCTATAGCTCCTATATATATTGTTCATCCGATTTGTTATTTTTGTCCTCCGCAGCCGTAATATGCACTCTGTAACAACAATATTTGGGGAAATATATCAAATACATCTCAGAAATACATTTGCTAAATTTTATCGAGATCGGTTCAGATTTGGAAATAGCTCCCATATATAACTTCGTCCGATTTACCTTTTATTGTACACCAAACTTCTAATATTTGCCCAAATTGGATGAAATTTGTCACTTACGAATTGAGTCTAGAAGCTAGTATGTCAAATTTGGTGAAGATCGGTTCAGATTTAGCAATAGCTCCCATATATACTGTTCATCCGATTTGTCATATTTGTTACCCACAGCCGTAATATGCACTCCGTAACAACGATATTCAAGGAAATATATCAAATACAGCTCAGAAATACCTTTGCCAAATTTTATCGAGATCGGTTCCGATTTGGATATAGCTCCCATATATATTTTTACGATTTCAAATTAATTGTGCACCAAATGGGTAATACAAGTCCGAATTTAAAAGATACAAATGCTTCGGCATATTTAGCCCTTTGAACTTTAAATTATAATAATAATCATAGCGTGTATGATTGAATTTTTCCATAAAAACTTTTAATTGTTATGCGGAGCTCTACTAAATTAGCAAAGTGGTGTAGGGTATCATAAAGTCGGCCCCGACCGACTTTAAGACTTTCTTTACTGGTTTCTTTTCTGGTATCGAGCCGAGTCGACCCGACTTTAACAAATGTTACACTACTATGGATTTTAAAAATCATAAAAGGAATGGTACCTATGTATACGTAGATTTACTGCAATAAAATCTCAAACCGGAAACCATGAATAGTATATATCCGAACATATTGACATACATATTTCCAAGCTGTCTTGTACGAAATTTTGTTTTTATCTATGGTACAATAAAGAGGTAGAACAGCTTCATAAAAATACAGAAATACATTTCTGAGGCTATACCCGCTTCTTGTCAAAATTATTCAAAATTACATTTATTAAATTTGCCAGAAAAAAAAGTTGTTCGTGATGGAATTCAAGCGTGATATTATTATTTCTTTATATTTGGCTGGAACACATTTAAATTTCAATAAATCTTTTGTGTTTGGTACCATCGGTCGTTACCTTGATACTGGTAGCGTAGATCGACGTCAAGGAAGTGGACCGAAAAAAATAGCAACATCAGCAGAAATGGTTCGAAAGTAAAGAAGCGGCTTGATCGAAACCCGCGTCGCAGTGGCCGAAAAATGGAGCTGGACATATCGCAATATTCCATTCGGCATATATTGAAAAATGAGCTCGGGGTAAAGCCATTGAAATTCCAAAAAGTTCAAGGACTTACACCGCAACATAAAGCAAATAGACTCAAAAGAGCTAAAGAGTTGCTTCGCTTGGCCGAAAGTGGTGAACTGCCGAATTTGATTACCACCAGATGCCGATGGTCGCTTTCCGCTCGTAAAAATTGACCGTGGCATCAGAATAAATTCCGAATATTATCGCAAAAATATTCTAAGAAGAATGAATACAAAATGAGTTTCCTTGCTTCATTTCCAGCGCACAATGGCCACCAAAATCTCCGGATACCAATCAGTTGGACTATTGTGCCTGGAGTATTTTGGAAAGCAAAGTTGGTACTAAAAAATGCCAAACTGTCGGTCACCTTAAGCAAGCGCTTCGCCGGGAATAGGCCAAAATACCGCAGAGCAACATTCGGGCAGCGTGCGACTGTTTCATTGTCCACAAGGCCATAATTCGTGCCAAAGGTGACCAAATCGAAAAAAATCTAAACTTATTTTAAAATTTGATGCTATTTCCGATATTTTTGGTTTCATTGTCCCATTGAAGGCCATAATTCGTGCCAAAGGTGACCAAATCGAAAAAAATCTAAACTTATTCTAAAATTTGATGCTATTTCCGATATTTTTTGTTTTCTTTCAATATAATTTAAAAAAAATGTAAAAATGATGGCGTTTGACCTTGTTGCAGTTTTTTATGTCACCCTGTATATCAGAACATATTTCAAAATTTGACAGACTTCCTAAAACTACAAAAATACGGTTCTGAGGCTATGCCCACTTCGTGTCGGAATGTTTCAAAATGACATTTATTATATTATACTTATCAAACTTAGATCGAGCTCGGTGATGGGCAATATCAGTCTACTCCTTCACAGAACATAATTTAATAATAGAATAGGAAACGATCGCCCAATTTTGAACAAGCATAGCTAATCCCAATATTTTTATCTATGTAAGGTGAGGTACACAAATTGAGTACATCGGTATCTCCTCCACAGGAAACGGTCAAAAATGGTCAATATATTAAATATTCGTCTCTTTTATGCCTTATTTTTTATGTGAAATAAGTTTCTCATGGTCTTCAAATTTCCCACATCCCAATTCCTTCTGGCATCTCCCGCACAACCGGTTAAAATTTTGAATAACACGTACCCTCTTGATGCTCATAAAATGCGAAATGAACATCCGATTCTTTTTAAATGTGGAACATTCTAAAATTTCCACAAACACAAGGTCTAGTTTGGGCATGGTATGCATCCAACTACTCCTTCTGGTATCTCCTCACAAAGGGTCAAATTTTTCACACCAGAATTTGCATTATATGAGATTTGAAGAGAAGCGGGTGCCTATTTCGCATTTTTTGAGAAATATAATTATTCAAAATTTTGGGAAGGTGTGACACGATCCATTTCCACAACAGATCTACTATTAATAGAAATATTGTGATATTTCCAGTTTGGAAGGGATTGGATGCTCATGCGTTTTACTAGCTTCATGGCTATTCAAAATGTTGACCCGTTGTGGGGGAGGTACCAGAAGGAGAAGATCGATACACAACAGATCTTGTGTTGGTATATATATTGGAATGTGCTACATTTAAAGAAAATCTGACTCTTATTTCAAATTTTATAAGGGTTACAATTATTCGCAATTTTGACCCTATAAAACAATAAATACATAAAAAATTGACAGAAGTCGGGCACACTCAGAAAAAAAATTGTATTCAGCTGGTAGGTCTACCTTAACTTTTTATTGTACCATGTTTTTACCAGATCTTGCATATAATATAGGATGGGTACATACACTGGTGGCCAAAACTAAAGCAACTTAAATCGCAAAGACAATAAATGTCCTGTAACTTTTACAAAAATAAATATATCGTAATTATTTTGCCAGTTTTAAATGAGGGGTTTAATTCACTTTTAAGAAACTAAAAATAAAAATTCAAAAATAATTTTGAACGAAAAATAATATGTGGAAAACTAAAATGACTTAATTTTTGCTTGGTCAAAACTAAAGCAACTTTTGATTTTTTATTTTAAAATAATTAAATTTTGGCTAGTAGTCGATAGCATAAACATTATTTTTGATAGCAGCTGCACACCTACGAGACATTGAATCTATAACACGCTCAATTTGATCCTTGGGTGTGTTTTCCCAGGCACCCCGAATTCTTTAGAAAATATCGTGCTTATTTATTTCCGAATCCCTATTGATCTTCCTATCTACGATACTCCAAAGGTTTTCTAAGGAGTTTAGGTCAGGTCATTGTGCCGGCCATAACAAAACATGAATTTTTGACTCCCGCAACTAATATTTGACAAGTTTTGATACAAGTTTGGGATCATTGTCATGCTGAAACACCCAAATCAGCCGAATATTTTTTTTGTTACTACTGATCCAGTTTCAAAAAACCGACTTAGTATACAGAAATAATTATGAAATCACATAAATATTTATGAAATATTTCTCGGAAATCATTTGCTGATAATTTGCTATTTTATTCAGGTACTGTATTTGCATTTAGCCATTTTTAAAGTATTTTTGGGCAGTACTTAAAAAACGAACTGAAAAACACATACTGTTGTAAAAAACTTCTCAAAAAGGATTTATGACAAGCGAAATTGTTGAAGGAAGCAAAAAGCGATAAATATCACAGTAAAAACAACTAAAATTGCAGCGGTTATATGAATGTACAACAGAGTTGCTTTTGTTTTGTTCAAGCCAAAATCGGGTTAATTGACTTTACCAAACATTATTTTTTATATAAAAATGAATTTTGGTTTTATGTTTTAGGTTTTAAAAAAGTGAATAAAGTACCTAATTTAAAACAAGAAAAACTTTTTCATTTTCTTAATTTTTGAAAAGTTACAGGGCATTCATTCTCCTTGTAATTTCGGTTGCTTTAGTTTTGGCCACCAGTGTATATATGCAATCAATGGGTATATCTCAGCCTATTAGAACCAAACTCTTTATTGCTTTCGCCGGATATAAATGTACGTCGGCAAACTCTTTGTATTTTCTTTTTATTTGGTTTTTATTCAAACCTACTCACTCTGTGCCGCCTTTACGCATCACTTGGTATATTAAAATTGAGTCATCTTAGTTTTCATCACATCAACCCACCTTCATTAGCGAACAAAACCAATGTCGGACAGCGCCGATTTCTGTTATCCTACACCACTAAACATATTTAGAAGAACATAATTTTTACCGAATTTTTCATATACGCACGAAATACGAATGTGACAAATTCATCGTATTTCGGATGATATTATACATTTAGTGCATAATGAACTTGAAATCCGACGGGAATATATATGTAAGTTATATCCTAAAGCAATCTCAGAACCAATCTCAGCAGAATTTGGCCAATGTGTTTCAAGGCTGTATATAACATCTTGTGTGGAATATGTAGTAGTGCTTATTTCGGTAAGGCTGATTTACAATATTTAACTTGTTTTTTTTGTTTTCTTTTTTATTTGAATTTATTGATGATTTTTGGGCGTTATTAATTGATTTTAACGCATTTTAATTTTATAGAACTTGACATCGAACACATACATATGTATTATATTTTATAATTTTTTAAGCAACATTAAAACAGACATTTTTTTTAAGAAAATTTAAAACATAATTGTCTAAATCCGCAATATTAAGTTTACTTCTTGAGTCCACATTCAATTTTACAATAAATTTTCGAACAAACTATTTCAGCTATAAGCAAAATAAATGCAAAGATATAACATTTAAGCATAATTTCGAAAATGAAGTTGAATTCTTCAGGGCCCATTGTGCGATGTTCAATTTCCAGTATCGGATTGGGTATATTTTTGATTTTGCCAATCTTTTTCAGCTCAATGTAGCTCAAGCGCATCCAATATTCTGGAAGGCCCAACTCGTTAGCACGAATTATGAATTTATTCAGGGGCTGTAGATAAAGGGAGTTCTGTGGCAGAACAAAGCCCAAATTTCCCATATTGTTGAGACACATGCTACTCAAACGAAATAGGGGCTTTGGCAGTGAACTCTGTTGGGTGCGGTAGATGTACCACTGCGAATGGTGTACTGGATAGGCATACGAAGTGTTGAATGACGAATGCAGCTCCCTGTACTTGTAGTAGTCCTCAAAAATTTCCAGCCCCGGAAGAAATCGTTTGTAATTTAAGCTACGACTGTTCTTGATAAAATCCAAATCATTTTTAAAAATTACAATTTTCAAATTATTGGCCTGCAGATCCTTCAAGTTCTTAACTGGTACGATGAGAGGATGTGTTAGAAAAGATTGTAGAATTGCAGAAAATTGCACTGTGATCAGAAGTCCCCTTATGAATAGTATGGTGTATAATATCTTCAAACTTTTCGTAGAGTTCGGCTGCAGCTTAAAAGAACAACCAAATATACCTCTAAATATTTTGGTATTCAGAATAATTTTGTCCAGTGTTATTTCGTAATCCTGATTTAATTTCGAATACATTATCTTTGTCGAGAATTCCAAGATAAGAGACAACACCATCATGGACAATACGAAACGTAGAAAAAATAAGGGATTTAATGAACGATATATAAACTCTTTGTAGCTATGGGGTTTTTCCACGGGTACCATAATACACCAGGGCCTTTCCTCATACGAACGCGACATGATTTTTGAACTGTTGCCATAGAGAGCTGGTACCAATGCTGTGGGTATATCAAAGCGATCTGCTTTTGCCATATCGAAAATGTTTTGATAGAACACAGGTTTATCGTCCTGAAGATTTAAAGGCCACCACAGGGTACCATTGATGGATTTTGCAAACGTTTCCAAAAAACTCACCACATAACCTTTCATTTTAGGGAGACCATATTGGTCGCGATATACCACCGAACGTGGTATCATTTGGTCGGGGTAGGTTCTTATTCTGTGACCATGCAAGTTTGACATTTTATTCGGAAACACTTCGACCTCTGTCGCATCGTGACCAAAGCTTCTATTCACCAGTGTAAATTGTGGATACAATTCAAAGGCAAAGAAAGCCATTGTTTCATAGAAATTACCCAACAAAATAATAACGTTAAGCAAGTTATTTTGTACACATTTCTCAAACATATAACGCGAAACAATGTCAGCAAAAAGCGCAGATAAATGAACCGGAGCCAATAGTATAATTCGATTAGACCTTTTGTATTCCAGAAACTGTGACAATAGCCTGCTATATGTATCCTCGTCACCATAGCGCCAAAATATGAATAATATAAAATTTTGGTTGAGCTTAAGACATGAACTGCAGAACGTACGTGTAAATGTTTGAACTAGTAGAGTTTTTCCCATATCTTCCTGCAAAACTTCAGCAACCAAAGTATCCCTGATGTTATCCTCGCGTCCGAGCAGCAAACAACTATCAAATCGGCTCTCTTGATCCACTTTGTTAAATAGTCGTTTCAGTTGGTATTTAATTTCATCGTTTGTCTGTTGCTCCTTTTGCAAATCTTCAATAAATCCGTTGGGTGCTATGTTTTTGACAAATAATGACGAAAATGCCAGTATTTCAAGAATTAGTAGATTTTTAAAGTTCATTGTCAAACTCTGTCGATGAACTGCTAATAAAATTGGAAAAGTAATTTTATATGTGGGTAGCGAAGAATAATTCTTCTATAATGTTTTAATGGATACTATTATGGTTTTAATATTTTCCAATATATTTCCTTTTAACTTTGCATTTGTGGATTTCATCATTTTGTTATACACCATTTGATGGTAAGTTTATGTAGTTTGTCATTTTTATTGAATATTGAAAAAATAATGCGACATAGTATGACTCGAGTTTTTAGTGCCAAAAGATCCATTAGGGGCTTAATAGAAACTATAAAATCCCTAATGGATCATTTGGAATGCAAAGAGCCGTATTTGTGAACCCTCCCTTTTCTGTGCAATAAATCGGATACTTGTTGTATTAGTTACAAAATTACAATCTACTCATTTTGACAATGAATTCTAATTGTGAAAAGTCTTATTAAAACTAATAAAAATCTTAATTATTATTTACAATTTTGAGTATTTTTGGGAACTCTGGCGGAGGTTTGCCACTTAATCTAATAGTGTCATGAATATTTTCGCTGCTTAATGAAAATGTATTTTGAGAGTATTAATCAATTATGGGGTAGGTACTAGAATATGGGATCTATTATTTTCAATTTTACCGCCTGGAGTTATGGACATTTTTAAGTATGAATTAAAATATTTTAAATGGCTATAACTCCTTAAATATTCAATTTTAAAAAAATCGGATTTTAATATTAAAGTCCCAGTCCGCGTTGCCGGGCCGTAGTTTAAGTGTTAATGCATATTTTTAAAATCATAATAGCTCGCAGATCTTATTCGTAAAAGTGGCACAATCTTTATTATAAATAACTGTTCGACTAAATAAAAAAAATATAAAATCATAAAAAACCAGTAAAGAAAGTTTTAAAGACTGGCGGGCCTACTTTATGATACCCTACACCACTTTGCTAATTTAGTAGAGCTCCACATAACAAGTAAAAGTTTTTATGGGAGAATTCAATCATACACCCTATGATTATAATTATAATTTAAAATTTAAAGGACTAAATACGCCGAAGCATTTGTATCTTTTAAATTCGGACTTGTATTGCCCATTTGGTGAAAAATTAATTCTAAATCAGATAAAGATATATATGGGAGCTAAATCCAAATCTGAACCGATCTCGATAAAATTTGGCAAAGATATTTCTGAGCTGTATTTGATATATTTCCCTGAATATCGTTAATATCATATTTCCCTGAATATCGTTAATATCAATATGAATATAATATTACGGCTGCGGAGGACAAAAATAACAAATCGGATGAACAATATATATGGGAGCTACAGCTATATCTGAACCGATCTTCAAATATCTGAACCGATCTCCAAATTTTGCATACTACCTTCTAGACTCAATTCGGTCGTATGTGCCAAATTCCATCTCATTTGGGCAAATATTAGACGTTTGGTGCACAATAAAAGGTAAATCGGACGAAGTTATATATGGGAGCTATATCCAAATCTGAACCGATCTCGATAAAATTTAGCAATAGTATTTCTGAGCTGCATTTGATATATTTCCCCAAATATTGTTGTTACAGAGTGCATATTACGGCTGCGGAGGACAAAAATAACAAATCGGATGAACAATATATATGGGAGCTATAGCTATATCTGAACCGATTTCCATCAAATTTGGCATGGTTATTTTTAGGCCTAATTTGGTTGCATGTGCAAAATTCCATACTATTCGGGCTGATATTACACGTTTGGTGCACACAAAAAGCAAATCGGACGAAGATATATATGGGAGCTATATCTAAATTTTTACCGATTATCTCCTATTTCAATAGGGTTCGTCCTTGGGCCAAACAAATGACTTGTGCAAAATTTCATGTGGATAGGGCAGTAAATGCGAACTGTACTTTGTTTACAAAAATACATGGACAGACAGACGGACGGACGGACGGACGGACAGACGGACGGACGGACATGCATAAATCGACTCAGAATGTGATTCTATGCAGAACATCAAAAGGAACTATGGGTCTATCTCGTTTCCTTTTGCCTGTTACAAACAAATGCACAAAGACATAATACCCTGACCACCTTGTGGTGTAGGGTATAACAAGTACTCTGAATACCCTCCACCATTTGGAACGAGTTTGGAAATTTTCAAAACAAAATAAAATCCGTTAAAAATTCTGTTAAAATCTTAAAAATAACGACGACGACGTGGACCTGCATAGGCAACTTTTGTCATAACCAATTACAATATGCAAATGCGAAAGCAAACAAAATAAAGAAAAAATATTAAGTTCGGCCGGACCAAACTTTTAATACCCTCCACCTTAGGGTAAAGGAAACATTAGAACCCATTATGACCCACATATTCCAACTTTTAGAAAAATTCATTGGAAAATGTGCCAAAAACCAGCAAAATACCGAATATCGGGAAATACGGCTATACGGGTTATACAAAAACGTGGACCTATATATACAGTGTTTCGCCAAAGAGCTGGAACCCATTGTGACCAACAAATACCAATTTTTAGACAAATCCGTGAAAAAAATTGGAAAAATAATCAAAATACCGAATATCGGGAGGTACCTGAATATATACATTATGGGGTCTACGACGAATATTTAAGGACGTTACAAACGGAATGACAAAGTTAATATACCCTCCTTTCCAAGGTGGAGGGTATAAAAATCGTGAATAATTTAACTAAAATCATCAATATAGGGGGCTATATCACTACGAACTTCAAATATCAAAATTGAATAATGTTGCTAAAATCATCAAAACAACGAATATCGGGAGGTACCGTTATATGGGGGCTATACGAAGACGGGGACTTGCATAGACAATAATGTCGCTAAAAACATCAAAATACCGAACATCGGGAGGTACCGTTATATGGGTGCTATACCAAAACGTGGACCTACATGGCTTATTTTCAATACCAAAAGTCCATACATTTGAGTAAAATTTTATCAATATACTTCATTTCGTTCGGAAGCTAGAGTGATTTCCATAGACGGATAGACGAACGGACATCGCTAAATCGACATAGAATTTTATGTATATCACGAATATACACCAAACGGAATGACAAACTTAATGGAGGGTATAATAAACACCCATTGCAAAAATGTCAATACATTTTCACGTACCGGTCGATTTAAAGCGTTTTAAAAAACCTGGTCCTATTTCTCAGCCATATGCTTGAATTTAAGCGTTAAAAACCAATCTATTGAAAAATTATATATCAACTGTAAGAGCATTTAAGAGCTCAACTCAATTTTTAGTCCGATGAGCTGCAATTTGTAATTTGCAATATTTAGAAGATCGTGCTAAGTGGTATTTACTTTTGAGGGCAGAATGATTTCAGAATAGTCAAAGTTAATTTCTCTTTTACACCTATTACCATAACACAACAAATTGAGCGTTAGAGTGCCGATAAAGTCTATAATTTTGATCATAGTAAAATTCAATAACAAATACTCAATGTTCGTCTGTTTGTCCTTCAATCGCTCCAAATTACTATATATCGGTGGACCTGTAAAATACTGTTATATGGAGACTATACCAAAAAAAATGTTCTTATTTTCAGTAGATGATTCTCTACTCCCAATGAATGAAGATTTGTCTGAAAATTGGTATTTATGGGTCATAATGGGTCCTAGTTCGGGCAACGAAACATTGTATGTATAGGTCCACGCTTTGGTATAGCCTCCATATAACGGTATCTTCCGATATTCGGTATTTTGATGGTTTTTGTCACATTTTATCACGGATTTGTCTAAAAATTGGAATTTGTTGGTCATAATGAGTTCTATCCTCGTTGGCGAAATGTTGTATGTATAGGTCCACGCTTTTGTATTGCTCTATATAGCGGTACCTCCCGATATTCGGTATTTTGATGATTTTTGCCACATTTGCCCACGAATATGTCTAAAAATTGGTATTTGTGGGTCATAATTGGTTCTAGTGTTTCCATTACCCTAAGGTGGAGGGTATTAAAAGTTGTTGTTAATAAAAATCGACTATATGGGTCCACGTTTTGGTATAGCTCCCATTAAACTGTACCGACATATTTAAGGTTTTTGGGTGTTTTAGTCACAATTTTACCCCGAATTTGCTCTTAATTGGCAGTATGTGTTCCCATTATCTAAGAAATATCCTTGCATAGAACTTTCAATATAGGTCTATGTTTTTATGTTTTCCCCATACAACTGTACCTCCCTATATTCAGTATTTTTGATGGTTTTAGCAACATTATTCACACGAAATGTTTCACATTTCGTATTGAAAGTTCGTAATGGGTTATACAGCCTGAGTTCGAAAATTGCCAATGCTGGTTCACGCCTTCGGATAGACCCCATATATAATATTCGGTATTTCCGATGATTCACTGGAATTGTATTTCGTGTTTGAAAATCCTCTTGAGTATTTTATCCTATGAAAGAAAATTTGTATGTGCAGGTCCAGGTCTTCTTATAGCTCCCATATAATGTTTCATTGCTATATTCGCTATTTTTATACCATCCACCTTGGACAGAAGGGTATATTAACTTTGTCATTCCGTTTGTAACATCCTTAAATATTCGTCGTAGACCCCATAAATGGTACCTCTCGATATTCGGTATTTTGGTGATTTTTGACACATTTTTTCACGAATTTTGTATATCATAATGGGTCTCTCGTTTGTGTGGGAAGTCATTGAAATTATAGGTCTACGTTTTGGTATAGCACCCATATAATGGTACCTCCCGATATTCGGTAATTTTATGATTTTTTGCCACATTTTTTTCAGACAAAGAAAATTGGTATTTCTAGGTCATAATGGGTTCTAGCTCCTTTGGCGAAACCTTGCATGTGTAGGTCCAGGATTTGGTATAGCCCCCATATAACAGCACCTCCCGATATTCGGCATTTTAATGGTTTTTGCCACATTTCTTCTAATGTTTCCTTTACCCTAAGGTGGGGGGTATTAAAAGTTTGGCCCGGCCGAACTTAATGTTTTTTTTTACTTGTTATGATTTTATTTGTATTTTTCAACGCATTTCTTTTTTTAAATTTTCAAATCCCTTTAAAATGTTGGCGGTATTCAAAGTTCGGTCCAGCCGAACTTATAGATTTTCACTTCTTAGTACTCAAAATGCACAATTTTTTCAGTTTGTCAAACGTATGGAATACCAAATATAACCAACAATAATCACAAATTAAAATATCACAGTATTAGTATTATTTAGTACTTTTCGTACAATCATAGCGCAGAATTCCAAAATCACCTACATATCTCAATTTCAGATACCAACAGAGATCTCAATAACAAATTTTAAGATTCCTTTCCTCACCTCCCTCATTCAGTATTTAGTATTTTTTCAACAAATATAGAATTTAAACCACCGCCAGTATCAAATTTTAGAATAAGTGTAGATTTGTTCGAAATGGTCACCTTTGGCACGAATTATGGCCTTCAAACGGCCAATGAAACCGTCACGCGCTGCCCGAATGTTGCTCTGCAGTATTTTGGCCCATTCCCGGCAAAGTGTTTGCTTGAGGTGATCGACACTTTGGTATTTTTTAGTGCCAACCTTGCTTTCCAAAATACTCCAGACACAATAATCCAACGGATTGGTATCCGGAGATTTTGGTGGCCATTGTGCGCTGGAAATGAAGCGAGGAACCTCATTTTGTAACCTTTTGTAACCATTCTTGGGTAGCGCATGATGAGTGCGATGGTGCTGAGTCCTGTTGAAATGTCCACGGTCTGCGTCCAAAATGTTTGCGTTCCCAAGGCTTTAATACATCGGAGAAAACCAAATTCGGCAGTTCACCACTTTCGGCCAAAGAAATCACACTATGACGCTTGAATTCCATCACAAATAACTTTTTTTCTGGAAAATTCTCACCAAAATTTTTTTTGAACACTTGTTAACAATATAATGAGTTTGGACGAGTGGCTTAGAAATAACAGTAGTCTGAAGTTGGTAGCAGTTTTTTTATCTCACCCTGTATGTACATACCAAAATCTACTGTTTGGTACATCGAGTTTGCAGATGGAGTTTACCATATTCAAAAATATTTATACAAATAGTGAGTTATTAGAAAGAATAGAGTATCGCAGTTGGCTGCGACTTACCACATCGTAATATTTATATCAGACATAGGTCAAGTTCAAAAAGCGACAATTGCTCCCAACTCCTTCTGACACTTCCCCTTTAATGGGTCAATATTTTCAAGAGTCAAAACTCTTGCGAAATTTGATATAATTTGTAAATTTAATTTACCTAACCACTAAATTTAAGTTATAGATGGTACAACTCGGTCCATTCCTGGTATCACCCTCATAAAGACTTAAATTAAAAAATCGAGTATCTCATTTTAAAATGTCAGCAATTACACAAAATTATCTTAGAATAAAATAAAAAAAAGAAATCTTAAAATGTAAAATTAATTTTTTCGAAGTAATTCGTTTCATCATTTTATGGTTCTACGAAGTCTGATAACTACTTATTGGGAAAAATAAATCTACCCATAAGGAGAATTTAATTTGTACCTACTAACATAGAGAAATAAATTTATAGACTAAAAAGTTATAAAATTTACTCCTTCCGGCAGATGTCACTACAATTGATCTTGGGCCAGTAAAGTCACTCAGGGCTAGTGAAGTCACTCGACTTCGGAAACAATTTATTAATTTTTTCGCTATTTAAGTTCTGTATTTTTATACCCTCCACCATACTACTAGGGTATATTAATTTTGTCATTCCGTTTGTAACTCCTCGAAATACTCATGTCAAACCCAACAAGGTATATATATTCATGATCAGCGTAAAATTCTAAGACGATTTAGCCATGTCCGTCTGTCTGTTGTAATCACGCTATCTTTCGAACAAATTGAGATAGAAGGCTAAGATTTTGCACACATGTATATTTTGCCAGTAGGCAGGTTAAGTTCGTAAATGGGCCATGTAGGTCCAAGTTATCATATAGCCCCCATATAACGGTACCCCCTGTATTCGGTATTTTGATGATTTTAGCGACATTATTCACCGGAATTGTTTCAAATTTGGCATTTGAAGTTCGTAGTGGATACTACAGCCTAAGACAGAAAATTATCTGTGCAGGTCCACGTCTTCGTGTAGCCCCCATATAACGGTACCCCCTGTATTCGGTATTTTGATGATTTTAGCGACATTGTTTGCCGGAATTGTTTCAAATTTGGTATTTGTAATGGATACTACATCCTAAGTCAAACAAGTAAAAAAGCTGTAAGTTCGGCCGGGCCGAACTTTTAATACCCTCCACCATTTGGTACAAATTTGGCAATTTCCAAAAAAAAAACCGTTAAAAATTCAGTTAAAATCTTAAAAATACCGAATGCTTATACGACGACGTGGGCCTGCATAGGCAACTTTTGTCATAAATTATTACAATATTTAAATGCGAAACTTGAAGAAAAATCTGTTTATAATGTAGCTAAAATCGTCAAAATACCGAATATGGGGGGTACCGTTATATGGGGGCTATACGAAGACGTGGGCCTGCACAGACAATTTTCTGGCATGGGCTGAAGTATCCATTACGAACTTCACATGCGAAATTTGAAACAATCCCTGTAAATAATGTCGCTAAAATCATTAAAATACCGAATATCGGGGGGTACCGTTATATGGGGGCTATATGAAGACGTGGACCTACATGGCTCATTTTTTGACTTTAGATGAAGTATCCATTACGAACTTCAAATACCAAATTTGAAACGATTCCGATAAACAATGTCGCTAAAATCATCAAAATACCGAATATCGGGGGGTACCGTTATGTGGGGGCTATATGAAGACGTGGACCTGCACAGATAATTTTCTGTCTTAAGCTGTAGTATCCATTACGAACTTCAAATACCAAAATTGAAATAATTCCGGTGAATAATGTCGCTAAAATCATCAAAATACCGAATATCGGGAGGTACCGTTATATGGGGGCTATATGATAACTTGGACCTACATGGCCCATTTACGAACTTAACCTGCCTACTGGGAAAATATACATGTGTGCAAAATTTTAGCCTTCTATCTCAATTTGTTCGAAAGATAGCGTGATTACAACAGACAGACAGACAAACAGACAGACAGACGGACAGACAGACAGACAGACACACAGACAGACAGACGGACATGGCTAAATCGTCTTAGAATTTTACGCTGATCAAGAATATATATACTTTGTTGGGTCTGACATGAATATTTCGAGGAGTTACAAACGGAATGACAAAATTAATATACCCTCCATAGTATGGTGGAGGGTATAAAAATGAGCCATGTAGGTCCACGTCTTCATATAGCCCCCATATAACGGTACCCCCGATATTCGGTATTTTGATGATTTTAGCAACATTATTTAACGGGATGGTTTCAAATTTCGCATGTGAAGTTCGTAATGGATACTTCAGCCCATGCCAGAAAATTGTCTGTGCAGGTACACGGTAACGGTACCCCCATATTCGGTATTTTGATGATTCTAGCTACATTATAAACAGATTTTTCTTCAAGTTTCGCATTTAAAATTTGTAATAACTTATGACAAAAGTTGCCTATGCAGGTTCACGTCGTCGTATAAGCATTCGGAATTTTAAGATTTTAACAGAATTTTTAACGGATTTTACTTTTTTTTTGGAAATTGCCAAATTTGTACCAAATGGTGGAGGGTATTAAAAGTTCGGCCCGGCCGAACTTGCAGCTTTTTTACTTGTTATATTTCACGACATAGTTGGGTAATGTAAATGTAAACAAAGTCACTGTTCATTATTAATTGATAAATCATAAAAATATTCAATATTTTGTATTTTGGGAGAATTGCGTGAATAGTCTTATGCTCTCTCACAGCATGAATGACATCTATTTAGGCACTTTTTTCGAAGACAACAGATGAGACAACTTTTTAGTCTATGCATTTATTTGTCTATGCTACTAATGTATATTTTTTTCAGAATCAAACATACCCCTTTGATATATAATTAAATATAAAATATCATAGTTAGGAAAAAGCTGCGATTTGTTAGTTTTCTTCAAGGGACTCGAAGCTTAACTTGAACTTATAAGACGTCTTAAAGTCTCTCTACATTGTTATTATTTCATCCATGGCGATTTATTATTAAACTATTATTCACTAAAAGCCATTCCAGTTCACTTTTTCCCCTGACAAATTAAAAGTATAAAATAGCTTAGCTAGCTTAGCATTTTTCACTTGCTTTAATTTCATTTAATTATCAAGAGTTTCCTTCCTGCTGGTTCGTTCTCTCTGGCGTCGGCTGTTTATTAAAGCGTCAGGTTTTTTTTGTTGAATTTTACCTTATTGTCGTTGTCATAAATTTCCTCGTGTTATCGTGGTAATTGGGGTTTGGGAAAACCTTTTGCATGGATATTGTGTCCCCTTTTTCGGTCGCTCTTAATTTCTAGATTCACAATGGAATTAAAAAGGATTTCCGGTTAGAGATAAGTTCAAATTATTACACCTGCGTCAACAACTTTTTCTCGCTTCACAGTATGCCGACACTTTTCGTCTTTGTTTGTTTTAAACTGGAACTTTTGTTTTATACCTTATCTGGAATGCTTGATAGGGAAATTAAACAAAAACTTTTTGGCCGTTTCTTTTGTTCCCTTTTGTTGTTTTTTGTTAGTGTGGGTGTAATCATAAAGGACATCTTTATGTTTGGTTTATTTATGTGTTTGTGTAAAAAAAAAACATTTTAAGGCTGTGTTTTTGTAGACCATCAAATGAATTGTCTGAAATGATGTCATCTGAGAATTCCACAGCTTTAGTGAAATTTTGTTGACATTAAAAATAAGGAATATAAAAAAATGAAGAGTTTATAGCTTTGTTTTCTAAATTTAGGGAATATTCAAGGTGCCTTTTGGTTAAATAAATTTGAAATACAATTATTATTCAATTATTTTATTCAAACATACGATGTAGCGTAATATTTTTACCAAATTTGAACAAAATTCGGAGATGGGCACTATCGGCCCTTCTCTTTCTGATACCTTGCCCTGATACCTTGTATTGAAAAAAACGGGCTGCTTGACTGACTGAAAATCAATCCCTAGACCAAACAGCTGAAGCTAAAATCGTGAAATTTGGCTGTGGAAACCCGTAATGAAATACAATGTAATGGGCAAAGGAATGAGAGAATGAGAGTCATTAATGGAATGCTGGATATATGTACCAAAGGGCTTGTTAATTCGAATCTTGAGGTTATGAAAAGTTCTAAAATGCTACCAAACTTATAAAATGGCTAATTACTTAAAATTTGCTATGGGAATCATGGTTGGAAAACAAGTTGGATATATGAAGGTTAAATGTGTACTAAGTGTGCGAAATGTTCTAAATAGTACTAACTTTTGAACAGTCTGTGTTTTAGCGAATGTCTTTGAAATATGTATTATAAATGTACGAAAAGTACAGAATGGTACTATATTTGGTATTAGTAAAGGGTTAGAGATAATTTTCCGAAATTTGATATTTAGTACAAAAAAAACTAAATTTTGTATTGGTTGAAGGAATAGTGATAAAATCCTGAAATTTCATATTCAGATTACCGACGGTATCTGTATTTGCGATTTACACGAAATTTACTATGTGGTAATAAATTTGGAATTGGGTAAAGGGATAGGGCTGGAATCCTAAAATTTTGTATTGAGGTCGCTGTTAGTATCTGGAATTGAGATTCGTGGGGTGGTTTGGAATTGAGTCCTATATATGTAGAAGAGTGGTTCTAGAATTGGGTATTGGGTGCAAGGATAGGGCTGGAATCTTGAAATTGTGTATTGGGGTCACTGTTGGTATCTGGAATTGATATTTAGGGGTGGTTTGGAAATACGTCATATATTTATAGGAAACTTTTGGTATTGGGTGGAGGGTTAGAAAAAAAAAATTCAGAAATATTATATTTAAATTACTTACTTTATCCTTGTTTGAGATTTGGCGGTGGCTTAGAAATGCGTCCTTTATTTGTTAAAAAAAAAGTACTAAATTCAGTATTGGGCGAAGGCATAGAGCAGGAATCCCGAAATTTGATCTTGTGATCTCTGTTTGTATCTGGCAGTGAAATTAGGAGGTAGTTTTGGAAATGCGTTCCATATTTGTACGAAAAGTACTAAGTGGTAATAAACTTAGTATTGGTTGAAGGGATAGAGATAAAGATGTTAAATTTGATATTTAGATTACTTATGGTATCCGTGTTTGAGATTTGGAGGTGATTTCGGAAGTGTATGTTATAATTGTTAGAAAAGTACTCAGTGGTACTAAATTGAATTTTGATGTTAAAGTCTCTGTTGGTATCTGGTGTTGATATCTGATGGTAGTGTTACAAATGCGTACTAAAATGTTCGAAAAGTACTAAATAGTACTAAACTTGGTAATGGATGAAGGGTTTGAGCTTAAATTTGATACTGAGGTCTCTGTTGGTATCTGGAATTGAGATATTGAGGTGGTATTAGAAATGCGTACTTTAAATGTTCGAAATTAGTGTTGGTGTTGAGATGATGTAGATGATGTAGATTTGTTTTGGATATGCGTACTAAATGTTATTAATTTTGGTATTTGGTGACTGGATTGAGCTGAAGTTATGAAATTTTATATTGAGGTCACTGTTGGTTTCTAGGTTTTACATATGGATACATTGAAATAGTTTTGGACGGAAAAATTGGAAGTGATCCATCGTGCGGTGATTCTACAAATATCTTCTTTGGTAAACTTAAAAATGGAAAGACTTTCAAGATTTTTGCGTGTAAACAGCAAACGTTTTCTTATTATTCTTTCCGAAAAAGAAAAAAAAATCTTATATACCTATATAAAAGAAAGTTGTGTTAGTTACTACGCTTATAACTTAGGAACAGCTGAACTGATTTTAATGATTCATACAAATTTGGAATTGTCTCCTATCCGAAAAGGATAATATCTAAAAAAATCGCGTAAAATGTGATATATTAACATTTTCATTTTGACTTTTGAAATGTACAATAGCAATATTTTTTTTTTGCATGATTTCTTTCCATTCTGACTTACTGTTTTTCTAATGTATATTTGTGGTGTTTTTTATATTTTATTTTTGAATTCGAATATTAATACCAATTTATTTAATTGACTTGATTTCTTGAGAACTGAAATTGACGGCGGGTTACATGGAAGTGTAGTAGCGAATTATGTGGTGGCGAAACGGAATAGATGATATCGAAATAATTTAACGCGATCAGACCAAAGTTAAAAGATACGTACTTTTTCAAAATCGCTAAAAAATCACGAAAAAGAGATCTATTGCAAAAATTTTCAAATCGGGAAAATATATAAAAAATATATATAAAAAGTAAGTACTATTGACAAATTTTTTAAGGATCTTTAAACAGTTGCTGTAAAAAATCAGCGAACAAGTTGAAGATTTTTTCAATTTGTTATTCTTATTTTGTCAATTTTTTTTTGTCAATTTGTATTATCATATTGAATTCAGTGGATTTTTTGTGAACAAAATAAAGTATAATTTTTTACTATATACAATTTTCACCAAAAAAATGAAATAAGTGCGAAATACGATGTTAACTGACATTTACCTTACAACTCCAGGGCCTACATCGTGCTTCAGCTGGAAGATGCGCACACATTTAAACCTTTAAACTAGTAAAGAAAGTCTTAAAGTCGGCCGGGGCCGACTTTATGATACCCTACACCACTTTGCTAATTTAGTAGAGCTACACATAACAATTAACAGTTTTTTTGGGAGAATTCAATCATACACGCTATGATTATAATTATAATTGAAAGTTCAAAGAACTAAATATGCCGAAGCATTTGTATCTTTTAAATTCGGACTTGTATTGCCCATTTGATGCACAATTAATTTGAAATCGGATAAAATTTGGCAAAGATATTTCTGAGCTGTATTTGATATATTTCCCTGAATATCGTGGGTATGCACTCACCAAATGAACCGATCTCGATAAAATTTAGCAAATGTATTTCTGAGCTGTATTTGATATATTTCCCCAAATATTGTTGTTACAGGGTGCATATTACGGCTGCGGAGGACAAAAATAGCAAATCGGATGAACAATATATATGGGAGCTATAGCTATATCTGAACCGATTTCGATCAAATTTGGCATACTTATTTTCAGGTCCAATCTGATCGTACATGCAAAATTCCATACAATTCGGACTGATGTTACACGTTTGGTGCACAATAAAAGGCAAATCGGACGAATATATATATGGGAGCTATATCTACATTTTGACCGATTATCTCCAATTTCAATAGGGTTCGTCCTTGGGCCAAACAAATGATTTGTGCAAAATTTCATCTGGATAGGGCAATAAATGCGAACTGTACTTTGTTTACAAAAATACATGGACAGACGGACAGACGGACGGACGGACATGCATAAATCGACTCAGAATGTGATTCTATGCAGATCATCAAAAGGAACTATGGGTCTATCTCGTTTCCTTTTGCCTGTTACAAACAAATGCACAAAGACATAATACCCTGACCACCTTGTGGTGTAGGGTATAAACATTGGGCTCATTTCAAAGCGTGGACCTACTTCTTTCATGTGACAATAATCCGTCCAATGAGATCTCAAAATGCAATTTTTTTTCTTTTTGGGTGTACAATCAATAAAATTCAAAATATAAAGGGTGCCAAATAGTAGAGCGAATTGGACTTTTAGCAAGAAAAGTTTTTCTATCCTTCCAGAAATTCTTCCCGAACATTTAAGATACGTTAAATCGCTTTTGCAGGTCATGATATCGATCATATATAACCATCGTATGATTTAAGCTATTTTTGGGGTGTTCGCCACTTTCTTCTATTTTTGGCCCTTATTAGGCATCTTTGTTTCTAAGGGGTTAGAGAACCTCTTCGCATAAAATTTTCGGAGTAGGGCCCATATTGGTCTTGACCACATTCATCAATTGATTTGGCTAAAAAATTGTATTTATGCTACCCTGAGGTAAGGAACCATCATACAGATAATTGCCACTTTCACATCTAATGTGTGGTCAGAAAAGAAAATTTTGTATTCTATTGACTATTTGTAACCACCAAGTGAATATTGGTTGGGAACGTAGATTTGGGATGTACTCTATATGAAATAAATTGTGGAAACATGAACAAATTACAAATATAAGAAAGTAGCACGGGACTGAATATTTGTTGAATCGTCATTGAATTATACTATGATGAAAAATATGGACTTTATGGGGTCTCCAACTTACAATTTAAATGGCAAATAAAATTAATTCCCATCTTACGGTAATGGGTGTAAAAAACTATATTTTTGATTTGGCCTCTATTTGTCATATTAGATTGTAAGGGGTAGTAGAAAGTTTTCAATGTAGGTCGATGTTTCGGAGTAGTGCCCATATAAAGGTACCTCCTGATTTTACGATATTTCAAAGGATTTGGCTGAAAATGTATATTTGGGTGGAAATCTTTGAGTGGGAAAATTTTGATCCCTTACATGGGGATAAGATTGATATATACTTTTTAATGGATTTGTATAGCACATCCACACATTTGAAGTCCACGGTTTAAATATTGAAGCCCACGGCTTAAATATGGGTACAAGTATGTTAAAACACTTTTAATCGGCCAGTACGAGAACACTTATATTAGTCATATCTGTGAATAATTATGCTTTGACAAATATGCATAATAGACAAAAATTACAGGCCAGCAACGCGGACCGGGTCAGCTAGTACAAAAAAAAAATGATTTAAAAAGTTTGTCAAACTGGACAAATTGTGAATTTTGAGTTCTAAAACCAGTAAAGAAAGTCCTAAAGTCGGGCGGGCCGACTTCATGATACCCTACACCACTTTGCTAATTTAGTAGAGCTCCACATAACAATTAAAAGTTTTTATGGGAGAATTCCATCATACACGCCATGATTATAATTATAATTTAAAGTTCAAAGGACTAAATGTGCCGAAGCATTTGCATCTGTTAAATTCGGACTTGTATTGTCCATTTGGTGCAAAATTAATTTGAAATCAGATACAAATATATATGGGAGCTATATCCAAATCTGAACCGATCTCGATAAAATTTAGCAAAGGTATTTCTGAGCTGCATTTGATATATTTCCTCAAATATTGTTGTTACAGAGTGCATATTACGGCTGCGGAGGACAAAAATAACAAATAGGATAAACAATATATATGGGAGCTATAGCTATATCTGAACCGATTTCGATCAAATTTGACATTCTTATTTTCAGGCCTAATTTGGTTGTATGTGCAAAATTCCATGCTATTCGGGCTGATATTACACGTTTGGTGCACAATAAAAAGCAAATCGGACGAAGATATATATGGGAGCTATATCTAATTTTTTACCGATTATCTCCAATTTCAATAGGGTTTGTCCTTGGGCCAAACAAATGCTTTGTGCAAACTTTCATCTTAATCGGATAATAAATGCGACCTGCATTTTGTTCACAAGAATACATGGACAGACGGACGGACGGATAGACGGACTGACATGCATAAATCAACTCAGAAAGTGATTCTATGGAGATCCTCAAAAGTAACTATGGGTCTAACTCGCTTCCTTCTCTATGTTACAAACAAATGCACAAAGACATAATACCCTGATCACCTTGTAGGGTATAAAGACCTAACACGAACTGTTGGCATGTATGTGCCACATGCAAACATTAGCACTTGGCATGACCAAGCTTTATCAAATTTTACCTTTTATTTCGGTAACTTGTACCAGTCTATAAAAAATATACAGATTGTAAACATAGAATAGACCTAAAATCATAAAATCTGACACAATGGTCATTCTGAGTGAACTCGATTGAATAAAATGTACCAAACCTTGTACCATTGATATTCATTAAACGAATAAAGCTAGAAATTCGAAATTTAATACGAGGTTCACTGATGGTTTTTAGTAGGATATTGGAAAGGGGTATTCTGAGTGGACTTTCAGTATCATATATAAATGTATTTGTCTACATTTATGTTAACCATTTTTATGACACACTTTGAGGCGCTTCATACAATTTGTTATTTATTATTAATATATTCACAGCATGAATGTTATACAAATATAATATCTGAATATATTTTATACAATGTATAGTATATTTTATAAAGTAGAGCATTTCGTTTTAGTTTAAAATTTGTTTTAATAGGTTAAAATTTGCTACAAAAATGTTAATATATATACGCTAAAAAATCATTCTACATATGAATACAATTCATGGTGAATCCATTCAAATAATAAAAATTTAATTTTTAACAATGTTTTTGTTTTTTTTATTCTAGTGGTTATCAAGACCAACTTTTTAGATTTCAGAGACACATGTAAAAAATTATAATAACCTTCGCAGTAATCTTAAAATTTAAGCAAAACTATTTTACTTTCTTTGGCATCTTAAGATACATTTACCTCTATCGTTTGCAAAAACTTCCTTTCTTTAAATGGAAAAAGAAGGAAACCCATTTGCAATTACTCAAATTACCCAATATTTCAGTTTGCAACGAAAAACTTTAATCGCCAAATGGTCAACTAACAATTTTCTTCGTTTTGAATCCTATAAAAATAACTCGGCCATGTTAAATGTATTTCATACGAAGAAAATATAAGGAATAACCCCTGACAATTTTCATTCCAATTGGAATTTGTGACATTAACCACGAAATTTTCCAGATAACATTTTTTTAGCAATTGAATCCTTGAACAATTGTGGTTATTGTCACAAATCGATATGAGTTTATACGGTTTATAAAATCTGCAGCAATTTACAAAACCCTCTGTTTCAATGAACCTCATTGTGAATTTGATAAGGGAAACAATTTTGCTAAACGACAACTCGGAAGATATCAGCTTACCAATATAGTTTTGATTTTTATTGGAGAATTGAATTGAACAGTGAATTGGGTTGTGTAAGGGGTAAATGGGTTGCAAACAGTTTCAATAACAAAACTATGTCACGCTATGCGACTCTGTTAGCCATACACATAGGAAAATATTTTTAACAAACAAACGTATCGATTGTTCCCCCCTCCCCCCACCAAACAAAACAACCTTTTATTTTACCAACTTATTGGCAGTTTACTAAAAACACATTCACCCTGCCCTTCTTAGCTGGGGACAAAAGCATAAACCGTAATGCCATAACCTTAGACCCAAGTTAAAGTTCATAATTTCCACACATACACACACAGAACAATCGACAGTGCGGAAAAAGCAAAATAAATTTTGCAATAACCCGGAGAAAAGATACAATTATATGCTGCTTGAACCATTTGACAATTTGTGTTTTCTTTCCGTTATGTAATTTTCCCTTTTTGCTTGAGGTCATGCTTTTGGTTGTTGTTTTACCCTTTCGCTGGTAATATTGAAAATTCTGTATACGTTGAAAAAGCGGTATGATTTTTTCATGAAATTTGTTTTAAAATCGACTTCAATGCTTCTTAACTGCTGACCACCACGACTGCTTCTTTTATTGTTTTAGAGATATAAATGCAGATAACACAATTCTACTGGGTCTAATATCAAGGGTAGAATTTTTCAGTTCAGTAAGCAGAATACGAACTAAAAGCAAAAAAAAAAAAAAAAAAAAAAAATCGGCTGGCTTCAAGAAAAAGGAATCTTTATTTACATATGGTATAGTCAATGGGACATGTTTTGAAGAAATAGTAGAAATTCATATAAGATAGTGCCTAAAAATAAGAAAATAAAACTAGTAAGAACGACAATGTGATACTTTTTGAAAAAAATCATTGTAATTTTCGATTTAATGAATAGGATTTTGTCATTCCATTTGATTGACATTCCACTATTCAAATCTCTAACCTCATGCCAAATTTCGTGTCGATTGTTCTTTAATTGTTACCTCTAGGATTTGTATTCTATTTCTACTCCTAAGTATTTTGTCATTATCTCCAAAAACAATACGCTTCAATTCTCAGGCTAACCCAACCCCCCATGCCAAATTTTGTGACGATCGGACGATAATTATGACCTGTATATAATACCACAACAAAAATGGCTTGTTCCAGAACTAAAAGAATGCAAAAGTTTTGACTAGGTTAACCGATTTTCTCTTTATGATATCGAAAGAAATTCCAAAACTAGTAGACTTGGACTACTGGACTATTTACTAGTAGGACTAGTAAATTTACAATTGAAAATTTCTCATGCGATATACAAATAAAAAATATTAACAAGTAAAAAAGCTGTAAGTTGCCCAACTTCGGTCCCATCTTTGAATACCCTCCACCATTTGGAACGATTTTGGCAATTTTCAGTAAAAAAACATCCGTTAAAAATTCTGTTAAAATTTTTAAAATACCGAATGTAGCCGTTATATTAGCAACTTTTGTCATAAACCATTACAATATTCAAATGTGAAACTTGTATAAAACAAGTAAGCAAAAGCTATATTCGTGCAGGGCCGACCATGTGATACCCTACAACACTACAATATGTTAGAAGCCTCCTTATGTCCAAATCCATTTTGGAAGATTTCACTTTTGAGCACTGCCCAGATATTAAACTAAGCATTTTGACTAGGGAAATTTGCCCGTCGTGCTGTTAGTTGTTGTGGTCCAATTTATAGCTAAATATAATCCAGTGGTCATCCAAAATGCTACAATTCTTCAATGTCCTTAACTCTCTTCTTAAGCGTGTCAATTGGCTTCAATTGTGTGATAAGGAAATTTGTTCTGTTTTTGGTCCATTTAAACACCCAAATATATAGCGGACATCTTTAAGCCTTATCTTATCTTTGAGCCTTACTCAACCCTTGTGCAAACATTCGTGCGGATCGGACGATAATTGCAATCTGTATATATAATATCCGCAACCTGTGTTGTAAGGTTAAAAAATATTACAAAACAAACACTTCAATATTATAAGTCAAATTAAACAAGTTAAAAAGTAAAAAAGTAAAAAGTTAAAAAGTAGTCGGTATTGCCGCCAGAGATATACTCTCAGCCTATGTTCGATTATCTAAATATATTTTGACTAGTGTTAAGGTTATTCAAACGTTTGACCCTCTATGGAGCAGATCCCGAAGGAATGGGCCAATATTGCCCATTTCCTATCGGACCCAAAATATGATATAAATATTTCGACAGATGTGCCAAGTCTAAATGGAATCGGATGTTAATTTGGCGATTTATGAGCTTAATGGGTACTCAAAATTTCAATATTTTGTGGGGGAGGTACTTGATGGAGTGGACCGATATTGTCCATTTTCACACCTGTCCTAGCACTGACGCAAATATTAGGATTCGCAAAGTCGGAGCAAATTCGGATTAGCCTATTTCTTTCTGTGCAAAAAATTTGTTTTTTTTTTTTGAAAATTTCGACCTTTTGTGGGGGAGGTACCAGAAGGAGTGGGCCGATATTGTTCACCTTAACACAAGACCTTGGGTTAATATAAATATTGGGATGTGTGAAATTTGAAGACAGTCGGACTTTTACATAACATTTTATGAGAGTTGTAATTATTCAAAATTTTGACCATTTGTGGGGGAGGTACTTGATGGAGTGGACCGATATTGTCCATTTCCACACCTGCCCTAGCACTGACGCAAATATTAGAATTTGCAAAGTTGGAGCAAATTCGGATTATCCTTTCTCTTTCTGTGCAAAGAATATATTTTTTGAACATTTCGACCTTTTGTGGGGGAGGTACCAGAAGGAGTGGACCGATATTGTCCATCTTAACACCAGACCTTGGGTTAATATAAATATTAGGATGTGTGAAATTTGAAGACAATCGGACTCTTACATAACATTTTATGAGAGTTGTAATTATTCAAAATTTTGACCATTTGTGGGGTAGGTACTTGATGGAGTGGACCAATATTGCCCATTTTCACACCTGACTTAGCACTGACGCAAATATTAGGATTTGCAAAGTTGGAGCATATTCGGATTATCCTTTCTCTTCCTGTGCAAAAAATATATTTTTTGAAAATTTCGACCTTTTGTGGGGGAGGTACCAGAAGGAGTGGACCGATATTGCCCATCTCCGAACTCGATCTAAGTTTGACAAAAATATTATGTTGTAGCCAATTTGGACCAAATCGGATACTCCCTTCGAGAGTTATCGTGCGCACCAGCCAGCCAGACAGACAGACAGACAGACGGACGGACGGACATCGCTAGATCGACTCCAAATGTTCTGAAACGGATTTGGTCCAAAGAGACCTAGTGTCTAAAACCGTTATTTCGACTAGGCACGTTTTGGCCGTATCAAATGATATATACCCTCTGTAGCCATATGGCTGAGGGTACAAAAACCACCAGCGATAGAAAATATGAAAAATTAAAAAAATGCCATAAAATACTATAAAATCTATATTAACATCATTATTGGCATCTTTTTATGCGATTTTTTTAAATTTTATTCTTTTATGTCAAGAGGGCATCCTGAATTGATAAAATTTGTCAAAATCGGTCCAGCCATTCTTGAGATATAAGCATTCTAGCTAACATCCCTATCCTTTGTATATAAACATTGTATGTACTTCGCTATATATCCGATATATACTATACTATCGGCATCTACGTAACGGTCAGAATTGACCTGTTCGTCTATTTGTGATTTCGCCGGGATTAAAAATAATCACGGTTTTATGGAAAATTTGACTTTTATTTAACACAAATGTTATGGTCTATTTTACTTACTTAATATTTCCCGATGATCAAATTGAAGGGCTTCTGCGCAGCACTATGCTCTAGCCCCATGCTAACTTCGGCGTCGATTGGTCTATAATTGTGAACTGTAGAGAAACTGCAAAATCAGGAAATTTTTCAGTTTTTGGTCCATTTCAACCCCTAAGTGTTATGCGATCATCTCCAAAAACAACAGGGTTCTATTCTGACCCTATCCCAACCTCCATTTTCAATTTCGTGACGAATGGGCTATAATTGCGACCTGTAGAGTGATTACAAATTAACATGGACAGACGGATCGACTCAGCTCGGCGAGATAGGAAGATCCATATATACTTTCCTATGTGGGAAACCAATATTTCGAGGTGTTACATAATTTTTGGCCCAATCAAACTTATAATATCCCCAACATATAGTGTTGTAGGGTATAAAAATTTGGTAAAAATGCAGCTAAAATCATCAAAATACCGAATATAGGGAAGTACCATTATATGGGGGCTGTACCAAAACGTGGACCTGCATCACCCATTGTCAACACAAAAAGTCCTGCAGACATAGTATCCATATAAGTAAAATTTTATCAGTCTACTTCATTTCGTTCGGAAGCTAAGTGATTTCCACAGGCGGATAGACGGATGGGCACCGCTAAATCGACATTTTATGCAGATCACAAATTGAGGTAGATTGATAAAATTGTGCTCAACACTTTGCTCGACATTATTCACCGGAATTGTTTATTATTTGGTATTTAAATTTCGTAATGGTATAGCCCCCATATAACAGTACCTCCCTATATTGATGATTTTAGAAACATTACCCACCGATATGTTTTATCCAAATTACTGATTTAAAAATAAAATGGCCATCTCAGTGCACAAGAGGAAAATTAAAGGATACACATTAATGACGAAGTTTTGTGTTCTTCCAATATTTTATCACCAGATTTGTATTTAAGAAATTTACACTTTTGAAGAAGTAAAACCTTTAAACTGTAAACCCGTTCCAACATTTCGTGTAAGGTTTTTTTAGTTCTCAAAATACACAATTTGTTAGCATAAACATCATATATCGTACTAAATTTCCACACTTTCAAGGTTTTATATATTATTTAAGTTCTTCCTCTCGGAAGGAATAATAGGAAAACATTAAGCTTTTATACCAAAATGCCTTCAAAATATTTTATTTTGAGGTTTGCTCAAAAGAATATTAGAAAAACCATAACACAATGAATCCACATCCATTCTTTTTGTCCAAAATTATTTCAACGTCACCATATGTAAACCGTTGAAACCAATAGCGACCTCAATATAAAAATTCAGAATTTTGGCTAAATCTGTGCAGTACGCATATCCAAAATAATCTTCATCTCTCCCTCCTAGACACCAAGAGTGATCCAACATTATTACCAATTAGTAAATTCGAACAACATTTTTAAATTTTGACAACTTGTCGTATTCAACTAGCTGAATTCCAAAACTTTTTCGAAAACTCCAAATTTAACTTGCTGAATTGCAATATAATATTCTCGGTATTAGGGATTTGCAATTAACATTTTTAAAATTTTGACAACTTGTCGTATTCACCTAGCTGAATTCCGAAATTTTTTCGAAAACTAAAAATTTAATTTGTTGAATTGAAGTAGAATATTCTCAGTATTAGGGGTTTGCAATTAATATTTTTAAATTTTGACAACTTGTCGTATTCAGCTAGCTGAATTCCAATTTTTTTTAGAAATTTCAAAATTTAACTTGCTGAATTGAAATCGAATATTCTCAGAATTTTCGAAAACTTAAAATTTAACTTGCTGAATTGAAATATAATATTCTTAGTATTAGGGATTTGTAATTAACATTTTCAAAATTTTAACAACTTGTCGTATTCAGCTAGCTGAATAATAAAATTTTTTCGAAAACTCAAAATTTAACTTGCTGAATTGAAATATAATATTCTCAGTATTTGGGATTTGCAATTAACATTTTTAAATTTTGACAACTTGAGCTTACTGCATTGAAGTAGAACATTCTCAAAGACCTAAAATGGTAAAGACTAGACAAAATGCATTTTGAGCAAATGGTTTGTGTCTACAATACAAAGAGTAACAGCTCATGGCAGAGACATGTTAATATAAAAACCACAATTACAGAAAGGAATAACAAATAAAAATTTGAAGAATCCAAAATTTTGGTTTCAAAATTGTATTCCATAAACTTTTCCAGTTAATTGCATATTGCCTTAGCGGTTTAAATCACTTAACATTGGTAACTATGTTGTTACGATATCATGACAACAGAGTTATTTTCAAAGGGTTGCCATATTTTACTCTGTCATGTCCTATCTTTATACTTCTATGTCTTTGACATTCTCAGTAATAGGGATTTGCAATTAACATTTTTAAATTTTGACAACTTGTCGTATTCAGCTAGCTGAACTCCAAAATTTTTTTCGAAAACGCAAAATTTAACTTGCTGAATCGAAATAGAATGTACTGGGTACTAGAGATTTGCAGTTAACATTGTTAAGTTTTGACAACTTGTCTTATTTACCTAGCTAAATTCCTGAATGTGTTCTGACAGGACATAGACACATCTCATCCGTGTGGCTACAGAGGTTACTTATCATTTAGTACACACATAAATTATGAATCAGTCGGTTTTGCCGACACATGTATACCCCCAGCCAGTGTCTGTTGTTTACTTATGTATTGACTTTCGTTATGATTATGCAAGCTTCATTTTTTTTTTCACCTAAATTTAACAAAAATAAAAAAGTGCCTGATAAGTAGAATGTCCAAATTTGCGAATATTTTCCGTCCACTTCCTTGACGTCGGTAACAAGCGATGGTACGAGACACACAGGATTTATTCACATTTAAATGCTGGAGTGCTTTAACGATAGACACTTGTGGTTTTCAAGCCAAATATAAGGAAATCACACTATCACGCTTGAATTCCATCACGAATAACATTTTTTCTGGAAAATTCTCACCAAAATGCTTTTGTACGCTTGTAAACAATATAATGAACTGGTACTGGAATAATTTTAACAGCTGTCGGACGAGTGGCTTAGAAATGACAGCAGTCTGAAGTTGTTTGCTGTTTTTTGTCTTTCCCGTTGGAACCGCGATTGAAAGTTTGAAACTCTTAAATACTCTCAAACCTATGTAGATTTGTGTGAATCTGGTTCATGTCTCAGTACACTAGTTCCTAAACGTATGAGTAATTTAATGAATTTCATATCACTCATACGCAGATTTCCTATACAAGCGACAGGAGTACATAGAACTAGATAAGGTACTATCTCGTTCGATCAAACTAGACTAGCACAATTCTAGTATTCTATTCTATTTTACTATTGTAAATATTTTATCAGCATTTTCCATGGAAATGAGCTGTAATTTGGGACTTTGTATTTGCGACGTTAAGAAGACAATACTGCATGATATTTGGTTTTGTCCACAACATAATTAGGGGCAGAATGATTTCAGAATAGTCAAAGTTAACTACTGTTTGACACCCATCAGCACCTTAAATGTGCGTGCGTAGATTCCCTATAAAGACTGTGGTTTTGATTATAGTTAAATTCAATGACGATACGCAATGAAAACAATAGGCCTTTGAAAACAATAGGCCTAGCCATTCTGAGCCTAACCTTACTCCTTTCGAGAGGATCGGACGATAATTGCAATATATATACAATATCCCCAACCTGTGTTGTAAGGTGAAAAAATATTACAAAATATACACTTTAATATTATAAGTCAAATTGAAAAAATCGCATGCGATAAAATATATGAAAAAATAAAAATGTGTCACAAAATACTACAAAATCTATATTAACATCATTATAGGCGTTTTTTATACGTTTTTTTAGATTTTATTCTTTTATGTCATGAGGTCATTCTGGATTGACAAAATTTGTCAAAATCGGTCCAGTCATTCTTGAGATATAAGCATTCTAGCTAACATCCCCTTCCTTTGAATATATACATTGTATATATTTGCTATATATATCCGATATATTTACTATCGGTATCTACGTAGTGGTCAGAATTGACCTGTTAGTCTATTTGTGCTTTCGCCAGGATTTCAAATATTCGCGGTTTAATGGAAAATTCGACTTGTATTTAACACAATTGTCATAGCCATTTTCATCCACTAAATATTACCCGATGACCATTAAAATTGGAAGGCTTCTGCCCAGCCCTAAGCTCTAGCCCCATGCTAACTTCCGCGTCGATTGGTCTATAATTGCGACCTGTAGACCAAGTGCAAAATCAGGATTTTTTCAGTTTTTGGTCCATTTCAACCCCTAAATATTATGCGATCATCTCCAAAAGAAATAGGGTTCTATTCTGACCCTATCCCTACCTTCATTCTGAATTTCGTGAGGATCGGACCATAATTGCGACCTGTAGAGTGATTACAAATTAACATGGACAGACGGACGGACGGACATACATAGCTAGATCGACTCAGCTCGGCGAGATAGGAAGATCCATATATACTTTCCTATGTGGGAAACGAATATTTCGAGGTGTTACATAATTTTTGGCCCAATCAAACTTATAATACCCCCAAACACATAGTGTTGTAGGGTATAAAAAGGGAGATATTACACAACCTCAGAATTATTAAGGGATATCATTTACGAACTGCTTGCCAAAAATTATGATGTAAATAATTACGGAAAGGTTGTCCAATTGGGTATAGAAATACACAGAGATCAACGAATATCAATCCGGTTTTCGAAATTAATACTCACGGTACTAGTCTCACTTCGGTGGTCCATATTTACTGGCATGAAATTAAAAAACATATACATTCTTCGTAGATTTTAAAGCGGCATTCGACAATGTGTGCAGAAAATCTATGCAATATAAACTAAATATTCTTCGTGTATCAACGAACGTAATACGATTTATAGAAAATGTATATAATGAAACAAACTCCATAGTATGGACAGGACATGATTTCTCTGATAGATTTTCGACGTCAGCAGGAGCAAATCAAGGATGTTTACTGTCCCAATTACTATTTGCCTTATACTTAGGCGACTTACATGAATTCATCGGCGGCGATATCGATATTTATGACCAAAATATAAGAATACTGCCTTATGCAGATGATATAGTAATCCCGGCAAATGGAGTGAAAGTAATACAATAAATGAGTGATAGATTAGAAGAGTATTGCGATATGTGGAATTTTACTGTCAACTTGGAGAAGTCAAAAGTATTCAGAAAAGGTGGAAAAATCTCGCGAAATTAATAATGGCTTTACAAAAATGAACCAACAATAACTACTTCGGAATTTACCTATCTTGGGATGTTATTAACACCAAACCTCTCTTTGAAAAAGCATATACAAAAACAGTATAAGCTCTATATGGAAATCCTTTTGGAATAAGCCCAATGTATCAATTACCTCAAAATAGAACCTGCTCTTAGTAGTTTGCAGATCAATTCAACAATAGAATTACAGAATTATGTTCTTCAAAAAGGCGCTGCTTAACGAAGATGGCTTAATAAATATTTAAAATGGATATATCGTAAATTGGAAATATGTCGCAAGTTAATAAAAAAATTACACATTAACGAAATCAGGTATTATCTGAATGGAACTTTTGAATCCAAATTGGTATCTTCAAAGAACGTCTTAAATGTTGAATGAAAAGTTATTTAAATTTGTAAAAATCGTTGAAAAAAAAAAAACTCTATTTCTACACATTTCAAGTTAAATCGATTAGGAAACATGGTCAAGACCCTCGAAATAGGTAAAACCAGGAAGTACCTTTATATGGGCGCTACTTTGAAACATTGATCTACACTGAACATTTTCTGCAAAGCGGTTTTCTACCCGCTTATCATAACAGCCGATGGTCGCTCTGGCATCAGAATAATCGATTCTGGCATCAGAATAAATGCCGAATATTATCGCGAAAACATTCTGCAGGGTGTATTAAAGCCTTTAGCACCGCAACATTTTGTCCGCAGACCTTGGACATTCCAACAGCACTCAGCACCATCGCACTCACGATGCGCCCCCTAAGAATGGTTACAAAATGAGGATTCCACCCAAATTTCCGGATACCAATCCGTTGGACTATTGTGTCTGGAGTATTTTGGAAAGCAAGGTTGACACTAAAAAATACCAAAGCGTCGATCACCTCAAGCTAGCGCTTTGGGATAAAATACCGCACAGCAACTTTCGGGTAGCGTATCACGGTTTGATTGGCCATTTGAAGGCCACAATTCGTGCCAAAGGTGACCAATTCGAACAAATCTAAACTTATTCTAAAATTTGATGCTACTTCCGACATTTTTGCTTTCATTCAATATAATTAAAAAAATGTAAAAATTATGGCGTTTGACTTTGCATTTTTTTTATCTCACCCTGTTTATATCCACAAGGGTTGGGCATATTGCACTAAATTTTTAGTGCACTAAGAATCAAATAATTAGTGGTAGTGCAATTTTTAACTCCACTACCACTAAAGGGTAGTGGTAGTGAAAAATAAATTGCACTACCACTAACCCTTTAGTGATATTTAAAAAAAAATTGCACTACCACTAAATTTTAGTGGTAGTGAAATTTTAATAGCACTACCACTAAATTTAGTGATTTTTCAAAAAAAATTTGCACTACCACTAAAATTTGACGAAGCCAAAAAAAGCTCTATGTATATAAATATTTTACCAGCTATAATGAAGTTTATTGAAGTGAGTAGGGAACAACAATCCAGAATATATAGTACATATTCATACAATTTGATTACTTTTCTAAATAGCACTAATTTAGTGCTATTTTTTATGAAATACCACTAATTTAGTGCAAGTTTTTTCAAATACCACTAAATTTAGTGGTAGTGCTATTGAAATTTCACTACCACTAAAATTTAGTGGTAGTGCAATTCTTTTTTAAATATCACTAAAGCGTTAGTGGTAGTGCAATTTATTTTTCACTACCACTAACCCTTTAGTGGTAGTGGAATTAAAAATTGCACTACCACTAAATGAATAGTGGTAGTGAAATTATTAGTGCACTAAAAATACAGTGCATTATGCCCATCTCTGATATCCACTCATTCCTGTACCTGTCTTGCAAGTTCTCTCTCTCATAAAATGGAATGTTCGATTTTTTTACATCACAATTATTATTTATCACATTTAAATCGATTCAAATACACGATATAGTCTAAATATGGTCCGTAATAAAATGTATACCGAATTAAGAGCGAATATGAAATATAATGGACTACTAGCTTTCGTGCTATATAGAGTATATAGATCCAATTATAGTGGTACACACCCATGAATAGTCAGAATAAAAATTTCCAACTTTTTGTAAGAATTTTGGGAAAGGCTGAGTTCTGATAAATTCCGGGGAAACAAATCTTATTTTCCGAGAGTGAAGTGTTTCAAAATGTATATTTAAGAATTCAATCGTTAAACTGGATTTCCTATTTTTAAAATATTAAAATATCACACGTATTGGTTAAAATAACGAGATAAATCGAGGAATATTTTCAAAATGATGACCAATTGTGGATGAGATACCAGAGTAGTGGACATGCACTGTCCACTAAATCTAGTTCTAATAAAAATATTGTCATATGCCAAGTTCAGATCAAACCTCCCTCTCTTTTCCAGATGCATTGCCAGAGAGAGAGAAAGAGGACATCACCATATTGACTCTAAATATCCTCAAATAGATTTCGTTCAAAGAGATATTAGCTTTACAAACCTTGTTTCGATGAGGAACATGTTTGCCCGTATACCCTATAAGCCATATGTCTGAGAATAAAACTCAATAAATGTATCTATCCTTATCTGGCACATTTTCTATGGAACTTGTAGATTTGCACCCTTTAACAAATCAGATTATTTCAAAATCGCTTGCTTAATAAATCAGACTGAAAACCTAACTGACATTATCATTGTAACCTCTTTCCAAGATGTACGCACTGCTACAGCAAGGAAGAAAATAAATAATATGAAAAGTTCAAATCTGAACAGCAAAGAAATGTAAAATATATGAAATTGCTCCGAAGGGATATCATTACCATTCCAATATTCCGAATCAGCATTCTTCTCTTCGTTTTGCCTTTCATTTTGAAGATGACAAAATTGAGGTCTACAACATTCTCGCCTTTTTCTCTTCTTCGTAGATTGTGTTTTTGTTTATTTCGAGTTAGATGTAAACACTTACAACAAATACGATATTATAGTACAACACTTTGCAAATAAAAGAAAATATGACTTTCAAAGATAAACCTAAATTTCTTATTGTCACAGTTTTGGCCTTGTTCTCATTTCGGGGTGCCAGTCAAGTTGTTTACCCACCACATAGTTTTGTGAATTTATTCTTTATGTAGTCGTGCTGGTGGCAGTAGTGGTGTGTAGTTGGATTTTCATAAATTTTTATCATTGTTCACAATCAAACAACAACAATAACATAAAACGCGCCCAGAAATGTGAAGGGTTACGTTTTCTTCATTATTTTGTCTTTATAATGTTTAAGTGGTTGGGGGAGGGTGTGAATTGTTGGAAATCGTATTTGATTTTATTGCTGATATCATGCCTAAATTTAATCTGTGTGCCTTTTCCTTTGTTCGGTCTATACTCCAGGGAGAATGAGTTATTTAAAGGGTTTGTGCGGGTTGTCGTATGAGTAATTTATTCATATGAACTGTTTGTTTGTTACTTATATGCCCTGTGGGACATTCAAATTGTATTGAAGGGAATTTGTATTTTTTGTGTATTTGGATATACATATATTCACATTTGTGTTAGACTTTCCTCGCTATGACCTTGGGTATAGTTGGCAAATACATTAGAAATTTCTGTAAGAATGAAAACTAAAGTCAGTGTCGTTCAAAGATAAACGTCTTATGAGTCACTATTATTTAAGGACAACCATTTAAATGGAATCTTAAATGAAAATATCAAGATTAGTTGTGAGACATTTTAATTCAAAATTGTAATGGATGAATGAGTGATTGCCTCATCAACGCCTTGCAGACACAACTAGAATTTGACATGAAGGTTTAAAATGTGACTCTTGGTATGTAGGTAAGCGATAACGTTTTTATATCTTTGCCCATATGACTTATCGAAATAACGGTTATAGACCAACCAAAACCGTTTCAGGATACTTGGAGGCGATCTAGCGATGTCTGTCTGTCGGTCTGTCTTGGTACATCGAAATATTAATATCAAATTTAGATCGAGTTCGGAGATGGGCAATATCGGTCCACTCCTTCTGGTACCTCCCCCACAAAAGATCGAAATTCTCAAAAAATATATTTTCTGCATAGAAAGAGAAACGATAATCCGATTTTGTTCCAACTTTGCTAATACTAATATTTGCATCAGTGCTAGGTCATGTGCTAAAACGGACAATATCAGTTCACTTCATCAAAGGGTCAAAATATTGAATAATTACAATTCTTATAAAATATAATCTTAGAGTCCGATTGTCTTAAAACTTCACATATCCCAATATTTTTATAAACCCAAGATCTGGTGTTTAGATGGAATATATCGGTCCACTCCTTCTGGTATCTCCCCCACAAAAGGTTGAAAATTTCAAAAAATATATTTTCTGCACTGAAATAGAAACGATAATCCGATATTGCTCCAACTTTGCAAATTCTAATATTTGTGTCAATGCTAGGTCAGGTGCGAAAATGGACAATATCGGTCCACTCCACTAAGTACCTCACCCACAAAGGGTTAAAATTTTAAATAATTACAACTTTTATAAAATGTGATGTAAGGTCCGATTCTCTTTAAATTTCACACATCACAATAATTTTAATAACCCAAGGTCTGGTGTTCAAATGGAATACATAGGACCACTCCTTCTGGTACCAAAATGGATAATATCGGTCCACTCCATGAAACTTTTGAATATACATAGTTCATAAAATGTTAATTTCCGATTTCATTTAGACTTGGCACATCTAAATATTTCCATCAACACAGGATATGTTATAAAAATGGTAAAGATCGGACCATTCCTTCTGATACCTCCCCCATAAAGGGTCAACATTTTGAATATCCACAAGATCTGTTGTGAAGATGGGCTATATCGGTCCACTCCTTCTGGTTCAAAATTTTGAATATCCATGAAGCTCATGAAAAGCGAAATTAGCATCCGATTCCATTCAAGACTTGGTACATCTCAATATTTCCAACAACACAAGATCTGTTGTAAAAATGGTAGAGATCGGACCATTTCTTTTGCTACCTGCCCCACATAGGGTTCAAGATTTTGAAAAATAAAACGCTCAAAGAAGTGGACACAAAGTGAAGGAAGTAACCAATGTAGTCGAAACCTGACACATAGTAATATTTATATGATACTAGATGGCCATTTGATGGCTAGATGGCTTTTAATCTTTGATGCGTATTTTTTGATGCATAATAAATCACAGATCTGACTTATATAAACGGGACATTTTTGATTATAAGTAATGACGCCATTATAATTACTCCAATTTTGATTATAAGTAATGACTTGATATTCATGGCAAAAATTATAATTACCGTCGGTTTTAAATATTTTGAATAGCCTGATCTGATTTTTCAGCTATATGCTTTAATTTGAGTGTTAAATACCTATATGATAAAGAACATCTATAATAGCCCCATGTGAAAATTCAGCTCAATTTTTGATATTGTAAAAAGCATTCAAATGAGCTGTAATTTGAAATTTGTATTTCCAACGTTTGAAATCCCGTACTGCGTGGTATTCAGTTTTGTCCACCTCATACTTGAAGGCAGAATGTTGTCAGAATGGCCAAAAAAATTTCTCTTTTGCTCCGATTACCGTAAGATGGGCATTAATTGTTTGTCAGTTAAATTGTGCGGCGGAGATCCAATAAAGTTACATTATTATTTCGTATTTTTTCATGTTTCTGCCACAATTTCCGACTGAATGAGTCCCAGATTGACATTTCGGAGTTTATTTCATATAGACGTACATCCCAAATCTACGTTCCCAACCAATATTCTCTTGGGGGTTACAAATTCAATAGAATACCAAATTTTCTTTTCTGACCACACATTGGTTGGGAAAGTGGACTTGGGGATATACTAATGTGGGGACTATACTTAAATAAATTCATATGAGGATAATTATCTGTAAGATGATTTTCTACCCCAGGGTTTTTTACCCCAGGTAGCCTCAAGACTAAGATGCGCACTTTTCCGAAAAATAAAAATTTATAAGAAGAGGTTTTCTTCCCCCTTAAAAAACAAAGGGCCAAAAAATGAAAAAAGTGGCCAAGACCCCGAAAATACCTCAAATCATATACCAAAACGTGATAATTTTTTTCAAAGATGGTTTCTTCTTAAATTATTAACATAAGCTAAAATTAGTACGAAAAATATGGTTAAAATGTAGAATATACTTGAAATCGTGTTGTTCCGTTATCAGGAGTTATGATCCATATCATGACCTGCCATAGGGATTAAAGGTATCTTGAATGTTTAGGTAGAATTTCTATTTTGCGTTCTTTATAGTCTTTATAGACTGATTGCAGTCCCAATGTATTTTGCATTTTGTGTTCTCATTTGACAATTTATTGTCATATGAAAGAAGCAGGTCCACTTTTTGAAATTAACCCCATAACGCTTCTTCGGTCATTTTTGTTTGTTTAAATGTGTTCGCATCTTCCAGCTGAAGCACGATGTAGGTCCTGGAGTAGAATGCATTTAACATCGTATTGCGCCCTCATTTCATTTTTAATATTATTCATTCAGAATTCAAAACAATAAAAAATGTACACTTCAATATAGAAAAAAGAAAAAGAATCTTCAACTGGTTCGCTGATTTTTTTGCGGCAAATTTTTAAAGGTGATTACCGATGTTTGTCGGTAGAATGCACTATTATTTTGCAATTCGATTCCATTGAAAAATTGTCGATTTTTCCCGATTTTAGAATTTTCATATAAACGACAACGGATAAAATTGTTATTTATAGATTTTATGTATTTATTGTGTATTACGAATAAATACATAAAATCTATAAGAAACAGTTTTATCCGTTGTGGCTTTATATAACCCAAAAAACCTACACATCATATTAGAATTCAAAAAAAAAAAAATAGTAAGTCAAAATGGAAAAAATATGCAATATAAAACATTACTATTGTACATTTTAAAAGTCAAAATGAGAATGTTCAAATTTCACATTTTTACGCTATTTTTATACCCTACACCACAAGGTGGTTAGGGTATTATGTCTTTTTGCATTTGTTTGTAACAGGCAGAAGGAAACGAGATAGACCCATAGTTCCTTTTGATGATCTGCATAGAATCACATTCTAAGTCGATTTATGCATGTCCGTCCGTCCATCTGTCCGTCTGTCCGTCCGTCCGTCTGTCCATGTATTTTTGTAAACAAAGTACAGGTCGCATTTATTGCCCTACCCAGATGAAATTTGGCACAAATCATTTGTTTGGCCCAAGGACGAACCCTATTGAAATTGGAGATAATCGGTAAAAATTTAGATATAGCTCCCATATATATCTTCGTCCGATTTGCCTTTTATTGTGCACCAAACGTGTAATATCAGCCCGAATTGTATGGAATTTTGCATATACACCCAAATTAGGCCTGAAAATATGTGTGCCAAATTTGATCGAAATCGGTTCAGATATAGCTATAGCTCCCATATATATTTTTCATCCGATTTGTTATTTTTGTCCACCGCCGCCGTAATATGCACTCTGTAACAACAATATTTGGGGAAATATATCAAATGCAGCTCAGAAATACCTTTGCTAAATTTTATCGAGATCGGTTCAGATTTGGATATATATACCATATATAACTTCGTCCGATTTACCTTTTATTTTGCACCAAACGTCTAATATTTGTCCAAATGGGATGGAATTTGGCACTTACGACCGAATTGAGTCCAGAAGCTAGTATGTCAAATTTGGTGAAGATCGGTTCAGATATAGCTATAGCTTCCATATATATTATTCATCCGATTTGTTACATTTGTTACCCACAACCGTAATATGCACTCCGTAACAATGATATTCAGGAAAATATATCAAATACAGCTCAGAAATATCTTTGCCAAATTTTATCGAGATCGGTTCAGATTTGGATATAGCTCCCATATATATCTTTATCCGATTTCAAATTAATTGTGCACCAAATGGGCAATACAATTCCGAATATAAAAGATACAAATGCTTCGGCATATTTAGTCCTTTGAACTTTAAATTATAATTATAATCATAGCGTGTATGATTGAATTCTCCCATAAAAACTTTTAATTGTTATGTGGAGCTCTACTTAATTAGCAGAGTGGAGTAGGGTGTCATAAAGTCGGCCCCGCCCGACTTGAAGACTTTCTTTACTGTTTTTTTTTTTTGATTTTATTCTTTTCTGCCAAGAGGCAATTCCGAATTTGTCTAAATCGTTAAAATCAGACCGGCGGTCTTTATGTTATAAGAGTAGTAACTAACACAACTTTCTTTTACATATAGAGAGATAGATTTAAAAGTAGGCACGTTCTTCAGCCCCTAAATAAGTACTTAGGGTTGGATGGAAAGCCAACAGCGTCTCGTGTAATAATTCTCAAACCGATTTCTTCACTATTTTGGCAAATATAAAGATTTTAGATAAATCGTAATAGTGGGCGTAAAAGGAGGCGTGGTCAATATTTTTTTCTTTAAAAACCTAACTCGGGGTATGACGAACGTTTGTACAAAACATTATGCAAAACGGTCCAGCCGTTTTCAACTGATTCCGTTACCAACAAACAACAATTGATTTATATATATATAGACTTTTTATGTCCGATACGAAATGGACAATATTGGGCCATTTCTTTCCATAGAAGGGCGAAAATTTAATTAAACATAACAGAAGTCAAAATATATTTAAATAATCGAAAATTGGCTGAGGGTATCTGTCGGCTAAACCGGCTGATACTTTTTAACTTGTTTTTACTTTTAATTAAAGAATGTCTTCGTGTTTTACCGCATATTCTCAAATTTTTTCCTCATTAAATGGTTCCTGTAGCTAGTGTCATATTATATTTCGCTATCACATAATTGGATTTCAATTATACTTACTAAACAGTTCATTTGCTTCCCTTTAAATAAATAAAATAAAGTAGTTTTTTTTTCGTATAAAAAATGAATGTTTGTTTTTATTTAATAATCGTTAATGTTAATTAATTATCCGTTTTATTTTCAGCTGACTTACAATAGCGGTTCTCATTTAATAAAAATGACATTTAAATATCATAAAATCTTATCATGGTTGTTGGTTTCGTTTTTTTTTTTGTTTTTATAAATAATTATTATTTATATGTATATGTAATAAACATGTACGTTCATACAAATAGATGGATAATGTAATTGAAATTTTAAAAATTTTGTAAAACGCTATATCGGTATTAATACATGTATTGATGTCATCTCCCAAAGGGAGGTGATTTTTTATGTAATCTATTCGTTATTGGTTGAATTGAATTTTTTCTCTCAGTAAAATCGTGTGTGTCTGTGGCAGTACAACAGTTACATACAAATATTATTATGTTTTGCATAGATATTGTGCTGATTTATATCAAAAATTAATAAAAATGGCAGTTTTCCTTTTGTAAGCATAATAAATAATATATTTATGTGATTTAATTGAAAAAAGAAATTGCTATACACACACAAATCGTACACCTTTCGTACATGTAATTTGGTTTTGTTTTAAATATAGTTGATGTTTTTTGTTTAATAATTAATTAATATGATTAATGTGTATGTACAATGCAACATAGAGTGATTTTTTTTTTCTTGCCGAGTTTCTAAATAGGAATCAAGTGAAAATGTTAAATTATTTATTGTTGTCGTTAATGCTATATAGTGTGGTAATAATAATTAATTTAAATTATATTCATGAATCATAGTATGTAGTAGTTTTTCTTCATTTTGTTTTAAATACTGTGAATTTTGATGTTGTTATTGTTACTTAAATCTATTAATACATATTATTTGTTATTATTTTATTTTATTTTCTTAATTTTTTAATTGAGTATTAAATACATTAATTTTGCTTTCAATTATTACTTACTAAAAATATCAATACTTTGGACGTTTGTTAAGTTAATATTTTTTGATTCGTTTTTTTAATGTGTTTTTAGTTAAAAGTTATATACAACCATTGATTTTTTATCTTATCATTAGTGTGAATTATTTAAAAGCCTCTTAAATTTTAAATAAAATAATTTGTTTTCGGTATTTTTACATTTTACACCTTTTATATTGGGATGGAGGTTATACTCTCTTTGAAATAATCACGCCTATAACCCGGAAGAATTGAGAAGAACGGCTAAAATAATGAACAAGTAAAAAAGCAGTTAATTTCGTCCGGGCCGAACTTTTAACACCCTCCACCAATTGGAAAGACCTTGAAAATTTTCAAAAAACTTCCGGAATCTACCACTTAAATGAAAACTGACTATACGAAAACGTTTTTGTCATAGGCTGTAGTACCCATTTCGAACTTTGAATATGAAATTTAAAATGATTCCGATAAATAATGTCGTAAAAATCATGAAAATACTGAATATTGGTAGGTACCGTTATATAGGGGCTATACGAAGACGTGGATCTGCATACGATTTTTTCCATAGGTTGTAGTAACCATTAAGATCTCCCAATACGAAATTTGAAACGATTGCGGCGAATAATGTTGCTGAAATCATCAAAATACCGGGAGCTACTGTTATATGGGGTGCTATACGAAGTCGTGGAACTGCATACAAAAATGTTTGTCATAGGCTGTAGTACCTATTACGAATTTTAAATATGAAATTTGAAATAATTCCGGATATCGGGAGGTACTGTTATATGGGGGCTATACGAAATTGTGAACCGACATGGCTCATTTACGAACTTAACCTGCCTACTGGTAAACTAAGCATTTATGCAAAATTCTATCTCAATTCGTTCGAAAGATAGCGTGATTACAAAAGACAGACAGGCGGACATCTTTAGATCGTCTTAGAATTTTACGCTGATCCAGAATATATATACTTTGTAGGGTCTAGTATGAATATTGCGAGGAGTTACAAACGGAATGACAAATATAATGAACTGACCGACTGATCTAGAATCAACGCCCAAACGAAACGGCCAAAGCTAGAATCTTGAAATTTTGCATGAAGGTCAGCCTTGGTGCGTAGGAGGATAATAAGACCGTGTTTTCCGGAAATTCGCACTAAAAGAGTACGACAAGTACCAAAATTTACTTAAAAATTAATACTTTGCATTGTACAAACGGAAAGGGTTTTTGAAAATTCGAACTATAAGGTTACGAAAAGTCCTGAAACGGTACTAAATTTCTAAAATGGTACCATTTGGTATTATGTGCACTGGAAAATAAGTTTGATATGTGAATGTGGATTTGGAAATGTGTACTAGGTGTGCGAACTGTACTAAATGGTACTAGATTTGGAACAGTTTGTTGATTAGTGTGAATGGATGAAGCTAGAATTTTATATTGGGGTCCCTATTGCTGGTAGGTTTGTGATAAAAAGGTTGTTTTGTAAATGGGTACTACATGTGCACGAAAAATACAAAATAGTTCTATACTTGGAAACATTTGGTATTGGGTGAAGAGATAGTTTTTGAAATCCGAAATTTGGTATTAGGGTCGCTGTTCATGTGAAGGAATAGGAATAGTACTGAATGGTACTATATTTGGTACTAGGTAATGGGATAGAGATAAAATTTAGAAATTTAATACTTAGATTAATGCTTCCTATATTTGTACGAAAAGTATTAAATTGTACAAAATTTAATATTGGATGATGGAAAAGAGTTTTTTTATTAAAATGTTATATTGAGATTACAGTTGGATCTTTAGCAGAGATATGGAGGTGGTTTTGGAAATATGTGCTATGTGTATTTTTCGTACCTAAGTGGTACTATATTTGGCATTTTGCTGGTATCTGTGTTTGAGATTCGGCGGTGGTTTGGAAAAGTACACTAAAATTGTACGAAAAGTACTAAATGGTACCAAAACGTGAATGGACTTGGAATCCCAAAATTTGATATATATGTCACTGTTGGTGTCTGTGATTAAAATATGGAAGTGGTTTTGGAAATTTGTAATTATTCGAAGAGTACTAAGTGGTACAAAATTTAGTATTCTGCAATTTGATATTGAAGTCTCTTTTGGTATTAATGGTTGAGAGAAGGTGCTGATTTTTATAATTGCATTAAATTGTACTAAATTTGGTAATGAAATTCTGAAATTTTTGTATCGAAGACTATGACGGTATCCGAAATTGAAATCTGAAGGTGGTTTAGGAATTTTAGACAATATTTGTACGAAAAGTACTAAATAGTAATAAATTTGATATTGAGTGAAGGGATAGGGCCGAAATTCTGAAATTTGGTATTGGGGTTAGTATTGGTGTCTAGGGAGGAGTGAAAAGATGAGTTTAAACATGCGTTGTATGACTGTACGAAAGATATGGTAATAAATTTGGGATTGGGTCTTGGTTTAGAACTGGAATTCTGAAGTTTGATATGGAGTCCTATGTTGCATTGTGCATAGTTGTGTGAGAAATAGGTTGATTTTGGAATGTGCACTAAATTTTTCGAAAAGAACTAAATGGTATTAAATTAGCCATTGAGTGAATGGGCAGAGCTTGAATCCTAAACTCTGATCTTGAGGTCACTATTTGTTTCTACGATTTAGATATGGCTGTGGCTTTTTTTTATTGTGTAAAGACTTTGAAATAGTTCTGGCCAGAAAAATTGGAAGTGGAATATACTCTTCGGGAAACTTCAAAACGAAAGACCTTTTCCAAAAATGCACAACTTGAATATGAATAAAATGTTATTGCACTGGTGCAGCTGAAAAACAAGTAAAGAAAGTCTTAAAGACGGGCGGGGCCGACTTTATGATACCCTACACCATTTTGCTAATTTAGTAGAGCTCCGCATAAAAATTAAAAGTTTTTATGGGAGATTTTAATCATACACGCTATGATTATAATTATAATTTAAAGTTCAAAGGACTAAATATGCCGAAACATTTGTATCTTTTAAATTCGGAGTTGTATTGCCCATTTGGTGCAAAATTAATTTGAAATCCGATAAAGATATATATGGGAGCTATATCCAAATCTGAACCGATCTCGATAAAATTTGGCAAAGATATTTCTGAGCTGTTTTTGATATATTTCCCCAAATATTGATGCTACGGAGGGCATATTACGGCTGTGGGTAACAAATACAAATCGGATGAACAGTATATATGGAAGCTATAGCTATATCTGAACCGATCTCCACTAAATTTGACATACTACCTTCTAGACTAAATTCGATCCTAGGTACCAAATTTAATCCCATTTGGACAAATATTAGACGTTTGGTGCACAATATAAGGTAAATCGGACGAAGTTATATATGGGTGCTATATCCAAATCTGAACCGATCTCGATAAAATTTGGCACATGTATTTCTGGCCTGTATTTGATATATTTCCCAAAATATTGTTGTAACAGAGTGCATATTACGGCTGCGAAGGACAAAAATAACATATCGGATGAACAATATAAATGGGAGCTATAGCTATATCTGAACCGATTTCGATCAAATTTGGCATACTTATTTTCAGGCCTAATTTGGTTGTATGTGCAAAATTTCATACGATCCGGGCTAATATTACACGTTTGGTGCACAATAAAAGGCAAATAGGACGAAGATATATATGAGAGCTATACCTAAATTTTGACCGATTATCTCCAATTTCAATAGGGTTCGTCCTTCGGCCAAACAAATGATGTTTGCAAAATTTCATCTGGATAGGACAATAAATGCGGACATGCATAAATCGACTCAGAATGTGATTCTATGCAGATCATCAAAGGGAACTATGGGTCTATCTCGTTTCCTTTTACCTGTTACAAACAAATGCACAAAGACATAATACCCTGACCACCTCGTGGTGTAGGGTATAATTAGTACGATGCATAAACTTTTGTTTGGAAAATTTGTCCATCAAATAATGAACAAATTGTTCATTTTAAGATGGACTTTTCACTAACGGAGTAGCGGGTACTTGCCTGTGATAAATACACTTATAAAATCGAATAGGATTACTTTATTATTTTTTGCTACTGGCAATGTAGTGGGTATGTGGGTGTCATTTTCTTGGTTTACTGGTATCTTTTGATGTATGGCAATATGACCCTAAAAGTTCCTGTAAAATTAAAAAATCAGGCTTTTCAGACATAGAGGGTACTCGGGAACAAAGTGAAATAATGTAAATTCAGCTGCGGTATAAAGGAATGTGACGAGATTTTTGTAAAAAAAAACTAAATTCGAAACTCGAAATTTGATTTCGAAAATCATAATAGTCATAATTTATGTCTACCACACAGTTAGAACACCTCCTATAAACTATTCTTAATACAGTATTTCCTTTTATTCATTTTAAGAATATATTCCCAATTTTAAATGTTAAGAACTTATTTGACTTTCTACTGCTTGCAAACTTTAATAAAATGTTCAAAATCCTCTACTGAACATTTTTTTTCAAAGTATTAAAAAGCACCAGCAAAAGAAATTTCCTCCAGAAATGTTTCATTAAGACCAAATAAATATTTTAATTTCTTACAGAGAAAGAAAAAAACTAGAAGACAAAGCATAGAACGTGATGTTTGCAAGTAATGTTCATTACATTCATTTTAATTCTGCGCTTACTACACAAAGATTTGCTTCCGCTTAAAACGTTCTTTTTTTTTGTTTCATTCGGTGTGTAGCTTTCTTTGTTCAGTTTTTATGTTATACGCACTGAATGTGATGTTGGCCTTAATGAAGCATTCGCCAACAAGGAAATCGAATAATAGCAGTTTGAAACAACAAAACAATATAGCTCGCGATAATCGTTCTGACCGGTCAGTAGATTTTAATTTTGAAGATATAGGGTAATCCATTTTTGGTAAGAATTTTCCAGAAAAAAAGTTATTCGTGCTGGAATTTAAGTGTGATAGTGTGATCTCTTTAAATTTGGCTGGAAAATAACATTACAATTAGCCAATTAAATTTGGCTATCGTTAGAGCACTCCAACATTTAAATGTGAATTAATCTTTTTGTGTATCGTACCATCGCTCATTACCATGATACTGGTAGCGTAGCCCGACATCACGGTAGTGGACGGAATAAAACAGAAATGGTTCAAAAAGTAAAGAAGCGACTTCATCGAAACTCGGGTGGCAGTGACCGAAAAAATGGTTAGTGAGCTGATTCGCAATATTCCAATATTCCATACGGCAAATATTGAAAAACGAGCTCGGAGTAAAGCCATTGAAATTCCAAAAAGTGAAAGAATTTATTCCGCAAAAGAAAGAAAATAAACTCAAAAGAGCTAAGGAGTTGCTTCGCTTGGCCGAAAGTGGTGAACTGCCGAATTTTGTTTTCTCCGATGAAAAAACACTCGTTTTCCAGCAGTTTGTAAACAAACAAATGATAGTGTTTACTTGCCGAAGAGGTCAGCTGAAAATATGCACCTTCGGTTGGCCATCAGAACTCAAGCGCCGGCCATGGTGATGGTGTGGGCCGCCATAGCAGCCGTTGGTCGCTCTCCGCTCGTATTAATAGACCGTGGCATCAGAATACATACCGAATAATATCGCGAAAATATTCTGAGGGTGTATTAAAGCCTTGAGCAAGCAAACATTTTGGCGGTAGACCTTGGGCATTCCAACAGTACTCAGGGCGCGCACCCATTAATGTTTACAAAATGAGGTTCCTGAATTCATTTCCAGCGCAAAATGGCCACCAAAATCACTGGATACCAACCCGTTGGACTATTGTGTCTGGAGAATTTTGAAAAGCAAAGTTGACACTAAAAAATGCCAAAGTGTCGACCACGTCAAGCAAGCGCTTCGCCCGGAATGGGCCAAAATACCGCAGAGAAACATTTGTGCAGCGTGTGACGGTTTCATTGGCCGTTTGAAGGCCATAATTCGTGCCAAAGTTGACCAATTCGAACAAATCTATACATATTCTAAAATGATGCTATTTCCGAACCTTTTTTTGCTTTCATTCAATAACATTTAAAAAAATGTAATAATTATGGCGTTTGACTTTGTTGCAGTTTTTTTTAACCCACCCTGTACAGGTCGCAATTATTGTTCGAACTTATATTTAAGATTTAAAATGGACCAAAAACCTAAAAAATGTCTTGATTTTCCAGTTGCCCTAGTGTTCTTGACTAAGGTCGAACAGATGTGGGATTGTTTTTGAGGTTATAGTTTAGGATAGCGCTGAAGCATTTTAAATGGCTATCGGATAATTGTTTTCCACAGTTTTGTGTGGAAACATACGAAAATTACAGAGATCACAAATACATGAGAGGAGCAAATCTGACCTTCACATTGATGATGATTTTATTGGTGAAAATAGCCAAATATTGGAGGCACAGACATCATATAGAGGAACCTAATTTTTCAAATATTGCTTTGAATACCCATTTACACGACATGGGGGTGGGTTTGGTCTAAATCCAAGTTAAAACTTGTGCATGACAATGTGAACGTCGGATTTGTCAAATACCGATTGTTCCAGATATATGAACATTTGAAAAGAGTAGCAATTAGGTACAACACTTGCTATAGATATCTGGATGCTTCTTAGTGAATCTCCATTCAATGTTGTAGGATATCGAATGGTTGGCCCCGCCCCACTATAGCCTGTGCTTACTTTTTATACTCTCAGCCATGTAGCTACCAGAGGTTATATATCATTTGATATCGGCAAAACGTGCTTCATCGGAATAACTCTTTTAGACCCTATGTCTCTTTCGACCGATTTGGTCCAGATTTGGCGTCGTTATGTTATTATCAAACTTAGATGGAGTTTGGAGATGGGTAATACCGGTACACCCCTTCAATATTCGCAATATTCACAGGTCAGTTTAAATCTCTCCTCTGAGTGAACATTAAGCTTTACTGAAACATTGAGCTCACCAAAGAACACTTGAAGTAAATATTTCCCTTTTGTTTTCTTCGAATAGTTACAAACCAAATATCAGACTTGGCATATCCTCCATCCAATGCAGCAAGTGATGAAAAGAACATCATTACAGAAGGAAAAAAAGATATTCATTTAAATGAAAATAAAACGTTTGTGTTTACATCGTATTGCGTCCTGCTGACTAATAGTTTACGTTTCCTTTCCTGTTTCCTTTTCTGTATATTTTATTTTTCTTTTTCTTTTCATTTGATAATATTTACATGTTTCTTACGATATTTTCTATTTTTTTTTTCTTCATTTTCCATTTCATTACTGTTGATGCTGTTGCAGCCAGCGCTTACAAAACACCGTGGGAGGGGGCACGCCGGCCAATGTTTCTTGATTTTCATGCTGAATTTGAAGTTGATAGGTCGACAAATGCTGTGGCATTTGGCTCGGCTGTAGTTGGGATGGTTGTTGTTGTTGTTGCTCCACATCTGGTATGCTAATGGTGGCCACCTGTATGGGTATGTGGAGCATCGTTGCTGGTGGGTGCTGTTGTTGCTGATGATAATGCTGCTGCTGTTGTGGCGGCGGCGGCTGATGCTGCTGCTGCTGCTGAAGAGGCCTTAGTAAGGGCGGCGGCTTAGGCGGTGGAAGTACCAATTGTGGGGCCGGTTGTTGCAAATTAAAATTCATTAATTCTCACAATTCTGTACTCATTTCACCTACGATTGTGCTCTGTACCATGGACCAAATTAGAGCAAGGAAAGAAGAGAAAAGAAAAAAAGAAGAAAAAATGGAAATGAGAAATGTTGAAATACATAATTAATAAATGTTTTTGCTGCATAAATAAATGGAATTTAATTTATGCTGAAATATTATTTGTTTATGTTGTTAGTATTTATTTTAATAATTTGCTGAAAAGATTAATTCTTTGTTAATGGAAGAAAAAACGAAAACAAATACAAATTAAAAAAAATATTAATGGTTTTTTCTAAGGATCTACTAACATTTGTGTGCTGCTTGGGATGTGGCAAGGTAGAGGTGTGAATAATAAGCTAATGTGTTTTCTATAAAGCAATTTAAATTATGTGGTTTTAATAATAATTTATCATGGATTAGATTTAATGGATTTTAAAACAGTTCTGGTGAAATTATAGTGTCCTATTTTAAATTCGAAGCATAATATTGGAGGACCTAATATAAAAAAACGTAGGGGAGGACTGTGTTTTATTGATACTGGCATTAATTTAATACGAAGGTTACATTATTTGTGTAAAATTGCATAAAAATGACTTTAACAGGACAATTTATACCATTCATAACAGAATTAGAGTATAAGTATTTTCTGTTATACATAAAAGAAATGGAATAGGATAAGGTGGGATATCTTAATATTATGAATGCTACTTTACTATTCACAGTGTGGAGGCCACTTGTTATTTTGTGTTTTTCTCAAAGAAAATATTTTTTGTTAAACATTCTTAAAATCAATTTAGCAACACTATGCGAAAAAAAATTACGGGGAAAAATTCAGCAGATTATGAAAATAGAGCTAAAGAGAAGACAGGTGCATCGGTATTTTGCAAGTTTATATCTAAACGTAACCAAAATATTGGCGGCAAGTTCCTTGAAACCTGTGAATTTTAGGTATACAGTGTATTCGGCAATACAGCAGATAGAAATACGATAAATATTTTGGTCGGAAACTTGAGTCAACAAAGGGGTTTTTTCTGTTTTTATACCCTACACCACAAGGTGGTCAGGGTATTATGTCTTTGTGCATTTGTTTGTAACAGGCAAAAGGAAACGAGATAGACCCATAGTTCCTTTTGATGATCTGCATAGAATCACTTTCTGAGTTGATTTATGCATGTCAGTCCGTCCGTCTGTCCATGTATTCTTGTGAAAAAAAAGCAGGTCGCATTTATTATCCGATTGAGATGAAATTTTGCAAACAACATTTGTTTGGCCCAAGGACGAACCCTATAGAAATTGGAGATAATCGGTAAAAATTGAGATATAGCTCCCATATATATCTTCGTCCGATTTGCCTTTTATTGTGCACCAAACGTGTAATATCAGCCCGAATAGTATGGAATTTTGCACATACAACCAAATTAGGCCTGAAAATAAGTATGCCAAATTTTATCGAAATCGGTTCAGATATAGCTATAGCTCCCATATATATTGTTCATCCGATTTGTTATTTTTACCATCCGCAGCCGTAATATGCACTCTGTAACAACAATATTTGGGGAAATATATCAAATGCAGCTCAGAAATACCTTTGCTAAATTTTATGGTTCAGATTTGGATATAGCTCCCATATATAACTTTGTCCGATTTACCATTTATTGTGCACCAAACGTCTAATATTTGTCCAAATGGGATGGAATTTGGCACATACGACCGAATTGAGTCTAGAAGGTAGTATGCCAAATATTTTTATCCGATTTCAAACTAATTTCGCACCAAATGGGCAATACAAGTCCGAATTTAAAAGATACAAATGCTTCGGCATATTTAGTCCTTTGAATTTTAAATTATAATTATAATCATAACGTGTATGATTAATTCTCCCATAAAAACTTTTAATTATTAAGTGGAGCTCAACTAAATTAGCAAAGTGGTGTAGGGTATCATAAAATCGGCCCCGCCCGACTTTAGGACATTCTTTACTGTTTTTTTTTTTTTAAATCATCTTTTAAACAAAATAGTAGCAAGTCAAAATATTCTACAAAAACATTTGTCTACTATAAGTACTGAAATACTTATTCTTAAATACTTAAACGTAAGGAATTCATATATACAAAAAAAAAAAAACGACAACAAAGTCAAACGCCATAAATGTTGCTCTGCTATATTTTGGTTCAATCCCGGCGAAGCGCTTGCTTGAGGAGATCGACACTTTGGTATTTTTTAGTGCCAACCTTGCTTTCCAAAATATTCTAGACGCAATAGTCCAACGGATTGGTATCCGGAGATTTTGGTGACCATTGTGCGCTGGAAATGAGGCGAGGAACTTCATTTTGTAACCATTCTTGGGTGGCGCGTGCTGAGTGTGATGGTGCTGAGTCCTGTTGGAATGTCCAAGGTCTGCGGACAAAATGTTTGCGTGCCCAAGGCTTTAATACACCCTCCAGAATATTTTCGCGATAATATTCGTCATTTAGTCTGATGCCCCGGTCAATTATTACGAGCGGAGAGCGACCATCGGCTGTTATGGCCGTCCATACCATCACTATGGCCGGCCCTTGAGTGGCCATCCGAAGGTGCACATTTTCAGCTGACCTGCTGGACAACGAAAGTTTTCTCATCGGAGAAAACTAAATTCGGAGAAAACTAAATTCACCACTTTCGGTCAAACGAAGCTACTCTTTAGCTCTTTTGAGTCTATTTTCTTTCTGTTGCGGTGTATGTTCTTGCACTTTTTGGAATTTCAATAGCTTCTAACCGAGCTCATTTTTCAATATATTGCGATATGTTCAGCTTGCGAGCCATTTTTCGGCCATTGCGACCCGGGTTTCGATTAAGTCGCTCCTTCATTTCTGCTGATGTTGCTCTTTTCTTTCGTCGGGCTACGCTACCAGTATCACGGTGACGAGCGATGGTACGAGACACACAAGATTTATACACATTTAAATGCTGGAGTGCTCTAACGATAGCCACTTGTGGTTTTCTAGCCAAATATAAAGAAATCACACTATCACTCTTGAATTCCATCACGAATAACTTTTTTCTGGAAAAATTCTAACCAAAATGCTTTTGTATGCTTGTAAACAATATAATGAGTTGTCACTGGAATAATTTTAACAGCTGTCGGACAAGTGACTCGAAGTGACAGCAGTCTGAAGTTGGTTGCAGTTTTTACATTTCACCCTGTATATATTAAAAAGGCATTTTAGGTTTGAAGCCGTACCTTATGTGAGTTGAGCAAAAATCTCCAACAAAACTTTATTCTAGACTTCAAAGACAAAAATATTCTTCATCAAAGGTTGCTATAAGTCATCAAAGAAAAGTAATCTCTATTTTCACTGTAGGTCACAAAAATTTTTGCACCACTGTTTCCACAAAAAAAAAAAAAAAAAAAAAAAATTCCCTACTTTTTTTTTTGAAAAAATTTTCCTCGGACTTTTTTCGACTAGGCGCCTGAAAGTATCATTAAGTTTCATTTGAGGTGGAAGTTGTCAAAGGAAGAAATATTCTGCACAACATTTTACTATAAATTTCAGAATAAATCATGTATCTATTTATAACGGTTTTTATGAAAATTACATTAAAAAAAAATTATGTACTAAAGATTTTACTGTTAAATGTTAAAAAAGTTAAAGAAAATTGATGCAAATATTTTTATTGGTATAAAATAAATATAGATATTTCTATTGTGTGGTGACTTATAGTGAAATTTTGTGAAGAACTTTTGTGATTTTATAGGCATCGTTCTAGAATGAAGTTTTGTTGGAGATTTTTTCACAAACTCACAAAAAGTACTACTTTTAATATATACTAAAATTTAATATATATGAATTCCTCTCGTTTAGGTAAGATTTAGACTTTTGACGTCTTCTAGGGCCCATAGTAGAAGTTAATAACTAATAATTTCATAGATTAGTTTGACCTGCTGTTTAAAGGGAGTTTTTAACCATATTTAAGAGAAGGGCTAAAAGGATCCTCGCTTGAGGCCCAAAATATTTCTCGTATTTTTATCTGCAATATTGTTGAATACACTATAGGGTTAAAATATACGGATTCCGAGGAATCTTTATGCTTAAATGAAAAAAAAGTGTAGAAGAGGGGTGAACTTAACGCCTCTATTTCGATTACTTTTCTATGTAGACCTTCAAAATACCGATACACGTTTCTTCTTTCTGTAAATCGACTTTTATAATCTGCCAGATTTTCCCTATAATTATAAAGAAAAATTAAATTTATCTAACAGTGTAATGCATCTTCAAAACCGCATAAATATATTCTACAATTTAAAACCTCATATTTAGATTGAAACAATATTATTTGATTATACAATTATTATCTTTTATAACTCTCCATACACCAACAAAATACAAATTTAATGATGCAACAATTTTTAAGGGCAAAAGTCAGGAAATTATGTTCAATTTTTGAAAGCTATCAAATTAACAACATCCTTCTTACGTACTTGCGAGGAGGGTGAATTCGAACACAAAAACAATGAGAAAAAATCTCCAGCGAACAACACGTGTTGTTTGAAAGCCATTGCAAAATGTAAAATAATGCGCATATTTCAACAGACATTATTTTATTTCACTTTTCAACTGAACGCCAGAAATATTCCTGTTACCATGCCTTGTTTGCGAAAAAGTGGGGAGCGGGCGAAGTGAGATAAACAATACTCCTGAGGTTGTACGTTACTAAATTCGGGGAAAGCTATTGAATTTCCTCCTCCAACACAAAGACAGACACAAAACAAGCACTATCAATGCTACAATGATGTGGTGCTGCTTCCCCTAAGAGGATGACATTTATGTCCTCATGTTGGCAACAATTCATGCATTCTTCTTCATCTATTATTTATAATGATGATTCTTTATCTGTTACATTGTTTTGTGCTCACATTAAAGCATTAAATTTAGCGAATTATTATCGAAAGAACGAAGAGCATATCTGGCTGGCCTGGGGAAAAAAAATTGATAGGGGAGGAAGTTTGGCATCACAGCAAGGTAAGTGATTTCGCTTTTTAAGCGGCATAATAATAAATTTTTATATTTAATTTGATAAATGTAGATATTCTATTGCTGAAAGTATTTTGCCATTAACAAAGCATTTGTGTAACATGATTTTTTTTTAAATAATGATTTTTTACTATGTAATACTAACATTTATCGTTGAAATATGCAATAAAAGTATTTGAGGGGTATATAAATAAAATTTCATTTTTTTAAAATTTAAAAATAAACACAAGGCGAAATGAGCTTTGAGGGTTATAGGTAAAGAAGGCGTTAGGTTCGTCCGTTCAGTTTTTCATTATGTTGGATGGTTAAAACCATCAAAATACCGAATATGCTGTGGCATCATAGCGTGGCCGGTATCAAACACTATGACTTTGAATATTTACTTAAAAGTCGAAATATTACATTGTAAACAATATTCGTAAGAGATACCTTAAATCGGTAAAAGTCACACCGTGTACCTATATTAACCTTTATTTTTTATGGAAAATAAGGTGCGTAAAACGATCTATAAACACCTAAATACATATAATTCCGAATACTGAATACGATACTGTGAAGATTTATACCCTCCACTGAATTTTTTTTCTATACCCAACACCATATAGTGGTAAGGTTGTTATGTCTTTGTTCATTTGTTTGTAACATGGAGAAGGAAGCGAGATAAACCTACAGGGTGAGATAAAAAACTACAACCAACTTCAGACTACTGTCATTTCTAAACCGCTCGTCTGACAGCTGTTAAAATTATTCCAGTGACAGCTCATTATATTGCTTACAAGCGTACAAAAGCATTTTGGTAAGAATTTTCCAGAAAAAAAGTTATTCGTGATGGAATTTAAGCGTGATAGTGTGATCTCTTTATATTTGGCTGGAAAATTACAAGTGGCTATCGTTAGAACACTCGAGCATTTAAATGTGAATTAATCTTTTGTGTCTCGTTCCATCGCTCATTACCGTTATACTGCTAGCGTAGCCCGACATCAAGATAGTGGACGGAATAAAACAGCAACATCAGCAGAAATGGTTCAAAAAGTAAAAAAGCGACTTCATCGAAACCCGGGTCGTAGTGACCGAAAAAATGTCTCTTGAGCTGAACATATCGCAATATTACATACGGCAAATATTGAAAAATGAGCTCGGGGTAAAGCCATTGAACTCCAAAACAGAAGTTCAGAAAGAAAATAGACTCAAAAGAGGTAACGAGTTGCTTCGCTTGGGCGAAAGTGGTGAACTGCCGAATTTGGTTTTCTCAGTTTGTAAACAAACAAAATGATCGTGCTTACTTGCCAAAGAGGTCAGCTGAAAATGTACACCTTCGGTTGGCCACCAGAACTCAAGCGCCGGCCATGGTGATGGTGTGGACCGCCATAATAGCCGATGGTCGCTCTCCGCTCGTTTTAATCGATTATGGCATCAAAATAAATGCCGAATATTATTACGGAATAATATTCTGGAGGGTGTATTAAAGCCTTGAGCAAGCAAACATTTTGGCGGTATACCTGGACATTCCAACAGGAGTCAGCACCATATATATTTTATGAGTTATGGCGTCGGATTCAGCAGATAGAGCATCGTCGTCCTATGGACAGGCAATGCCAAAACCTAAGCCAACACCCATTGGTGATTTCGCAAGTATAGAAGACTTTACAAAAAAGGATTAACTGATATTATGGTAGCAACAACAATGGACTATTGTGTCTGGAGTATTTTAGAAAGTATGGTTGACACTGAAAAATATCAAAGTGTCGATCACCTCAAGCAAGCGGAATGGGCCAAAATGCCGTAGAGAAGCGTGTTACGGTTTCATAGGCCCTTAGAAGGCCATAATTCGTGCCAAAGGTGACCAATTCGAAGAAATCTAAACTTTTTTGAAATTTGATGTTTTTTCCGACATTTTTTGCTTTCATTCAATAAAATAATAAAATAAATGTAAAAATTATAGCGTTTGACACTGTTGCAATTTTTTTTATCTCTCCCTGTATATTTCATCCGATTTGGGGTTTTAGTCCCTAACATTCGTTACATGCACTCCACAAGAATGGTATTTAGTACCTGATATCAGATACAGCCCAGAAATACCTCTACAAAATTCTATAAAGATCGGTTCAGATTTGGATATAGCTCCCATAAATATCTTCAACCGATTTCGGGTTAATTGAGCAACAAACGACCAATATCGGTCGCAATGACCAGAATTTTGGTATATCCGACCGAATTCAGTTTAGAAGTACATCAAATTTGAAAATATCGGTTCAGGTATGGTTATAACTCTCATATATATATGTTTTATCTGATTCAGGGTTTAAGTCTCTCGCACTCGTAATATGCATTCGACAACAATGATATTTGGTACCAGATATCTTATAGAGCTTGGAAATAACTTTGCCAAATTTCGAAATCGGCAAAGATTTGCATATAAGTCCTATATATATATTCTTAATCGGATTTCAAGTTTATTGTGTAAATAATGGCTAATATCAGCCCAAATGGAGTGAACATCAGAACTTACGTTTCCATTTGGCGTAACTCGGTTCCGATATATATTTTTATAACATAAGTGAATAAATGCTCTCTATAGCAATGGTATTTGGTGGAAAATATAAAAAATAATAAATTTAGTGATTATCGATTCAGAATTGGATTTGCCTCCCATATATTAGTTTCCTCTGAAACCAAATTATAGCTGGTCTAAAGCCAAATGTGATCTACTTCAAATAAATTATTTTGTTACGGGAGCTCTACTAAATATGCATAGTAGTGTAGGGTATCATATAGTCGGTCCTGCCCGACTTTTGACATTACCTTAATGGTTTATTATTGTACGTGTTTTCAAAATGTCAATATGAGTAAATATTTCAAAATAAATAATTTATTTTCTTTTATTTTATTTGCAGATATAATTTAATTAAAACCACGTTCAAAGACAAGTAATTTCTTAAAACAACTATAAGTCAAATCAATTTAAAAATGCCTTGCGGTTTTTTCTTATCTTATCAACTTTTGCTGTTACGGCCTTAAAACTTGGGGCCTTGAACTCAATGAAGGGCTCTTATATAGCAAATCGTTGAACATAAACAAAAAAATGTCAATTCACAATTTAAGTGTCACGTAAAAATAGTAATGAAAACGGATCCGATTCACGCAAATTATTTTTTTTTTAAGAACATAATGGAAAAATATGAAAGACTCAACAACGTCTTTCATTCAATGATAAAATAAATACAAAACACTTATACAAAAACGTATACAAAAGTAATTTTTTCTTGTTTTTGGAATCGGAGTAACGAAAATTACTGACTGTATTGAACCGAAAATACCAAATTAAAAACCAAAACTTACCGTCGACTACTTAGTATAATTGGTGAAAGGATTATCTCTAAACTGGAGGAAATATTTTGATTTTGATTTTGTAACTGATTTTGTGGGGTTTGCATATCATTGGATGCTGTTGTTGTTCCGGACGCCGCATTCGATGATGACGATGATGATATTGAAGATGATGCTGATGATGGCATTGACGATACTGTCGACAACACATTCACGCCGGCACTGGATGCCACTTTGCCGCCACTGGGGGAACTACCAAATGCATTGCTGGTTTTAGGGATTTGGGGAGAATTTAAATTGGAATTTGAATTGGAATTGCTATGTAAATTTTCAATTTTCTGCATGTCCTGCATGGGGGAATTATTATGCTGATGCTGTGTGTTAGTGGTGGCTGGATCTGTGGCATTGGTCGGAAGTGTGGCTGTATTATTGCAATTTGTGGTGCCGGTAAATGATGATAAGGGCTGTGTCGTAATAACTATATTATTGCTATTCATGGACGTGGATGTGGCAGCAGGATTGTTGGTTGTGATTGGGACAATATTGGTGCTTATGGTATGGGGCGGATTCATGCTACTATTATGATGATGCATGACAGTATTAGCATTGGGGGATAATAAGTCGGGTTGCTGTGCATTTGCATTTGTTGGCGATGGATATTGCCATTGAGTGTTGTTGTTGGCATTGCAATTATCTAAATTAATACGATGGGCCACAGACATCGATGAGTGGCCAAATTCCTCTACCTGATCTCTGTCGACACTTTCGGGTGTTTGAATTTCGGGACTGTTGTTGTTATTGTAATTATTATTATTGTTGGTAGTTGAAGTGCCATCATCATATTCATCATAGGAGACTTCATCACTCTTATCATCATAGCTATCATTTAGAAGATTATCGTGCCGCTGATGCTGTCCAATTTGATGGTGATCATCACAATCATCTTCTGTGTGACTGGGCTCCTCATCAATCTCCTCTAAGTCATCTTCACTACAGGTTGTCGACATTGAATGGGATGTTGAATTGTTTGTTCCGTTTGCCTGAAGCCTATCATTGCCAATTGTATTGGTTGTGGTGCTACAGGTGGTTGTGTTGGTGGTTGTGATAGACTACAGGGTTTTTGATTTGCAAATATGGTATATAGTTTTTTTTTTTCAAATTCAAATACAAAAGAAGAACAAAACAAGAACAATATAATGTATAATGGGGGGAAGAAACAAGAACACATAAGAAATTGGGATTTACCAAACTGTCATTGAAATGTTTGAAATAGATATGTATTGTATTTTTTTTACATGGACAATAAACAACATCAAGAGGTCAATGAAAAAAATATGACATGCACATTCTGGACTTTAAAAAAATTAGGACAACATTCTTAGGGTCATGGACAATCATGCTATTTATAGAAAATGTTCTTAATTCTATTAAGACACTGTTCATAAATTACAAATAGTTTAACACACAACATACTAAAATAAAATTATTAACATATTTTATTTATTTATATATATTTATCGTGCACACAAATCTATTAATATATTGATTTAATTTTTTTTATTGCTTAAATTTGTAAATAAATATTTTTTTCGAAATTAAATATATATTTTATTCAAATATATTAATATTTTAGGGAAAAACTAATTAATGTATACAATACACAAAAAACGTCTCTTTAATTTATATCTACAATTTTATGTTTTCATACAAAAAACATATAGCGCCACTTAAGATATTTCAGAGACAGGGCCACATGTAATATGAATAAATTTAAACAGGCGTATACTTTATGATAACACGTATACGCCATGATACGTTGGAATTGGAAACGCAATTGCCATGATGTATACTTTATGGCAATACGTAAACTCTTTGATACCGATTTGTAACTGACTTCCAGACTCATAATATTTTACCGAGAAAATCCCAATCCTTCAATTTTCGTTTTTCTAAGGATAATTTGATGGCATTTTTCTAACGAATTCTAGCTAATTTTTTCTGAAAGACTCTTAGAGCTATTAGCGTGGATTTCTAAAAAAACAGTTTTATAGTAATTTTCTGAGCTAAATTCATCGACTTTTAAATTAGTTTTTCGAAGAGTGGATTTTTTAAATATTTTTTATGAAGCATTTTCTGAAGATATCCAAGACCCATAAATATGGATTTTTAAAGGAATTTTGATGGATCCATTCCTATGCGACTTCAAGACCCACAAAAATGGATTTCTAAAAGATTTTTTTATATGGAACAATTTCTGAGGGACTTTAAGACCCATAAAGGTTGATTTTTTATCAAGCAATTTTTAGGGATTTTTAAAGGAATATTTACAAAAGGACCTTCTGGTCTTATATATGAAAAACTTTGAAGACCCTCTTGTCTTCTATGAGAGGATCCTATGGTCTTCTATGAGAGGACCCAATGGTCTTGTATGAGAGCACCCTATGGTCTTCTATGAGAAGATCCTATGGTCTTCTATGAGAAGACTTATGGTCTTCTATGAGAAGTATCTATGGTCTTCTATGATAAGACCTTTTGATCTTTTATGGAAAGACCTTCTATTTTATACGGAGATCTCTTTCCTAGTTTACCTTGTAAGTGGCTATCGTTAGAGTTCTCCAGCATTCAAATGTGAATAAATCTTTTGTGTCGTACCATCGCTCGTTACCGTGATACTAGTAGCGTAGCCCGACGTCAAGGAAGTGGACGGAAGAAAATAGCACCATCGCACTCAGCGCCACCCAAGAATGGTTACAAAATGAGGTTCCTCGTTTTATTTCCAGCGCTCAGTGGCCAACAAAATCTCCGGATAACAATCCGTTGGACCATTGTGTCTGGAGTATTTTGGAAAGCAAGGTTAACACTTAAAAATTACAAAGTGTCGATCACCTCAAGCTAGCGCTTCGCCGGGAATGGGTCAAAATGCCGCAGAGCAACATTCGGGCAGCGTGGGATGGTTTCATTGGCCGTTTGAAGGGCATAATTCGAACCAAAGGTGACCAATTCGAACAAATCTAAACTAATTCTAAAATTTGATGCTATTTCCGACATGTTTGCTTTCATTCGATAAAAGTTAAAAAAATGTAAAAATTAAATATGGCGTTGACTTTGTTGCAGTTTTTTATCTCACCCTGTGTACGTGGATATTTAAAGGAATATTAATGCATAAAAATACCTTCTTATCTTTTATATGAAATCCTTCGAAGACCTTTTGTCTTCTATAGGAAGACCCTATGGTCTTCTATGACAGCACCCTATGATTTTCTATGAGACGATCCTATGGTCTTATATAAGAGGATCCTATGGTCTTCTATGAGAAGATCCTATTGTCTTCTATGAGAAGATCCTATTGTCTTCTATGAGAAGATCCTATAGTATTCTATGAAAAAATCCTATGGTCCTCTATAGGAAGATTCTATGACAAGATCTTCTGTTCTTATCTGATCTCTTGCCTAGTTTACCTTATATTCTGTAGGAAGAACATCTGCCTTTCTATAAGAAGAATTATAGTTCTTTTATGAAAATTCTATATTGTCTTTTAAAGAATAGTGTTATTATATGTTTTTATTTAAAAAAAGAAAACAAGTAAAAAATTAAGTTCGGAGGTTTTTTGAGCACCCTCTACCACAAATTTAAAGAAAGCCTTTAAAATTATACTGTCGGGATTCAAAATTCGAACGAGTCTTCAACATATCATAGAATGTGCTTGTACCGTTTCATGGTACTGTACCAAAACCTAACAAGATTATTTGCTATTACAGGGGTTAGTATTAAATATCACATAAATATCACATTACAAGTATTAAATATCACATTTTTTCAAAATAAGTGGTCTACATCATGAAAATACCGAATATCAAAAGGTACCGTTATGTGGTGCATTATGTGAAGTCCTATAAAGATCTCTTCCTCTTTGAGAAATTTTTATGTACTTAGAACTTTGAATATTATATTTCAAACCATTTTTTTGTGTGTTTGGAATATGTATCTACAATAATCAAAATAACGAATATTGAGAAGTACCCTTATATGGGGCTATGCGAAACCATAAAAATTCTAAACAAAATTTGAGTCGTGCTTTAACACAGATGGTAAGAATTTAACACTGAAAAATATATTAAATGCTTGTTTCGATAAGATACAAATGGAATAACAAACTCAATATGCCCATCATAACGATCGGCGTTGTATTAAAAGCTATATTAAATATTAAAGTTTAAAGGGATTATGTTCAGTTTTTCCCCAGCATTTCTCCATTTATTCTAAAACTGAACTACGGTGCGTATGATTGAGTCAAATTTAAGTTAATTCAAGTAACGTATACGCCACAGTTTTTATTATAGTCACCAAGCTTTTTTCTAATTAAATAAAAAAGTATATTATTTATCAAAGTATTTTCATTGTGAGAAAGTTAATTAAATATTTATTTTGTATTATTTCCATAATATCTTAATTAATCAAATCAAATGAAAAATAAAAATTATTCCCATTAAATATTTTCGGACGAAAAATTCCATTCATTTGACTAAAGATGTTCAAGTCAAACGAAAACAATGTCACGTATTTCAGCAAGAATTAATGAGTTGGAATTCATATGAAATTGAATGGAATTTCGATATATGTATAGAAAGAACAGAGAATGTGATTTTTTTGCTTGATATGTGGAAGTAGATGAATTCCTTTGCTCTATGTGCTATTGTACTTATTTCTTACAAAATAACAGCTCGATTGAGATTGAATATGATTCTCTATCTAAATTGTTGTTCGTCATATGATGTGCTGGCAGGGGACGAAGAAGGACAACAGGAAATCATTGAGAAAATAAGTTATAATTTACAATGATTGGGTCATTGAATTATTTTTTATTTTACTCAAATGTATATGTATATTTCTGCAGGACATTTGGTATTGAAAATGGGCCATGTAGGTCCACGTATAGCCTCCATTTAATGGTACCTCCCTATATTCGGTATTTTGGTGATTTAAGCGATATTATTTACCGCAAATACTTCAAATTTGGTATTTGAAGTTCTTAATGGAATGGAAGTTCGTAACAGAAAATTGTCTGTTCAAATCCACGTCTTCGTATAGCCCCCATATAACGGTACTTCCCGAAGTTCGTTATTTTGATGATTTTAGCGACATTATTCACCGGAAATGTTCAAGAAATGTCAAATTTGGCATTTGAAGCCTAAGAAAAGAATTGTCTGTACAGGTCCACGCCTTCGTATAGTCCCCATACAACGGTACCTCCCGATACCCATTATTTTGATGATCTTAGCGACATTATTTATCCGATTGTTTTCAAATTTTGTATTTGAAGTTCGTAATGGATACTACAGCTAAAGACAAAAAATTGTGAGTTCAGGTCCACGTCATCGTATAAACGGTACCTCCCGATATTTTGTATTTTGATGATTTTAGCGACATTATTCACCGGAATCGTTTCAAATTTGGTATTTGAAGTTCGTAATAGATACTCCAGCCTAATACAGAAAATTGTCTGTGCAGGTTCACGTCTTCGTATAGCCCCCATATAACGTAACCTCCCGATATTCGGTATTTTGGTCATTTTAGCGATATTATTCACCGGAATTGTTTCAAAGTTGGTATTTGAAGTTCGTAATGGATATTACAGACAAAGACAGAAAATTGTCTGTGCAGGTCCACGTCTTCGTTTAGCCGCCATATAACGTAACCCCCCGATATTCGGTATTTTAATGATTTTAACGACATTAATAATAAGAAATGGATACTACTGCCTACGACAAAAAGTTGTCTGTGCAGGTCAATGTTTTAGTATAGCAACCATATAATGGTACCTCCCTGTATATATATTTTTTGATGATTTTAGTTTCTTTATTCGCCAATTTTTTCAAGTTTCGCATTTGAATATTTTAATGGCTTATGATAAAATTTGCCTATGCAGGTCCACGACTTTGTATAAGCCATAATATAACGGCTACATTCGGTATTTTTTAAGAATTAAGAGAATTTTTAACGGATTTTATATTTGTAAGCCCGGCCGAACTTACAGGGTTTTTACTTCTTTTTTTATACCCTCCACCTAAAAAGTATGGAGGGTATATTAAGTTCGTCATTCCGTTTGTAACTCATCGAAATAATAATTTTAGACCCAACAAAGTATATATATTCTTGATCAGCGTAAAATTCTAAGACGATTTAGCCCTGTCCGTCCGTCTGTCCGTCTGTTGTAATCACGCTACAGTCAAAACTAATTAAGATAGGAAGCTTAAATTTTGCACAGATCTCTCTTCTGTCTGCAGGCAGGTCAAGTTCGAAGATGGGCTATATCGGTCCAAGATATTGTATAGCCCCCATATAACGGTACCCCCGATATTCGGTATTTTGATGATTTTAGCCACATTTTTCAATGGAATTGTCTGAAAATCCACACAAGTAGTTACTTGTGGGTACTTATACCTCGGCAGAGAATAATCTATATAGGTCTACAATATCGTATAGCCCCTATATAACGGTACCCACACGGTATTCGGTATTTTGATGATTTTAGCAACATTTTTCAAGGGAATTGTCTGAAAATCCACAAAAGGAGTCCCTTGTGGACATTTTAACCCCTCAAAAAGAATTGTCTACATAGGTCCACGATATTGTATATCCCCCATATAACTGTACCCCCCCGATATTCGGTATTTTAATGATGTTAGCCACATTTTTCAATGGAATTGTCTTAAATTCCACACAAGTAGTTCCTTGTGAGTACTTTACCCCCTGAGAGAGAATTGTCTATACAGGTCCACGATATCGTATATCCCCCATACAACGGTACCCCCCATATTCGGTATTTTGATGATTTTACCCAAATTTTTCATCGGAATTGTCTGAAAATCCACACAAGGAGTTCCTTGTGGGTACTTTATGCCTCGGCAGAGAATTATATATAGAGGTCCACCATATCGTATAGCGCCCATATAACGGTACCCCCCATTATTTGGTATTTTGATGATTTTTTCAAAAATTTTCAATGGAATTGTCTGAAATTCCACAAAAGGAGTCCCTTGTGAGTACATTACACGCAGACATAGATTTGTCTTTATAGGTCCACAATATCGTATATCCCCACATAACGGCACCTTCCTATATTAGATATTTTAAAGATTTTAGAAGAATTTTTAATGGATTTAATTTTTTTTGAAAATTTTCTAATTCGGTTCAAATGGTGGAGGGTATTCAAAGTTCGGCCCGGCCGAACTTACTGCTTGTTTACTTTTTTTGGCTAGTTTTTTTCAGTATAGAGTTGAAATATTTTTTCAATTAGTTTGATAATTAAACGCTATATTGAGACCTTCCGAAATGAGAAACAGATTCTATTTCTACCTTAAAGTCAGTTGATGCTATGAAATTGGCATTTATGTAACCGTGCTACAATTTTTTCTTCTTCTTCTTCTTCTATTATTATTATTATTATTATTATTATTATTATTATTATTATTATTATTATTATTATTATTATTATTATTATTATTATTATTATTATTATTATTATTATTATTATTATTATTATTATTATTATTATTATTATTATTATTATTATTATTATTATTATTATTATTATTATTATTATTATTATTATTATTATTAGTATTATTATTATTATCTTATTTTTTGTTAGCCATCCTAATGAGTTATCTTTCAGTGCCCAGAGGCTGTATGCCAAAAAATATTTCCCTTTATCAGCAGATGAAAACATCTGCATAGCAACTTAATGAAGTATTCACATTTTGATTAAGCATTCGAAAAAAATATATAATAGAAAATAACAACAACTCCAAAATGCATATTTATGGCAATATGAAACGACTGAATGACTGTCAATTGAGAAGACTAGGAAAATGTTGTGATGAAGTCATGTTCAATGGAATTCATGCAAAATATTGCCACTAACATTAACATCATCAATATTTCGGTCCATCAGTCAGTCTCTGAAGACGTGACAGAGTTTATTTTTTTTTTTTGCTGCTGATATATGCAATATGCTCAATTTATTTCAGATATTAATCTTCGGAAAGACTGTTCTTTCCATTTTTTGTTTTTCGGAATATATTCACCACTTTCATTTCATCAAAGGGAAACTTTACAAAGCGGCTCGTTGTGTGTTTGGCTTTCTGTGGTCCTGGCTATGTTTGTGTCTTTCTAGCTGTCTGCCGGGTCTTAGTTTGTTTATTTTTAAAGGATAATGGTATCCTTTTGTAAAAGTAAAGAGTTTGTACTCCAATGTTGTTGCTGTTGTTGTGAAGTTTGATTTTCCATTAATTAAAATTGCATTCATCTTGAAAATTACTTTGTATACCAAACACTTTTCTTTCAATGTGTGTCTGTCTGTGCACTATACATGTATGTTCATTATATTGACGACTTGTGGATATTGTGTTTGTGTGTATTCGTCTGTTTTGTGGCCTATTCATCGAAGTATGTGTGCAAACTTGGAGATACAATTCACATGCCAGCCTTTTCAGTCTTTGTTTTGGGGGCGAACAATGAAAACATCGATCCATTGAGTGATGATTTTGATTGAATAGTAGTAGTTTCCTAAGTAGATCCTTATTAAAGTTTATCAACACTTGATGTATTTCTTTATGAAAATGTATTTAATCGAATCAGGTTTTAATTAATTTGTTATTTTTTGGACATCAAAGAATTTCCAGAATATTATAAGGAAGTGCAAACACAAAAGAAATGTTTAAGGGAATGATTTCGAGGGAACAGTTTACATGCAAAGAACACCCGTTTCTTTTTCATATAAGTGAAATTTGAATATTTTAGAAAATTGTGTATCTTGAAAGTTTATTCGTAAAGAGTGTAGACATTCATAATTTTTAAACAAGATGATATTCGATATTATGCGATATCCTTCTATAACCAGTACCGAGGGTTAGGGAAAACGAACTCCAAATAACAGCCTAATATTTTTGAAAATGTGGGCAAAAATCCTAAAAACATAGTGCAGACAAAAAATAACTACATAATAACCAAAAACGATTATAAAAGAAGAAGATACTCTTAAGAGCGATTTGAAAGTTTACAACGTAGAGTAACCAAAGTAGAGGAGGTAATTTTCCACATTTTTGACATTTTCGAATCAAAAATTCCTTGGAACTCATACACATTAGGTATATGGTGTCTCCGACAATATTACCGGTAACAATACAAAATTTATTTTGTTGAAAATTGAAATCCAAAAGTGAATCACAAATGTGGCCTTTTTTTCGAAATAATGCTAAAATCTTCTCTTAAACGGGAACGTAGCTCATTTCATAAAATTATTTGTATTTTTTATAGTTGCAACTGTACTTTACATTAGTTAATGCCAAATTCTCCCAGAAATAATAATTTTAAAAATAAAGCTTAAGCTTTATCAAATTTCACTATAAGTTACCAATGCAAATAAATCTCTGTTTTCGTTATTTATTTAATTTTATACCCTTCGTCATAGCATGGAGGGTATATTAAGTTTGGCATTCCATTTGTAACACCTCGAAATATGCATTTTCGACCCCACAATATATATACTTGGTGAGATGGAAAAACTGCAACCAATTTCAGACTGCTGTCATTTCTAAGCCCCTCGTCCGACAGCTGTTAAAATTATTCCAGTGACAGCTCAAAATCTTTTATACAAGCGTACAAAAGCATTTTGATGAGAATTTTCCAGAAAAAAGTTCTTCGTTTAAGCGTGGTAGTGTGAATTCTTTATATTTAGCTGAAAAACCACAAGTGCCATCGCTAGCTACCGTGATACGGGTAGGAACACCCACTGGCCTTCTATAGAAATACCTACTGGCCTTCTATAAGAAGACCTACTGGCCTTCTATAGGAAGACCTACTGGCCTTCTATAGGAAGACCAACTGCCCTTCTATAGGAAGACCTACTGCCCTTCTATAGGAAGACCTTGTGGCCTTCTATGGGAAGACCTTCTGGTCTTCTACGAGAAGACCTTCTGGTCTTCAGCTCTTCTATGAGAAGAGCATAGAAATTCCAAAAAGTGAAAGAACTTACACGGCAACAGAAAGAAATAGACTCAAAAGAGCTAAAGAAAGAGTAGGTTCGCTTGGCCGAAAGTGGTGAACTGCCGAAATTATTTTTCTGCCATGAGAAAACATTTGTTGTCCTGCAGTTTGTAAACAAACAAAATGATCGTGTTTACTTGCCAAAGAGGTCAGCTGAAAATGTGCACCTTCGGTTAGCCACCAGAACTCAAGCGCCGGCCATGGTGATGGTGTGGGCAGCCATTATAGTCGATTTTCGCTCCCCCCTTAATCGACCGTGGCATCAGAATAATTGCCGAATATTATCGCAAAAATATTCTGGAGGGTCTATTAAAGCCTTGGACATTCCAACAGGACTCAGAACCATCGTACTCAGCACGCGCCACACAAGAATGGTTACAAAATTATGCCCTAAAATCTCCGAAGGTTGGCACTAAAAAATACCAAAGTGTCGATCACCTAAAGCAAGCGCTTCGCCGAAATTGGTCCAATTGACATTGGACGAAACTTAAAAAAAAAATCCGTGAAAAGTGTAGCTAAAATCATCAAATACATAATAGACAATCATACTGGACCTGCATAGACAATCATACTCTATCATACCCTATAGTCATACCCTATAGTACCCATTACGATTTCTAGGTAGGCAATTTGAAACAACTTCGTTGAATAACGTCCCTAAAATCGCCAAATATCGAATGTCGGGAGATACCGTTGTATGTGGACTATACGATATATTGAACCTATATAGGTATGCATAGACAATCATACCCTATAGTCATACCCTATAGTACCCATTATGATTTCTAGGTAGGCAATTTGAAACAACTCCGTTGAATAACGTCCCTAAAATCGCCAAATATCGAATATTGGGAGATACCGTTGTATGTGGGCTATACGATATCTTGAAACTATATATAGATATTTCTCTTCCTGAGAGTGAAGCGCTTGGAAAGAAGTTCTAGTATGAGTTTTTAGACAATTTAATTGGAAAATGTAGCTAAAATCATCAAAATACAGAATAGGAGGGGTACCGTTGTATGGGGGCTATATGATATCGTGGACCTATATAGAGAATAATCTTCCAGGAGATTAAGTACTCAGAATGTAGATTTTCAGACAATTTTTTTTGGAAAATGTGGCTAAAATTATCAAAATACTGGATATCGGGGATACCGTTGTTAGGGGGGCTAGATGATGTCGTGGACCTATATAAACAATTCTCTTCCAGAGAGTAAAGAACTCCTTGTGTGGATTTTCAGACAATTCCATTGGGAAATGTGGATAAAATTATCAAAATACCGAATATAGGCGGGGGGGGGGGGGGGGGGGGGGTACCGTTGTAGGCGGGCTATATGATATCGTGGACCGCTGTAGCCCATCTTCGAACTTGACCTGTCTGCAGACAAAATACTGAACTGTGGAAACTTTTAACTCCTATCTTTTTGCGTTTGGACTCAAGCGTGATTATAACAGACGGACGGACGAACAGGGCTAAATCGTCTTAAAATTTTACGCTGATTAAGAATATATATACTCTGTTATGTCTAAAATGATTATTTCATTGAGTTACCAACGGAATGACGAACTTAATATACCCTCCGTACTATGTATGGTGGAGGGTATAAAAATGTAAAAATTATGGCGTTTGACCCTCTCTAGCCATATGTATCACAAAATGTTACAAAAAGCTATTCAAATGCTTATTAGCTTATTTTTGTGCAATTTTTCTAGGTTTTATTTGTTTCTGCGTGAGGACCAGGACTGCGGGACATATATATATATATATATATATATATATATATATATATATATACCGCCGAGTTGAGTCGATCTAGTCATGGGTGTTCATCCCTCTGCCCATGTTCATTTTTAAACACTCTTAATATATGACATAGTGGGTTAAAAGTTTTTACCAAATTTTCTGCAATACCGGAACATTTTAAGACATTTTTTTCAGTGCCCGGAAGAGAATAACCTTGACCTATATTTATAGTCCTGATGGTACTTAAAAATCGATATATGTAGTCCAATAGTTTTTAAAATATAAATTATGCAAGACCTTTTACCACTGGTTGAAAATAATAATTTAGTCCCATAATATGGTGCTAAAATAGAATCAGGCTAAACGAATTAATATTTCGGAATTTTGTCCTGTTCTTTTAGTGATGTTATTGGGCAAAAATTTGTTTGTTATGATAAAACCTAGAAAATATCAACTTCAGTTAACTCAGAAGAAAACATTAGTTGAACTACACGAAGGATATTTTCTATGACTAAAAAAGATAATTATTTTGTCGATCTGTTGTAAATATATTTGTGGTAAAATTTGAAATCAATGCGAAAACAGAATCAATAAAAAGAAAAAAATATTAGAGACAAAATCAGAAGCTAAACACATTGTCCCATTAACACAACGCTTTAAAGAGTTACCCGAACGAAATTCAACCTTCAGCCCTCAAAGGTTTAAAAAGTAGGAAGTAATATCTATTGTTTCTTTTGTTTGAATTAAGGCGCATTACTGCATCCGGTAAGTAATTATCATCATACCGGCTGAATACAGAACAAAACTGAAAATCATAGATACATGAGTCTTTGAATCATAGACACACACACATACATACAAACTAACAAAACACATTTGCGAATTTTCCAAAAAAAAAAGAAAAACAACTGCCAATGATTTCATTTTCAAAGTTAAAAATTTTGAAAACTCTTCACCACTCTCACTCCTCTCAGGGATATCTTAAAGGATATCAGCACCAGCAACCATGGCATGCCAAAGGCAAAAATGCCTGCGAGTTTCGTTTGCCAGATTGTGTTTCTAGGCATGTTAGGATAATGGTGATGATGGCCACAGTCGCTCACTCTCTATGTTTCTGTGAAAAATTCACTGGTTACTGACGGTGACGACGAGCACGAGGATGACGATGATGGTGATGATGACTCCATGGTAACGTTTAAGGACTTTGAAGTTAAAACACCCATAGATTACCAGTAAATGTGTTTTGTTTTCTGCATGTGTGTGTGTGATGAGAGAGTGCTGTGTGCACCACATCGAAGTGAGAGCTCTCACGAGTACTTTGTGTATCCACACAATACTTTCACAACATAAATATGAAGCTTTTATGCTGATTTAGTAATTTTTGGATTTAAATACATTACTCACACTCGTATAGCAGTTTCAATCCTAAGTTAGAAAAAAAGACCAAATAAACATTAAACGTACACACAAACATACTTACTTGTGTACATTCATTCAATTACCCGTACAACACTACCGAATTTACACCCACCCACCAACAAAGGAACAGTGAAATGTGGGATTTGTTTAAGGAATTGTCTTAATATTTCGAATGGATATTGTTTTGAGAAATTTAAGAATCGTTTGGATATTCGTACTAAAAATTTGATTTTTGTTAATTACAATTCCACACTTTTGGTGCTTAAATCTACAAATTTCAAAAATAGCTCACTCTTGATACCGATCCACTGTGCCTCGAATATTTAATTCTAACCGTGAATGTTTTGTGGCAAAAATAGACTTTCTGCAGACTATTATCTCTACTCTTGCGTGGTGCGGCTTTTCTGGGTATGTGAGTGTGCCTGTGTGCCAGTGAGAAACATTCAAAGTAAAAGTTCCATGTTTGGATTTTCGGTGCTAATGTTGATGTAGTTGTCGTTGTTGTTTTGAAATGTTACTTTCTGTTAAATGTATGTTTATTGCCGCCATACTACATTAGAAATACTAATACCACAACTCTTCAACATTCATAGAGAAGCCCAAAACGGCTCAACAACAAAATATATACACACGCACAAACATCCAGATAGATAAGGCACAAAATATGTAAGCAGACATGCTGGCAAGAATTTAATTAACTTTAATTTATTTTCAGTTTTCAAAAAAAAAAAAAAAAAAAAAACGAATAAACGAATAAACGAACGCACATTACTTTTTACAAAACAATGTTTATGTTTGGCAGAGAAAACAGAGCAATAATAAAGGACACTAACTCAAACCCTTAGGCAAATGAAAGCCAGCCATAGAAAATAAAAGTATCCAAATTGAGAAGGATGAGCAGTGGACGTCTTTATGTCTGCAAAATTTTGTTTTTTTTTTTTTTTTTGACAAAAGGGCCGAAATATTTTTTTCCTGTTTTTTTTCCTTTTCTAGGTTGGTTAGTTGGGCAAAAATGAAATAAAAAAAGAAACAGGAATGGAATGTGTTCCCTTTGCCTTTAATAGAAAAGGGAAACTTTTACCAATGAACAAATTCCACAAAAACCGAATTTAGTGGAAGCAATTAATGAACTTTTGCAAATAGAATTTCATATATGAGTTAATATTTCAAATATTTTGTAATGAAAGTAGAGTTTTTCAGTAAATTTCTAGTAGTTTATTGAAGTTGTTTAAAAAATGCTTAGAGCATGGAATTCCAGAAGTTGAAAAATTCCAGCTGGCAATGGAAACTTCGATTTTTTATTTTACAATTTCACACGGATTGATTAGCGAATTTACCCATTCAAGAGGTTTTTTGTTAAAAATTAGTTCGGTATTGAGAAAATAGAAAAGAAGGAAAAAAATGGAAAATAATTTTTATTTCATAAAAGACAAAATTGTAAAAAGATTAGAGGGGTTTAAAAATTTAATTGGATCTGTTAACAACCGAACCTATCAAATTAATTAGTGAATAAACAAACTATAAACTCTATCGAAACGAATTTAGTGCTGACTTAAAAAAGAAAATGTAAATTTTGCCCATACTGCTCACAAATTGAAGTTCAAATATTGAGAATTCAATAATTTTTTTCTGCTATACAAAAAATCCTTAACTACAGAAGGTAATTTTTTCAATAGAAAAAAAGTTCTCAGCAACCTAATATCAAATTTTTTTCTATAAGAAATTCTCAGCTGCGGAAAATGGACTCATTTCGATAAGATAAATATACGTCATTATTTATATAATCAATTTTATTACGAAGAAAATACTCAGCTATAGAGAAAAATCCTCAGCTGCTGAGGATCAATTTTTTTCTGTAGAGTAGAATCCTCAGCTGCTGAGGATCAATTTTTTTTTTTTTTTGGAGTAGAATCCTCAGCTACTGAGGATCGATGTGTTTTATAGAGAAAAATCATCAGTTACTGAGGATCGATGTTTTTCTATAGAAAAAAATTTTCAGCTACTTAGGATGGATTTTTTATTCTATGGATTTAAATTAATACCAAATTTCAGATTTAAATCACAAATGTGTACTTCAGTTGTATGAAAAGTAGTGAATGGTACTATATTTGGTATTGGGTGAAGGGATAGAGATTAAATTCTGAAAATTCTAAAAAAAAATGGTGGTAGTATGGAAATGCGTTCTATATTGGTACGAAAAGTACCAAATGGTATAAAAATTGGTTTTTAGTGAGGGAATAGAGATGAAATCCTAATATTTAATATGGATGTCACTGTTGGTGTCTGTGGTTAAGATTAAGATATGGTTTTGTACTAATAACCACATCTGTATTTGGTGAAGGGATAGAGCTGGAATCCCGAAATTTGGTATTGAATTCTCTGCTGATATCTGAAATTCAGATATGGAGGTGATTTTGGGAATGTGTACTAAAATAATGCGAAAAGTAATTTGTAATTGGGTGAAGGAATAGAGCTAAAATCGTTAAATGTGATGTGCAAGTCACTGTTTGTGTCTGTGGTTAAAATTTGTACGAAAAGTAATAAGCGGTATAAATTTGGGTATTGGGTTTATGGATAGGTGTGAAATGCCAAAAATTGATATTTAGGTCTTTGTTGATATCTGGAATTGAGATATGGAGATGGTTTTGGTAATGTGTACTTTAATTTTCCAAAAAAAGTACAAAATAGTACTAATTTTGGTTCACTGTCGGTGTCTTGAATTTAGATGTGTAGATTATTTTGGGTCTGCATACCAAATTTACAGTTGAGAGAATGGATAGAGTTTGAATCCTAAAATTTTGTATCGATGTCACTGTTGGTTGCTAGGGTATGAATATGGAGACGTTGATATAAATTTGGGTAGAAAAATTTGAGACCGGTTCATTGTGCAATGGTTTTACTAATTCCTCCCAAATATAAGAATTCGAAGAATTTTTGTTGTTACAGCTAAAAATCTTCCCATTATTCTCTCCGAAGAAGGATAAATTGAATAATATATAAAACCTGAAAATTTAGTACGCTGTATACTTCATACAGCACAGAAATGGTTCGAAAAGTAAAGAAGCGACTTGATCGACTGGAGTATTTTGGAAAGCAAGGTTGGCACTAAAAATATCAAAGTGTCGATCACCTCAAGCAAACGCTTCGCCGGGAATGGGCCAAAATACCGCAGAGCAACATTCGGGCAGCGTGTGACAGTTTCATTGGCCGTTTGAAGGTCAAATTCGTGCCAAAGGTGATCAATTCGAACAAATCTAAAATTATTCTAAAATTGGATGCTATTTCCGACATTTTTTGTTTTCATTCAATAAAATTTTAAAAAAATGACGTTTGATTTTGTTGCAGTTTTTTTTATCTCACCCTGTATATTAAACAATGTAAAGGTTTTAAGTCACATTACAAATACTATTAAAGTAGAATCAATTAATTTTGCAACATTGTACACTTTTAATTAAAAATATTCATGATAATTGCAAATACAAAATCACCTCTGCTGTTTTAAAATTTTATTCTGACACATCGTGTCTCTCTTTTAATAAACAATTTGTCCAAAATGGGGGAGGAATGTTTCAATTCAGCCATCCATACAGCCAGACAGATACGCCCTCGTTAAATCAACAGAGACTGGCTGTCATTTGTCAAAAAAGGAAATAATAATAAAAAATTGTGTATAAATTTGATACTGTTTTTATGGCTGAAATGAATGTCTCTGGCCATGTTTTAGAACTTATGAAGGAGTGTCGACATAATAAACTTTTCAAATTTCATCAGACCATCCATCCATCCATGTCCTCCTCCATTGCAAACAGAGGAAAATTATATATTTTTTCTGTCATTATCAAAAACATAATTTCAAAAAAAAAAAGTCGGAAAAATGAAAATAAACAACAGAATGGTGATGAATTTCTAGAAAACCAAAGAAAAAAATACAAAAAAATAAGAAAGAAGAGCAACATCATTTTGACGTTGGTTGATAACTTCATTATCGACTATCCATCTGCATCATTGTGTGATGGACAAATTACACAATTAATGGCATGAAGACATTTTCAACACAGGCAGCATACTAAAATGCTATGTAATGAAAGTTTAATTACAAATCATCAGAGGAAGAAATCTGTAATTCCTTGACAACTTGGCTGTTGAAATTAGAGGAGATAAAGAAAGTATGACAGGGGGGAAGATATAAAAAAATATAATTACTTTATTGATAATTTGCCAAAATAAATGGCAATTTCGATGAACTAATAAAGGTAACCAATTTCTAAAATTCATATTTTTACAGCTAGCAAAAAAAATCAAAAGAATATTAATTTTTTGTTTGGAATACATAAACAAACAATTTTTCTAAAATACAGGGTGAGATGAACAAACTGCAACCAACTTCAGACTGCTGCCATTTCTAAGCCACTCGTCCGACAGCAGTTAAAATTAATCCAGTGACAGCTCATTACATTGTTTTAAAGCGTAAAAGTATTTTAGTGAGAATTTTACAGAAAAAAGTTATTCGTCAATTTTTTTTATATTTGGCTGGAAAACCACAAGTGGCTATAGTTAGAGCATTCCAGCATTTAAATGTGAATAAATCTTTTGTGTCTCATACCATCGCTCGTTACCGTAATGCTGGTAGCGTAGCCCGACGTCAAGGTAGTGGACTGAAGAAAGCAGCAACATCAGTAGAAATGGTTCGAAAAGTAAAGAAGCGACTTGTTCGAAACCCACGACGCAGTGGGCGAAAAATGGCTCGTGAGCTGAACATATCGTAATAATCCATTCGGCAAATAAAGCCATTGAAATTCTAAAAAGTGCAAGAACTTACACCGCAACAGAAAGAAAATAGACTCAAAAGAGCTAAAGATTTGCTTCGCTTGGCCGAAAGTAGTGAACAGCCGAATTTAGTTTTCTCCGATGAGAAACCATTCGTTTTTTAGCAGTTTGTAAACGAACAAAATGATCGTGTTTACTTGCCAAAGAGGTCAGCCTTCGGTTGGCCCCCAGAACTCAAGCGCCGGCCACGGTGATGGTGTGGACCGTCATAACAGCCGATGGTCGCTCTCCGCTCGTGTTAATCGACTCAGAATAAATGCCGAATATTATCGCGAAAATATTCTGGAGGGTATATTAAAGCCTTGGGCACGCAAACATTTCATACGCAGACCTTGGATATTCCAACAGGACTCAGCACCATCGAACTCAGCCCGCGCCACCCAATAATGGTTACAAACTGAGGCTCCTCGCTTCATTTCCACCTCACAAAGGCCACCTAAATTTTTGGATACCAATTCATTGGACTATTGTATCTGGAGTATTGTGGAAAGCAAGGTTGCCACTAAAAAAATACCAAACTGCCGATCACCTCAAGCAAACGCTTCGCCGGGAATGGGCCAAAATACTGCAGAGCAGCATTCGGGCAGCGTGTGAAGGCCATAATTCGTGCAAAAGGTGACCAATTTGAACAAATCTAAACTTTGACTCAATAAAATTTAAAAAAATGTAATAATTATGGCGTTTGACTTTGTTGCAGTTGTTTTTATCTCACCCTGTATATGTCTACATGTGAACATACCATGTTTATCGAATAGAAATATTTTCAAATATAAACTCATTGCACTTTATGTCAATTGTTCACTTTAATTTGTTTTCTCCCTTTTAATAAATCAAATTCTTTCTGGAATATTTATGCGAATGTGAATGGCAAACACACATTTGAAACGATCCAAATCAAAGCAAATATTGTAAAATATATTTATTGCATGTATGTTCGTATAGTTGGATCCCTGCTGAGCATTGTATACCATGCACATGAAATATTGATGTGTTGGCATCCAATTGAAAATTGAAAAATATTGTTTTAGAATATTTCTGAAATAACATTCTCCAACCTTATCCCACAAACAACGTCAATGTTTTTTCTTCGCCAAAATGAAAAAAGACCAACTGTTATGATTTTTAATTTATTTCATTTGATTTAACAAAAAGTCAATTTCGATTAGATTCATAAATAAATATGCATTTTATGTTTGCAAAGGAAATGATCAATGGGTAATAGTTTGTGTTGATTGATGAATTTAAATATTCGTTTGATTTCGGTACTTGGTAGAACTCAATAATGTTTATGTTGCATACTTTTGGTTTTATAAAGTGAAATTTAATGAAATCAAACTTTAGAATATTATTGTTTACTTTTTCGCAACCATAGAATATCCCTACCAAATGCAATAAATTTGCAAATTTTCAGAAAAAACAAACAAATCGTTACAAAATATTGCTAAAATCACAAAAATACTAAATATAGAGAGTTACCGTTATATTGGGTCCTATACGAAAACGTGGACCTGTATATGCAATTTTTGTCATAGGTAATTACGATATTATAATACGAAACTTGAAATAATTCGGGTGAAAGATGTGGCTAAGATAATCAAAATTCCGAACATAGGGAGGTACCGTTAAATGGGAGCTATACAAAGGCGTGGAATTGTATAGACAATTGTTTGTCACAGGCTGTACAGGGTGAGATGATAAAATGCAACCAACTTCAGACTGCTGTCATTTCTAAACCACTCGTCCGACAGCTGTTAAAATTATTCCAGTGACAGCTCATTATATTGTTTACAAGCGTATAAAAGCATTTTGGTGAGAATTTTCCAGAAAAAAAATTATTCGTGATGGAATTAAAGCGTGATAGTATGATATCTTTATATTTAGAGTACTCCAGCATTTAAATGCGAATTAATATTTTATACCTCGTACCATCGCTCGTTACAGCAGAAATGGTTCCAAAAGTAAAGAAGCGACTTGATCGAAACCCGCGTCGCAGTGACTGAAAAATGGCTTGTGAGCTGAACATATCAGGCAAATATTGAAAAATGAGTTCGGGGTAAAGCCATTGAAATTACAAAGAATACGAAATCTTACACCGCAACAGCAAAAAAGTAGGCTCAAAAGAGCTAAAGATTTGCTTCGCTTGGCCGAAAGTGGTGAACTGCCGAATTTGGTTTTCTCCCATGAGAAAACATTCGTTGTCCAGCAGTTTGTAAACAAACAAAATGATCGTGTTTACTTGCCAAAGAGGTCAGCTGAAAATGTGCACCTTCGGCTGGCCACCAGAACTCAAGTGCAGGCCATGGTGATGGTGTGGGCCGCCATAACAGCCGATGGTCGCTCTCCGCTCGTATTAATCGATCGAGACATCAGAATAAATACCGATTATTATCGCGAAATATTAGTATTAGTATTAAAGCTCAGCAAAATCCCACTCAGCACGCGCCACCCAAGAATTGTTAGAAAATGAGGTTCATCGCTTCATTTGCAGCGCACAATGACCACCAAAATCTCCGGATACCAATCCGTTGGACTATTGTGTCTGGAGTATTTTGGAAAGCAAGCGCTTTGTCGGGAATGGCCAAAAACATGCCGAGCAATATTCGGGCAGCGTGTGACCATTTCATTGGCCGTTTGAAGGCGATAATTCGTGCCAAAAGTGATCAATTCGAACAAATCTAAACTTATTCTAAAATGTGATGATATTTCAGACATTTTTTTGCTTTCATCCAATTAAATAAAAAAACAAGTAAGCAAAGGCTACAGTCGAGCGGGGCCGACCGTTGAATACCCTACAACACTATAATAAACGATACAGTTTATATAGGCGAGATACTCGAAAGAATTACACAAGATATTGTGACAAATAATAAAAGAAAACCATCAGGTTCCGTTCTCTAATTTTCGAATAATAGTAACTTAAACTAATTTGCTCATTTCCAATTTATTGGTAGATGTTGCACTTAAATGGCCTTCCAAGATCTGGAACCAATATTTCCCAAAGACCTATAATCTCTCAGAAGTGGCAAAAGATTAACATTTATTATTGGTTTTTGACTAAAACGCATCTATATGAGATACAGACATTTGACAATATTCTTCAACGAAATCAGCCTTAACGAAATAGTCAGAAGTGCGTCTTTCCTGTATTTGTGAATTCTCCAAAAAGTCACTGGAATGGACATTTTCGTATTTTGTCTACAAAAGTTGGCAAACTCCTTCACACATTGAATATTTTTAGATGGCCATCCAAAACTGCTTGGCTTTTGCAATGTCCGGTAACCCCCATTCAAATGTGCGTGAGGACCGGGCGATAATTACGACCTGCTGACAATTTTGCAGTTTTTTTGTCCATTTCAACCCCTAAATATATGGCGATCATCTCCAAAAAGAGTAGGCTTCTATTCTGACCCTCATCTTATCCCCATGCAAAATTTCGTAAGGATCGGGCCATAAATGCGATCTGTATATGATATCCTGATATCCTAACTACTTAGTTTTGTTAGCTGTAGAAATATTACCAAATGTTTAATTCAAAATGAAAATATGCCAAAAATATGACAAAATTGAAAAAATATTAGAAAATGTTACAAAATCAATATTTTCATCTTTAGAGAGATATTTTTATGCGATTTTTAGGCGTTTTTTCTTTCCTGCGAAGAGGCCATTCTGAATTAATGAGAACTATCGAAATCAGTTCAGCCATTTTCGACATATATCTTCAAGCATATCTTCTTTGATAGACATATATATCGAACATATTTTGCTATATATCCGATTTGTTGGTTCTTAACATCAATGTAAAGATCAGAAGTAACCTTGTCATGGCTTTGTGATTTCGCCGGGATTGAAAATATTCGCGGTTTAATGAAAATTTTTGAATTTTTTCAACAAAAAAGATATGGTCTATTTTACCCGCTAAATATTATCCGAAGACCACCCAAATTGGTAGGCTTCTTCCCCGCCCTAAGCTCTAGCTACATGCGAAATTCCGCGTCGATTGGTATATAATTGCGACCTGTATAGCTACTGCAAAATCCGACATTTTTTCAGTATTTGGTCCATTTCAACATCTAAACATTTGGCGAACATCTCCAAAAGAAATAGGCTTCTATTCTGACCCTAATCCCACCTTCGTGCAAAATTTCGTAAGGATCGGGCCATAATTGCGACCTGTAGCGTGATTACAAATTAACATGGACAGACGGACGGACGGACATACATAGCTAGATCGACTCAGCTCGGCGAGCTAGGAAGATCCATATATACTTTCCTATGTGGGAAACCAATATTTCGAGGTGTTACATAATTTTTGGCCCAATCAAACTTATAATACCCCCAACACATAGTGTTGTAGGGTATAATTATGGTGTTTGACTTTATTCAGGTTTTTTATCTCACCCTGTACTTCTTATTTTGGGGAAAGCATAAAGGAAGAATTGTTGTTTGTGACTCTGAAAAAAATTCTATATTTTTGAAAAAATTTGAACTTTTTTTCATTCTCTGCTAATTTTTTTATATTTTCATTGCCATTGTATTGTGAAAAGTTCCATGAGGCTTTTATAGTACTCTCTATAAATCAAAATCCCATTAGGGTAATATATTTCGCAAACTTTTATTATAAGAGTTTAAAATTTATAGAGAGCTTCAGATTACTTCAAAAAATCATTGGTTCGGAAATGGTTCACCTCGATCCACTTTTTATACCCTTCGCCATAGTATGGAGGGTATATTAAGTTTGTCATTCCATATGTAACACCTCGAAATATACATTTTAGACCCCACAAAGTATATATATTCTTGATCAGCATAAGATTCTATGTCGATTAAGCGATGTCCGTCTGTGGAAATCACTCTAGCTTCCGAACGAAATGAGGTACGTTGATAAAATTTTACTCAAATGTTTATTATGTCTGCAGGACTTTTGGTATGTGGATCCACGTTTTGGTATAGGACCCATGTAATGGTACCTCTTTTTTTTTGGTATTTTGGTTGTTTTAGCGACATTATATACCAGAATTGTTTTAAGTTTGTAATTTTAAATTAGTAATGAATATTACTGTCTATGATAGAAAATTGCCGGTACAGGTCCACATCTTCGTATAGCCCCCATATAACGTTACCTCCTTATATTCAGTATATTCATGATTTTAGCTACATTATTCACTATTTTTTTTTTAAGTTTCGCATTTGAATATTGTAATGTCTTATTGCAAAAGTTACCTATGCAGGTTTTGGTATCATCGTATAGACACTAATATAACGGCTACATTCGGTATTTTTAGGATTTAACAAAATTTTGAACGGACTTTATTATTATTTTTTTTTTTTTGAAAATTGAAAAATTTGTTCTAAATGGTGGAGGGTATTCAAAGATCGGCCCGGCCGATACAGCTTTTTTACTTTTTGATATGACCTTTATATAAGGGTGTACCCCGATTTAACTTTTTTCATATTTTCCATCCTATTTTTCACTTTAGCGTTATTATATATTATTCACCAAGTTTTAAGATGACATTATGGATTCTTTTAATATATTTTATTTGAGTTTTTATTATTTTTCATTAAATTTTAAGCATTCATGGGGAAGTACTGGACAGGGTGACGATAGAAGAAAGAGTGGAGTTGGTTTATTCCATGTGGACGTTGGCGAAGTTTGAAGAAAATCAACTATAAATTTTACAGTTTATGCGAGTTTTAATCTTTTTATAATGTTAACCCCTTATATAAAGATTCTGTGTCGGGTTGACTTCTATTGTTTATTTTCGCTCTTCACACTAGTGTGATGCAATTATGACGATATGCGAGGATTCCTCAAACCAAATAATCCCCTCGCTTTCAATAATCTATGAGACTTTTTCTAGTATTGACAATGTATGGGGAAGTACCAGAGAAGGTGGACCTAACTTCACCCTAGGCTATTTTAGAAATATTTACATTTGTGATTTAAATGTTATTCGGAAACTTATTTTTTATACCTTACAACACTATGTGTTGGGGGTATTATAAGTTTGATTGGGCCAAAAATTATGTAACACCTCGAAATATTGGTTTCCCCACATAGGAAAGTATATATGGATCTTCCTATCTCGTTGAGCTGAGTCGATCTAGCTATGTATGTCCGTCCGGCCGTCTGTCTGTCTGTCCATGTTAAATTGTAATCACTCTACCGGTCGCAATTATGGCCCGATCTTCACGAAATTTAAAATGGAGGTGGGGCTAGGGCCAGAATAGAACCCTATTTCTTTTGGAGATGATCGCATAATATTTAATGGTTGAAATGGACCAAAAACTGAAAATTTTCCTGATTTTGGTGTGAAAGTATAAAATCTAAAAAAAAATTGCATAAAAATGTGCCAATAATGATGTTTATATAGATTTTGTAGTATTTTGTGACATTTTTTTATTTTCATATTTTTTATCGCATGCGTTTTTTTCAATTTGACTAATAATATTGAAGTGTATAAATAACCTTACATTTGATCCTCACGAAAACTTTCATAAGGGTAGGGTTAGACTCAGAAGGGCTAGGCCTATCTTGTTCAAAGATGTCCGCAATATATTTAGGGGTTAAAATTGACCAACAACTAAAAATGTTCCTGATTTTGCGGCCGTTATAAAGGTTAAAAATTGAAACTAATGGACACAAAATCTCTTATGAAGTTAGAGTGAAGGACAGCGGGTAGATGGACCACTACTTTTGTGTGTAAAAGTACCAATATTAATTACAGGCGATATCCGCAATACACAATAGGCGAACTTCTGGCTTTTTTATGCTGACTTCGTTAACGAATATAGCCAAATATTGTAGGTAAGCATATCATATAGATGAGTCTAAATTTGGAGGTATAGAGGAGCCTCTTATTTTCGCAGAAAAAAATTCGTGATTACACAATTGAAGCCAATCGACACGTCTGAGAATAGAGTTAAGGACAGAGAAGAATTCTAGTATTTTGGATGACCATTGGATTATATTTACCTGTAAAATGGAACACACAACTAAAAGCACGACGGTGCAAATGTCCCTGGTGACATGATTTCAAAAGCGAAATTTTTCAAAATGGATTTGGACATAACATATTGTAGTGTTGTAGGGTATCACATGGTCGGCCCCGCACGACTATAGCCGTTGTTTACTTGTTTTAAAATGATTTTTGCTTTCAAAAAGTCGTCGTGGTTTTAAAAATTGGGATGGAAATCAATTGTCGTTGATTAAAAAAAAGAAAAAGTCAAAATTGGTTTTAAACTACGAATACCACCAATCCTAAAATGAAATTTTAAACCCGATTTTATTGACATTAAATAAAAAAAGAAAGACTCATTTAGTGCCGGAAATAAACATACTGTATTTTACTTTACTTGCTAAACCATCTAAAGAATTTTTTTTCTTCTGGATTTTCAATGTATAAGTAAATCCTAGTTATGACTACAGTAATAACAACTAACAATTGCGGTAACCATTCCATAAATACAAACAGGAAAGGAAAAACCTCCACCCTTCCAGCACCCACAAAAACAAAAATTCAATGAATAGCAAACAAATGAACCGAACTGGAATGAAATGAAATGGAAAGAAATATTTAATGTTTTCTTTATGGTTTTCATATCTAAAGTGCTTACAAATCATTGGCATAATATTGCCATAAAATAAATTGTAGCAAAATATGAAATTTTGTTGTGATTTTTTTTTGCACTGGTTCAATCTACATACATACACATAGTTTTACTTACAAAATGACTGTCGAAGTACAGAGGCTTCCCTGAGTCTTCTTGCCCAAAACAAAAAAAAAAAAACTATTCTATGATTGTTTACCATACAAAACAAACATTCTAACCAACAAATATATCTGGATGGGAATGGTCAAGTAGGGTGGGGTGGGGAGGTGTATAGAAAATATGAAAGTCCCTCCCACAAAAATGAAAGTTCATTGTGCCAATAAAAGATAAAGTTATGTCCTGAATACAGAAGATAATGGCAAAAATAGACAAATTATGATGAAACAAAGTACTAAAGCACAACATTATGAAGATTAGAAACGAAAAAAAACTACCTCCCAGGACTTTCAATAATTCCCTTGCAAATGAAGCAGAGAAGTTGTCAATAAATTTCTGGTTTATTTCGGATCCAATGAAAGCTATTCGAAATATGAAAAAGATTGAAGTTTGCAGTGATAACAGAAGAAATAATGTATTAATCTTTTAAATTCCGGATATTAAAGGCATCTGTGTCTTGTGCCTAAATGAACGACTTGTTGATATAATATCCATATTTTATTACCAAATAAGAGAGTTCAGCTCACGAGCCATTTTATTCGGTCACTGCGACCCAAGTTTCGATGAAGTCGCTTCTTTACTTTTTGAATCATTTCTGCTGATGTTGCTGTTTTATTCCGTCCACTATATTGACGAGGGCTACGCTACCAGTATCACGGTAGTGAGTGATAGTACGAACACACATAAGATTAATTCACATTTAAATGCTGGAGTGCTCTAACGACAGCCACTTGTGGTTTTCCAGCCAAATACAATGAAATCACATTATCACGCTTGAATTCCATCACGAATAACTTTTTTTCTGGAAAATCCTCACCAAAATGCTTTTGTACGATTGTAAACAATATAATGAGCTGTCACTGGAATAATTTTAACAGCTGACGGACGAGTGGCTTAGAAATGGCAGCAGTCTGAAGTTGGTTGCAGTTTTTACATCTCACCCTCTATTAATCATATTCCAGGGGGCAAAGATTTCATGAATATTTTAAGATAATGATAAAATATAAAGGAATATTTAATGGTAACTCTGGCCATTGAATTTTTCTATTTTTTTCGGTTGCGAATCAGGATATACTATTGTGTGGGGGCCAAAAATTGGGCCAACATAACCCATATTATGAATCAATGGGTCCAGATGAAATCTGAAGGTATCTATTAAATTTCAAAGCACTATGTTAAAATGTACGAAGTACACAGCGGTATAAAGCTGGAAATTCGTACTAGAACGGGCTAGAACTGTTAAATTTGAATTGAGGGTCACTGATGGATAACCGGTACAGTTGGAATCCTGAAATTTAGAAGTAAAATTTCTATTGATGTATGTAATTATGGACATTTGTATTTGGTTGAATGTATAGAGCTGGAATGCTGAAATCTGGAATTATGATAACTGTTGGCGTGAATGATTGGTGTCTGTAGAAAGTTTTTGAATTGAAATTGTATACAATTTGTTTTAGGGTGAACGGATGGTGGTAGATTTGAGATAAAGAGGTTGATTTGGAAATGTGTACCACAATATCACGAAAAGTACTAAATAGTATTATTTTTGTACTAAATAGTACTATTTTAGTATTGCGAGAACAGATAGTGGCAAAAATCTGAAATTTGTATTAGGGTCGCTGTTCATGTATAGCCTGGATTTATGGGAGTGGTTTCAGATATGTGTACTATAATTGTACGGAAAGTACTGAATGGTATCATATTGGGTGAAGGGATAGTTATTCGTTTCGTTTAATTTGGCCGTAAAAATACATACAGGGTGAGATGAAAAAACTGCAACCAACTTCAGATTGCTGCTATTTTTAAGCCACTGGTCTGACAGCTGTTAAAATTATTCCAGTGAGAGATCATTATATTGTTTACAAGCGTACAAAAGCATTTTGGTGAGAATTTTCCAGAAAAAAGTTATTCGTAATGGAATTCAAATGTGATAGTGTGATTTCTTTATATTTGGCTGGAAAACCACAAAGGGCCATCGTTAGAGCACTGCAGCATTTAAATTTGAACCATCGCTGGTAGCGTAGCCTGACGTCAAGAAAGTAGACGGAAGAAAACAGCAACATCAGCAGAAATGTTTCGGAAAGTAATGAAGCGACTTTATCGAAGCCCGCGCCGCAGTGGCCAAAAAATGGCTCGTGAGCTGAACATATCGCAATATTCCATTCGGCAAATATTGGAAAATGAGCTCGGGGTAGAGCCATTGAAATTCCTAAAAGTGCAGGAACCTACACCGCAACAGAAATAAAATAGACTGAAAAGAACTAAAGAGTTGCTTCGCTTGGTCGAAAGTTGTGAAATGCCGAATTTGGTTTTCTCCGTTGTCCAGCAGTTTGTAAACAGACAAAATTATTGTGCTTACTTGTCAAAGATATAAGCTGAAAATGTGTACCTTCAGTTGGCCACCAGAACACAAGCGACGGCCATGGTGATGGTGTGGGCTGCTCGTATTAATCGACCGTGGCATCATAATAAATGCCGAATATTATCGCGGAAATATACCAAAGTTTTTATCACCTCAAGTTAGCGCTTCGCCGGGAATGGGCCAAAATACCGCTGAGCAACATTTGGGCAGCGTGTGACGGTTTCATTAGCCGTTTTAAGGCCATAATTTGTGCCAAAGGTGACCAATTCGAACAAATATAAACTTATTCTAAAATTTGATGCTATTTTCGACATTTTTTGCTTTTATACAATAAAATTTAAAAAAATGTGAAAATTATGGCTTTTATTTTTGTTGCAGTTTTTTAATCCCACCTTGTATCTTCGTCCTGAAGAGCGCTTTTCATACACACCTTCAAATAAGTAGATCGGTCATAGTCATCAATGAAATCAGGGATCCACTGGTGGTTTTTCCAGCGAAGCTGAATTTAAAACAGGTAAATAAGCAATAAGTTTGGCTAGGCCAAACTTTAAATATTCTCCACCATATGGCAATTTTCAAAAAAAAAAATAATAATAATAATAAATAAATAAATAAATAAAAAAATCATAAAAATGTCGTGGACCTGTATAAGCACTTTTTGCCATAGGCCATTACGATATTCAAATACGAAACTCGAAACAATTTTGTTGAAAAATGCCAAAATCATCATCATTTTACTCACATATCTAAGTAAAATTTCACCTACCTTAATAACCCATATGAAGTCAAGCGTATTTCTACTGAATATAGTAAATATGCAATTTTTTTTATTATCACGTTACATTGAACATATTTCATTATTTATATAGTTTTATATTTTACTACAGATGTATATCCCTTCTGTGAAAAGAAATTCCCCAACTCACCGACAAACATCATGTTAATAAATAATAAAAAATATATCCCAATTATTATATCATAATTTATACTTACTCACTCATAACTTACACACACATACATATTTATATTGTTAGTTACATAAATTGCTTGCTTAAATGTAAATACAAATAAAAAGCTTAAGTCATTATATTTCATTGTAGAAATTACTTCCTCTCAGGCAAATGTGGCCCACTACAATGCCATGGAATTGTAACAGATTTTCTTGAGGAGCGGGAGTTTTTGTTCAAAGCAATTATGTTCTTTCACAATTCATTCATTCATTATTTGCTTTCTTTTTACAGTTGTACGTATGTGTGTGTGTATGTGTGAGTTTTCGCCATTATTGTGTTATTCATGTTTACATAGAATATCATAGTTTTATTTGTACTTGAGTTTCCGCTTGTAATAATTCATACGAAATTTCTTTGAAAAAAAAACATGTATATATCTCATAGACAATCTGTAGAATCGTATACTCGTAGATAACACACACATACGCTTATATATCATAGACATGAATTATATTTCGTATATAACTAATAAACATAAATAATCATTAGTGAATTTGTATTAAAATCAAAATATGAAAACAAAAAAAAAAAAAAAAAAAAAAAACATGAAAAACAATTCCCAAGACTACGTGCAAAATGAGTCTTTAAGATATAGTTATTTAAAGTAGAAATTCTTTAAGATTGAATTGCTATTCCACCGATTATAGAGTCCTATAGGAGCCCACTTTATTGATACTATTAAACTATATAATAAGGAACTGGATTTTCTGGCAAATAAATTATCAACACATTGTGATGGTTGACTTTTTCTCCTGACAGGGGGATACAAATACAGGGTGGGATAAAAAAACTGCAACAAAGTCAAACGCCATCATTTTTACATTTTTTTTAAATTTTATTGAATGAAAACAAAAATGTCGGTTATAGCATTAAATTTTAGAATAAGTTTAGACTTGTTCGAATTGGTCACCGTCACGCTGCCCGAATGTTGCTCTGCGGTATTTTGGTCAATTCCCGGCGAAGCTTTTGCTTGAGGTGATCGACAGTTTGGTATATTTTAGTGCCAACCTTGTTTTCCAAAATACTCCACACACAATAGCCCAACGGATTGGTATCCAGAGATTTCGGTGGCTATTGTGCGCTAAAAATGAAGCGAGGAACCTCATTTTTAACCATTCTTGGGTGGCGTATGCTAAGTGCGATGGTGCTGAGTCCTGTTGGAATGTCCAAGGTCTGCGGACAAAAAGTTTGCGTGCCCAAGGCTTTAATTCACCCTCCGATAATATTCAGCATTTATTCTGTTGCCACGGCCCACACCATCCCTATGGCCGGCGCTTGAGTTCTGGTGGCCAACCGAAGGTGCACATTTTCAGCTTACCTATTCGGCAAGTAAACACGATAATTTTGTTTGTTTACAAACCGCAGGACAATAAATGTTTTCTCATCGGAGAAAAAAAATCGGCAGTTCACTACTTTCGGCCAAGGGAAGCAACTCGTTAGCTCTTTTGAATCTATTTTGTTTTGCAGTGTAAGTTGCAAAATAGACTCTTTGTTGCAGTGTAAGTTCTTGCACTTCTTGGAATTTCAATGGCTTTACCCCGAGCTCATTTTTTAATAATTACCGAATGGAATATTACGATATGTTCAGCTCACGAGCCATTTTTCGGCCACAGCGACGCGGATCTCGATCAAGTCGCTTCTTTACTTTTCGAACCATTTCTGCTGATGTTGCTGTTTTCTTCTGTCCACTTCCGAGAAACAAAAGATTTATTTACATTTAAATGCTGGAGTGCTCTAACGATAGCCACATATGGTTTTCCAGCCAAATACAAAGAAATCACACTATCACGTTTGAATTCCATCATGAATAACTTTTTTTTCCTGAAAATTCTCACCAAAATGCTTTTGTACGCTTGTAAAAAATATAATGAGCTGTCACTGGAATAATTTAAACAGCTGTCGGACGAGTGGCTTAGAAATGACAGAAGTCTGAATTTGGTTGCAGTTTTTTCATCTCACCCTGTATATTAGGTATATCATACTCTACTATGTAGTTTAATTTTGAATATTTCCATAAATTTTAAATCTCATAAATTGGCAAATGTTTTCACATCAATTTCCAATATAATGTTAAATAATAAAATAATAATAATACTGTAATAATAATAAAACTATGTAGTTTTACTTTAAATATTTCCATATATTTTTAATTCACATCTTTGCAAAATTTTGAAAATCATGTTCCAATATGGGTAAAACATAAATAATGTACCACAAAAATTATAGGAAGAAAATTATAGCATGCACTTTTTTTAAATAACACAAAAACAACTTGTGGTATTTACTTAAAATTAATTTCAGATACACACAATTCAATATTTCAGCCAATAATTCAATATTTCAGCCATTTCACAACATGCTTCGACAAATGAATACATTTCCAATAAAGTTCTCTATTATTTCATATCTGTTATTAAGAATGCACACATGCTGGCTTCCTGCGTCTCGGAAACAATAATCAAACGAAGAAAATATGAAAAAAAAAATAATAATAATCCCAAACGGATATGTACAAATGAATGGTACGTGCTTATCATAATCAACATCATCAACAATTTGTGGTAATTAGAAATTTGAGTACATCTAGACTCGACTCTATACTTACTGATTGCTGTTGTAGTAGTAGTGACCACAAACATAGTAAATGGTCACACACACACACAAAACACATAGAAAATTTAGTCGAACAAAATTAAAGATGACCGGATGTGGAATAATATAGCAAATGGAAGATTTCAATAAATCGAAATTGTTCTAATTGTGTACTGATCAAGAAAAACATTTTTTTAATTCGTTAGAGGATATATTTTTTGTACAAAAAAAATACTTTCTATATTACACTTAAGTTAAAATCCATACTTATTTAAAATATTCCAATCGAAGAGTATCGTATCCAGCTGCAAATGTATTTTAGAAACGCTATGGGAGCTATAATTTTTGTCTAATCAAATTCAGATTTTTGTCGATTTTTTATACCCTCAGCCGTATGGCTAACGAGGGTATATAAAATTTGATACGGTCAAAACGTGCCTAGGTCTCCTTGGACCAAATCCGTTTCAGAACATTTGGAGTCGATCTAGCGAAGTCCGTCCGTCCGTCTGTCTGTCTGGCTGGTGCGCAGGATAACTCTCGAAAGGAGTATCCGATTTTGTCCAAACTGAGTACATCGTAAAAATTTTGTCAAACTTAGATCGGGTTCGGAGATGGGCAATATCGGTCCACTCCTTTTGGTACCTCCCCCACAAAAGGTCGAACTTTTCAAAAAATATATTTTTTGCACAGAAAGAGAAAGTATAATTTTGCTCCAACTTTGCAAACCCTAATATTTGCGTCAGTGCTAGGTCAGGCGTGAAAATGGACAATATCGGTCCACTCCATCAAGTACCTCCCCCACAAATGGACACAATTTTGAATAATAAAAACTCTCATAAAATGTGATGTAAGAGTCCGATTGTCTACAAATTTCAGACATCCCAATATTTATATTAACTAAAGGTCTGGTGTTAAGATGGACAATATCGGTTCGAAAAGTGAAGAAGTGACTTGATCAAAACCCGAGCTGAACGTATTGCAATATTCCATTCGCCAAATATTGAAAAATGAGTTCGGTGCAAGAAGTGCAAGAACTTACACCACAACGGAAAGAAAATAGACTTAAAAGAGCTAAAAAGTTGCTTCGCTTGGTCGAAAGTGGTGAACTGCCGAATTTATTTTTCTCCGATGAGGAAACACTCGTTGCCCAACAGTTTGTAAACAAACAAAATGATCGTGTTTACTTGCGAAGAGGTCAGCTGAAAATGTGCATTTTCGGTTGGCCACCAGAACTCAAGTGCCGGCTACGGGGATGGTATGGGCCGATGGTCGCTCTCCGCTCGCATTAATCGACAATGGCATCAGAATAAATGCCGAATATTATCACGAAAATATTCTGGAGAGAGTACTAAAGCCTTGGGCACGCTAACATTTTGGCCTCAGATCTTGGACATCCAACAGGACTCAGCACCATCGCACTCTGTTGGATTGTTGTGTCTGGAGTATTTTGGAAAGCAAGGTTGGCACTAAAAAATACCAAAGTGTCGATCACCTCAAGCAAGCGCTTCGCCGGGAATGGGCCAAAATATTGCAGAGCACCATTCGGGCAGCGTGAGACGGTTTCATAGGCCGTTTGAAGGCCATAATTCGTGCCAAAGGTGACCTATTCGAGCAAATCTAAATTTATTCTAAAATTTGATGATGTTTCCGACATTTTTGCTGACAACGTGTGACGGTTTCATTGGCCGTTTGAAGGTCATAATTCGTGCCAAAGGTGACCTATTCGAGCAAATCTAAATTTATTCTAAAATTTGATGATATTTCCGACATTTTTTGCTGATAACGTGTGACGGTTTCATTTTCCGTTCGAAAGCCGTAATTCGGGCCAATGGTGACCAATTCGAGCAAACCTAAATTTATTCTAAAATTTGATGCTATTTCCGACATGTTTTGCTTTCATTCAATAAAATTTAAAAAAATGTAAAATTTATGGCGTTTGCCTTTGTTGCAGTTTTTTTATCTCACTCTGTACTTCTGAAATTGGCTTAAGTTGAAGTTTTATGTTTCCCGTCAATATAATAAACAGTGAAATAATTAGAAGATATGTGAGCCAAAGATAAGAGACAAAAAATTGTTTCTGAAATCGACGCCTGAAATGCAAGCTGACCAAAGGAAATCACGATAAAGGTGATACAAGTAAAAATAGACAGGCTACAAATGAGGATGATATAGCCTCAAATATGAAGATGGTGAAGAGAGGGGAGGGGGGAGAAGTTTGATAGAGGGAATTTGAATATGATCGGATACTTCTTGTCATCTGTTGCATGCAGTAAGTGTATTTCTAATAAGGATTTCTCGATTGATATAATTGCCGTCAGTTCAAAAGCTGTCGCTGTTGAGAGTCCTTTTAATCACCTACAAAACTTAATTCCAATATACGTTTTTTTAGATATTTCGTAGTGAGTTTCCAATTGTGAGCATCTCTATTTCTTTCATATCTGCCTTACTGAAATTTAAACTTTAGTTTTGAAATAGTTTCAAATTCTATCTCTGTTTTTATATCCTACAACACTATGTGTTGGGGGTGTTATAAGTTTGATTGGGCCAGAATTTATGTAACACCTCGAAATATTGGTTTCCCATATAGGAAAGTATATATGGATCTTCCTAGCTACCCGAGCTGAGTCGACCTAGCTATGTATGTCCGTCCGTCTGTCCACGTTAATTTGTAATCACGCTACAGGTCGCAATTATGGCCCGATCCTTACGAAGGTGGGGTTAGGGTCAGAATAGAAGCCTATTGCTTTTGGAGATGATCGCCAAATGTTTAGGGGTTGAAATGGACCAAATACTGAAAAAATGTCGGATTTTGCAGTAGCTATACAGTTCGCAATTATAGACCAATCGACGCGGAATTTCGCATGTAGCTAGAGTTTAGGGCGGGGAAGAAGCCTACCAATTTGGGTCATCGGATAATATTTAGCGGGCAAAATAGACCATATCTTTTGTGTTGAAAAAATTCAAAATTTTTCATTAAACCGCGAATATTTTAAATCCCGGCGAAATCACAAATCCATGACAAGGTTACTTCTGATCTTTACATTAATGTTAACATCCAACAAAACGGATATATAGCAAAATATGTGCGATATATATGTCTATCAAAGAAGATATGCTTGAAAGATCTCTTATATGTGGAGAACGGCTGAACTGATTTCGACAGTTCTCATTAATTCAGAATGGCCTCTTGGCAGGAAAGAAAAAACGTCTAAAAAATCGCATAAAAATATCTCTCTAAAGATGAAAATATTGATTTTGTAAATTTTCTCATATTTTCTCAATTTTGTCATATTTTTGGCATATTTTCATTTTGAATTAAACATTTGGTAATATTTCTACAGCTAACAAAACTAAGTAGTTAGGGTATCAGGATATCATATACAGATCGCATTTATGGCCCGATCCTTACGAAATTTTGTATGGAGCTAAGATGAGGGTCAGAATAGCATACTCTTTTTGGAGATGATCGCCATATATTTAGGGGTTGAAATGGACCAAAAAACTGCAAAATTGTCTGCAGGTCGTAATTATCGCCCGATCCTCACGCACATTTGAATGGGGGTTACCGGACATTGCAAAAGCCAAGCAGTTTTGGATGGCCATCCAAAAATATTCAATGTGTGAAATAGTTTGCAAACTTTTGTAGACAAAATACGAAAATGTCCATTCCAGTGACTTTTTGGAGAATTCACAAATACAGGAAAGACGCACTTCTGACTATTTCGTTAACGCTGATTTCGTTGAAGAATATAGTCAAATGCCTGTATCTCATATAGATGCGTTTCAGTCAAAAACCAATAATAAATGTTAATATTTTGCCACTTCTGAGAGATTATAGGTCTTTGGGAAATATTGGTTCCAGATCTAGGAAGACCATTTACGTGCAACATCTACCAATAAATTGGAAATGAGCAAATTAGTTTAAGTTGCTATTATTCGAAAATTAGAGAACGGAACCTGATGGTTTTCTTTTATTATTTGTCACAATAGGCGAGTATCTCGCCTATATAAACTGTATCGTTTATTATAGTGTTGTAGGGTATTCAACGGTCGGCCCCGCTCGACTGTAGCCTTGCTTACTTGTTTCTAATTAATTAGAAGTAGCACGATAATAATTTTTTGAGCAGCTCTCTAAAATCAATTTAGAATACCACTATTTGTCTCATAAGATTTAACGAATTCAGTTTTGCAAAGCAAATTTTCATTCTTCATAAAGTAATCGAAGTGCTATATTAAAATTAATTAAAAATTTCCAAGTTTGGTTTTCCCTTAAATCGACCATAATATTTTAATCCCTTCACAAGGATTGTATGTTATTTGTCGAATTTAGAGTATCATTTTTAAAATTTTACCATATATTTATTTGTAATTTGAAAATCTTCCAGATGCAATTTCCACATCCGATACAAATTAAACGAAACAAAAAATAAAATAAAAACAAATAAAACATGCTAAACAAATAGATTTCGGGTAAACAAAACGCAGTTAACACAAAAAAAAAAGATGCAACAAAACATAAGTAAACAAACGAGCAACAAACACAGTTGTAAAACGTCGTGCAACATCATGCACATGTAGACAAGTTTGTATATCCATTAACTACTGCCCTGCTGTGAGGCAAGTTACTTGGAGGAAGGTACTCACAGTCTGTGGCATGGAGTTGTTAACGGAAGAAGATCCGGTGTTTTGATTATGTTGCTGTTGCTGCTGAGACTGGGGATGTTGCAAGAAAACCAATGGCCCAACAAGATTGTGGGCAGGCGATCCTGTTGAATTTCCACCCGAAATTACTGCAGCCTTGCCGTGAACCATCAACGACTTGGGTTGCTGGACAATGGCTGGAGCTTTGGTTGAGGACGTGGAAGCCGAAGAAGCCACACAACTATTATCGAATTGATAATACATGACATCGGTTGCTGGTGCAGCACCGGCATACAGATTACTGCTACTTGCTGTGTTGCTATTCGCTTTGTAACAATTCGGAGGTAATGGATCTGCTGTCTGGGCCCCGGAAATATGATAGGCGGTTGGTTGTTGGGATGGTTGTGTTCCGGATTGTTGTTGGTGTTGTTGCTGCTGTCCGGCAGATTGTGTTGACATCTTGTTGCTGTTCCTGCTGACAAACTCTGGCATGTGTGGCATTTTATAATTGTAAATAAATGGTGGCTCATATTCATTTTGATTTGCTGCCGCCGCCGATGATGGATAGGCCAGGAATAGATCCGATTTGGCCGGATGTAAGCGAGAATTAAAACCAATGCCCGGATATTGGGCACTTATCAAAGGATAACCTATACTGCCCAATGGTGGATAATTACCAGCACTGCCTCCGGTCAAGAGTTGAGTCTTGGTAATGGCTTGGCCGGACAGACGTCGCGTGGGTACCCCCAAATCGGATTTGGCATCACGCTTCTTGGCATGTACGGCCACCGAAGAGGGTCCCTGATAATAGTAGGGGGCAGCTGGGGTATTTGGCCATTCTACAAAATGATCAACATGATGGGGAGTATTAGTAAGGGAACCACCACCACTTCCGCCACCAGCTATACCACTATTACTACTATTGGCACTAATACTACCATTACTGCCCCCCGCCACAGGCCGTGTTGCATTGTTCAGACTGAATTTATATTGATTGTTCTCAAATGTGGTATAATTCAGCAAACGATGGCTGGGCATTGATTTCTCTCCGCCGCCAGTTGCTCCGCCACCATCCTTATCTGTACGTTGTTGCTGTGATGATGCAGTTGTCTGGGTTGTGGGCTGCCAGATGCAGTTTGGGAAATTGTGCGTGACAGGATGGTTCATTGGTTGTTAGTTAGTAGAGAGTTGGTTGGTTTGTTGGTTGTGTGTTTGAGAGGGAGGCATGAAACAAAGGTTGGCATATGGAAATGTTAATTTTTTTTTTTATTTTATTTTTCTAAGAGCAAAAAACCTAAAGTTGAGGAGCTCGTCAATTCCACAACATTTGGTGTTAATGGCATTAAGGCTACAACGACTAACATAAACCAAAAACTGAAAAAAAACAACGAATTGTGTTCTAAAATAAGGAATCATTTACCGTTACTAGATGACTATTAACTGCTGCACCACAGGATGTATTAACGGATTGATGTTGGTGATGTGACTGATGCTGTTGTTGCTGGTTAGTGGTTGGGTATTTGCTGTAATTTGGCTTGGTTGGGTTTGGCGTTTGGTCATGGCGTCTATTGCCATAAAATGAGTTTTGTCGATGTTGTTGTTGTTGTTGCTGCTGCTGTTGTTGTTGCTGATGATGATGTTTTTGATTACTCACAGTCTGTTGCATAAGGCTATTGTAAGCTTGGGAATTACCACCTCCATTAATGGAGGATTTACGATGGCTACCGCTAGAGGCCCCAGAGGACTTGTTAGTACCATACCGTGTACTATCACTTGATCTAGACGCGGTGTTTTTTTTGTTAATATTTGTATATAAAACAAACAGGAAACAAGTTTTTCACATGTATGCGTGGGTTGTTGGTGTGAGGGTCATCAGCCAAGTACCATATGCCATTGGGATGCAGGGTCACAGTTGCATATAAACATGTCGGGTTTTTTTTTTTTTTATTGTGAGTGTGTGTATGGGGGGAGATGTAAAAAAGGTGGAAAAAGGACAAACATTAGTAATGGCGTTCTTTTTTTATCACAAAAGGCAGGAAACAAGTTTATAACACACACACACATAATTGTGCACTCGTTTCTAAATAGCAATTAAGCTTATAGAGTTGCTTGCCATTGTTTTAGATTTTATTAGTAATGGAATTTATACAAACAAGCTTTTACCTTTCGGATGAATAAGCATAATCCTGATCGGCTCCCAAACCAGAATCGGTATGTTCATGTGATACTCGCAGTGCTGAATTTTCCATGGGACTGAGATTTGAACCGGTGGGTGAAATGAAATCACCCATACTCATGCTGGACATCATGCTGTAAAGGAGAGAGAGAGAGAGTGTAGACGAATTATTTGAATTAACTGTATATAAATGGATTATTCTCTTATTTTCGAAGAGAGTAATAGTTGTAAAATAATAGTCTCAAAGATAAGAAAAGTGAAGAAATATTAGCCTTAAAATGTTCAATAAATTTCTCTCTTTGCTTGGGAAGTTGTACCGAAAAAGGGAACTGTTTCAATTGAATATACGTATTTCAGAGATGTAAATCACAACGTGAAAAATAGATTCATCATTTTCTGCATAGAGATAGATTCTGAGTTTAGAAGTACAATAACATTAATAGATATCAAAAATAGTGCATAAAAGTTCTAGGGAAACAATTTAAAAATGTGCTTTCCACAGGAACTATTCAGGGTGTGATGGAAAAACTGCACCCAACTTCTAAGCCAATCGTCCGACAGCTGTTAAAATTATTCCAGTGACATTTCATTATATTGTTTACAAGCGTACAAAAGCATTTTCGTGAGAATTTTTCGTTAAAAAAGTTATTCGTGATAGAATCCAAGTGTGATAGTACGTTTTATTTGTATTTGGCTGGAAAACCACAAGTGGCTATCGTTAGAGCACTCTAGCATTTAAATGTGAATAAATCTTTTGTGTCTCGTACCATCGCTCGTTACCGTGATACTGGAAGCGTAGCCCGACCTCAAGGAAGTGGACAGAAGTAAACAGCAACATCAGCAGAAATGGTTCGAAAAGTAAAGAAGCGACTTGATCGAAACTCGCTTCGCAGTGACCGAAAAATGGCTCGTGAGCTGAACATATTGCAATATTTCATTCGGTAATTATTGAAAAATGAGCTCGGGGTAAATCCATTGAAATTCCAAAAAGTACAGAAACTTACACCGCAACATAAAGAAAATAGACTCAAAAGAGCTAAATAGTTGCTTCGCTTGGCCAAATGTGGTGAATTGCCGCATTTGCTTTTCTCCGATGAGAAAACATTCGTTGTCCAGCAGTTTGTAAACAAACAAAATTATCGTGTTTACTTGTCAAAGAGGTCAGCTGAAAATGTGCACCTTCGGTTGGCAAGAACTCAAGCGCCGGCATGGTGATGGTGTGGGCCGCCATGGCAACCGATGGTCGCTCTCCACTATTATTAATCGACCGTGGCATCCGAAGAAATGCCGAGTATTATAGCGGAAATATTCTGGAGGGTGTATTGAAGCCTTGGGCCCGCAAATATTTTGGACGCAGACCTTGGACATTCCAACAGGACTCAACACCATCGCACTCAGCACGCGCCACCCAAGTATGGTTACAAAATGAGGTTCCTCACTTCATTTTCAGAATCTCCGGATACCAATCCCTTGGACTGTTGTGTCTGGAGTTTTTTGGAATGCAAGGTTGGCACTAAAAAATACCAAAGTGTCGATCACCTCAAGCAAGCGCTTCGCCGGGAATGGACCAAAATGCCGCAGAGCAACATTCGGACAACATGTGACGGATTCATTGGCCGTTTGAAGACCATAATTCGTGCCAAAGGTGACCGATTCGAACAAATCCAAACTTATTTTGAAAGTTGATGCTATTTCTGACATTTTTTGCTTTGATTCAATAAAGTTAAAAAAAAATGTAAAAATTATGGCGTTTGCCTTTGTTACAGTTTTTTTATCTCACCCTGTATGTATTAGTCCTATTTCACATATACATTATTTCGCATAAAGTCCAATACATGTAGAAATGTGTAAGATATTAAATAATTAACCCTTACTATTTTTGTCCTTTCCCTAATGATTTGTAGAAATTTATTTTCGAAGCAGAAACTTAAGAATACATACATATCAATTAAACTTTTAAATTCTCAACACAATCAAAATATATATCCATTGAAAAATACTCACCGTACTAGACCGCTATTTCGATCGCACTCCCTTGATGATATTGTACTGGCTGAACGTATTGAACCATTTTTGGCACCATTACTATCATTGGGATTAGAATTTTGGTAACATAAGCTACGGTATACACAAATACGATAATAACACAACAAAAATAGACAATGACCGCCAAAGGCCATTGTATCATTGACATTCAAAACACCAACCATCCTCAAAACAAATACTTACCCTCTAATGCGATCGACACGATTTTTACCATGGCCACTTATTGAACCGCCACTACCATTGGTTATGGTATTACCCGAACCGGTACTCTTACCGCCTACACTATTTTTACTGTTACTCTTGTGGATGCGTATATTGGAATTGGAACGTTTGGATGTTGTCTCCACAACGGTGTAGGGAATCTCGCGCAACTGATCTTCGGTCATACCGGCCGTATCGACCAAATCAAATTGCAAATGTTTGGCTAATTCACTGTTCCAAATGCGATTGCGTGAATCCGAGGGGGATCTATGAGGAGGAGAGGTAGGGGAAAGAAGTACAGTTATTTAATTTCCATCATTATTTATTACTATTGAAGAGAACTCACTTATTCTTTTTGTGTCTCCTTGACTTGTGATGCGAATGCGTATCCGAATGCGAATCGTTGCTGTGCAGGCTACGCGCCACCATACTGCTCTTCGATACCGATGCCTGTTGCACCGAACTTTGGCCTAGACTAGCTTCTTGCTGGCGCCGTTGAGCCTCACGCCATTGTGTACTTGAATCAACCAGCTCTGAGTGAGATCCAATGGCACTGGCACTGCGTGCTGTCGATGAACGATGACCTGAGTAGCTACGTCCCCGAGTACTTTCATGATCTGAGCCACCGGAGTCACGTCGATGACGTGATCTGCGATGTTTTCGATGATGTGAACGTCCCGAGCGACCAGATCCTCGCGACAGCTCACTTTCGTTGTCGGAAGTTCGCCTGTGGCGATGTTTGTGTCTAAAAAAAAACATGAAATGAATTAACAATATTTTTAAAAGAAAATACGGACCGATATTAAATGATTATATAAAAACCACTGCCATTTCAAACAAGTAAGCAAAGGCTATAGTCGTGCGGGGCCGACTATGTTATACCCTACAACACTCGATTGGCTTCAATTGTGTGATCGGAAAAACATTTCTGTTTTTGGTTAATTTGAACCTCTAAATATTTTGCAATAATCTCCAAGAGCAAGAAGCCCCTCAGTATCTCCAAATTTAGACTAATCTATATGATTTGCTTGTCTACGATATTTCGTCAACGAAATCAGCATAAAAAAGCCAGAAGTTCGGCTTTTGTGTATTTCGGATATCGCCTGTAAGTAATGCTGGTATTTTTCCACACAAAATTAGTGGTCCATGTGAAATTTGGTGTCCTTTGGTTTCTATTTGTGACTATTATAACGGCTTCAAAATCAGGAACATTACGGACATTACGGACATCTTTGAAAAGAATAAGCCTAGCCCCTCTGAGCCTAACCCCACCCTTGTCAAAATTTTCGTGAGGATCGGACGATATTTGCAATACTTATATAATTTCCCCAACCTGTGTTTTAAGGTGGAAAAAAATTACAAAATATTATAAATAAAATTGAAAAAATCGCATGCGATAAAAAATATGAAAAAATAAAAAATATGTCACAAAATACTACAAAATTTATATTAACATCATTATTGGTATCATTTTATGCAATTTTCTTAGGTTTTATTCTTTTATGCCAAGAGGGCATTCTGAATTGATAACATTTGTCGAAATCGGTCTAGCCATTCTTGAGATATAAGCATTCTAGCTAAAATCCCCTTCCTTCTATATATACATTGTGTATATTTCGCTATATATAACCGATATATTTACTATCGGCATCTACGTAACGGTCAGAATTGACCTGTTCGTCAATTTTTGATTTCACCGGGAGTAAACATATTCGCGATTTAATGGAAAATTTGACTTTTATTTAACACAAATGTTATGGTCTATTTCACCCACCAAATATTACCCGATGACCCTCAAAATTGGACGGCTTCTGCCCAGCTCTAAGCTCTAGCCCCATGCTAACTTCTGCGTCGATTGGTCTATAATTGCGACCTGTAGAACAACTGCAAAATCAGACAATTTTTCAGTATTTGGTCCATTTCAACCCCTAAATATTATGCTATCATCTCCGTTCTATTCTGACCCTAGCCCTATCTTCATTCTAATTTTCGTGAAGATCGGGCCATAATTGCGACCTGTAGAGTGATTACAAATTAACATGGACAGACGGACGGACGGACATACATAGCTAAATCGACTCAGCTCGGCGAGATAGGAAGATCCATATATACTTTCCTATGTGGGAAACGAATATTTCGTGGTGTTACATAATTTTTGGCCCAATCAAACTTATAATACCCCCAACACATAGTGTTGCAGGGTATAAAAATACTGGTTTTATAATCAAAATCCAAGTTATTATAAAAAATGGGGATTATAGAAAAATTGTCAGAAAATGGTTCTAAATTCGTGGTGTTAAATTCTGTGTTTTTGAAATTAATACTTTGTACCTTTGTATAGCGGTAGAATCTTGTGGGTCACTATTTTTGTTGTACCCGAGGTAAGGAAATATGTACAAAGTTTGGAAATATGTACCAAGAGCTACTAAGGAGTACCTTATATATTACTTTTAGGTGGAGAATTTTGAACTTCGGTATGTAGATTTGTCTTACGTAAATAAAGAGATCCAGTGATAGATTAATTAGAAAAGAGTATTTTTAACCCTCCACCTTGGAAAGGAGGGTATATTAACTTTGTCATTCCGTTTGTAACATCCTTAAATATTCGTCTTTGACCCCATAAAGTATATATATTCATGATCAGCATAAAATTCTAAGTCGATTTAACGATGTCCGTCTGTCTGTCCGTCTGTCTGTTGAAATCACGATACAGCCCACATTATTTGACGTAGAGCGCCAAAATTTAGCAGAGCTATTTGCATTGTGTCTAGGATGGTTGGTATTGAAAATGAGATATATCGGTCCACGTTCTGGTATAGTCCCCATATAACGGTACCTCCCGATATTCGGTATTTTGATGATTTATGCCACATTTTTTCACGGATTTGTCTGGAAATTGGTATTTGTAGGTCATAACGGGTCCCTGAGCGTGTGGCAAAACATTGCATGTGTAGGTCCACGTTGTGGTATAGCCCCCATATAAAGGTACCTCCCGATATTCGGTATTTTGATGATTTATGCCACATTTTTTCACGGATTTGTCTGGAAATTGGTATTTGTGGGTCATAATGGGTCCTAGTTCGTGTGGCAAAACATTGCATGTATAGGTCCACGTTGTGGTATAGCCCCCATATAAAGGTACCCCCCGATATTCGGTATTTTGATGATTTATGCCACATTTTTTCACGGATTTGTCTGGAAATTGGTATTTGTAGGTCATAACGGGTCCCTGAGCATGTGGCAAAACATTGCATGTATAGGTCCACGTTGTGGTATAGCCCCCATATAAAGGTACCTCCCGATATTCGGTATTTTGATGATTTTTGCCACATTTTTTCACGGATTTGTCTGAAAATTGGTATTTGTTGGTTATAATGGGTTCCAGCTTCGGTGGCGAAACATTGCATTTATGGCTCCATGATTTGATATAGCCCCCATATAACGGTACCTCCCGATATTCGACATTTTTATGGTTTTTGACACATTTCTTCTAATGTTTCTTTTACCCTAAGGTGGAGGGTATTAAAAGTTTGGCCCGGCCGAACTTAATGTTTTTTACTTGTTTGTACTAAAAAAGGTACAAATAGTACAAGGTGCGAAATACTTGAGATAGAATCCCTTAGTTCGGCAAGAAGCTCTCTTCTGGTGTGAAGACAGTCAGAACGATATGGAGAGAATGGAAATTTGTATAAAAAATGTAAAAAAGAAACCTTATCCTCCAAAGTATTTTTTAGAATAATGAGTTTTAGTAAAAATTTTGATTCTTTTGAGATTCAGATAATCAATATTCGCAGGTGGTTCAAGGCATAAGATATGTTGTCAAAAATTCATTCTAAATTGGTACTAATCTTCTAAAATGGTACAATCTGGTATTATGTGAACGAATAGAACTAGAAACTGGAAATTTGGAATCAAGGTTTTAAAGTAAATTTGATATATGAAGATGGTTTGGGAAATGTGTACTAAGTGTGCGATCTGTACTAAATGGTACTCAATTTTGAACAGTTTGGCTTAGGGTAAACGGATGAAGCTGAAATTGTAATATTTTGTATTGGGTGGTACGTTTGTGATACATTGGTAGTTTTGGAAATGTGTACTACAAGTGTACGAAAAGTACTTAATAGTACTATATTTGGTACTACATTTGATATTGGGTGAACAGATAGTGCTTGAAATAGGAAACGTTGGTATTAGGTTCGCTGTTCATATGTATCCTAACTAATATGGAGGTGGTTTCGAAAATGTGTACTACGAAAAATACGAAATTTGGTATATACAATTCTGAAATTTGTTATTTAGATTACTGATGGTATCTGTGCTTGAGATTTGCCAGTGGTTTGGAAATGTGTTCTATATTTGTACGAAAAGTATTAATTGGTACTAAATTCGACATTGGATAAAGGGATAGGTCTGGAATCTTCAAATTTGATATCAGGTATGGAATTGAGATATGGAGGTTGTTTTGGAAATGTTTGCTATAATTGTATGAACGAAAGACTAAATAGTAATAAATTTGGTATGGATTGAAGGAATCTGATCTTCATCCGATATAGTGAAATGTGATATGAATTGGTTTTTCCGTTGCTTGAAGGAGCTAATTTTAGATAAGCATACTATAGTTGTACTAAAAGGTACTGAATTTGGTAATTGGGGTTATTATTGAACTGAAAACTTGAAATGTTACATAAAGTTCACTGTTGTGATCTAAGGCTGAGATAGGGAGATTGTTTTAAAAATCCGCACTTCAACTGTATGTAAAAAACTAAATGCTACTAAAATTGGTATTCGGTGAAGGTCACTATACACCCTAGCTTTTTTCAAAGAAATGTGGAATTATGGACACTTTAAGCGTGAAGGGGTATAAAAAGGTACTAAATCTAGAAATGCCTTACACTATGTGATTTAAGAGCTAGAATCTTGGAATTTTTTTATGCGTGTATGTGGAGCTCTGAAGCTTGTTATTAGGGGGCTGAGAACGACAAAGTGCAAGGGAAATTCTACAAAAAAATGTACTAAACATGAAATGTGCTAAAGCCCGTGTTTTCAAAATTTTACAAATGATACAAATCAGTGAAATATTAAGAAGAAGATATCTATAAGTTCTTAATATCGAGTTTTGAATTTGGGTATGTAGAAGTGTTTAACGAATTTATATTTTCAGAGGATTCCGATTAGACAAATGGTACGACATTGAGTTTAAAAAAGTACTGAATATACTAAATATGGTGGAGTATATACTAAAAATTCAGAAATATGCAATGAAGAACACTTATGTAGCGAAGAGTTTGCAAAAGGTACCAAGAAGTATTAAATAGTGTATTGAAAGAGTTAGACTTCTGGACTATGATATGTTTGATATGTACGTACCAATAAAGCTAGGTACAAAGAAGCAGAGGTAAAATCATAAAATTATGCAGAAGGGTCATCTCCGCTGTGAAGGGCGTCGAAAATGACGGAATGTGCGGAAAATTATACCAATAAAGTACTAAATACTGAAAAGTAATAACATCTGCATTTTGGTGTTGAAACTCTGTATTTCCAGGGTTAATTTATTTTCAATTTCTTATGTAAAAAGACAGAGTTCTGGAAACTCGTACTAAAAGATACTAAGTAGTACCAATCATTATTTTCTTAGAGTTGGGAATTGGTTTGAGCAATACAGCTAAAATGTTTATTTTAATTCCCTCAGCTACAGAGGGTATAAATCTTTTTACACGGCCAAAACATGCATCATCGAAATAACGATTTAAGGCTCTAGGTCTCTTTGGGCCAAATCCGTTTCAGGACATTTGAAGTCGATCTAGGGGTATCCGTCCGTCTGTGTTTCTGGCTGGTGCGCGGGAGTATCCGATTTGTTTCAAACTTGGTACCTGGTAATATTATAATCAAATTTAGATCGATTTCGGAGATGGGCAAAATCTGTCCACTCCTTCTGATACATCTCCCAAAAAAATCAAGTTTCCATAGAAAATAATTATTTTATTTATTTTTTCTTTCTTTTATTTTATTATTTTCGTTCAAACTTTACAAATCCCAATATTCTTGTCAGCACTAGGTCAGGAGCGAAATAATAATATTGAACCACTCCATCGAGTACCTCCCTCACAAAGGGTCAATATTTTGAGTATTTATAACTCCTATAAAATGTGAAATAAGGGTCCGATTTTCTTCACTTTGCATAAATCCCGATATTTTTACTAAAACAAGATCAGCTATGAGACTCATAATGAAATTTCATCTAGAATAATTCTTAGTTTGAGACTTTTCCAAAAATGAAGTATTAAGGAAGATTTTTACTCGAATTGTAGTAAAGCCGAATTATAGTGAAATTTTGTGTAGAATATTTCTTCTTTTGACAACTTAAATTCACGGATTTAGAGTAATCTTAATCTGGAAGTTGGAAATTTAAAAATAAAGCGACAGTTCTAAAAAAAATAAAAAAATTGAGAAAATTGCAAATTTCCAATTTTCCTCAAAACGACACCAAAGTTTTTCATAGTCGTTTAATTGAGCCCACACGCTCTATTCACTTTACAACTGTTACCCGGTTATTTTCCCTCTTCATAAAATCCCCCCTACACCCATTTTCTTTTGGTTTAATCTTATCTCGTAAAAAATGATAATTTTGATATTCATTATCTCTGACAAATTCAATTACCTTCGCGTAGAACGTGAATCATTTGAGGAATGACTTTCCACTGAACTAGATCGATAGCGTTGCTGTTGATGACTATGGGTTCCCGATGCTGCCGAAGATACGTGATCACGTTGCGAGGAACGTGAATGCGTATGATGTGAATGCTGATGATGATGATGGCCACTACCGTTGTGGCCGAGACTACCGCCGCCTCCGCCACCACCTCCTCCGCCTCCAACACCACCACCGCCGCCACCTGTGGTGCTGGCCGATCTCACTGAACGTGGACTTGAAGGTTTATTGCCAAACAACGAACGCTGTTGAGTCCTTGGCCAGGGTGCACTACGAGTACTACGCGGAGAATCAGGTGCCTGCACGGAATTGTTGTTGTTGCCACCATTGTTATTGTAATTGCTTTGACTGTGCGGCATAGTGTGCTGTGATGGCTGATGGTGATAGGGATTAATGCCCAGACTAGTCGGTATACTGTATGTGGATCGATAGGGACTCTCATAGTTGCTGCAAATGGATAAAGAACAAAATTGAGATAGATGGTGAGAAAGAAGACACGCAATTTTTCTGGGTAACCAACCAGCCAGTCAGCCACCACGCAACCACTCGTTTTGGTTGGTTGCATGACGACAATACTGATGAGGGTTTGTATTTACCCAATAAAAATTGATCAATTACATTGCCATAAATATAAATTGTTTAATCATAAATCTAAATTAAAGGTAGTTACATGCAACGCCACACACACACACAAACGTAAATTATTTTATGTCGGTTAGACGTTACAACATCTTGGACACATGGACCTCCTATGTTTAAACAACTTGCAGATTTGCTCCACCTTAAAGATCAACATATGATCAATTTTCGTAACCAATAGCTGAACAATTGGCAATACGAAGAAGAAGATGAAAAAAATCGAAATACGAAGATATTGCAAAGAAAATCGGAAAATAGCCGGAATGAAAAATGAAGAAATGTTATGTGTTTGTAATTGAGTAATTACCTCAGCGATTTGTTTCGCTCAATTTGCAAATGGCACAGTGTTCGAAAAGTTCATTTTCTTATAAATAGAAAATACCTAAAAAATATTTTGAAATTATGAGATTACGCATTTTTACCTCCCAATAACCTAAATGAATTAGACATCGTCTACGTAAATGAGAGACATTATAATATGCGCTAATAGAACTGAAGCCATGGGGCTATATGACAACTAAGAGCTTAACGGCTTATAAAACTCTGCTCTCAGGATTCACTAATTCGTTTCCTCTCAATCTCGAATACAGAGTGAAGAAAAACTGGGGACAGTCCTTAGATTAAAACTAATGTACGAACGGCATTACCTAAAGAGGATAATTTATGTACCAAAGCGTTTTTTCCGGATTGATTAGAATTTTACTGTATGAGAGCGGGAGTATAGGATGGGATGGAAAAGCACTAAGATTGGGAAAATTCGAAACAGAAAGGACAAAACCCCCTATAGGAGAGCAGTCAGTTACTGCAGCAGATTTTCGATCGACATAAGTGGAGGAATTTTTAAAATTACGTTGAGAATAAACAACTTGAGGGAATTTTCAATGAAAGAATCCGTACTGATCAACCAGCTATCCACTAGGTTGGGACCACCGACGCAGCCAGAAATAACTTTCGAAAGAATGCCTTTTCAAACAAAATTCTGTAAAAATATTATCATACCCAGGCTACGTTAGTGGTTCAAATAGCCACTCAATATCATTCTTCATAAGTAATTATTTGACATCGCCTGTAGTGCCCATTACGAACTTTAAATACGAAATTGGAAAGAATTTCGGTAAAATATGTATATTTTCAAAATAACGAATAAAGGAAGGTACCGTTGTAAGGGGGCTATAGGATTTCATCGACCTATACAGGGTGAGATGAAAAAAACAGCAACCAACTTCAGACTGCTGTCATTTCAAAGACACTCGTCCAACAACTTTTAAAATTATTGCAGCGACAGCTCATTGTATTGTTTACAAGCGCACAAAAGCATTTTGGTGAGAATTTTCCAGTAAAAAGTTATTAGTTATAGAATTCAAGCGTGTTAATGTGAATACTTTATATTTGGCTGGAAAACCACAGGTGGCTATGTTGAAAAATGAGCTCGAGGTAATGCATTGAAATGCCAAAAAGTGCAAGAACTTATACCGCAACAGAAAGTATATAGACTCAAAAGAGCTAAAGAGTTGCTTCACTTGGCCGAAAGTGGTGAACTGCCGAATTTGGTTTTCTCCGATGAGAAAGCTTTCGTTGTCCAGCAGTGTGTAAACAAACAAAATGATCGTGTTTACTTGCCAAAGAGGTCAGGTGAAATTGTGCACCCTCGGTTGGCCACCAGAACTCAAGCAACGGCCGTGGTGATGGTTTGGGCCGCCATAACAGCCGATAGTCGCTCTCCGCTCGTGTTAATCGACCCAGAATATATTCCGAATATTATCACGAAAATATTCTGGTGGGTGTATTAAAGTCTTGGGCACGCAAACATTTTGGCCGCAGAACTAGGACCTTGGATTCCAACAGGACATAGCACCATCGCACTCAGCACGCGCCACCCAAGAATGCTTACAAAATGAGGTTTCTCGCTTCATTTCCAGCGCACAATGGCCACCAGAATCTCCGGATACCAATCCGTTGGACTATTGTGTCTGGACTATTTTGGAAAGCAAGATTGGCACAAAAAATACCAAAGTGTCGATCACCTCAAGCAAGCGCTTCGCCGGGAATGGACCAAAATACCGCAAAGCAACTTTCGGGCAGCGTGTGACGGTTTCATTGTCCGTTTGAAGGCCATAATTCTTTCCAAAGGTGACCAATTCGAACAAATCTAAACTTATTCTAAAATTTGATGTTATTTCCGACATTTTTTGCTTTCATTCAATAAAATTGAAAAAAAAAAATACAAATTATGGCGTTTGATTTTGTTGAATTTTTTTTCTCACCCTGTATATCCTCCACTATACTAAGTATAAAAAGAAAGTACGAAGAGTTTGCCGACGTCACTTTTTGAAAAATGTCTACAAATAACATGGACCCAAGAAAAAACCTTTCTGCCAAAGATCATAGAGCTCAATAAAAACGTTAACTGCCAAATAATATTACAATATAACAAGTTTGGACCAAATCGGATACTCCCTTCGAGAGTTATCGTGCCCACCTACCAGCCAAACAGTCGAACTGACGGACACCCCTACATCGACTCCAAATGTCCTCAAACGGATTTGGCCCAAAGAAGGTATGAAGGTATAAAAAGGCAGCTTAGTTCGACTAGGCCGAACTTTGAATGTCCTCCACAAATTGGAAGGAACTTGCAAACGGTAAAAAAATCTCTTCAAAATTCTGCTATAACTTTAAAAAAATATGAACATCAGTTGTTACTGTTATATGGGAATATACGAAAACGTGGACCTTTACAGGCAATTATCTGGCAAAGAAGGTGGTGCCTATCGCGAATTTGAAACACCAATTTTGAAACAATTCCGGTGAAAAGTATGCCATGAATCATCAAAATACCGAATATTTTACAGTTATATGGGGTTTTTACAAAAACGTCTTCTTATCGCCGATTCCAAATACCAAGTTTGAGACAATTCTGCTGAAAAATATAGCAAATATCCTTACAATAACGAATATATGGAGGCACAGTCATATGGTGCCCATTTCAATACCAAAAGTTCTCCAGAATTAAAAACATCTGTGTACAATTTCATTTCGTTCGGAATCTAGAGTGAAATGCAGACGGACGGGCATTTATAAATCGACATATATACAGGGTGAGATAAAAAAAAACTGAAACAAAGTCAAACGCCATAATTTTTGCATTTTATTTTTAATTTTTTTGAATGAATGCAAAAATTGTCGGATATATCATCAAATTTTAGAATAAGTTTAGATTTGTTCGAATTGGTCACCTTTGGCACGAATTATGGGCTTCAAACGGTCAATGAACCCGTCACACGATGTCCGAATGTTGCTCTGCGATATTTTAGCCCATTCCCGGCGAAGCGCTTGCTTGAGGTGATCGACCCTTTGGTATTTTTTAGTGCCAACCTTGCTTTTCAAAATACTTCAAACATAATAGTCCAACGGATTGTTATCCGGAGATTTTGGTGGACATTGTGCGCTGGAAATGAACCGAGTAACCTCATTTTGTAACCATTCTTAGGTGGTGCGTGCTGAGTGGGATGGTGCTGAGTCCTGTTGGAATATCCAAGATCTGCGGCCAAAATGTTTGCGTGCCTAAGGCTTTAATACACCCTCCAGAATATTTTTGCTATAATATTCGGCATTTATTCTAATGCCATCGTCGATTAATACGAGCGGTTAGCGACCATCGGCTGTTACGGCGGCCCAAACCATCCCAATGGCCGGCGCTTGAGTTCTGGTGGCCAACCGAAAGTGCACATTTCCAAGTAAACACAATAATTTTGTTTGTTTACAAACTGCTGGACAACGTAGGTTGTCTAATCGGAGAACCAAATTCGGCAACTCTTCACTTTCGGCCAAGTGAAGCAACTCTTTACCTCTTTTGAGTATATTTTCTTGCTGTTGCGGTGTAAGTGCATACAGTTTTTTGGAATTTCAATGGCGTTACCCCGTGCTCAATTTTCAATATTTGCCGAATGGAATATTGCGATACTGCGACGCGGGCTTCGATCAAGTCGCTTCTTTACTTTTTTAATCATTTCTGCTGATGGTGCTGTTTTCTTCCGTCCACTTCCTTGACATCGGGTTACGCTACCAGTAGCACGGTAACGAGCGATGGTACGAGACACAAAAGTTTTATTCACATTTAAATGCTGGAGTGCTATAACGATAGCCACTTGTAGTTTTCCAACCTAATATAAAGAAATCATACTATCACGCTTGAATTCCATCACGAGTTAGTGAGTGGAAAATTCTTACTAAAATGCTTTTGTACGCTTGTAAACAATATAATGAGCTGTCACTGGAATAATTTTTACAGTTTTTTAATAATTTTAACATTTTAAGAGATGAGTGGCTTAAAAATGACAGCAGTTTGAAGTTGGTGGCAGTTTTTTCATCTCACCCTGTAGAAATGGTTACAATCTACTAAATTTCGATGTTGACTAAAATATAGTACCTGAGGACAAATAGTTCATGACGTATAAACGTCATAGTTATTTATTTTTACATCTTCAAAAGACAATAATTTCACCTACATTCTTTCATAATCATGGCATGTTGGCAGATACAGGTATTTCCGCAAACCAATAAACGTTAGGTGTCTAATCAGTATGGATAATAAGCACATAGTTTCTTTTGTGTCGAAGTGTCGCTTATCGTTGATAGGGAGCTCCACTTGCCTTATTTCTCTTCAATTTCCGTATATTAGTTTTACTTTACACTATGCTAGATAGATATGGTAGATATTTGATATTTTACAGATTTTCTGTGATCAAATGATTTTCCTTCTGATTTACTTTGTTTTCAGACAATTTTCCTTCACGTGGGAAAAATGGACTTTTCTTTTATCCAACCACTGTCTATGAATGTTAAAGTATTTGGGAACGACTTCGTTTTGTTGTTCCATGCTGGACACATAAATAACGATTATTTGTTTGGTTCCGCCATAATTGTGGTTAGCAAATTTCAGCTTTGATTTTTTTCCAGTTTCCTTTTGGCCACACTGATGTGTGGAGAGCTGTGGAGCAACAGATAATTCATGTTTTTTCTGTTTTCTTTCGTCTTGAGTTCAGTTGTTAAATATTTGTAATTTTTCAACGATTGGCATGTTGTTGAAATGTATGGATGATGATATAATGTAGAGCGATCGACAGTCAGATTCAGACCATTTTCATCGTTCAATTCTGTGCTGCTCATTTCAGAGGAATATTTTTCTTCACTGGTGTTTTTCCTACATTTTGTACATATTCGTATGATTTATATACCTTAATTTGTTGGTCATTTTTGGTTGGCTTGAGCCGCGAATTTTTGGCAACAATTGAAAAAACACCTCAACTATGTATCAGGAAGTTACTCAAGAGAAATAAGTCAAAAAGTTTTTTGATTGTAGGTATTGCCCTTGCGTCCGCTTCCCTTGGCCACAGTTGGTGATTTAATGTTATTGGTATTTAGGTTATGGCCAATTTACATTACATTGCAGCAAGAATTCCTTTGCAGCTGAAATGTGGTGGAAATGGTTCATGTTGTGTGTGTCTTTTTTTAAAAAACTTGAAAGTTTAGTAGCGTAATTTCTCCTTCAAATATTTGTCTGAGACATATATCTACATTTTTTTTAATCTTCATGTGTGAAATTTCAAATTAATTGGGATCGAACTGATTTTATTGGGAAACTAACTTCAAATTTGGGTTTAGCCTTTATTTTAAAAATGCTTAATATTATTTGGGCATATACAGGGTGAGATGAAAAAACTTCAACTAACTTAAGACTGCTGTCATCTCTAAGCCACTCGTCCGGTGACAGCTTGTTTACAAGCATACCAAAGCATTTTGGTGAGAATTTTCCAGAAAAAAAGTTATTTGTGATGGAATTCAAGCGTGATAGTGTGATTTCTTTATATTTGGCTGGAAAACCACAAGTGGATATCGTTAGAGCTATCCAACATTTAAATGTGAATAAATCTTTTGTGCCTCACACCATCGCTCGTTATCGTGATACTGGTAGCGCAGCCCGACGTGAAGGAAGTGGACGGAAGAAAACAGCAACATCAGCAGATATGGTTCGAAAAATAAAGAACCGACTTGATCGAAACTCGCTTCGCAGTGGCCGAAAAATTTCTCGTGAGCTGAACATATCGCAATATTCCATTCGGCAAATATTAAACATGAGCTCGGGGAAAGCCATTGAAATGCCAAACAGTGCAAGAACTTACACCGCAACAGAGAGAAAATAGACTGAAAAGTGCTAAAGAGTTTCTTCGTTTGGCCGAAAGTGGTGAACTGCCGAAAATTTGTCCAGCAGTAATCAAACAAAATGATCGTGTTTACTTGCCAAAGTGGTCAGCGGAAAATGTGCACCTTCGGTTGTTCACTGGAGCTCAAGCGCCGGCCATGGTGAAATTCTTTTGACCATCTTTTTATAAAACCCAGCAATGACTTGGCTTTATTTACACATGAATCAATATGCAAATTAAAACGCAATTTATTGTCTAAAATTACACCAAGATCAACGAATGAGTCTACATTGTCCAATTTGTAAGAACCAATGAGGTAATCACTTTTAAAAGGTTGTGTTCTAAACAAAGACAGTTTTTTACATTTCTTGAGATTTAGCGTCATACCATTAGCACTGCACCAATTAACAAGGCAGTAGATATCATGTTGCAAGTTAAGGGAACTAATGTGAGAGTTCATATTACAAAAAAGTTTGACATCATCAGCAAACATTAGGATCTTAGAGTAACGTATAACCGTTGGAAGGTCATTTAGATACAATACAAAAAGTAGAGGACCTAAATGGCTACCCTGGGGGACACCAGAGTACACAGTTATCTGTTTAGAAAGAACATTATTGAAAGAAACTCTCTGTGTACGCCCTTGCAAATAAGATGATATCCATGATAAAAATAATGTTGCGAAACCCATTTTGTCAAGTTTATGTAATAATAATAAGTGATCCACTTTGTCAAAAGCCTTACTGAAATCAGTATATATAATATCAGTTTGGCATTTTATTGAAAACCCCCTGTGTACATAACATATAAGTTCTAATAAATTAGTTACAGTTGACCTACCCTTTACAAATCCATGTTGGTAAGGCGATATTATAGACGAAACAAAGTGCGTTAGTCTACGCGAGACTAAAAACTCAAATAATTTCGGTATTGCACTTAATTTTGCAATACCCCTATAATTTTCGACGACACTTCTATTATCAGCTTTATGCAAAGGAATAATAAAACTAGATCGCCATACTTGAGGAAAATAACCAGATGTCAAAGAATAATTGAATATAGTGGTTAGAGGTAAATAAAGCTCATATGCGCATGACTTTAAAATGTAAGCAGGTACTCCATCAGGACCAGGGGAATTACTACTTTTTAACGATAGAAGACCATTTAAAACCTCCTCCTCAGACAGAATAATTTGGGGGAAATAATTTAATCTACTAATATTATAAGCATAATTGTCATTATGATTGGATGAAGGCTTAGAGTAAGTATTTTGAAAAAAGTCAGCAAACAAATTTGCTATTTCAAGGTGGTCCCCTGATTCCCTGCAACCAAGTTTCATGCTACTAGGAAATTCGCGGACTTTACGTTTTGAATTTACAAATTTATAAAAGCTTTTAGGACTCTTCTGAAAGTTATTTTTCATTTTTCTTAAATAAATCGAATAAGACTTTAAATTTTCAATGTTATATTTACTTCGAGCTTGTGAATATTTTGTATAATTTAAAGTGGTATTACATTCTTTAAATTTTTTAAATAACCTACTTTTTATGTTGCGCAAGCGCCTAAGATGTGGGGTAAACCAAACTGGTCCTGAGTCAGAATAGAACTTCAATAATGGAACTGATATAGTTAACGCATTTTTAAGTACGATATAAAAATTTGAAATTTGCAATTCAATGTCACCTTCATGAGACCAACTTGAATTGGACAATATAGAACGAAGGAGATTAATATTAGTCTTAGAAAAATTTAATTTGTGAGGCTTAGTTTGTGGTTTTGCATAATTTGTTTGAATATTAAGTTCAAGGTCTATGACAAGTGTTGGGTGATATTTATCTTCCGGTTCTACAAAAGGTGAACATTTACTTAATGAAGTATTAACGGATGAAGAAAACACTAAGTCTAATATTTTACCTTTAAAATTATAAATATTATTGAGTTGATATAGACCTTGGTCAAAAATATTTTGCCAAAAATTTTCCATATCGTTAGACCGTACTGTTGACGAAACAGGTACATAATGTGCCGTGTCATCATCAAGGATCCACGATGTATTTGGTAAGTTAAAATCTCCAAGACAAATTAATTCAGAATTTGGCGAGTGAATATGTGAAACGTTTTTAATTAATTCAGAATGTTTTAAATAAATGTTTGAATCAGAATTTGGAGGAATATACGAACATGTTATGTAAATAGTTTGGTTAATGTAAGATAATTTCACACATACAAATTCAACATCTTGACTATCAGTAAGCATAACACGCTCAGAGGAAATGGAATTGTGAACTGCTATGAGTACCCCTCCACCAACTTTATTTAATCTATCATTTCTAAAAAGTTGGTATTGATCGGATAAGATTTCAGTATCACGGATATCCGGTTTTCCAGCGCACAATGGCCACCAAAATTTTTGCTTTCATTCAATGACATTAAAAAAACATGTCAAAATTATGGCGTTTGACTTTCTTGCAGTTTTTTTATCTCAACCTGTATATAGTTTATTTTGAGTTTTATGGTAAAATTTTGGGCAGAATATTTCTTATATGAAACTTTCCAGCGTTAAGTCGAAAAAATCCGAAGAAAATTTGTTAAAAAAATTAAGAGATATTTTCGTTTTTTTTTTTTTTTTTTCGGATCATTAACATTAATAAATGTGTAGACTAAAAAGTTGTCTCATCTGTTATCTTCGAAGAAAGTGCTTCAATAGATGTCGTTCATGCTGTGAGAGTTCATAAGTTTATTCACTACATTCTTTCAAAAAACAAAATATTGAATATTTTTTGGGCTTATTATTATTTATCAATTGAAAACGAAACAGTGGCTTTGTTGACATTGACATTGCACAACTGTGTCGTGAAATATTAAAATATAGAACTTAAATAGCATGAAAATGAATAAATTGTTTTCGAAGTCGAGTGACTTCACTAGCCCTGAGTGACTTTACTGTCCCAAAACCAACCATAGTGACATCTGCCGACAGGTGATGCAAAAATATTGCAGAATGCATTGGAAATATATACTCTCTTTTTTACTCTGTTGTTGATTTGCTCGAGGGTTAACATTTTCGACCAAAATATTTTTCGTTTTCGGAACTTGCCACCTTTATTATGTTACTTTGCGATGTTTTTTAACTCTACTTTCATAATCTGCTGGATTTTCCCGTAATTATTTTTTGTATTGCACAGTATAAATGGCGATCTTCTTAAAAATGGCTTTAAAAATAAAGTATTTAAAAAATAAATCATTATTCTGCATTTCATCATCTTTTCGTTCTTCTTAGAAATATTGCGTTCATGTTGATATATTTATTCTACGAAAAAGAAACCCAGGAAAATCCCATACCTTTCTCCGCATTGAAAACGAATTGAATTTTTGTACTGTCTAGACATGACAGCAATTTGTCATGGCACTGTAACAATTGAATTCCTTCTCCTCCTCCACACTACTAACGCGAGCATAGAAAACGTACAAGGCTAACCATAAAAGACAAAAATTATGAGGCAATTCTCAAACAAATATCCGTAGACCGGGAGTAAACAAAACCCTAAAGTAACAAAAATAAATGTAACCAAATTTCACCAAAACACAATCAAAACCCAAACAAAATGACTGACAACGAACAAAAAGGGCAATAACGATAAGCTTATAATTTCCTCTGCTTTGACGATATGACGTTGTCTACAAGGATACACGTGGCTTTGTTTGCATGTTACCTATGATGAAAAATGAAAATGATTTGCAATAATGTAATCGTTATTGTTTTTGGCATTACTGTTGCACACACCACTCCCACTTTCTATGGAAAGGCCGTGTGGTAATACTTACCTGACATTTTTGGCATTTAGAAATGCTGAACTTCCAAATTCGGGTTTCTTTCCACCGCTCAGAAAGTCATCCATTATGCGACGTGGCTGCCGCTTTGAGGGAACCCGCACAAATGTTGGAGGTGTACGATTAATAAAAAGTGCTTCCTTCGAGGATTTTTCTTTGCTGTGGGAGAGAAGGAAAAAAACAACAAAACAGAGAGAGATATGTCAACTTTAATCATTGGTTCATAATTTATAATTTATTTAAATAATTATAATTTGTACGAAGAATTTTTATACCCTCCATCGTTTGTAACACCTCGAAATATGCATTTTAGACCCCACTAAGTGTATATATTCGATGTCGATTTAGCGATGTCCATCCGCCTGTGGAAATCGCTGTAGCTTCCGAACGAAATGAAGTAGGTTCAAAAAATTTTACTCAAATTTGTATTATGTCTGCACGAATTTTGGTATTGAAAATGGGTCATGTGGGTCCACGTTTTGGTATAGCCCCCATATAATAGCACCTCCCTTTTTCGGCATTTTGGTGATTTAAGGGACATTATATCCCGGAAATGTTTCAAATTTGGTACTTGAAGTTCGTCATGGGTATTACAGCCTATGACAGAAAATTGTCTGTCTTCGTCTTGTCGTCTTCGTATAGCCCCCATACAACGGTACCTCCCGATATTCAGTATTTTTATGATTTTAGTGACATTATTTACCGAAATTGTTTTAAATTTGGTATTTGAAGTTCGTAATGGATACTACAGCCTATGACAGAGTTATTCGGTATTTTGATGATCATAGCTACATTATTCACCGATTTTTTTCAAGTTTCGCATTTGAATGTTGTTGCCTATGCAGGTCCACGTCGTCGTTTATACCCTAATATGACGGCTACATTTTGTATTTTTAAGATTTTAACAGAATTGCACGGATCACGGATTTTATTTTTTTGAAAATTGTCAAATTCGTTCCAAATGGTGGAGGGTATTCAAAGATCGGCCCAACCGAACTCACAGCTTTTTTATTTAAATTTTGTAAGTGTAGAAGTTTTCGACTCCTAACACCAAAAGTGATACCAAGTTAAATTTCTCGCCTCCTTCACGTTTTTATACCTTACACCACAAGGTGGTCAGGGTATTATGTCTTTGTGCATTTGTTTGTAACAGGCAAAAGAAAACGAGAAAGACCCATAGTTCCTTTTGATGATCTGCATAGAATCACATTCTGAGTCGATTTATGCATGTCCGTCCGTCCGTCTGTCTGTCCATGTATTCTTGTGAACAAAATGCAGGTCGCATTTATTATCCGATTAAGATGAAAGTTTGCACAAATCATTTGTTTGGCTCAAGAATTAACCCTATTAAAATTGGAGATAATCGGTCAAAATTTAGATATAGCTCCCATATATATCTTCGTCGGGTTTGCCTTTTATTGTGCACCAAACGTGTAATATCAGTCCGAATAGTATGGAATTTTGCACGTACGATCAGATTGAAACTGAAAATAAGTATGCCAAATTTGAAATCGAAATCGGTTCAGATATAGCTATAGCTCCCATACATATTGTTCATCCGATTTGTTATTTTTGTCCTCCGCAGCCGTAATATGCGCTCTGTAACAACAATATTTGGGGAATTATATCAAATGCAGCTCAGAAATACCTTTGCTAAATTTTATCGAGATCGGTTCAGATTTGGATATATCTCCCATATATAACTTCGTCCGATTTACATTTTATTGTGCACCAAACGTCTATTATTTGTCCAAATGGGATGGAATTTGGCACTTACGACCGAATTGAGTCCAGAAGCTAGTATGCCAAATTTGATGAAGATCGGTTCAGATATAGCTATAGCTCCCTTATATATTGTTCATCCGATTTTTTTTGTATTTGTTACCCACAGCCATAATATGCACTCCGTAACAACGATATTCAGGGAAATATATCAAATACAGTTCAGAAATATCTTTGCCAAATTTTATCGAGATCGGTTCCGAGTTGGATATAGCTCCCATATATATCTTTATATGATTTCAAATTAATTTTGCACGGCAATACAGGTCCGAATTTAAAAGATACAAATGCTTCGGCACATTTAGTCTATTGAACTTTAAATTATAATTATAATCATGGCGTGATTGATTTCTCCCATAAATTTAATTGTTATGTGGAGCTCTATTAAATTAGCGTGGTGTAGGTGTAGGGTATCATAAAGTCGGCCCAGCCCGATTTTAGGACTTTCTTTACTAGTTTACATTTCCCTTCATTTTTGATTTTTTGTATAAAAAAACAATTGTTGAAACTTATTTTCACAGACAATTTTAGTTTTTTTATTCTCCTCATAGTACATTATTTAGTACTTTTAAATGGTAATCTGTACCCATATCGGATGACTATAACTTATGTAAATTGATGATTCTAACTCTAAATGTTTGGAATTTAGCGACAAACATTTTTAGAACTTTTTTGTACATTTTGCAGTTTAAATTTCCAATTTGATGGTTCTAGAATTGAAAGTATACAATTTTTGATCCAAAATAAAATTTTTAGTACGAATTTCAAAAAACCTCGTCTTTTCCCCCCATACCAGGTTAAAAAAGTACTTGTAGCTGCCAACTAGCAATTTTGAAAAATTTTAGCCTAGTCCATCTTTTGGGTGTTAAAAAGACAATCAGTCGTTCGTCTTTTACAATTTAATTCATATAGATGTGGCAGACGGACAGGCGGCTTATCGAGACAAAATTTGCACCCTTTTGGGGAATATATCTACTTGCCTATACTTGTTTATGGAAATTCGACCTACCCTATTGTAAATGCATTGCCAATGTGCAATATACACAAACTTTCTCTACACGAAGTTCCAACCACACACTTTCCTTTCAAACAAAAATGGAGAAAAAAACTGTGAAAATAAACTTTGTTCTTCGTTCTTCCTTAAGTAATTTAATTAGAAAATGCACATGTTTCTGTTTTTGTTGTTACTCGAGTTGTCATGTTTCCAGGATTTACATCCTTCATCTGCATGTACACACCATACATGGTGAAGTCAAACTTCATGCATGAAGTCAAGTCGAGGAAAACAGACAACAACACATATACCACTCGCAAGCATCCCCTGTATTCGTAGCAAAGTTTTCATTTCAATTATCAAAAGTTTGTCCAACAAATTATGTTTGAAAGTTTTCGACTTGGTATTCCTTAAATATATCATTAAAATAATTAACTGGCTAATATTGGGGCAGAAAAAAAACCGAATCATGTTTCAGATCAGGCAAATATGAGAGCTTAAGTGTAAAACTTTCAATAGTTGGAAATGAAAGAAGAGTTGGGGGTGTATAACGAAATTTGGACAACTAAATAGATTAGATGTTCTAAGGTTATTTAGAGGACATGTGGGAATCGTAGAAAAAGTTTGGGATAATATTTCAAGTCTATGTTAAAATTGTCAAGTTAATGAAGTCCATCGTATGGTAGCAGGCAATATTATAAATGTACCGTTATGAAATGCCGAATTAGAAGCGATAAGAACACAGCGACATCAATTTAAAGTTTCACTTTTTATGAAATAACAAGTAAAAAGCAGTAAGTTCGGCCGGACCGAACTTTGAATACCCTCCACCATTTGGAACGAATTAGAAAATTTTCACAAAAAAAAATAAATCCAATAAAAATTCTTTTAAAATCTTTAAAATATCTAATATAGGAAGGTGCCGATATATGCCACGATATTGTGGACCTATAATGACAAATCTATGTCTAGGTGTAAAGTACTCACATGGAACTCCTTATGTGGATTTTTAGATATTTCCATTGGAAAAAGTGGCTAACATCATCAAAATACCGAATATAGAGGAGTACCGTTATATGGGGGATATACGATATTGTGGACCTATATAGAGAAATCTCTGTCGGGGGTAAAGTGCTCACAAGGAACTACTTGTGTGGATTTTAAGACAATTCCATTGAAAAATTGGATATTGGACCATCTTCGAACTTGACCTGTCTGCAGACAAAAGAGAGATCTGTGCAAAATTTTAGCTTCCTATCTTAATTCGTTTAGACTTTAGCGTGATTACAACAGACGGACAGACGGACGGACAGGGCTAAATCGTCTTAGAATTTTACGCTGATCAAGAATATATATACTTTGTTGGGTCTAAAATGATTATTTCGATGAGTTACAAACGGAATGACGAACTTAATATACCCTCCATACTAAATATGGTGGAGGGTATAGAAACATATTGAAAAGAATGATTTAATTTTCAGACTGGGTGTAATATAAACAGAAATATTGAGACTTTCAAAGTTTTCAGAAAATTAAGCACAAATTATACATTATTTACTTATGTTGGACAACATATTGAATTGTCGAAGTTTGGAGAAAATCGACGATTAATTGTACTTTCAGTTGGAGGTACAAGAAGGAGTAGACCGATACTGTACATTTTCGTTCCTGAATTAAGCGTGAATAGTGTGGGCACTTTTCGCAATATATGTGATTTATTAATAATCAAAATTGTAGCCAGTAGTACCTGAAAATTAATGGAAATAGAAATAGTGAGATGTACAGGGTGATATAAAAAACTGCAACAAAGTCAAACGCCATAGTTTTTACAGTTTTTTTTTCAATTTTATTGAATGAAAGCTAAAATGTCGGAAATATAGTCACATTTTAGAATAAGTTTAGATTGTTTAGAATTGTTCACCTTTGGCACGAATTATGGCCCACAAACGGCGAATGAAACCGTCACACGCTGCCCGCATGTTGCTCTGCGGTATTTTGGCTCATTCCCGGCAAATGCGCTTGCTTGATCGACACTTTGGCATTTTTTAGTGCCAACCTTGCTTTCAAAAAATACTCCAGACACAATAGTCCAACGGATTGGTATCCGAAGATTTTGGTGGCCTCTGTGCGCTGGAAATGAAGCGAGGATCCTTATTCTGTAACCATTCTTAGGTGGCGCGTGCTGAGTCCTGTTGGAATGTCCAAGGTCTGCGGCCAAAATGTTTGCGTACACCCTCCGAATATTTTCGCGATAATATTCGGCATTTATTCTGATGTTACGGTCGATTCATACGAGCCGAAAGCGACCATCGGCTGTTATGGAGACCCACACCATCACCATGGCCGGCGCTTGAGTTCTGGTGGCCAACCGAAGGTGCATATTTTCAGCTGACCTCTTTGGCAAGTAAACACGATTTTTTTGGTTTGTTTACAAATTGCTAGACAACGAATGTTTTCTCATCGGAGAAAACCCAATACGGCAGTTCACCACTTTCGGCCAAGTGAAGCAACACTTTAGCTCTTTTGAGCCTATTTTCTTTCTATTGCGGTGTAACTTATTGCACTTTTTGGAATTTCAATGGCTTTACCCCGAGCTCATTTTTCAATAATTACCGAATGAAATATTGCAATATGTTCAGCTCACGAGCCATTTTTCGGCCACTGCGACGCGAGTTTCGATCAAGTCGCTTCTTTACTTTTCGAACCATTTCTGCTAAGGGACAATGAGTTTCCGTTTAGTAGACGCGCTGAAAGGCCAACGAGTCTCCCAACCACAAACCTAATGAAGGCCCTGTGAGTTTCCTCTCTATTGACGATTAAAGGATCAGTGACGACTCTCCATAGGCGACCTGAAGAGCCACATTTATAAGCGGCTTGAAGCGCCAGTGAGCCTACTCTCCATAAACATGCTGAAGGGCTAGCGAATCTACTCTCCATATACGACTTGTGAAATCGACCAGCGATTCTCCCTTCCTTGGCAGAAGGCCCAGTGAACCTACCCCAAAAGTGGGAACCTTATTAGAAAGCAGTGGGGACTGGCAGACATTATATACGAGTCATGAGGGAAAGGATTCTTTAGGGTAGGTAAGGACAATACTGACGAACAATGTGGTCTAGGAGTCTTTATAGACATTCTGTAAAAGAGAATCTTATAAGGCGCGCTGTGAGTTTAAGGGAAGGCCTGCGTTGACCAGATGTCACTGTGTCTCGGGCCATCTTTAGGGACGACCTGAAATTAGGTCTTTAGAGATGCGCTGTGGTCTCTAGGAAATGAAGTCAGAGAGTCTCAACGAAAAAGCCGAAGACAGGAACGACCTAAAATTAAGACTACACTGTGGACGAACATAAGTCGGGACGTCTCTAGAATTAGCTGAAATCAGGAGTCTCTATAGAAGATCCGAAGTCAGAGAGTCTCAAATAAAAGGGGGGGGTTTGTAAGAAGTTTCTGCAGACAAGTGGGAGTCAAGGATTTTCTACAGACGTCCGCAAGCATGAGACTAACTGCATATATTCTGAAGCCATGACGAAGGTGTCTTTTGAAGACATATTTTTTTCTATTTAGTTTTGATATTTTTGCACCGATTTCAGATATTGGTGATTACAAAAAATGAGGATTTGGTTCGGAAAATTAAACTCTGAATCACAGGGCGATGTCTGATCATCCTTGCAACACATTTTTGATCAGTGTAGATTTAGTCATGTCCTTGCATCTATCTTTCTGTTCATCTATAGCTTCCGAATGAAATAAAAAAGGTCGAAAAAATTTTACATTTACATTTATACATTTTAGGTCCATATAGTTATTGAATAACCGGCAGATTATCAGAATATGTATCTACCATGCAGGAAATGTATAAATTAACATACTGAGGCCCATATCATGGTACCTCCAAGGTCTCGTCTCCTGGATGGCCGCTACCATTAAGTTTTCCTTGTGGTTTTTATAAATTGTTATTTATTCAAAAGTTATTTCTTTTTAAAAATTCAATAATGACTTAGATGTTCAATACTCATATACCTCCAAAAGAATCAACCTCCCTCATTCCACTTGCTATTCTTTACTTAAGCTTGACATCATATACAAAGGCTTGCATTCAAGCAAAACTTTTGAAAATGGTTTTGTCTAAAGCGCAAAATTTGTCACAAAGTATGCGAAATATTTGAAGATGTCTTACCACAGCAGCTTTTCATTGAATATCTTAAGAGTTAACACCAAACAAAAAAGAAATGGATAGATAAACTTACCTGCATTTCAGTCTCGAGCCCAATTGAAAAATATCTGAAGTGTTTGTCGGTGAATTTGGCAACGATGGCGGTACACGCATTAAACGAAAAAATGCATGATGTTCGACACAGCAGCGCCATAGATGTTTGCAAGCCGATTTGCGAGGTGTCTCAAAACCATAAGTGCTCAACTCGTTCTAAAGGATAAAAGATGAGAAAAAAAAGAATCAGAAAAAAGAAACAATTTAAGTATGAAACTATTTTTTTTTTTCGAAAAAAAAAAATGTCTTTAGACTTTATCTACTTGACAAAATAACAAGATATCAAACGATGATGATGGTTAAAGAACTCCTCCACTCCTGTCAAATAACTGAATATTGTTAGCATATTGAGAAAAACGCGTTAAGAAAGTTTTCTTTGCAACAACAATGCAACATGGAAAACTTTATAAGAGAAATGTATGGGAAATTTCTAAAAGCATTTCTACTCACCCTTGAAAAGTGGTTTAACGAAGAAAGGCGCGTCATAAAATGTGAAACTTTTTATAGTTTATTTTGTCGTCAGATGAAGGAATTTGCAACAAAAGAAAATACTATTTTTATGGTCCTTTATAGAAGACACATTGACGCTAATAACCGCCAACAGAACTTATGATGATTATCAGTCTTTATCCATTTATGGAGTTTAAGACATTAACACAGCATTGTATAAATGTGACGGAATATAAAAGAAAGTACGTTTGAAGCATAACCGCTGAGCACATTAATGTTCCTTAAATTTAGATTATGAATTTCGGACTAAATGTTCCTAGAGGTCATATTACTGGTATTGGAAGATTGCACAGTGCTACAACCCTAATTTGCTCACAGATTTGTCTCAAAATTAAATAAGTCGAGAAGTTGAGGAGCTAAAGGCAGGGAGTCCTTTTACGCAAAATGTGAAGTCAAGGAGGCCTTATGGATGACCTGGGAGCTTCTTAGAAAAACTGCCAACGCAGTAAGTCCTGGAAAATATGCGCAAGCAGAAAGTGCCTAAAGTCTACTTGTAAACGCGTGGGGCATGTACAGACTATGGAGTATTAATACAGCCGCTATAATGACAAGAAGTCTTTAAGCCAGTAAGTCTTCCCATCAGTGACCACCTGAAGGACCAGCGAGTCTCCCTTCAATACACAAATTGAATGCTCAGCTATGGAATGGTCTCCTTTGCATAAACGCGCTGAAGAATTAATGAGAATCTTCCATAGGCGAGTTGATGAGCCAAAAGTCCCTATATGTGAGCTGAACAGCCAGTGAGTCTCTTATACCTAGGCGAACTGAAGATTTACTTTAAATAGACGGGGGCTGAAAGGTCAGTGAGTCTCCTCTAAATAGACGGGCTTACAGTCTGTACTCCACACTTGCGTTAAAGGGCCATGGGGTCGCCCTTCCATGGACCCGATGAAGGTCCTGTTAGTCTACTCTTCATTGATCAGCTGAAGGACCAGCGGAAATGTATGTAAATTTCCTATCCATTGATGAGATTAAGGGCCAGTGAATCTACTCTTTATAGACGACAAAAAAAGCGAGCGATTTTCCTCCAGTGGGTTTTCTCTGGGAAGAAGCCTTTTTAGGCAACGAATCTTCCTTCCATGGACCCGATAAAGACCAGTGAGTCTACTTTCCGTAGACATAGGCGGGCCAGCCCTTTTTTAAGATGTGGGGACAGACAATTAATATATAAGCCCTGATAGAGACCTTATAAATGAGCTGTGAGGGAAATGATTCTTTACATGAGGAGACAATACAGATAAACTGTGTGGACAGGGAGATTTTATAGACAACCTCTGAAGACAGAGAGTATAGCCAGAACATACAAAGCGAGCAGTGAGTTTAAGGGTATTTATAGATGGCCAGTGATTGTAGAGGTCTTAGAAAACGACCTGAATTCCCAGCGGTGATGCGCTGAAGTCAGGGACGACTTGAAGTCATCGCATCTCTATAGAAGAGCTGAAGTCAGGGCGTCTCAATAGAGGGCCGGAAGTCAGTACTGAGGTCAGGAAATCTCTATAGACGAACTGACTATCAAGGCGTAAGACAGGGCGTCTCAATAGACGGCTTGAAGTCAGGGCGTCTCAATAGAGAGCTTGAAGTCAAGGCTGAAGCCAGGACGTCTCAATAGAGAGCTTGAAGTCAAGGCTGATGCCAGGACGTCTTAGATGGCTTGACTGTCAGGCTCGTCTATGTAGACGAGCTGAAATCATTCTCTACAGACGTTTGGAAGCCAGAGACAACCTGCAGACATTTGGAAGCTATGATGAAGGAGTTATTTTACAGACAAGACGTTAAGCCAGGTAGATTTTAGTCGAGCTGTGTAGGCAGGAAATTTTTAATCGAGTTTTAGAAGCATGGAAACTTTATAATTAAGTTGGACGCATATACTACAAATTAGGTTGGAATTATTGACGTCAGGCTTCATACAAAAGCTAAGGAGTCCCAACAATCTAACTGAGGGATGTCTGTAGAATGAGCAAATATATAAGTATATAGCGTCATATGAAAACTCCCAGAAGCCTTGCAATGGATTTCTTCCTTATATACCCTTTTCCTGTACATAATTATCCAGATTTTCATTCCAGAGACTTGTGAGAGGTATATTTAACTGAAAACTTTGGCACCAGTTATTGCTTTACTTGTTGTAAAATGTTGCAGCTTATTCAGAAGTTTGGTTATTTAAATTTTTATAAAATTAAAACACCTCTTGAAGGTCAAGGCAGAGATCGCATTACAGAGGTGTCACAATTATTTCTCTTTTGATGATAATTCATCTAGAAGTTCTATAAGGAAACTTGGTCTTCATAATCCAATGGGATTTCCTAACCAATTTTGGGCAGAAGTAACTACTGACAAATTAACCTACTTATCAATTATTTTTACAAGGAGCATGTTCTTGCCGTTTGCCGAAGCCGAGCCTAAAACTCTAAACATCAGTTCATCAGAATAACATACTCTTTTCAACCATTTACGCAGGTGGCAGTTTGTTTACACTACTCTTTAATGGATCAGGCGACTCATACAGCTTCCATGTAATTGCCGTGAGTTTACAAAAAAAAAAAAAAAAAAAAAAAAAAACAATAAAGAACCAGTAAAGAAAGTCTTACAGTCGGGCGGGGCCGACTTTATGATACCCTACACCACTTTGCTAATTTAGTAGAGCTGCGCATAACAATTAAAAGTTTTTATGGGAGAATTTAATCATACACGCTATGATTATAATTGTAATTTAAAGTTCAAGGGACAAAATATGCCGAAGAATTTGTATCTTTTAAATTCGGACTTGTATTGCCCATTTGGTGCAAGATATATATGGGAGCTATATCCAAATCTGAACCGATCTCGATAAAATTTGGCAAAGATATTTCTGAGTTGTAGTTGATATATTTCCCTGCATATCGTTGTTACGGAGTGCATATTACGGCTGTGGGTGACAGAAATAAAACAAATCGGATGAACAGTATATATGGGAGCTATAGCTATATCTGAACCGATCTCCACCAAATTTGACATAAGAGCTTCTAGACTCAATTCGGTCATAAGTGCCAAATTTCATCCCTTTTGGGCAAATATTAGACGTTTGGTGCACAATCAAAGGTAAATCGGACGAAGTTATATATGGGAGCTATATCCAAATCTGAACCGATCTCCATAAAATTTAGCAAATGTATTTCTGAACTGTATTTGCTATATCTCCCCAAATATTGTTGTTACAGAGTTCATATTACGGCTGTGGGTAACAAATATAACAAATCGGATGAACAATATATATGGGAGCTATAGCTATATCTGAACCGATTTCCATCAAATTCGGGATACTTATTTTCAGGTTCAATCTGATCGTACGTGCAAAATTCCATAATATTCGGGCTGTTATTACACGTTTGGTGAACAATAAAAGGTAAATCGGACGAAGATATATTTGGGAGCTATATCTAAATTTTGACCGATTATCTCCAATTTCAATAGGGTTCGTCCTTGGGCCAAACAAATGATTTGTGCAAAATTTCATCTTAATCGGATAATAAATGCGACCAGCATTTTGTTCACAAGAATATATGGACAGACGGACTGACATGCATAAATCAACTCAGAAAGTGATTCTATGGAGATCCTCAAAAGTAACTATGGGTCTATCTCGCTTCCTTCTCCATGTTACAAACAAGTGCATAAATTCATAATACCCTGACCCCCTTGTGGTGTAGGGTATAAATATGAGTCAACGCCACGTGGCAATCGTAAGCTAAATACAAAAATTGTCTCTTGAAAAAATCTGACATTTTGTTTTCTTCCATTAAATATTGGACCATTGAAAAATGCCTTTCAAAATTGAAAATTGCTTTATTTTTAAAAGAAACACGCTTCCAATGACCCTCCTTTTTTAAAATGCAAAAATGTTAACCATCATCATCAGAAACACACTCAACCATCAACTATTACACAATGTATGGTAAAAACTTGTTTAAGTTACATTAAGATACAAAAAAAAACTAAAATACAATTTATTTACATACATTTTTATCACTTATCCTTAGCATAAAATAGCGTCCTTTGTAATAGACTTTAGCTATGCGTGGCCAATAATAATGAGCCACGGTTGTTTTGTTGCGCAGCACCACAATACCGCTCGGCGTTAGACCAAGAAAATATTCCACGCTGTCTTCACCCTGGAAAGAGAATAAAATCAGAAAAAAATTGTAAGATAAAGGCAAATTTTACAAATTGCTTTGAGTCGAAAAGACGAGAAAACTTAGCTCTGCTAAAGATGAAGAAAAAAACTTAAAACTATGCAAAACAACAGCGAAAAAACTAAACTGAACATTTTACGAGAACGAGTAATGTTTCATAATTTCCTCTTTATTTTCGCCAAAGACACAAAGCGGGAATTGCATCGTAGTAGTAGTTGTTGCTGCCTTGGAAGCTGTGAGTTTTCTTTTGATGTTGTTAACAAACTATTACCGTCAGTCAAACTACTGAAGTAGTAGTTGCTCGGAAAATGAATTTATGTAAATAGTGTTCATAGTGTGTAATTAAGTTAGGAAGAAAGATTTTCTGCCGCATCTCATGCATATGAACGAGGCGTGGGCGTACGACACACACAAAGTGTTTTGAAGACAATGAAATTTTCTTGGATAATATTTAGGGCATTCCAGGAATGTAAGGAGCACAACTTTATCTTAAGATAAAAAAAATCAAAAAATATAAAACGAATACTGCAGGTTTTGGAAACAAAAACGTTTTTCAGTTATTTGATTATATAAATGTATTAATAAAAGGATTAATAGGAAGTGTTGAATTTACATGGGCTATGACAAAGCATTCCCTTGAATAATGTCCTGGGCCTCAATGTTTGTTATATGTTTTAATTTTGTAAAGAACAAAATGTCGAAAGAAAAGTTTTATAATGGAAATTCTTTTTATTTCAAATATTTATAGAACAAGAATACAACACCTGGTCTTTTACTTAGAATAAATTGAAGGTCCTTTATAAAAAAGACGTAAAATAAATTATTAATTAATTGATTCAGAGACCAATGTTCTTATTGGGAATTGAAGACTATTTAGAATTATAAACGAATAGTTCCTAATAGTCAACGAATCAATTTGTACCTGGTACATTTTAAACTTTATCTTAAGTTAAAAAAAAATCAAAAAATATAAAGCGAATATGCAGGTTTTGGAAACAAAAACGTTTTCAGTTAATTTGAATATATAAATATATTAATAAAAGGATTAATAGGAATTGTTGAATTATCATGGGCTATGAGAAAACATTCCTATTAAAAATGTCCTGGGCCTCAATGTTTGGTATATGAAAAAAAGTTTATAAAGAACAAATGTCAAAAGAAAAGTTTTATAATGGAAATACTTCTTATTTAATATTTTTATAGAACAAAATTCCAGCTATTGGTCTTTCCTTACGAGAAATTGAAGGTCCGTTATAAAAAAATACGTAAACTAATTTATTAATTTTTAAAAGTCGAAGATTATCTAAAATTAAAAACGAGTAGTTCCTAAATCGTGACTTGCTACAAGTAATATATAAAATAGGGAAAAGACTTTGAAAAAGAATTCAAGGAAAGTACTGATTTCCCATATTTGAATTTCAAAATCTTACTTATAACGCTATATTTGGTTATTACCTTCATTTCGTATATTAGTTATTGATTTCAATAAAATAAATATTTTGATTTATGGACAAGTTCTATAAAACCATGAAATAAACCTATCTATTTTTCTGGACACCTCTAATTACAAGTATAATACCTTCCCCATGTTATGGAGGGTGTATTAATTTACGCCCCACAATGTTTATATTCGTTATTAGCATAACATTATCAAAATGAATCAGAATCAATCAGTACTCCGAATGGAATAAGTTAGGATATATCTAGTAAAAAAGCAGCTAAGTTCGGCCGGCCAAACTTTTAATACCCTCCACATATGGAAGGAACTTGAAAATTTTCAAAAAAAATTCCGAAAACTACACTAGGCGAAGACTAGACGAAGACTTGGACCTGCATACGAAATTAGGCTATAGTACCCATTACGAACCTTAAATACGAAATTTGTTACAATTACGGTGAATAATGTTGCTGAAATCATCAAGATAGCGACTATCAGTAGGTACCGTTATATGGGGGCTATACGAAGACGTGAACCTGCATAAAAACAATTTTGTTGTAGGCCCATTTACGAACTTAACCTGCCAAACTATGCATGTATGCAAAATTTTAGCCTTCTATCTCAATACGTTCCAAAGACAGCGTGATTACATTTGGTATTTGAAGTACGCAATGCATACCACGTTCTTTGGCTAATACAGGTCCATATTTTCGCATAGTCTCCATACAATGGTACATCCCGATATTGGGTATTATTTATTCGAAGTTATTTTTATTTAATATTTAGAGGTTGCAGTGAGCACCATCTTTTATTGCAGAAAATTGTCCAAAGAAGCCACTTACTCAGAAATAACATGTAGCTCCGAATAATGAAACTCAGAACCTATAGACAAATTGTCACAAAATATTTGTTTCAAGATAGGGGAGGGTATTTACTTAACTAGGCCGAACTTAACTAAATATCTTTAATATACATTTTTACAAAATCTATTCGTTCGAAGGTACGAAGACCTGGTCCTGCACAAGCAGTTTTTTGGTCACAGGCTCCAGCACCCATTACGATCTTACAATAGAAAATTGAAGAAATTACGGTGAAAAACGTCGCTAAAATCATCAAAATACCGAATATAGGGAGTTACTGTTATATGGAACTTATACGAAAACTTGGACCTGTAAGATCAATATTCTGTTATGGAACGTAGTACCCATTCGAAACTTCAAATTCCAAAGTTGAAAACTTTCCGGTGATAAATGTGACACAAATAGTGCAGTAATATGAGAACTATACCAAATCTTAGATCTATATTGTCAGTTCTCTGCCAGGATATTTCTTACTTAATGAGACCACATGCTGGCAATTTACTGCAAATTCAAATGTCAAAACGTAGACCTATATAGCCGAAATTTCTAACACTCTTCTGGGTACAACTTTATCAACCTATTTCATTTCGTTCACACACACACATACAGGCAGGCAGACGGAAATCGTTAAATCGATATGGAATTTTATGTTGATCAAGAATATATGCTTTGTGGGGTATAAAATGTATATTTCGTTGTGTTACAAACGAAATGGCAAACTTAATATACCCTCCATACCATGGTGGAGGATATAAAAAGAAGACACGTGTATCGACATGTTGAAAAATTAAATCTAAAAATAACTAAAATAGGTAGAGCAAATCCTCCCCCTTCCCCACGTTTTGGAAATATTCCGATTAAAATTCCTCGGAAACCAAAGTTCAGTCTATACTAAAGGGCTGCAAATGTGACAATTTTCTCTGTTCATGCCATGGAGAGAAAACGCTCGTCATGTTGTGCCCTGTTTGATCAAACGCATAACAGTACGCGACATCCAACTAAATGCTCGATGTCTCGTCATGTCGGTCACTCTCAAACCCATCGTCATAACATGTAATGACCAAAAAAGGGAATGTTGAATAGTGTGTCATCAGAAATGTTCTATAAAAAAAACAACAACAATTATGAAACAATTACCAACGAAAAAGACATACACGTGATGAAGGCAAAGTGCAATCGCTACCTGCTTTTCGGATATGTGAAAAAAATTGTAATAAAGAATTTCTTGGCGAATACTAAAATATTAAAGGTACTTCTAATTGGTCCACACAAATTTTTCACATTTCGTGGTTATTGACGAAACAATCTAAAATGTAAATTCTTATAAAAAACAATAATCTCCTGAAAATTTTTCTTATGTTTGCCTCAGGTAGTGAGGTGTAATTGAGAATGAATGCTACTGTAATTCACGTAACAACACTATATACTTCCATTGATCAATTCTGTGCATATTCTGTTTTTGAATGATAGTCAAATCTCTGTCCACAAACTTTAATTTTAAAAGAACACTTTATGTAGATAGAAAATAGGCAAACAATATCTACCTCTTTTTTATGACCAAAATTTTGTGATAATCACCAATAAATTGGGATTGTTCAGTATATATTTCATTTTTTCTATTCATTTGCTTATGTCTATGCACATTTTGTTATTGAATTCAATTGTATATTTACGCGGTAACACACACGCTCTCTCAATTTAAGCACACGCACACAAATGACACACAATTTGACGATGACACGGTTCGATGTCATCGTTGACACCCTGCATTTATGGAGAACACCATGCAAATATTCGAGTCAGCCATGCCACGATCGAACCTTAGACAATGGCACACATGAATCAAAATGGGGGATGTTGTTGGTTGTCATTGCTTTTCAAATACATAGCGCATGATTGAGTAGACAAAGTCAGTGTGTCGAAAAAAACATAATTCAAATAATTCGTCTTGTGCAGGCCTTTAGTCTATACAGGGGATATAAAAAACTGCAACAAAGTCAAACGCCATAATTTTTACATTTTTTTTTTTTTTAATTTTATTGAATGAAAGCTAAAAATGTCGGACATAGCATTAAATTTTTGGCACGAATTATGGCCATTAAACGGTCAATGAAACCGTCACACGCTGCCCAAATGTTGCTCTGCGGTATTTTGGCCCATTCCCGACGAAGCGCTTGCTTGATGTGATCGAAACACTGGTATTTTTTAGTGCCAAACACAATAGTCCAACGGGTTGGTATCCGAAGATTTTCGTGGCTATTGTGCGCTCGAAATTGGCGCGTGCTGAGTGTGATGGTGCTGAGTTCTGTTGCAATGTCCAAGTTCTACAGCGGCAATAATATTCGGCATTTATTCTGATGCCGATCGATTAATACGAGCGGAGAGCGACAATCAGCTGTTATGGCGGCCCACACCATCACCATGGCCGGCGCTTGAGTTCTGGTGGCCAAACAAAGGTACACATTTTGAGCTGACTTCTTTGGCAAGTAAACACCATCATTTTTTTACAAATTGCTGGTCAACGAATGTTTTCTCATCGGAGAAAACCAAATTCTGCAGTTCACCACTTTCGCCCAATTGAAGCAACTCTTTAGGTCTTTTGAGTCTATTTTCTTTCAGTTGCGGTGTAATTTCTTGTACTTTTTGGAATTTCAATGGCTGTACCCCGAGCTCATTTTTTCAATATTTGCCGCATGGAATATTGCGATATATTCAGCTCACGACCCATTCGCCACGTCGCTTCTTTACATTTTCGAATCATATCTGTTGATGTTGCTGTTTTCTTTCGTCCACTTCCTTGACGTCGGGTTACGATTCCAGTATCACGGTAACGAGTGATAGTAGAAAACACAAAAGATTTATTCACATTTAAATGCTGGAGTGATCTAACGATAGCCTCTTGTAGTAAAGAAATCACATTATCACGCTTCTATTCCATCACGAATAACTTTTTTCTGGAAAATTCTCACCTAAATGCTTTTGTACGCTTGTAAACAATATAATGAGCTGTCACTGGAATAATTTTAAAGTTGGCAGTTTTTTCATGTCACCCTGTACATTTGTCAAATTATATATACTTTTTTGTAGGAACTGTTAAAGTAAGAAATATTTTATAGAAAATTCAGTTGTGAGTCTCCGAACAAAAGAAAATTGTTAAACGTGCCATAAAAATATTGTACCATTTTTATACCCTACAACACTATGTGTTGGGGGTATTATAAGTTTGATTGGGCCAAAAATTATGTAACACCTCGAAATATTGGTTTCCCACATAGGAAAGTATATATGGATCTTCCTATCTCGCCGAGATGAGTCGATCTAGCTATGTATGTCCGTCCGTCCGTCTGTCCGTCTGTCCATGTTAATTTGTAATCAAGCTACAGGTCGCAATTATAAACCGATCCTCACGAAATTGAAAATGGAGGTGGGGTTATGGTCAGAATAGAACCCTATTGTTTTTGGAGATGATCGCAACGATATTTAGGGGTTGAAATGGACCAAAAACTGAAAAATTTCCTGATTTTGCAGTTGCTCTATAGGTCACAATTATGAACCAATCGACCCGAAAATTTACAGTTAGTTTGAGTTTAGGAGTGGGCATAAACCTACCAATTTGGGCAGCCATCAGACAACAATTAGCGGGTAAATTAGACCCTAACTTTTATGTAAGAAGATGTAAGAAGATTTTCAACCCCAGCCAAATCACAAATACGTTAAAAGATCACTTCTGACCATTACAGTGATGTTAATGGCCAAGAAATCGGGGATATAGCAAAATAGGTACAATATATATGTAAAAGAAATGATCTTATTTATTCTTCTTATAAATCAAGAACCGCTGGGCCCATTTTCACAATTCCCATCAATTCGGAATGGTTTTTTGCCAGAAAAGCAGAAAATCTAAGAAAATCGCGGAAAAATATTCCAATAAAAAAGTGAATAGTTTTTGTTTCATTTTTTTCAATTCTTGTCATATTTTTTATCGCATGCGATTTTTTCAATTCGACTTACAATTTGGAATTGTAAATTTTCTAAATGTTTACATCCTTCAACACTACGTTTTGAGGGTATTATATGCATGTCACATATTAGGGTTAGGGTCAGAATTAAAGCCTATTGTTTTTAAAATGTTCGTTCAAATGAACTAAAAAAATTAATTTTTCCAATTTTGTAGTCGCTCTATAGGCCACAATTAAAACTAATCGACACGGTATTTCGCATCGGAAGAGAGTTAAACACAGGGAAGAAGTCTAGCATTTTGGATGACCATTGGATTACATTTAGCTGTAAAATGGACCACAACTTTTGCCAAATTCTCCGGGCCAAAAAACTAAGGGTGACCTCTGGGCAGGGCTCTTTGACGTTATATCAAAAACGAAATCTTCCAAAATGGATTTAGATATAAGGGGACTTCGAACATATTGTAGTGTTGTAGGGTATCACATGGTCGGCCCCGCACGACTATAGCCTTTGCTTACTTGTTATAAATAATAAACTCTTTTCTGAAATATTTAGTACTTTCTCTCATCCACGTCAAATTTTCTAATAATTTCGAAGTACAATAGAAAATGGAAAATTTCATATGGCTTTACTTAAACACTTTTCAGGTCACAATTCCGAAGCAATTCTGAATATTAAGACTAAATGTTGTATTAGTTCATTTATAGTTTTGGCAATATATAATGGCAAACCTACATATATTTCGCAATATTTAGGAAATTTGGTAAAGATCTTGGGATTACATCTTGAATCATCGGCACAGAAAATGAGTATATTTTTTGGCTCAATGGACAGGTAAAAAAGAATATTGTTGATTTTAGAGTGAAGATCAGCCAAAATCATTGCAAAGGCTAGCAATACATGGAAAAAAAGTAATCAGTGGACATCATTCACATTACATTGAGCTGACATTGAGCTACATCCATTTTTTTGCTGAAAATTAAAGAGCTTGTCGTGTGGTCTCCAGTAGACGGTACCATATGAGGGGCGAGTTCGGTGAACATTTTATTTAACTTTCAATTGGAATAATTCGAAATACATTTGGAATAATTCGAATTATAATAGGAATTCTCGAATTATAACTGAAATAATTAAATGTTACGAATTTTATCAAATATTATTCGAATTACAACTGAAAAAGATATAGATGTTGTGTAGAAGATGTTCTTTTGTATATCCACCAGTCCGTGAGAAGGCAAACTATATGCTTTTCTTAAGAATTTATTACCAATTTACGCTGCAAACCGGAGGATATTTTAATGGCTGTTTCATGTCTTACCTAACCAAATATGTCTCCAACGTTATGGACATTCTTTTAATAAGCAGACTGTTGTTTGTTGATTTGTTATTGAATAATAAAATATACCAACAACAATCTCAGCAATAACATAAAGTATACAAATATGTAAATAACGGTCCTATGTACACACAATTATTAATTCCTGTATATAGAAATATTATAAAAGGTACCACCACCAACACCAACCAACACCCGAATGCTAATACAACTCACACATATCATCACATGACTGTTATCTTCCTGTTGCCATCGAAATTTATTAGTTTTACAATTTTCATAAATTAGTAAAAAGGAGACAAGAAAATATTCCAACAACGACGACACGACAATAAAAAACTGAAATACCGACCAGCAAATAGAAGGACGACAACAGCGATATCATGGTTAGCAATGAAACCAACAAAAAAAGGACATTGTTGAGTAAATTTATGTTAATTTTTATGACCCTCCCCCGCTAACGGCCCCAGGAAATGAGGTTTATTTTATATTTGCCTCATACATACATACATATTTATTCTCTATGAGATTAAGTACTATAATAAAATATAAATTATATTTTACACACTCACACCCCGTGTCGACGAGTTCCACCCTGAAATTTGCCCGAACGAAGCCTGTTCTTAGTTTCCTGGAATGTGGCAACGTGGAAATAGGACCACACGAACGAACATAAGAAAGAATTATGTTTGTTCATCGAGATTTAATGACAGTTAAAGTTCTTTTTTGTGAAAAACAAAGATCAAAGTTGTTTGTTAATGGAAAAAGGCAATTAATTTGATTTACGGAACAGTTAAGCGAGAGATGTGAGGAACACAACTGAAAGTAGAAGAAGAAGTAAAAATGAATAGCCATAGGCCATATTTATGGCCATATAATGGTTGTAATGTAGAGTCTTTTTGCCCTGTGCCCGTCTGTCTGTCCCTCCATAGCATAGACTGTATAGACAGCAAAGTCTATTAAAGCATAATTAATTTCTTGAGAAATGATTGTTTGTCAAGTCAAGTACTGTTGAAGTGTTTTAATCTTGGGTTCATTATTTTCAACTGATGACAAGAAACTATTACAGCAGTTGAATAACATATTTATTGTTAACTGAGAACTAATAATTTATGAAATGTTAAGAAAATGAATTACGGAAGGAATCTATGAGATATCGACAACTGGTATAAGATTCTCAAGGATATGAGATTGTTTTGAAAAAGTACAACAAACTACTTTGATGGGTTATCGAGCAAGAAACCAGTAAGAAAATGTCAAAAATCGAACGGTGCCGGCTACATGATACCCTAAACAACTATGCATATTTAGCAAAGCTTATCGTAAAAACACGTTTATATTAGGAATTTCTGCAAAGTAAATCAAAACAACTATTATCGTTATTGAAATCTTATTACTGCTCTAAATAGACGACATTTGAAGCAATAGAGGCAAGTTTCCCTATTCCATTTTTTTAGATGTTCGGATTTAGATTCCTCGTGATTTGTGCTTTTAGGTACATAGAGTCTTCGACAATATTCCTAATAACAATACGAGTATTATTACTATTATTTTCTTTTCGAAAATTGTAACCCTGAATTTAGTCCCATTTGCAAAAAAATAACTAAAAAAGACAAACGTAAAGCTAAAAAAACCAGTAAAGAAAGTCCTAAAGTCGGGCGGTGCCGACTTTATGATACCCTACACCACTTTGCTAATTTAGTAGAGCTGCGCATAACAATTAAAAGTTTTTATGGGAGAACTCAATCATACACGCTATGATTACAATTATAATTTAAAGTTCAAAGGACCAAATATGCCGAAGCATTTGTATCTTTTAAATTCGGACTTGTATTGCCCATTTGGTGCAAAATTATTTTAAAATCGGAAAAATATATATATGGGAGCTATATCCAAATCTGAACCGATCTCGAAAAAAATTTGCAAATATATTTCTAAGCTGTATATAAAATATTTCCTGAAATATCGTTGTTACAGAGTGCATATTACGGCTGTGGGTAACAAATACTAGAAATCGGATGAACAATATATATGGGAGCTATAGCTATATCAGAAGCGATCTTCACCAAATTTGGCATAAGAGCTTCTATACTCAATTCAGTCATAAGTGCCAAATTTCATGCCATTTGGACAAATATTAGACGTTTGGTGCACAATAAAATGTAAATCGGACGAAGTTATATATGGGAGCTATATCCAAATCTGAACCGATCTCGATAAAATTTAGCAATGGTATTTCTGAGCTGCATTTGATATATTTCCCCAAATATTGTTGTTACAGAGTGCATATTACGGCTGCGGAGGACACAAATAACAAATCGGATGAACAATATATATCGGAGCTATAGCTATATCTGAACCGATTTCGATCAAATTTGGCATACTTATTTTCAGGCCTAATTTGGATGTATGTGCAAAATTCCATACTGTTCGGGCTGATATTACACGTTTGGTGCACAATAAAAGGCAAATCGGACGAAGATATATATGGGAGCTATATCTAAAATTTTACCGATTATCTCCAATTTCAAGAGGGTTCGTCCTTGGTCCAAACAAATGTTGTTTGCAAAATTTCATCTCAATCGGATAATAAATGCGACCTGCATTTTGTTCACAAGAATACATGGACAGACGGACGGACGGACGGACAGACGGACTGACATGCATAAATCAACTCAGAAAGTGATTCTATGCAGATCATCAAAAGGAACTATGGGTCTATCTCGTTTCCTTTTGCCTGTTACAAACAAATGCACAAAGACATAATACCCTTACCACCATGTGGTGTAGGGTATAAAGAAGACACAAGGAGCAAAAAGACGCCTTTGTCGACTCTTTTAAAAACACTATATACTGTTATCTTGGGATGTAAACATTCAAAACGTCGATACCCGTGTTTTATTTTTATACACTCCACCATAGTATAGAAAGTATATTAAGTATGTCATTCCCTTTGTACATGTTATGTACATTTTAGACCCCAAAAAGTACTGATCTGCATAAAATTTAACGATGTCCGTCTGTTCGACTGTGGAAACCACTCTAGATTCCAAATGAAATGAACTAGGTTGATAACATTTTACTCAGATGTGTGTTTGGTCTGCAGGACTTTTTGTATTGAAAATAGGCTATATTGGTCCACGTTTGGGTATTGCTGTAACAGTATGTGTTCCCATTATATAAGAAACTCGGTGCATAGAGCTGTCAATATATGTTTTAGTTTTGGTATAGTCCCACATAACTGTACCTCCAGATATTCGATATTTTGATGATTTGTCTCGCGACTGGTATTTTGATGATTTTATGTTTATATTTGAAGTTCTTAATGGGTACTACAAGCTGTGAGAGAAAATTGCCCGTGCAGGTGCATGTCTTTGTATAGCCCCCATATAACGGTAACTCCCTATATTCGGTATTATGCAACACTATGTGTTGGGGGTATTATAAGTTTGATTGGGCCAAAAATTATGTAACACCACGAAATATTGGTTTCCCACATAGGAAAGTATATATGGATCTTCCTATCTCGCCGAGCTGAGTCGATCTAGCTATGTATGTCCGTCCGTCCGTCTGTCCGTCTGTCCATGTTAATTTGTAATCACTCTACAGGTCGCAATTATGGCCCGATCTTCACGAAATTTAGAATGGAGGTGGGGCTAGGGTCAGAATAGAACCCTATTTCTTTTGGAGATGATCGCATAATATTTAGGGGTTGAAATGGACCAAAAACTGAAAAATTTCCTGATTTTGCAGTTGCTCTGCAGGTCACAATTATAGACCAATCGAAGGGAAAGTTAGCATGGGGCTAGAGCTTTGGGCTGGGCAGGAGCCTTCCAATTTTGATTTTGGTCATCGGGTAACATTTAGTGGTTGAAATAGACCATAACATTTGTGATAAATAAAAGTAAAATTTACCATTAAACCGCGAATATTTTTAGCGCCGACGAAATCACAAATAGACGAACAGGTCAATTCTGACCCTTACGTCGATGCCGATAGAAAAAATATCGGATATATTTAGCGAAATATATATAATGTATATATACAAAGGAAGAAGATGTTAGCTAGAATGCTTATATTTCCAGAATGGCTGGAGCAATTTTGACAAATTTTGTAAAATTAGAATGCCCTTTTGGGATAAAAGTATAAAATCTAAAAAAATCGCATAAAAAGATACCAATTATGATGTTAATATAGATTTCGTAGTATTTTGTGACATTTTTTTATTTTTACATTTTATATTTTTGCACTTTACAATAGAGGTTGGGGTTATTATTTATTTACAGATTGCAATTATTGTTCGATCCTCACGAAATTTTTGGCAAAGGTAGGGTAAGGCTCAGAAGGGCTTCAAAGATGTCCGCAATATATTTAAGGGATGAAATGGACCAGCAACTCAAAATGTTCCTGATTTTGCAGCCGTTATAAAGGTCTCAAATACAAACCAAAGGACATGAAATATTGCATGAAGTTAGAATTTAAGACAGCGGGTAGAATGGACCACTACTTTTGTGTGAAAAAATACCAACATTACTTACATGTGATATCCGAAATACACAATAGGCGAACTTCTAGCTTTTTATGCTGATTTCGTTGACGAATATAGCCAAATTGCTCTTGGAGATAATCGCAAAATATTTAGGGGTTCAAATGAACCAAAAACAGAAAAAAAAATCCTGATCACACAATTGAAGCCAATCGACACGCCTCAAAAGATAGTTAAGCACACTAAAGAATTCTAGCCTTTTGGAAGACTATTGGATTATGTTTAGCCGTAAAATGGACCACAAAAACTAACAGCACGACGGAGTGCATAAATATCAGGAAAATGTCCCTGGTAATATCTGGGCAGTGCTCCGTGACATAATTTCAAAAGCGAAATCTTCCAAAATGGATTTGGACATGAAGGGGCTTCTCACATATTGTAGTGTTGTAGGGTATCACATGGTCGGCCCCGCATGACTATAGCCTTTGCTTACTTGTTTTTGCCAGAATTGTATCAAAATTTGTATTTGGAGTTACTAATGGGTACTAAAGCCTGTGACAGAAGTTTGCATACAGGGTCAGATGAAGAAACTGCAACAAACTTCAGACTGCTGTCATTTCTAAGACACTCGTCTGACAGCTGTTAAAATTATTCGAGTGACAGTTCATTATATTTTCCAGAAGTAAAAGAAAAGAAAAAAAGTTATTCGTAATGGTATTCAATCGTGATAGTGTGATTTCTTTATATTTGGCTCTAAAACCACAAGTGGCTATCGTTAGAGCACTCCAGCATTTAAATGTGAATAAATCTTTTGTGTCTCGTACCATCGCTCGTTACCGTGATACTGGTAGCATAGGCCGATGTCAAGGAAGTGGACGGAAGAAACCACCAACATCAGCAGAAATGGTTGGAAAAGTAAAGAGACTTGATCGAAATCCGCGTCGCAGTGGCTTGTGAGCTGAACATATCCATTCGGCAAATATTGAAAAATGAGCTAGGGATAAAGCCATTGAAATTCCAAAAATTACACCCCAAGAGAGAAGGAAAGAAAATAGACTCAAAAGAGCTAAAGAGTTGCTTCGATTGACCGAAAGTGGTGAACTGCCGAATTTGGGTTTTCTCCGATGAGAACACATTCGTTGTCCAGCAGTTTGTAAACAAACAAAATGATCGTGTTTACTTGTCAAAGAGATCAGCTGAAAATGTGAACCTTCGGTTGGCCACCAGAACTCAAGTGCCGGCCATGGTGATGGTGTGGGCCGCCATAACAGCGACCATAGATCTCGGCTCGTATTAATCGACCGTGGTATCAGAATAAATGCGTTTGACTTTGTTGCTGTTTTTTTATCTCACCCCGTATACTTTGAAAATTTGGAAATTCTTTCCAAACCGGCCGAACTCACGGTAATGTCAGCTACACCAAAACTTGGACCATTATCGATGAGTAGAGGGATGGCTTCTACTACTCGCAACTTGTACGACGTATGCAAATACTAATACTATTACCATTGCCAATGCGTGTAACTGAAAAAGGGTGCAATAGACAGGAAAAATCCTTACCCTCCAGTGACCTTTGTAAGATGGCTAAAGCAACACATTCAAAAGGAAACCAACCCATTTTGATTTATTTGATGTGGTCGTACAAATGCAATATTTCGGACGACCATAAAAGAATTTAAATTAACCCCCGAAAAATAAATGTCAATAAATGTTTACTCATTGTACGCTCTTCGACTAATGTGCTTTTAGAAATTGCGGACGAACTTTGTAATAGATTAAATTAACTCTTTTACCATGTGACAATAAAATGATGTCGTGTGGTGTAAGTGACCATTTATTGTTGCCCAAACAAAAGAAGAAAGGAGAAATTCTAAAATTTAAGCCGTAGCATAGAATACTTACCAAAACTGGATGCAGATCCACCCCATACATATCATGCCATTTGACTTTGTCTAAATAATTGAGCTCCGCCGCGGCCGGTGACATACCCTTGAGCTGTTGATGTAGTTCAGCAACCCGATTTTCCAATTCACTACTTTGATTGGGTAGTAAACGAAATTCGGAGACATAACCTTTGGAGTGGCGTCTTTGGTCATAATCACCCAGTTCAGCTGGAAAATAGAGGACATATTTAATAATCCTGAATTCTACCCCGTTTGTTATACATCTTCCTAATTTATTAATAATTTGCAAAATTGTTACACTTACACTGCACAACAAATGCTCCCAATTCGGCAGCCAATTCAAAGGCAACTGGTAGCCTTCCTTGCAGGACATCCTGTTTGACTTGCAGAAACAATTGATATCTGAAAATTGAGACATTATGTAAATATCAACAATAAACAACAACAACAATTACATGGACATTACAGAGCCTAGATGTGAAAGTTAAAATATCATTTGTAAAAGTAAACAAACAAAAGTGTAGATGTGTAATCATAAGATAACATTTGTAGACTGTGGAACATTCGTATAACTAATACACAAATATTTTATGTGTATATACCCAGCGAACTAAATTACACGAGTTCGATGTGTCTTTGAACCAAAAATCAGAAGAAAATTCCGATTTGGGATACGTATTCTTTGCGACTTCTGACCGAAAGTTATATGGAGTGGTTGAGGTGTTGTCGAACCGAAGGGTCGAATGAAAATCGGAAGATTTAGACGAATTTCGAAACGAAGTCCCACCGAACTGACCGAGTTCGATCTGACTTCGGACCGAAAGTCGGAAAAGACACATTTTCGCAAGTTATGGCAGATAAAATATTTGTTAAATTGTGACCCTTCGGGGGTTAGGTACCAGTAGGGTTCAGAGGTATATATCATCTTCAGAACAGATCTTGTGTTAGCAAAAGTGTTCGTATGTGTGAAATTTGAAGAGAGTTGGATGCTTATTTCACTATCTTAGAGCGTTTTATTTTTCGAAATTGAGATGTACCAAGACCTGAATAGAATTGGAGCTTAACTTTGCGTTTTATGAGCTCCATTGACATTCAATTTTGACGCTATGTGGGGGAATTGCAGAAGGAGTACGCCGATATATCCCATCTTTACAGAAGATCTTGTGTTAGTAGAAGTAATGGGATGTGTGAACTTTGAAGAGAACCGGATGCATCTTTCGGTTTTTATAATAGATTTGTTTATTCAAAACATTGACCCTTCGCGGTGGAGGTACTAGAAGGAATGGTCCGATCTCTAGCATCTTTATAACATATCAAGTCTGAATGAAATCGGATGTTAATTTTACGTTTTATGAGCTCAATATATATTCAAAATTTTGACCCTTTGTGAGGGAGGTACCAGAAGGAGTGGATCGATCTATTCCATCTTCACACCAGACCTTGGGTTAATAAAAAAAATATTGTGATATGTGTAATTTGAAGACAATCGAACTCTTACATCACATTTATTATTAGCTATAATTATTTAAAATTTTGATCCTTTGTTGGAGAGGTACTTTATGGAATGGACCGATATTTTTGCAATCCATTTTCCATTTTTTTTTTTAATGAAAATATTAGGGTTTGCAAAGTTGGAGCAAAATTTGATTATCATTTCCTTTTCTGTGCAGTAAAATATATGTTTTATTAAATTTCGACCTTATGTGGGGGAGGTATCAGTCTAGTTTGACAATAATATCACTATGTGCCAAGTTTGAATCAAATCGGATATCGTGCATATCAGACAGACGTACGGACGGACGGACATCGATAGATCGACTCCAAATGTCTTTAAACGGATTTGGTCCAAAACCGTTTTCGATGAGGCACGTTTTGGCCGTATCAAATGATTTATACAGGGTGAGATAAAAAAACTGCAACCAATTTCAGACTGCTGTCATTTTTAAGCCACTCGTCCGACAGCTGTTAAAATTATTCCAGTGACAGCTCAATGTATTGTTTACAAGCGTACGAAAGCATTTTGGTGAGAATTTTCCAGAAAAAAAGTTATTCGTGATGGAATTCAAGCGTGATAGTGTGATTTCTTTATATTTGGCTGAAAAAACCACAAGTGGCTATCATTAGAGTACTTCAGCATTTAATTGTTAATAAATCTTTTGTGTCTCGTACCATCGTTCGTTATCATGATACTGGTAGCGTAGCCCGACTTCAAAGTAGTGGACGGAAGAAAACAGCAACATCAGCAGAAATGGTTTGAAAATAAGTGATCGAAACCCGCCGAAAAATGAGCTAGGGGTAAAGCCATTGAAATTCCAAAAAGTGCAAGAACTTACACCGCAACAGAAAGAAAATAGACTTAAAAGAGCTAAAGAGTTGCTTCGCTTGGCCCAAGGTGGTTAACTGCCGAATTTGGTTTTCTACGATAAGAAAACATTCGTTGTCCAGCAGTTTGTAAACAAACAAAATAATCGTGGTTACTTGCCAAAGAGGTCAGCTGAAAATGTGCACATGCGGTTGGCCACCAGAACTCAAGCGCCGGTCATGGTGATGGCGTGGGTGGTGTAGCATCGGAATAAATGCGTAATATTATCGCGAAAATATTCTGGAGGGTGTATTAAAGCCTTGGGCACGCAAATATTTTGGCTGCAGACTTTGGACATTCCAACAGGTCTCAGCACCATCGCACTCAGCACGCGCTACCCAAGAATTTCCAACGCACAATGACCACCAAAATCTCCCAATACGAATCCGTTGGACTATTGTGTCTGGAGTATTTTGGAAAGCAAGGTTGGCACTAAAAAACACCAAAGTGTCGATTATCTTCTTCTTGCGAAAAAACGACTTTGAAATTTTCTCTACTGAAATAGAATTTGGTATTCTATAATAGTTTAAAAACTTTTAGTTCATAAAACTAATTTATTTTCTTTAAATTAATCTTTGTTTTTGGTAATTTCACCTCTGTGCGTCGGAAAAAACTTCCGACTTTGAGCCGATGTGTCGGACGTCCGACATTTGGTTTGCTGGGTAAAAGCAAACATATATTTGCAGTCTATACAACAACATTTCCATAATCCTTTAAACAAAATAAACAAATTTACATTTTGGACCAGTGGACAACACTCTCTGCAGGACTATAAATGAGGACAGCTTTTGAAATCTCCACACAACAGTTCCTCAGTGATTTTGTGTAAACCCCATTTTGATATCAATGGACTTGTGTTTATCAGACTTTTGACCAAACACTCTCACATTGATGTTCTATGTGTTTAATATTTTGCTAAACGTTTATATTTACCTAAATTATTACTTGGAGTCCAACAACCAGTTACTGTCAACATTGAATTGTGTCCGTGACTTCAAGGGTTGGGTAAAGGATGAGTATAGGAATACGAATGAGAGTAGCTATCTCAGTTTGGTTTAATATGACTATGAGATAATTTTAATAATGTTTAAATGACTGAACTGAAATCATGCTAATTCCAGTATAAAAATATTATTTTTGGAGGACTAAAAATCTGTTTTACTCAACCATATAGAAATATGACGCTTAAAATACCAATAAATCTCTAAGTGAAAATTAGCTCTCAAAAATAGCATCTAATAGCCATCGCATACTGGTTAAGGCGTGGGATATGGCTAGATTCCAATTTTCAATTCTATCCCCTTAGGTCCTTTTAAGATAAATTCAAAAGAGAAAATTATGGAAAGTTATGGTTATTATTACAATTTATTTTTATACCCTACACCACAAGGTGGTCAGGGTATTATGTCTTTGTGCATTTGTTTGTAACAGGCAAAAGGAAACGAGATAGACCCATAGTTCCATCTGCATAGAATCACTTTCTGAGTTGATTTATGCATGTCAGTCCGTCTGTCCATGTATTTTTGTGAACAAAATGCAGGTCGCATTTATTATCCGATTGAGATGAAATTTTCCAAACAACATTTGTTTGGCCCAAGGACGAACCCTATGGAAATTGGAGATAATCGGTAAAAATTAAGATTTAGCTCCCAAATATATCTTCGTTCGATTTGTCTTTTATTGTGCACCAAAGGTGAAATATCAGCCCGAACAGAATGGAATTTTGCACATACAACCAAATTAAGCCCTGAAAATAAGTATGCCAAATTTTATCAAAATCGGTTCAGATATAGCTGTAGCTACCATATATATTGTTCATCCGATTTGTTATTTTTGTCCTCCGCAGCCGTAATATGCACTATGCAACAACAATATTTGGGGAAATATATCAAATACAGCTCAGAAATACATTTGCTAAATTTTATCGAGATCGGTTCAGATTTGGATATAGCTCCCATATATAACTTCCTCCGATTTACTTTTGATTGCGCACCAAACGTCTAATATTTGCCCAAATGGGATGGAATTTGGCACATATGACCGAATTGAGTTTAGAAGGTAGTATGCAAAATTTGGTGAAGATCGGTTCAGATATAGCTATAGCTCCCATATATATTGTTCATCCGATTTGTTGTATTTGTTACCCACAGCCGTAATATGCACTCCGTAACAACGATATTCAGGGAAATATATCAAATACAACTCAGAAATATCTTTGCCAAATTTTATCGAGATCGGTTCAGATTTGGATTTAGCTCCCATATATATCTTTATCTGATTTAGAATTAATTTAGCACCAAATGGGCAAACAAGTCCGAATTTAAAAGATACAAATGCTTCGGCGTATTTAGTCCTTTAAATTTTAAATTATAATTATAATCATAGGGTGTATGATTGAATTCTCCCATAAAAACTTTTACTTGTTATGTGGAACTCAACTAAATTAGCAAAGTGGTGTAGGGTATCATAAAATCGGCCCCTCCCGACTTTAGGACTTTCTTTACTGGTTTTATTTTCTTTTTTTTTAACTTTTTAAACATTAAACTTTTAATTCAATGCTTTTCTACAAAACTTCAATTTCCACATCAAAAAATGGAAATCTCTCTCTGGCTTTGCAGTTACATAAAGAAGTTGTTAAACTAAGCTAATTTGTCAGCTTCATTTCCTTGGCAGTTGTGACTGAATGCTGTCATGGCTAAATCAAAGAGTAAAATTATCTTTTTGTCAATTCGATTTCAATATCATATTTGGTTTGTCTCTGCTCCCATTTCATTTTTTTGAATGGTTTTGTTAATGACCGCAGCAGACATTGAACAAGCAAAATTGACATAAAAGCCAACCAAATTTGAAAGAAGATAAAGTAGAACACAAATCCGAGTATTGGTTACAAATGTTACACTGGGAGATAAATCAGGATAGAAGATTACACAAGAAAATATAAACGATTGAAGAGAGTACAACATAATAAGATTAATATTAAGTAACAATTATTAGAATTACATGAATATAATAAAAACAATAATAATATAAATATAATTACAATATCGATAGCGGAAACACTGTGTGAAAAAAAAATATTGATATAAAATCTAATTTTTGGAGGCTCTAATGATAAATTTTCAGTTCTAAGTAAAATTTTATTTTTTTTATTTAAGAAATTATAAAGCCTATTTTATTTCCAAGCGATACTATAGTGTATTCGGAAATATGCGGGAAAATGGGTTTAGAGGGTTTTAAGTCTCTGCCTTTCAAGATAATGTTTTAACAGATACGTATTTGAAATTCTATTGGAAAACTTGGCGAATATCATTATAGGGAGTGATAAAAACTGCAACAAAGTCATACTTTATACTTTTTATACCCTCCACCATACTATGGAGGGTATATTAACTTTGTCATTCCGTTTGTAACTCCTCGAAATACTCATATCAGACCCAACAAAGTATATATATTCTTGATCAGCGTAAAATTCTAAGTCGATTTAGTGATGTCCGTCTGTCTGTCTGTCTGTCTGTCCGTCTGTCTGTCCGTCTGTCTGTCTGTCCGTCTGTCTGTCTGTCCGTCCGTCTGTTTTAATCACGCTATCTTTCGAATGAATTGAGATAGTTGGCTAAAATTTTGCACACATGTTTATTTTTCGTAAATGGGCCATGTAGGTCCACGTTTTCATTTTGATGATTTTAGCGACATTATTCACGGGAATTGTTTCAAATTTGGTATTTGAAGTTCAAAATGGATACTACACCGTAAGACAGAAAATTGTCTGTGCAGGTCTACGTCTTCATATAGCCCCCATATAACGGTACCTCCCTATATTCGGTATTTTGATGATTTTAGCGACATTATTCACCGGAATTGTTTTAAAATTGATATTTGAAGTTCGTTATGGGAACTACAGTCTGTGACAGAAAATTGTTTGTGCGGGTCCAGGTCTTCGTATAGCCCCCATATAACGGTACCTCCCTATATTCGGTATTTTGATGATTTTAGCTACATTATTCACCGTTTATTCCAAGTTTCGAATTTGAATATGGTAATGGCTTATGACAAACAATGCCTATGTATGTCCACGTCGTATAGACCCCAAAATAACGGCTATATTCGGTATTTTTAAAATTTTAACAGAATTTTTTAAGGATTTTATTTTTTGAAAATTTCTAAATTCGTTGCAAATGGTGGAGGGTATTAAAAGTTCAGCCCGGCCGAACTTACTGCTTTTTAACTTGTTATTCTTTTTTAAATGTTATTGAATAAAAGCAAAACATGTCGGGTATAGCATCAAATGTTAGAATAAGTTTATATATGTTCGAATTGGTCACCTTTGACACGAATTATGGCCTTCAAACGGCCAATGAAACCGTCACACGCTGTCCGAAGCGATTGCTTGAGGTGATCGACACTTTGGAATTTTTTACACCAGACACAATAGTCCAACGGATTGGTTTCCGGAGATTTTGGTGGCCATTGAGCGCTGGAAATGAAGCGAGGAACTTCATTTTGCAACCATTCTTGGTTGGCGCGTGCTGAGTGCGATGGTGCTGAGTCCTGTTGGATAGTCCAAGGTTTGCGGCCAAAATGTTTGCGTGCCCAAGGCTTTAATATTTTCGCTATAATATTCGGCATTTATTCTGATGCCATTATAGATTAATACGAGCGGAGAGCCACCATTTGCTGTTTCGGCAGCCCATACCATCACCATGGCTGGCGCTTGAGTTCTGGTGGCCAAACGAAGGTCCACATTTTCAGCTGACCTCTTTGGCAAGTAAACACGATCATTTTGTTAGTATACAAACTGCTAGACAACGAATATTTTCTCATCGGAGAAAACTAAATTCGGCAGTTCACCACTTTCAGCCAAGCGAAGCAATTCTTTAGGTCTTTTGAGTGTATTTTCTTTCTGTTGCGGTGTAAGTTCTTGTACTTTTTTGAAATTTCAATGGATTTACCCCGAGCTCATTTTTAAAAAATTGCCGAATGGAATATTTCGATGTGTTCAGTTCATGGGCCATTTTTCGGTCATTGCGTCGCGGGTTTCAATCAAGTCACTTCTTTACTTTTCGGACAATTTCTGCTGATGTTGCTGTTTTCTTCCATCCACTTCCTTGACGTCGGGCTATGCTACCAGTATCAGGAAACGAGCGATGTTTCAAGACACAAAAGATTTATTCAAATTTAAATGCTGAAGTGCTCTATCGTACTTGTGGTTTTCCAGCCAAATATAAAGAAATCACACTATCGCGCTTGCTTTCCATCACGAATAACTTTTTTCTGGAGATTTTTTAACCGAAATGCTTTCGTACGCTTATAAACAATATAATGAGCTGTCACTGGAATAATCTGAACAGCTGTCGGACCAGTGGCTTAGAAATGACAGTAGTCTGAAATTGGTTGTAGTTTTTTCATCTCACCCTGTATTTAGCTGTAAAATGGACCACAACTTTCGTGTGAACTAATTTAGTATTGAAACGTATCTGAAAGTGTAATGTCGATTTTCCGCTGACGAAGTAGCTGGAAATTGCTGGTATATAAAAAATATTTTTTTTGTGACTGATAATGATATTCGATGTAGAAAATGTTTGTTTCTGACGAACATTCTTGTAGAAGACCTATGTGTCATTTTGTAGTAGAACTACAGTTATTCCTACAGAAAACCAATCGGTATTTTTATAGAAGACCATTATGTATTCCAATAGGACATCTTATAAAAGACCAAAAAGTTTAAGGCTTTCTTGTAGAAGACAAGTAAGTGTTCTTGTAGAAGACCAAATGGTCTTCTTATAGAAGACCAGAAGGTCTTCTTATAAGAGACCGGAAGGATTTCCCAATAGAAGACTAGAAGGTCGTCTCATAGAAGATCAGAAGGTCTTCTCATAGAAGATCAGAAGGTCTTTTTATTGGCAGCCAGAAGGTCTTTTTATATAAGACACGTAGGTCTTCCCATAGAAGACCCCCAGGTCTTCCCATACAAAACTGGAAGGTCTTCTCATAGAAGACCGGATGGTCTTCTCATAGAAGACCGGATGGTCTTCTCATAGAAGACCGGATGGTCTTCTCATAGAAGACCGAATGGTCTTCTCATAGAAGACCGGATGGTCTTCTCATAGAGACCGGATGGTCTTCTCATAGAAGACCGGAATGTCTTCTTTTAGAAAAGCGGAAGGTCTTCTCTTAAAAACCGGATTAATAGGTCTTCTCATGGAAGACCGGAATTCTATAGACCTTCTTATAGAACACAAGTTGATCTTTTTATTTCTCTTATTTTTGTCTCTCTCTGTGTATTTTTCCTGTAATCATTTGGCTGACCAGAAATATCCTTTATTGAATATCAAGCAATGGTAATTGCCACGCAAAATGGAAAAAAATCAAAATCTCTATTCATGGCGACAGGATTTTCAAACGGCTGGCATAGTTTTGAAAGCATTTGTCGAATATCATGTGTACATTTGCTTTTTTCTCATTGATGCAATTTTTGGTCTTATTCATGCCGTGACGTGTCAAATGCAATTTTCCAGATTTTCATTTGATTTTGTTGTGGTCCATCCATTCGAGTCGTTTGTTGGTTGGTTTCTGGCGAGGGAGTGAGCGAGCGTATGTTTGCTCTCTAAAACGAGTGCATCATCATTTTCAATTGCAACTGCAAACATTTCATTTAACATCTGTTGTCGCCGCATAAATATCATCATTGATAAATATTAGTATGCCAGCACGCGACTCTATCCCATTTGTTTTATGGTGTGCAAAAATTGCAATCGGGAATTTGGATGGGGAAATGAATTGATTTCAGAGAAACGGGTTCGTTCATATAGTGATTGACCACAATTTAATTCAATGTGTGGCAGTATAATTCTGGTTTTGAATGGGCATTAATAAACCAGTTCTGTGAGTCGCAAATTAACATTAAAGGATATTATTTTATTTAAGGAGGTGAAAATATAACAATATTGAGGAAGATAAGCCCTTTTATTATTATTTTGATGATGAGTATTAAAATGTATCCCTTTACATTTTCCGCCAAAAGGAATCGATTTTCAAAAAAAAAAAAAAAAAAAATCACTGTTATTCTCCCAATAAAAAATATGTTTCTAAAAAAGTCCTTGGAGACCAATTTAAAAGATATCAAATGCATATGATGCCATTCTAATCCATTCAAAAGCTGATTAATTACGTTACGCTCTCAAAAAGTTTGCAATTCCCCTCTACAAATGCTCAACAATTTTCAAAAACGTGTATATCATTGTGTGTGTTAGTGTGCATGTCTGTGTGAATGAAATATTTTATGGTTGGCTTAACTTACCTTGTAATTTCCTCCACTAATTTACAGGGATCGGCAGCATAAAATTTAACACCAAAATATAAATCGTATGGATCTGCTTTGGGTTTTAATTGGCGGGAAATTCGTGAGGCTGGATCCAGCCAATGCTGTGGGAAACACCAAAAACCAGCAATGCCATGACGAAATGACACGTGCGGGCAACACCGACCAAATGGCAACAATTGATAAAACATTCCAGACGACGATGGCAATGTAAAACAATAAAATTCCAAGATGTAACGCAGAAGGAGGAGAACCGAAAGAAAGAAGAAAAGGAAAAAATAAAATTGAATGTAAATTGAATAAAACTTGTGAATGTTTATTTTAAGATAACTCAGGGTCGCCGGAACAAACCTTCTCACTCTCTCGCTCGTTCTTACTCTCTTCCTCGGTCGCCAACACTTCATTGCAGGACTGTTTAAAATTCTGTAAAGTTATGGTGAAAATCCCTGGCAATAAATTGTGAACATCCGCAATGAAAACTCCAGAAAGAGAATATACCATGCCAACGAATTCAATTCACTACAACTTGAATTCGATGCCCAGCCGCCAACCCCCTCACCCTCTTCCGCAACATTTCTCCAAGACAGCAAAACCAAACTTAATCTCTGGTTTATGTTCAACGTCGCCACTTTGGTTGGGCGAGGACACAATGCCATCACTCAGCCGTAACAAAAATATTGAGAATGGTTAGGGTTTTCGGAGGGGGTGTGTGAGGAGGGTTAAATGATTCTTACCCATATAATATGACCTTCAACACACCATGTTTTCAGCAAACACACTGCGTCCTGTAGTGTTTTAAAACAAGGGAGCCGTTTGAAACCAAAGTCATTTATAAAGGGACAATTTGAAAAGTTTTACTTCCTTCCTTCCTCGAGGAAGGCAAAGTGTGTGTGTCTCTGAGGGCAGATAAGAAAAAAAACTTTTGCTGTTTTTCTTTAAATTTCATAAAATATGTTCTCCCTTCGTTCTTCTTCTGTCAAATCAACAGATAACAATCGTAAATTGTGGAAATTTTTCAAGGAAATCGGAATCAAAATTTATATATATGTTCGACTGGCTCGATTTTCACTATCTAAATATCATCCGATGCCATGCATTATGGAAGGTTTTCCTAAATTCTAACACTATGCTAAACCAGGAGGAAAAATTCATTTTCGGTACATTTCATACCCTATATATTTTGCGATTACCCAAAAAAAAGGCTTAAATTCAAGCCTTGACCGAATATAACATTTCGCAGGGATTGGACGACCTGTAGAGTGATTATCATTTAATATTGAAAGACCAATACTTCGAAGTGTTACAAACCTTTTGGCCAAATAAAGCGCAAATTTTTATACTCTCTCCATGTGTAAATTTGACTTATGATCACATCGGCTATTCTAGTAATCGTCAAAAGGTCAAGGTTCCACTAAAGGGAACACACCACGAACCCGAAATATGAAATTACTTCAGATTTTGTTGAAAATCGGGATTACAACCTTGGAAATATCGAAAGACATAAATAATAGTTATATGGGGGCTCTGCAAAGTATGAATGAAAACCAGTGCGGAAAGTCCTAAAGTCGGGCGGGGCCGACTTTATGATACCCTACACCACTTTGCTAATTTAGTAGAGCTCCACATAACAATTAAAAGTTTTTATGGGAGAATTCAATCATACACGCTATGATTACAATTATAATTTAAAGTTCAAAAGACTAAATATGCCGAAGCATTTGCATCTTTTAAATTCGGACTTGTATTGCCCATTCGGTGCTATATCCAAATCTGAACCTATCTCGATAAAATTTGGCAAAAATATTTCTTAGCTGTATTTGATATATTTCCCTGAATATCGTTGTTACGGAGTGCATATTACGGCTGTGGGTAACAAATACAACAAATCGGATGAACAATATATATGGGAGCTATAGCTATATCTGAACCGATTTCGATCAAATTTGGCATACTTATTTCCAAACCTAATGTGCAAAATTCCATACTATTCGAGCTGATATTACACATTTGGTGCACAATAAAAGGCAAATCGGACGAAGATATATATGGGAGCTATATCTAAATTTGTACCGATTATATTTTGTACCTTGGGCCAAACAAATGTTGTTTGGCAAATTTCATCTCAATCGGATAATTAATGCGACCTGCATTTTATTCACAAGAATACATGGACAGACGGACGGACAGACGGACTGACATGCATAAATCAGCTCAGAAAGTGATTCTGTGGAGATCCTCAAAAGTAACTATGGATCTATCTCGTTTCCTTCTCCATGTTACAAACAAATACACAAATGTTTGGGCCAAAAATTATGTAACACCTCGAAATATTGGTTTCCCACATAGGAAAGTATATATGGATCTTCTTATGTCGCCGATATGAGTCGATCTAGCTATGTATGTCCATCCGTCCGTCTGTCCATGTTAATTTGTAATCACTCTACAGGTCGCAATTATGAACCGATCCTCACGAAATTGAAAATGGAGGTGGGGTTATGGTCAGAATAGAACCCTATTGTTTTTGGAGATGATCGCACGATATTTAGGGGTTGAAATGGACCAAAAACAAAATTCCTGATTTTGCAGTTGCTCTATAGGTCACAATTATCAACCAATCGCCGTGAAAATTTACATGGAGTTAGAGTTTAGGAGTGGGCAGAAGCTTGCCAATTTGGGCGGGCACCGGACAATAATTAGCGGGTAAAATAGACCCTAACTTTTATGTAAGAAAATATGAAAATTTCCACTAAACCGCGAATATTTTCAACCCCAGCCAAATCACTAATACATTAAAATATCACTTTTGACCATTACAGTGATACTAATAGCCAAGAAATCGGGTATATAGCAAAATAGGTACAATATATATGTAAAAGAATTGATCTTATTTATTTTGCTTATAAATCAAAAACCGCTGGGCCGATTTTCACAATTCCCATCAAATCGGAATGTTCTTTTGACAGAAAAGCAGAAAATCTAAGAAAATTGCGGAAATATATATAAATAAAGAAGTGAATATTTTTTGTTCCATTTTTTTCAATTCTTGTCATATTTTTTATCCCATGCGATTTTTTCAATTTGACTTACAATTTTGAATTGTAATTTTTCTAAATGTTTACACCCTTCAACACTACATTTTGAGGGTATTATATGCATGTCGAAATTATCGTCCGATCCTCACGAAATTTGGCATGTAGGTAGGGTTATTGTCAGAATTAAAGCCTATTGTTCTTAAGATGTACATTTTTAGGCGCAAATGGACTAAAAATTCTAATTTTGTTGTCGCTCTATAGGCCACAATTGAAACTAATCGACACGGAATTTCGCATCGGAAAAAACGAAATCTTACAAAATGGATTTGGATATAAGGGGACTTCGAACATATTGCAGTGTTGTAGAGTATCACATGGTCGGCCCCGCACGACTATAGCCTTTGCTTACTTGTTTTCAAATACAGAGGGTGTATATCTGCCTTCAAGGCGATTTTCATCGTTTTTATTTCATGACATTATAAACTAGTTTTATAAAAACAATTCACTACAAGCTCCGGACCTGAAATTAAACAGGTAGAACTTAAACATGAGATATAAGAAATGCTGCGCATATATACCTTAAAAACTTAGAAGATGTGTACATATATTTTCTTATTCTATAGTTTATTTATCACTACCTTCATAAAGAACTTAAAACAATCTGAGCAATATCATTTTTATAAGAACCCTTTTCATAATAGTCCTTCAAATTCCAAATCATGCTTTCGAGTGATAACTGTGCCACCTAGTTTCCATTTCATCTCATTACTGAAGTATCGACCAAGTTGTAAAGGCAGAGGCAAAGAGAAAGTTTGTTTTGCTGTCTGTTAAATACTGTTTAATATGTTTTCTAAATAAATATTATTTTTTATCAGGGTCGTTGTTGAGAGCCACGAGTTTAGCAACAACACTTTGGGTCCAGTTAGTAAAACGAGACAAAACAAAGTTTTGCCAAAGCAAAAGTTTACTTTTCATTTCCATTAATTACGCCTGATCACATTCCCCTTCTTTTCCATGGAGTTTGTTCAATGGGACGATAACCGGTCGAATATCTGCACGGCCGAGAAGGTCTGCAGGTTTGAGAAAAAAGCGAAATACATTTAAAATAGAAAAATAAAACTTCTCTGTCAGTGATGGTAGGATGGCATAATTACAAATATCCCTTTTGCAAGGCATTCCATGCCATAGCGACAACCCTTTTACCCACCCTCGACCACATGTTGGGCCTTGGACAGCGTTTAACTCATGCCAAGACGTGGCCAAGAGGAAAGGCGAAAACAGAGAGAGAGAGAAGAGCAGCGATGGGGTTTGTTTGCCTATGGACGTTTATTTGTATTGATGATGTTTATTTTCCTTAATGATGATGTACATGTAGTTGTAAAATATTTACCGTTTGATTTTCTTCATCGATGTAACGAATGCCAAAGAATGATGTTTCAATTAAATTCAGTCGGGCAAAGACAACATCCAACAGTGCCTGGCCGGGTAAATCGTCCTGCAATGAAACGGAAAAAAGAGAAAAAGAAAAAGAAAACACATTAAAGAGGCAATCAATAAAAGGAATTGATAATATAGTAATGATTTTTTAATGTCATACCTACCTACTAGGCCGAACCAACGGAAAGTAAGTAGAAAGAGAAATTAAAAAGTTTTATAAAACAGGATTAACAAAAATGTTTTAATGTTTCCATGTTTATTGGGTCGTTAGAGACAAAAAAAAATGTTGCGATTAATGGTTTCTTTGATTAAGTATTTAGGAAATTTTATTCAATTAAAAATTGTCAGAAGAGGAGAACTATGTCAAGGTGAATGTGTTTACAGAGTTAAAGGACGTTTTCTTCCATTTGTGAATTTAAAAGGGGGATATTACAACAAAAACGTTAATGAATCCAATAAAATCGAGCGTGACTTAAGGGAGAGGATTTGTCACCCATTAGGAAATAGAAATAGCAAATTGAAGATAATTCAGTTCATCTTTAATGAAAAGATCTTTAGTTAAATTGAATATATTTATACTCTAACACACTATGTTATGAGGACCCTTGATGCTACATATTGATTGTCCTATCTCGGTGAGTTGAGTCGATGTAAGTATATGTGTCCTTCCTTGTGAATTCCTATTCACTCACAGGTCGCAATTATCACCCGATCCTAAGGTAATGAACGGATTTAGGGTCACAACAGAAGCCTGATTTTGCAGGCGCTCTTCCTTTCACAACTATAGACAAATGACGGAATTATAGGGTTAGGGTTAAGAAAAGGAAAGTAGCCTATAATTTTGAATGGTCATCAGATATAATTTGGGGGAGGGTTGAAATTTTTTGTGTGAAAAATTCAAAATGTTCCGTTCATGAGCGAATAGATTCAATGATGACAGTCACACTCTGCAATCTATATTTTCAAATATCTTTTTAATTCCTATCATTACGACAGAAAATTGGGTGATTTTGCATGGACCGTTTACTTGACTTTTAGACATAAAATAGTATGAAATAGGTGAGATGTTATTCTAATAAACAAAATTTTTTTGGAAATATTGATTTAAGATCTGTGCATATTGTCCGCAGGAAAGAATTTAATAAAGACAAGATCCGAATTTAAAATTTGAAATTAATGGATTGTATTACCCCTAAAAATCTAATACATCGAATAATTTTTTAAGTACGAGTATATCAATCACGTACCCCAAAGAATCGTGTATTCTGTTCAAAATTGTTTCAGGTCTACAGAAATCATAATGGTATGGGGCATCTGATAGTGATTTCTTTGTATTTGGCTGGAAAACCACAAGTGGCTATCGTTACAGCACTCCAACATTTAAATGTGAATAAATCGTTTGTGTATCGTACCATCGCTCGTTACCGTGATGCTGGTAGCGTAGCCCGACGTCAAGGAAGTGGACGGAAGAAAACAGCAACATCAGCAGAAATGATTCGAAAAAGTAAAGAAGCGACTAAGTGGTCGACGATTGGCTCGTGAGCTGAACATGTCGCAATATTCCATTCGGCAAGTATTGAAAAATGTGCTCGGCGTAAAGCCATTGAAATTCCAAAGAGTGCAAGAACTTACATCGCAACAGAAGGAAAATAGACTCAAAAGAGCTAAAGAGTTGCTTCGCTTGACCGAAAGTGATGAACTGCCGAATTTGCTTTTCTCCGATGTGAAAACATTCGTTGTCCAGCAGTTTGTAATCAAACAAAATGATCGTGTTTACTTGCCAAAAAGGTCAACTGAAAATATGCACCTTCGGTTGATCACCAGAACTCAAGCGCCGGCCATGGTGGTGTGGGCCGCCATAGCAGCCCATGGTCGCTCTCCGATCGTATTAATCGAAGGTTGTAGCAGAATAAATGCAGAATATTATAGCGAAAATATTCTTGAGGGTGTATTAAAGCATTGGGCTCAAAAACATTTTGGCCGCAGACCTTGGACACTCTAAAAGGACTCAGAACCATCGCACTCAGCTCGCCCACTTAAGAATGGTTACAAAATGATGTTCCTCGTTTCATTTCCAGCTCACAATGGTCATCAAAATCTTCGGATACTAATCCGTTGGACTATTGTGTTTGGAGTATTTTGGAAAGCAAAGTTGGCACTAAAAAATACCAAAGTGTCGATCACCTCAAGCAAGCGCTTCGCCGGGAATGGCCCAAAATACTGCAGCGTGTGACGGTTTCATTGGCCGTTTTAAGGCCATAATTCGTGTCAAAGGTAACCAACTCGAACAAATCTAAACTTATTCTAAAATTTGATGCTATTTCCGACATTTTTTGCTTTCATTCAAGAATATTAAAAAAAAAATTAAAATTACGGCGTTTGACTTTGATGCAGTTTTTTTTTATCTCACCCTGTATGCCCTCAGCCTATGTCAGTTTATTAAATTGTGTTGGGATACATGAAATCTGAAGCTTATTTCACATTTTATGAGAGATATATTTATTTTAAAATTTTACCCTTCGTGGTACGGAATGGAGCGATACGATATGTTCCGTCTTCTTACCAGATCTTGTGTTGGTAAAATATTGGGATGAGCGAAATTTGAAGACAATCGGAATCTTAGTTCTCATTTTATAAGAGTTAAAATTATTCTAAATTTTGACCCTTTGTGGGGGAGGTACTAGATTTTCGCACCTGACCTAGCACTAACAAAAATATTGGGCCAAGGTCGAATGATCCCCTCTCTTTCTATGAGGTAAAGTATTTTCCTTAAAATTTTTGATCTTTTTTAGGGGAGGTACCAGAAGATGTGGAACGATATTGTCCATTTCCGAACTCGATCTAAGTTGGAAAATAATATTACGTTGTAACAAGTTTGGACCAAATCGGATACTACAGACTGGCGGACGGACAACCCTAGATCGACTCCTGAAACGAATTTTGTCCAAAGACGTCTAGGTTCTAAGGCCGTTATTTCGTTGAGGCACATTTTGACTGTATCTAATGATATTAACCCTTTGTAGGCATATGGCTGAGGGTATAAAAATTGTGGTAGCAAAGGCATAAACGAATTATAGACTTTTAGAGTTTTAATGATTTTTTTTACCAAATTGTTTATACATATACTTATCTTAATAAATTACTGAGATAAAAATGATTCTACTGTATACATTTTTGCATAAAATAGCATAATTTCTAGATATAGATGAATAATCAAAGAAGAATTGGCGATAGGGTCCGGTTCAAATAAAAGCCCTCGATTAGTAATTTAAGAATATATATGATTTATATGGGAATGATTTCAGATAATTGATTTTTTTCGTTTTTTTTTTAACCAAAGTAGGGCATCTACCAAAATTTTTGTATTTCATTTTCCCTAACGCCAACCCTACTTGTTTTTAATATATTTAGGCAAAGTATTTTCATCTCAGTAATTTTTTAAGATTTTCAAACTTGTCAGCAATTTTCAGCAATTTGTCATTAAAATTGTAAATGTCTATTATTTGATTAACCCTTTGTGCACCAACACAAATTGCGAATGGTTTGTGTCTTTGCTAATACAATTTATCCTCGCTGACATATTTTAAGGTTCAAAGTACTAAAAGCAATAAAACTAACTATAGCTTCGGAAATATGAGGGCCTCTCTTGGATGAGGCAAGGAAAGATTTTCAAAAATACTTACTTTAAGATATCGAACAGTACTTTGATGTGTTATTATATTGTCCAAATGGTCGATATTTTGCTCAAAGAATAATTTAAATTATAACGTTATGTAAACATTTTTTTCCAACAAGTAAAAAAAAATCTATGTTCGACCGGGCCGAACTATGCATAACCTCCACCATTTGGAACGAATTTGAAAATTTCAAAAAAATCCGTTAAAATACGCTTAAAATCTTAAAATTACCGAATGTAGCCGTTATATTAGGGTCGACGACATAAGCCATTACAATATCCAAATGCGAAACTTGAAAAAAACAAGTTAAAAAGCAGTAAGTTCGGCCGGGCCGAACTTTTAATACCCTCCACCATTTGCAACGAATTTGGAAATTTTTAAAAAATAAAATCCTTAAAAAAATTCTGTTAAAATTTTAAAAATACCGAATATAGCCGTTATATTGGGGTCTATACAACGTGGACATACATAGGCATTGTTCGTCATAAGCCATTACCATATTCAAATTCGAAACTTGAAATAAACGGTGAATAATGTAGCTAAAATCATCAAAATATCGTATATAAGGAGGTGCCGGTAAATTGGAGCTGGACAATTTTCTGTCACAGGCTGTAGTATCTATTTCAAACTTCAAATACCACATCTCAAACAATTTCGGTGGGTATTGTACCTAAAATCGTCAAAATACCGAATATATGGAGGTACTGATATATGGGCCTATACGAAGACCTGGACCCACACAGACAATTTTCTGTCACAGACTGTAGTTCCCATAACGAACTACAAATACCAATTTTGAAACAATTTCGGTGAATAATGTCGCTAAAATCATCAAAATACCGAATATAGGGAGGTACCGTTATATGGGGGCTATATGAAGACGTGGACCAGCACAGACAATTTTCTGTCTTAGGGTGTAGTATCCATTTTGAAACAATTCCCGTGAATAATATCGCTAAAATCATCAAAATACCGAATATCAGGATGTACCGTTATATGGGGGCTATACGAAGACGTGGACCTGCACAGACAATTATCCGTCTTAGGGTGTAGTATCCATTAAATACCAAATTTGAAACAATTCCCGTGAATAATGTCTCTAAAATCATCAAAATACCGAATATAGGGAGGTACCTTTATATGGGGGCTATATGAAAACGTGGACCTACATGGCCCACTTATGAACTTAACCTGCCTACTGGAAAAGTAAACACGTGTGCACAATTTTAGCCTTCCATCTCAATTCGTTCGAAAGATAGCGTGATTACAACAGACAGACGGACAGACAGGCGGACATCGCTAAATCGACTTAGAATTTTACGTTGATCAAGAATATATATACTTTGTTGGGTCTGATATGAGTATTTCGAGGAGTTACAAACGGAATGACAACTTTTAAAATTTTATCAACTTACGGACACGAGTCTGTGGAAATCACTCTAGCTTTCGACGGATAGATGACGGAGGGACATCGCTAAATCGACATAGAATTTTATGCTGATCAAGAATATATGTACTTTGTGGGGTCTGAAATGTTAAACTTAATATACCCTCCATACTATTGTCGAGGGTATAAAAATACCCAAATAGTTCTTAATTTAAACTGTTTGAATTAGAATGTATATTTGAGTCCATTTAGACGTCTGTTCTTTAATAATTTCTTGTTATTGTTAACTTCCGCTAACGAGGAATCGGCTACTTGCTAGTAAATAAATAAACACTATTAAATTTTTAAATTACTTCTTTTTTTGAAAACTACATAAAAATTAACATCTTAGACGGCTAGAGAAAAACAGAATTTTAAACTGTTTTACACCTTTCATCATCTGCTACTGCTACGACTACTTGTCTACACACTCTGTTTGCACAAAGCTGAGGGAAGAGAATTTAATGCTCGCTTTTCTGTCTGCCGTCTGTCTGAGTAAATTTCTTTTATTTAACATTATAAATAATAAGTGTTGTTTTGATGTTGTTGTTTTTGTGTTTGTTGCATTTGCATTCTTTTTTTTTCTGCCTAGTCTACCTTGGACCCTTTAGAAGTCATTTACTTGTTTTTTGTAATTCTCTTGGCTGTCGAATGCTTGCCATACGCATTTCATAACAAAAGGACTTGGCTTTGAAATCACACATCGTTAACTCTCAGGACTAAGGTGCATTCATGTAGCTGCTTCTTCTTATTCGCTTTTGTAGTTGCTGTTGTTCTTGTTGTGCTTTAGAACGAAATGAATGAATCATTTAAGCATATAAACAGGATGTAAATTTCATATTCGTATGTCTAAGAAGCTTGGAAATGAAGAAAGAAAGAACCCATTAAAAGGTGACATTGAGAGAAGTTTCATTAACTATTTACACAGAGAAGTGGTATTTTGTTTCCTTTTTTTTGTGGTGAATACATTGGTTGGAGGTGGGATTTTGAAATATATTTTTTTTTTTGAAATATTTAGGATTTTTATTTGATTTTATTAAAAGTTTTAAAAATCCCAGAAAATTGACATTTAATAATTTTAATTCTGAAATATTTTGAAACTTGAAATATTTTTATGTAAAACCACAACCCACTGTGCCCCGCATAGATGTTTTCCACATAAAGAGTTGTTTGTATTGTTCTTATTTTGAACAAAAAAACACATATTATGTGCATACATTTTATGCAAAATAAAACTGTAGATTGCATTTTTTCCACAAGAGATTCATACAAAAAAAGTCGTCAAATCAACAACAAGAACACCAAGAACCGTTATGAATATTTAGAGTAGCCACAGTTTCCAAGTTTATGAATTTCTTTAGCATTTTCTACCATTCGTCGCCATGAACCTGACTGAGTTTAAGAAAGAAATGATGATGCAAATCGTTTTCATAGATAAATAAACGTGACTGTCAGCAGCATACAGTGGCGGGATGCATTTGGTGACGTTTGCATGAAAAGAAAATTACTGTGTAAATACTTCCAAAGCAAGAGAGAAAAGTAGGAAGAAAATGGTAACAACGTTTGCTGCAGAACCATTTATGTCAGCAGTTGATGGCCTTACAAATGTCACAGTATGCTGGCATTTATTGTAAATAAAGTTGTTGTTAATGTTTTCTAAAAGCCAGAATCTTCTTAATAAATACACAAAGATGCTACGGACAGCAGCAGTTGGGATGACATTGAAAGGGCAACCTGAGAAAGTCTAATACGAGGTTGAGTTGTTAGAAATTAGAAATGTTGTGTGAGAAAATGACGCTCTATTGAATAGGTACAGAGGCTTCGGATGGTATGCCGACAACAAAATTTTTGAGGAAAGTACAAAGCTAACCTTTTCACACTTTTTGTAAATCAAAAAATTGACTTTAGAAAAAACAAGTAAGCAAATGCTACAGTCGAGCGGGGCCGACCGTTGAATACCCTACAACACTATAATAAACCATACAGTTTATATAGGCGAGATACTCGAATGAACTCCACAAGATATTGTGACAAATGATAAAAGAAAACCATCATGCTCATTTCCAATTTATTGGTAGATGTCGCTGGAATGGACATTTTCGTATTTAGTCTACAAAAGTTGGCAAACTATTTCACACAATGAATATTTTTGGATGGTCATCCGAAACTGCTTGTCTTTTGCAATGTGCGGTAACCCCCATTCAAATGTGGGTGAGGATCGGGCGATAATTACGACCTGCTGACAATTTGGCAGTTTTTTGGTCCATTTCAACCCCTAAATATATAGCGATCATCTCCAAAAAGAGTAGGCATCTATTCTGACCCTCATCTTATCCCCATGCAAAATTTCGTAAGGATCGGGCCATAAATGCGATCTGTATATGATATCCTGATATCCTAACTACTTAGTTTTATTAGCTGTAGAAATATTACCAAATATTTAATTCAAAATGAAAATATGCCAAAAATATGACAAAATTGAAAAAATATGAGAAAATGTTACAAAACCAATATTTTCATCTTTAGAGATATATTTTTATGCGATGTTTTAGACGTTTTTTCTTTCCTGCCAAGAGGCCATTCTGAATTAATGAGAACTGTCGAAATCAGTTCAGCCGTTCTCGACATATAAGATATCTTTCAAGCATATCTTCTTTGATAGACATATATATCGCACATATTTTGCTATATATCCGATTTGTTGGATGTTAACATCAATGTAAAGGTCAGAAGTAACCTTGTGATTTCTCCGGGATTTAAAAAATTCACGGTTTGATGAAAAATTTTGAATTTTTTCAACACAAAGGACATGGTCTATTTTACCCGCTAAATATTATCCGATGACCACCCAAATTGGTAGGCTTCTTCCCCGCCCTAAACTCTAGCTACATGCGAAATTCCGCGTCGATTGGTGTATAATTTCGACCTGTATAGCTACTGCAAAATCCGACATTTTTTCAATATTTGGTCTATTTCAAACCCTAAACATTTGGGGATCATCTCCGAAAGAAATAGGGTTCTATTCTGACCCTAACCCCACCTTCGTGCAAAATTTCGTAAGGATCGGGCCATAATTGCGACCTGTAGAGTGATTACAAATTAACATGGACAGACGGACGGACGGACATACATAGCTAGATCGACTCAGCTCGGCGAGCTAGGAAGATCCATATATACTTTCCTATATGGAAAACCAATATTTCGAGGTGTTACATAATTTTTGGCCCAATCAAACTTATAATACCCCCAACACATAGTATTGTAGGGTATAAATACATGAATATTAAATATTTGAAGGAAATCGAGAGTTATTTTTTGATAAATCTTTTGACTTCTTTTGGGGGGAGGTACAGTAATTTGGAAACCAGTATTGTAAATTTTCACGTCGGACCTGCGTGTTATACACGGGGTGAGATGAAAAAACTGCAACCAACTTCAGGTGAGATGAAATCCGTTTCATTTCTAAGACACTCTTCCGACAGCTGTTAAAATTATTCCAGTGACAACTGACTATATTGATTACAAGCGTACAAAAAAAAAGTTATTCGTGATGGAATTCAAGCCACGTTCAATCCACAAGTGGCTATCGTTAGAGCACTCCAGCATTTAAATGTGAATAAATCTTTTGTGTAGCGTAGCTCGACGTCAAGGAAGTGGACGGAAGAAAACAGCAACATCAACAGAAATGGTTCGAAATGTAAAGAAGCGACTTGATCGAAACCCGCGTCGCAGTGGCCGAGAGATGCTAAAGAGTTGCTTCGCTTGGTCGAAAGTGGTGAACTGCCGAAATTGGTTTTATCCGATGAGAAAACATTCGTTTTCCAGCAGTTTGTAAACGAACAAAATGATCGTGTTTACTTGCCAAAGAGGTCAGCTGAAAATGTGAACCTTCTGTTGGCCACCAGAACTCAAGCGTCGGCCTTAGTGATGGTGAGGGCCGCCATAACAGCCGATGGTCGCTCTCCGCTCGTATTAATCGGACGTGACATCAGAATAAATGCCGTATATTATCGCGAAAATATTCTGGATGGTGGCTGGAGGGCCGTAGACTTTGGACATTCCAACAGGACTCAGCGCCATCGCACTCAGCACGCGCCATCCAAGAATGGTTACAAAATGAGGTTCCTCGCTTCATTTCCAGCGCACAATGGCCACCAAAATCTCCGGATACCTATTCGTTGGACTATTGTGTCTGGAGTATTTTGGAAAGCAATGTTGATACTAAAATATTCCAAAGTGTCGATCACCTCAAGCAAGCGCTTCGCGGGGAATGGTATGTATAATAGAGTAGTGAAATAACTGACTGGCCTAGAATCGACGCTCAGACGAAACTTGAATGTTGAAAATTTGCACAAGAGTCAGTCTTGGTGCGTAGTTTATGGTTTTTTAAAATTTGAACTAAAGTTGTACGAAAAGTACGAAAAATATTTTTTTTATATTGAATATACGGAATGAGATAGTGGACGTGTGTAACGCAGGGTTTTGGGAAATTCGGTCTAACAGAGTACTAAAATGAACTAGAATTCTGAAATTTCGGATAAGAGACAGCTAAAACTTGCAATTTGGTATGGGAATCAATATTGGAATTTAAGTTTGGTATATAAAGTTCATTTTGGAAATGTGTACTAAGAGTGTGAACTAAACGGTACTAATTTTGGAACAGTACTAATTTTAGAACAGTTTGGACGGATGAAGCTGGAATTTTGAAATGTTGTATTGGGATTCCTGTTGGTGTTGGTTTGTGGTATAAAGGCGTTTTTTATGAGATGGGTACCACAAATGCACGAAAAGTACTAAATAGAATTTTATTCTGTACAATTTGGTATTGGGTGCACAGATAATGCTTGAAATCTGAAATTTGATATAAGCGTCGTTGTTCATGTGTAGGCTTGACATATAAAGATGGTTTCAGATATGTGTACTATAATTGTATGAAAAGTACCGAATGGTACTTTATTTGAAATTGGCGATAGATGTAACATTCTGAAATTTGATATTTATATTACTGATGGTATTTGTGTTTGAGATTTGGCGGTGGTTTGGCAATGCGTTGTACAAGAAGTAGTAAATTGTGCTAAATTTGGTAGTGGGTGAAGGGATATGGTTGAAATCTTCAAATTTGATATTAAGGTCTCAGTTGATGTCTGAAATTGAGATATGGAGGTGGTTTAAGGAATGTGTACTATAATGGTACAAAAAGTACAAAATTTGGATCACTTCTGGGGTCTGGAAAGGCGAGATGTAGATATGCGTACCAAAAGTTACGGAATTTGGTATTGGGTGAAAGGATAGGGCTGTATTCCCAAAATTTCATATTGAGGTCTGTCTAGATATATGGTTTTGAAATCTGGTGATGGTTTTTGCACCTGTGTGCTATAATTGTCCCAAAAATACTAAAAGGTACTAATTTGAGATTGTCTAAGTTGGAGAAATCTAAATTGTTTTAGATATGCGAACTAAATGTTATTAAATTTGGTATTGAGTGAAGGAAATAGTTCCGATATAACGTTACCTTCCTAAATAACCTCCGTAAATACTCCATTTTGATTATTTTAGCGATATTGTTTAATAGAGTCATTTGGTAGTTTGGTGTTGATAGTATTCACTATCTTCTCTGACAGAAAATAAGTTCACATGTTCTTATAGCCTGAAAATTACTCGTTTTTTAATGATTTGTGTCACATTTTCAACACACTTCATAATCTAATTATTAATTATGGAAAAATTACCGATATGTACGGGTCAACACCTTGGTGTAGCTCCTATGTATTGGATATTCGGTATTTTACTGATTTAAGACATATTTTTTATCGGAATTATCTCCAAATTTTTCTGGAAGTTAATTGTCCATAGCTCCCGCACAACTGTAATTATTCGGATTTTTAATACATTTGGAGACATTTTTCAAATTTTGTTTTTTATTTTTGCACGGTTCTTTCCAATGGTAAATGGTATTAAAAGTTGGGGCCGACCGAACTTGGTTTTTTGTTTCTTGTCTGTACTTATTTATTGGCTCTTGGTGGCCTTTTGGGAACTACTTACTTTCTGTGATATGTCTATGCCAAAATATAAAAGTTCGGATAGCCCTTCAAATAATGTTCTTAAGATATCCACTGCTATAAGGACAGTACTTCATGAAATATTTCTTAAGAATCCACGATTGCAGTTGGGATACTATTTAAAAAATACTAAAGGCCGGATATTATTCCAAAAATAATTTTAAAAATACACCTTTATAACAAAAAAGTATATTAAAGCATTTAAAAGTCGGACGGACCGACCTCATAATACACTTCAATACTCAATTTATGTAAAGCAGATCATACATCATGATAATTAGAAACCGAAAGGAAAGTTGACGGAACGTTCGTGTCTCTCGACTTTGTGCTTTAGCTATATCGGTCCTATAGCTATATCTTAAGCGATTTTCCCCAAAATCTCTTTTAGTGCACAGTAAAGGAGAAATCGGAAGAACAATTGGCAGGGGTATTTCTGAGCTACATCTGGTACTAAATATCATTGTTGTAGAGTGCATATTACGAAAGTGAGGTACTTAAATTCCAAATCGAATGAACAATATGTATGAGAGCTACTGTTTTGGCTAATATTACAGATTTACACAATACAAAACAAATCGGATGAAGATATATAGGAGCTATATCTAATTTATTTTATTATCTCTTATTTTAGTTTTGTGCAAAATTGCATCTCGGTCGGGCGATACATAAGACCTATACTTTGTTCACAAACATGCATAGACAGACGGACGGACGAACAGACATCCATAGATCGACTCAAAAGGTGATTCTATGAGGATCCTCAAAAGAAAATATGGGTGTATCTCGTTTTCTTCTCCATGTTGAAAACCTGACCATATTGTGGTGTAGGGTATAAAAACCGATAGTAAGTTGGGTAGTCCCTCAAAATAATTAAAAGAATACTGTTAGTCGAATAATATAAATAATATATCGTCCTGTCTTCTAATTGAAGACATATTAAATAGAGCACAGTTGGCAAAATATTGCCTCATTATTACAAATGTATATTTCAAGAAATATGTATTATCATATTTTCACCAAAATAATTAAAGACCCATCGTACTTCACTTTAACTAACCTTTAAATTGGAGCCGTAAAATGCATCCATTGCATACTTTTAGGTACAATAAAATACATACTGTGCTCTTGTGGAAGTTTGTTTTTTCACTGCCTGTCGTATTCCGAACGGCGAACGGCGCAATTGTAACGTTAAATGGTGGCAAATAAACAGTTGCTGCTATCCCGGCAAGTTGATGTCAAAGTTCAAGAAACTTTTAAGAACGAAAATAAACTTGAAAATATACCCATTGCAATGCTACAAAAATTTGCAGCAAACAAAAATGGTTCCTCGCAAATGCTATAATTTTATGTTTTAAATTAACATTTCATATTTTGTAATTAAGCATCTTTAATATGGGGGGCTAAGGCAATTTATGCCCCTTGCAGCTAACTATAGATTGCAATGTTTATTTAGAGTACCACCCTTTTGGTGGAGGCTAAATTGCCTGGACAACAATCTTGATAGACCGACCGACAAACAAACAAGACCAGTAGTTGTTGGCGTTACTGCGGTCATTGGTGGCTCTGGGGATATTGCTACTTATCTTCGGTCGGTCGTAGGTATAAATTAAAACTTGACCTAAGGCTAAAATGTTGTTAGTTTAAAAATTTCCTTCGAATGACTGCACAAAGAAACCAACAAACATACTCGGGCAGAGTATAGAGCTTAACTTGGCAGAGAAAACCTACATTGCCGATAACCTATTATTTTCTGGACTTCTTAATAATTTTCATTTTTGCCAGCTACTGCTGGCGGTTTCCATGTGCTTTATAGGATATTATACATGTGTGTATGTATGCGTTTCCATGGCCAATAACATTCGTATTACATTGAATACATACGATAGCCATGTAAATAAAACAATTGAAAAATAACACCAATTATCAATTGTAGGAAAAGCGCCTCAAGTTGAAATTATTGAATTTTTCATTCCATCGCCATCGGAAGAGATGATTGGTGCTGGGAGTTTTTTAAAAGTATACCCATAATAAATATGTAATATTTATTCTAGTAGAATAAATAAAGAAACCATTTTTTTCTGGTTAAATCTATAATTAAAGGCAAAGGCCTAAGGTTTATTGATATAAAACGTGTTTAAGATTCATATGAGTTCTTAAGGATGCTAGTTAAAGTTATGAGGTATTTGTTTAGCAGCTTAAGCATTATTCTACCAAATGTATGACATACAGCTTTGATACTGATTATTGGTGTTAACTCATCTATGACATATGAAGGGAATATTTACCCATGAACCAGCAAAGGACTTTGGACCAGTTAGCTTTTTATATTTTTTTCTTAAAAAGCAAGTTATTTCGAAACATTTATTCAGAAAAAAATGATCAGCTCAAAATAAATATATGCCAAAAATTGAGATCTACTTGAACGATCTGCAATTATTTAATATTTAATAGGTAAAATGTTAAGCTTTCATTTAAGGGGTCAAGCTCATTGTTAGGGTCAAAAATTTAAATTTTGCGCTATTATTTCAATTTTATTTAATGTTGGTAATTTGTTGATGAGATAAGATTTTACAAGAAAACTGGTAAAGAAAGGCCAAAAGTCGGGCGGGCCGACTTTATGATAACATACACCCTTTTGCATATTAAGTAAAGGTACCCATAGCAAATAAACGTTTTTATGGGGAATTTTTGAGTATACATGCACACCAACTAGAGTTATTATTTAAAGTCGAAAGGAACTAATATATGACAGGTATATACTCCTCTAAATCGATTTCGAATAAATTTGTGAAGGCATTTTTTGTCTGGATCGATATTCACAATTTGAGCTGAGATTACACTATTTATACACGATATACGTGGAATCGGACGAACAAACATATGGGAACTTTATTTAAATTTGAACAAGTTAAAAAGCAGTAAGTTCGGCCGGGCCGAACTTTGAATACCCTCCACCATTTGGAACGACTTTGGAAAATTTCAAAAAATAAAGTCCTTAAAAAATTCTGTAAACATTTTAAAAATACCGAATATAGCCTCAATATAAGGTTTATACGACGTTTACCTACATAGGCCTTGTTTGTCATAAGCCATTACCATATTCAAATTCGAAACTTGAAATAAACGGTGAATAATGTAGCTAAAATCATCAAAATATCGTATATAGGGAGGTACCGTTATATCGAAGCTGTGCGAAGACCTGGACCAGCATAGACAATTTTCTGTCACAGATTGTAGTTTCCATTACGAACTCTAAATACGTAATTTGAAACAATTCCGTTAAATATTGACGCTAAAATCATCAAAATACTGAATATTGGGAGGTACCCTTATATGGCGGCTATACGAAGACGTGGACCTGCACAGACAATTTTCTGTCATAGGCTGTAGTATCCATTACGAATCTCAAATACCAAATTTGAAACAATTCCGGTAAAAAATGTCGCTAAAATCATCAAAATACCGAATATCGGGAGATACCGTTGTATGGGGGCTATACGAAGACGTGGACCTGCACAGTTAATTTTCTGTCATAGGCTGTAGTATCCATTACGAATCTCAAATACCAAATTTGAAACAATTCCGGTGAATAATGTCGCTAAAATCATCAAAATACCGAATATCGGGAGGTACCGTTATATGGGGGCTATATGAAAACGTGGACCTACATGGCCCATTTACGAACTTAACCTGCCTACTGGAAAAGTAAACACGTGTGCACAATTTTAGCCTTCTATCTCAATTCCTTCGAAAGATAGCGTGATTACAACAGACAGACGGACAGACAGACGGTCATGGCTAAATCGACTTAGAATTTTACGCTGATCAAGAATATATATACTTTATTGGGTCTGACATGAGATTTTTGAGGAGTTACAAACGTAATGACAAAGTTAATATACCCACCATAGTATGGTGGAGGATATCAAAATGTATTAGAGATATGTATATGCTGTATCTGATAGCTCACGCCAAATATCGCTGTTTCAGAGTGTAGATTACGACCGTGGGGGACAAAAATACCAAATCGGATGAACAGTATGTGGGGAGCTATAGCTATATCTGAACAGATATTCACCAAATTTGGCATATAATCTTCCAGACTGAATGGCATATAATCTTCCAGACTGAATCTATTGAATTCGGGCTTACATTAATCATTTGGTGCACAATAAACTTGAATTCGCATAAGGATATATATGGGAGCTATATCCAAATCGATTGCGATAAAATTTTGAACACGAATTTCTGATATATCAAACAATATTTTCCCGAATATCGTTGTTATGTAGTGCATAATACGGCAGTGAGTGGCTAAAATAACAAATCGTATGAACGATAAAGGGTGAGATGAAAAAACTGCAACTGCTGTCATTTCTAAGCCATTCGTCCGACAGCTGTTAAAATTATTCCAGTGACAGCTCATTATATTGTTTACAAGCGTACAAAAGCATTTTAGTGAGAATTTTCCAGAAAATAAGATATTCGTGATGGAATTCAAGCGTGATAGTGTGATTTCTTTATATTTGACTGGAAAACCACAATTGGCTATCGTTAGAACACTGCAGCATTTTAAAGTGAATAAATTTTTTGTGTCTCTCACCTTCGCTCTTTACCGTAATACTGGTAGCGTAGCCCGACGTCAAGGAAGTGGACGGAAGAAAACAGTATCATAAGCAGAAATGGTTCGAAAAGTAAAGAAGCGACTTGGTCGAAAACTGCGTCGCTGTGGCCGAAAAATGGCTGGTGACCTGAACACATCGCAATATTCCATTTGGAAAATATTGAAAAATGAGCCATTGAAATTCCAAAGAGTGCAAGAATTTACACGGCAACAGAAATAAAATAGACTCAAAAGAGCTAAAGAGTTGCCTCGCTTGGCTGAAAGTGGTGAACTGCCGAATTTGGATTTCTCCGATGAGAAAACATTCGTTGTCCAGCAGTTTGTAAACAAACAAAATGATCGTGTTTATTTGCCAAAGTGGTCAGCTGAAAATGTGCACCTTCGGTTGGCCACCAGAACTTAAGCGCCGGCCATGGTGATGATGTGGGCCGTCATAACAGCCAATGGTCGCTCTTCGCTCGTATTAATTGACCGTGGAATCAGAATAAATGCCGAATATTATCGCGATATCCCGAAATATTCTGGAGGGTGTATTACAGCCTTGGGCATTTTGGCCACAGACCTTGGAAATTCCAACAGGACTCAGCACTCGCCATCCAAGAATGGTTACAAAATGAGGTTTCTCGCTTCATTTCCAGCGTACAATGGCCACCAAAATCTCCGGATACCAATCCGGTGGACTAATGTGTCTGGACTATTTTGGAAAAAATACCAAAGTGTCGATCAACTTAAGAAAGCGCTTCCCAGGGAATGGGCCAAAATACCGCAGAGCAACATTCGGGCAGCGTGTGACGGTTTCATTGGCCGTTTGAAGGCCAAAATACGTGCCAAAGGTGACCAATTCAAATCTAAACTAAATCTAAAATTTGATGATATTTTGGACATTTTTTGTTTTCATTCAATAAAATTTAAAAAATTAAGCGTTTGACTTAGTTGCAGTTTTTTTTTATCTCACCCTTTATATATCGTCGTTGTATATTGCTATTAACCCCTCACTCGATTACTGAGCTTTGCAACTTGAGTCTCCTTTTTTTTGTGTTGATTTTTTTTTTTTTTTTGAAAATCTCTCAAAGTTTATATATTAAGATATTATATAGTTTTTTTATTCCATACCATCAAATAACGTCTTTAAAGTTTTATTGAATCATAAAATACCTCTACATTTACCATATCCTCACCATGGCACTAAATATTGCCAGATATTATAAAATCAAAACCAAAAACATGCTGTCAGACATTCAGTGAAAGGCACGCAGCAGACATACCTTTTTCCGAATAAAGAAAAAAAACTTTAACAAAATGTTATGTATTTTTTTTTAAAAAAGTTCTAAATCCTTTTAAACATATATTCACAACTTTCCATTTGACCAAGACGGCGAATAAACAAAACAAGCCAACGAACACTGAACATGGGGTCCAATGTCATAAAGAAATCCAAAATGCAACAACATTTATTTATTTATATCCCTTAGCCGATGGTAGCTGAGTGGAGCTGAACTTTTTCTATTGGAATCCTTCGAAACATTTACTTAAACGTGGACACCCTGGTGGTTATTCTGATGTTTGAAAATATTGGAGAAGGAAAGATAAATGGCTTAAAGGAAAAAAAGAACCACATTTTATCTTCTTGTATGGCTGTTGTCCCATCCATTTTTTATTCTGTTTAGGATTTGGTTTTCATTGTCTGGTGTTTTCGTTTTTTTTGTCTTCTCTACCTCACTATCCACATCCGTAAAGGTGTCTTTATGTGTGGCAGTGGCTGTCTCACCGCTGTCTGTCTACCTATATTTTCATATGTTATTTGTATTACACAAATGCACATGTGTACATATATATTTGTTTGCCATGTAGATATGTGTGTATGTCAGTCTGTTTGCTTGTCCATCTGTAAGAAATGTCGACGTGTGGTTTCGTATATATTTTCCTTTGGTACAAATCTACGAGAATTTCTTTTGTGTCTGACATCTGTTCAGTTTTAAGGAATTTGATATATTTATAGTTTGATTGAATTCCTGTTGAAGAATGTTTCTTTTGGTTGATAGGGTTATTAAAGATGTCAATGTTGAGGAATTTGTTAAAAGAATTTAAAATTCTAAGACTTCGATATTTATGCCCTCTGCATTATACCTACAAAATGTAGATATTATTTGATACAGTCCGAAATTCGCCTGATCGAAATAATGGTTTTGACCTGATGTCTCTTTGGACGAAATATATTTAAGGAAGTTTTAATCGATGTATCATAATTCGGCGTCTGGCTAGAGTGAAGAATATCCAGACTACATCGAAACATTTGTACCTAACTTAGATCGGGTTCGATTGAATTCGAAGATGAGATATATCGGTTTACTCACTCTGGTACTATTGAATAAAAATCAAATCTAATACGGATGGATTCCAAACTTTGCAACTGACAATATTTTTATCAATATTTTAAAGCGATTTTTTTTAGAAAGATACATACAGATGAATTATCCTTTAGTCTACTAAACTAATCACATTCCATTTTTATACCCTCTACCATAGTATGGAGAGTATATTAAGTTTGTCATTCCGTTTGTATTACCTCGAAATATACATTTTAGACCCCACAAAGTATATATATATTCTTGATCTGTATAAAATTCCATTTCGATTTATCGATGTTCTCTGTCTATGCCTCTGTAGAAATCACTCTAGCTTTCGAACGAATTGAAGTAGGTTGATAATATTTTACTCAAATGTGTATTATGTCTGCAGGACTTTTGGTATTGATAATGGGCCATGCAGGTCCTCGTTTTGTTATAGCAACCATGCAATGGTACCTCCTTATTTTAGCTTTCATATAACGGTAACTCCCGATATTTGGTATTTTGAGGATTTTAGTGACCTTATTCACCGGAAATGCTTCAAATTTGATATTAGAAGTTCGCAATGGTACTACAGCCTAAGACAGCAAATTGTCTGTGTTTGTCCACCTCTTCGTATAGCCCTCATATAACGGTACCTCCCGATATTCGGTATTTTTATGATTTTAGCGACATTATTCACCGTTTTTTAATACCCTCCACCAAAAAAAGTATGGAGGTTATATTAAGTTCGTCATTCCGTTTGTAACTCATCGAAATAATCATTTTAGACCCAACAAAGTATATATATTCTAGATCAGCGTAAAATTTTAAGACGATTTAGCCCTGTCCGTCCGTCTGTATGTCTGTGGTAATCACGCTACAGTCTACACGAATTAAGATAGGAAACTAAAATTTTGCTCAGATCTCTCTTTTGTCTGCAGGCAGGTCAAGTTCGAAGATAGGCTATATCGGTCCACGATATCGTATAGCCCCCATATAATTTACCCACATTTTTCATCGGAATTGTCTGAAAATCCACAAGAAGTTCCTTGTGGGTACTTTATACCTCGGCAGAGAATTATCTATATAGGCCCACGATATCGTATAGCCCCCATATAACGGTACCCCCACGGTATTTTGATGATTTTAGCCACATTTTTCAATGGAATTGTCTGAAATTCCACAAAAGGAGTCCCTTGTGGGCATTTTACCCCTCAAAAGGAATTGTCTATATAGGTCCACGATATCGTATATCCCCTATATAACTGTACCCCGCGATATTCGGTATTTCGATTATGTTAGCCACTTTTTCCAATGGAATTATCTGAAAATTCACACAAGTAGTTCCTTGTGAGTACTTTACACGCAGACATAGATTGTCTTTATAGGCCCACAATATCGTATATCCATCCATATATCGGCACCTTCCTATATCAGATATTTTAAAGATTTTAAAAGAATTTTTAATGGATTTTATTTTTTTTTTGAAAATTTTCTAGTTCGTTCCAAATGATGGAGGGTATTCAAAGTTCGGCCCGGCCGAACTTACTGCTTTTTTACTTGTTTGTTTTAAGTTTCGTATTTGAATATTGTAATGGCTTATGACAAAAGTTACCTATGCAGGTCCATGTCGTCGAATAGACGATTTTAACAGAATTTTAAATATATTTTTTTGTTTTTGAAAATTGCTAAATTCGTTCTATATGGTGGAAGGTATTCAAAGATCGGCCAGACCGAACTTACAGTTTTTTACTTGTTATACATCAAATCAAAAAAATATTTGTGTAAAATAATGATTTATGCACCATGACTTCATGATCAAATACATCCTACTTAATAATATCTGTATCGAAACACATCCTACTTAATAATATCTGTATCGATTAAAGACTATGTTTAAAATTGGCAGTATCGATACCTTACTTTTGGACCTCTTCCAGGGTAACATTTTAAATTAGTGCAATATTGTTATCCAATATTGGTCCCGATCTAATATGGAATAAATCGGTTCATTCCATCTGGTTTATCCTTTTAATGCACATGCCATCCTATCACTCAAAACTATCTAAGAGATTTGATGGTCGAAACAGTTTTTTTCTCCAAAATTAAAATTTTATTTCTGAAATCGGTTTGGAAACCCTCCCCTTTGTGTGAGGTTTTTTCAAAGGTGAAATTCCAATTTTATAACCCTTTTTCAGAAATATTTACCCATAGCTGAATTAATTTTGCTGCAATTGTACATTTCAAAATAATGTGCCTACGTATGCTTGCAGCAAAGCAAGTCAAACACATTTGGATATTCTGTCACACAGACACACACACACACACACTCCCAGTCACAAACACATATCTTCTGATATTTTCTACTTTTAAAGATTTATTGCAAATTAAAATGCATTTACTAACATCTAACTTGTAGTTTATTAAATGTGTATTAATAAATTATTATTTAAATATAAAATTCACTTGAAAAGCCTCCAGTTGTTCAATGTCCGAACGAGGACCTCCCAGTTAGCCGGGAGGGTTGTCCGTTGCTGAAAAAAATTGACAGCAATAAGCCTTAATGTGAATACTAATTAAAATATGGATATTAAAAATGCATATTTTATTATTCATATATAAATTATAAATCAACAACAAATTTCAAACACACACACATCCATTCATAAATATTAACATTCTTCTTTGCCTTTATCCAGCTTTTTCCATAATTAACATTCATCATATTCACCGTTGTCTTCGTTCATTGAAAAATGCAAATACAAATTTTCAGGTATTTTGTAGAGATTTCTTTAGGTTCTTCTCTCTCATGCCAGACTATGGTCTCTTCTGTGGAGCTCTGCCATTTGGTTGTTTGGCATGACAAGCAAATTCCTTACAAATTGTATGGAAACGGAAAAGACTGACGACAGGCTAAAAAGGGCAACAACAGCTAAGCGTGTTGAGGCCCATGTCCATGGTGCCCGCTTGGCATCTGGGCCAATGCTTCTTTGGACGGACCATACCGACGACCGATAGAAAATCAAGTCAAGACACCCCAGGTAAGTAAGAGGTGAGACACCAACACCCAAAAGACATACAACGGTCATCTTGACCGCAAATGCAAATTTAATTATCTTCCGCATTGTTAACAGACCCAAGAAGATGTAGAAAAAAACAACAAAAATGCCAAACAAGTCAAGACAACAATAACGAGTTCGGGTGGGTAATATTCATTGGTAGTTAGATAAAGGTGGGCGCAGTATTTTTTATTCGCTTTATACAAATAAATAAAAAAAAAAAAAACAAAAATAGAGAACAATTCTTTAATAAAGAATTCCTTGTCATTCGTCTTACGGTAGTAATGGCAGGGCAAATGAATGAATATATAGAGAGAGAGAGAGTTGGAGAGCGAACGAGCGTCTTGATTGCTGCTGCTGCCCGTGGTACGTGATGCAGAGACACTAGAAATTTGTCCTTAGCTATAAAAAGTGTTCGTTGCACTTCTTAAAGACAGCAGTCTACTTGGATGTTAGAGTCTGGCCTGACTACATGCCTGCCTGGTAGACAGTCAAGAGCTATGGAAAATTCATAAGATGAAATTAAGTGTGACATCTACTGGAAGGAAACCGATGATAACATCTAAAACCAGGAGGTAACTAAAGAGGCAAAATAGAGAAAAAATAAATATCAAATAAGAAAGCCAAGTACCAGATCAATTGAATAATTAAATAATTAATGAAATGAAAATCTATGCAAAATTAATTTAAGGAATTAAATGCAATACCAAAACAAAATATTAACTAATAGGTTTAAACATGTATGTGACAAAGTATGTGTGTGAAAAAAAATTAAATTTTTCTGCGAAGTTAAATTTAACTGAATAACACCGTCGAAACAATTTTAATATATTTCTATAAATATGAATTTAAATTATTTTTCTGACTTGGGCATTGTTGCGGTCTTGATATTATTTATTCTGTTAAATAAGTGATATATCCTTGGCATATCTTGGCTATAATTTAGAGTCTAACGCTATAAGAAAATTCTTCCAAAACCGCTACATACATTGTCTATTTTTTGCAAGTATGTGTTCAGAGTATTATTATTTCAAAATAGTCAAGTCCCTGTTCATATTTCGGCAAGAGTTTTCAAAATAATCATATTTGTCTGGACCCCTTATACGAGGCGTATCTAGAAACGAGATACTTTTATGAGAAGATCTTCTGGTCGTCTATGTAAAGATTTTTTGATCATTTCATCTCCTGTTATTAGGCCTTTGGGTTTGCTTTGAGAAGACCTATGGGTCTTCTATGAGAAAAACTTTTGGTCTTCTATGAGGATACCGGCTGACTTCTGTGAAAATATCCTCTAGTCTTCTGTCTGAGCAAACCTTTTGGTTTTCTTTGTGAGAAGACCTTCTGGTATCCTGTGAGTAGAACTGCTTCTGGCATTCTGGTCATCTTATAAGAGAATACTTTGTAGTCTCCCTCTATGAGAAGACCGACTGGTCTTCTTCAATGAGAAAACCAACTACTGGTCTTCTATGAGAAGACCGCATTAAGTCGTTTTTTTCAATTTTTCTAAGTTTTTCTTCGCTTTTTCTGCATATTAAAATGGAACACGTATCAAAACTCGAGTGCTATAAATGCAAAACAACAATAACTACCTCGACGTACGTATGGTGTCGCAGCTGCGACAGAAAATTCCATTTTCAACCATGCTCTGTCCTCTCTGAGGCTAGTTATAAAACAATGAGCAATCAAAAAAAACAAGAGTGGAAATGTGAAGTTTGCAAACCACGGCATAAAAGCAACAACAGCTATCATATGATAGTGTATCAATCTTCTCAACATACCATGGCCGTTGAGGAAACATCACAACAACCACACAACAGTTCACAACAACAGAAAGACCAAGTGAACGGCGATGCTGATGATGCACTCAATAGCAATAGAAAGAGATTCAGAGAAGAAGCAACAACAACACCTACAAACCACAACATCAACTCGAACAGTAGAGAATATGGTGAGCTTAGATCTGATATGAGTGAGATTAAAACGGCAGTGAGAGAAATGATCAACAATATGAATGCTCTGACTGCGTCTAACAGTTACATGACAGAGAAATTTGATGTAAGCATAAACAAAATAAATGAGACACTTACAAAAATCACCACTCAGGTCATTGAACTCAAAAATAAAGACGAGGAGAGAAGTAAACAAATTAAAGAAATGGAAATAAGGATGAAACAAATGGAGCAAAAGCTGTTAGAAAAAAATATTGAAATAAACAGTGCGACTGCAGTAACAATGGATGCAGAGACAGTAGTTAAAAAAATTGCTGCCTCTGTTGGCGTCAATATTAATGAGGAACATATTGAAAAGGCATACTGCATAAAAAACAAAAACAAGGTGATAGTTGAGTTCTCTTCATCAAAAAAGAAAAAGGAGATAATGGATAAACTAAAAAGCCATAGATTAGATGAAAATGTACTCGATGACACAAACAACAACCCAACATACAAATACATCTTTGTAAACGATGAACTTACCGGAGACAATAGGCGTGTCCTATGGATGGCAAAAGTAAAGGCTAAAGAAAATGGGTGGAAGTTTGTGTGGGTGAAAAATGGTCGTATTTATGCAAGGAAGAATGAAAGTTCATCACAAATAATAATAAACAGCTCAGCAGATATCGATATGATCACATCAACCCAATAAAACCCCGCCATACTAATCCGTTTTTTTTTTTCTTCCTCATTTTCGAACTCTTTTAAAGTTAATAAAAACAATAAAACAAGCCGATTTTTTACACTTTTTTTCTTCGAAAAAAGATACAATATCAAAACAAATTAAAATATATTAAAAAAAAATAAATAAAATGAATTCTACAAATAAAATTCTTAATAGCTTTAATGAACTTGAAGAACACTTAAATACGAAAAACATCTCTTTAATATGCATGAACATTCGGTCTATTAGGAAAAATTTCACAGAATTCCTAACTAGGACTAATAATATAATAAATAAAATAACTGCGATAATTCTCACAGAAACCAACATATGCGATGACGAAAATAAATTTTATGAAATAAACGGCTACAATTCTATATTTTTGAATAGAATAAATAGAGGTGGAGGAATCGCAGTATACATAAAAGATACAGTCTCGTTTAAAACAATCAATACGAACACCCAATTTATGGAATCGCTTCAAGTTGAACTATCAATAAGTATTGACAAAATAATAACCATATTGGCATGCTATCGGCCACCTAATTTAAATGTTAAAAACTTTATTAAAGAATTGGATAATTGCATAAATAACATAAACAAAAGACAAGATATCATATTAACTGGTGATATGAACCTCGATATTATCTCAAATAACATGTCATCAAAGAATTATTTGGATATGTGCGCCTGTAATGGTCTTGAGTGTGCTGTAAGCGGTATTACTAGAGAATGTGAACGCAATGGAAGCAGAACGTGCATTGATCATCTGTTCATAAGGCATAATTCGAGAAACAATATTAAGTCAGCCATAATCGCCACTACTATCTCAGATCATTACTCAATATTTGGATCTATTGAAATGGACACAACTGTAAATCCACTAAATGTAATCTCCGAAAAACGCATTCTTAATAATAAAAAAGTAAACAATCTTATAAAAGAGGTAGATTGGTGCAGGATTGTTAGCGAAACTAATGGTACAAATGAACTTTTTAACAAAATATGCAATACTTTTAGTAAAATATATGAAAAATCAACTGATATTAAGAAAATTAAAACGAGAAATAGAAGTGGTCAACCATGGCTTACTAAAGAAATAATTAGTGATTGTAATACAAGAGATCGGTTGTATAAAATGTACCGCAGTTGTAAAAATGCCGCAAATGAAAGGCTATATAAAACTTTCAACAATCAACTAAATAAGAAAATCATTTTTGCAAAAAACACTTTCTACCACAGTAAGTTTATCCAATGCAGAAGTAATATTCGCGAAACATGGGCAACAATTAATGAAATTATTGGTAAAAAATGCAAAAGTATAGACGAAACGGTGAAACAAAACTTTACAAATCGGAATATTGTTGAAGTCGCAGAAACTTTCGCACAAAAATTTAAAACGAATGTTGAAAAGATAATACATTCATGCGAAAAGGAAACTATGGAAAATATCCAAAACAACTTTCCAAACTCAATTTTTCTTGAAGGCACAAATGTTGTAGAAGTCAAAAATATTTTGAAAAGCTTAAATACCAGGAAAAGCGCAGGCATAGATGACATTCGTGCAATTGATATCAAAAACAACGCTGAATTAATTTCTCCAATCCTGACAGAGCTTATAAATAGAAGCTTAAACGAGTCAATTATTCCCGATCTGCTAAAAATATCTATTATTCGCCCAATTCATAAGAGTGGTAATAAATCTAACTGCGAAAACTACAGACCTATATCTATTCTACCAGCCATCGAGAAAGTTTTAGAAGAAATTATTGTTAGAAGACTGAATAATTTCCTAGCGAAATACAGTTTGATAAACAGTAACCAATATGGATTCCAAAAAGGAAAGAACATTAATCAACTCCTGGGAAACTTCACAAACACAATATATCAAAACTTATCTGAACAAAAACAATGCCTAGTAATGTTTATCGATTTCAGCAAAGCGTTTGATACCCTGTCACATCCAAAACTTTTAAATATACTGGAAAAACATGGAATAAGAGGACATTGTTTAAAATGGTTTGAACAATACCTAAATTGTCGAAAATTTAAAGTTAAAATTGACAATGTTACAAGCCAAGAATACCAGTCAGATTACGGAGTGCCACAGGGCTCTAAACTCGGACCCATTTTATTTATAATATATGCCAATGATATGATAAAAACTTTAAATGACAGCATTACTTTTTCATATGCAGACGACACAGCCATAATCGTTTCAGACAAATCTATACGTTCAGCCGAAATCCGAATGCAAAACGAAATGAATAAACTGCTAAGATGGTGTCATGACAATGGGCTGGTTATAAACGCTAAAAAAACTAAAATCATGCATTTTCGACCGAAACACATTCCCCACACAGAAATTTCCATACTATTTCACAACTACGAATGTCTTCATCAAAATAAATACGATAATCTACAAAGCAATGAAATTTGCACCTCAAAAATTGAATCAGTAGATGTTTTTAAATATCTTGGAATACTTTTAGACTGCAACATGAAATGGAAACCTCAAATAGATAACATTAGAGGCAAACTACGCAAGTCTTCATACGCTCTATATCATCTGAGTACATGCGCCCCATATACAGTGCTAAGGCAAGCATATTTTTCCCTTGTCGAATCTTATTTACGTCATGGAATATCAGCCTGGGGAAACGCCTCGAACTGCAGAACCCTTCAAGCAGCACAGAACAGCCTGCTTAAAATTCTTCTTAAAAGTTTACATCGCTCTAATAGGAATCAACAACAGTCAAACGATGCTAATTCAAACACTACCTCAACAAATAACAATCGATCAGATCACAATGAAAATCTACACAAACGTCTGGGAGTACTGAACATAGAAAACTTATATAAGACAACAATATTGAATGAATTTTACGATGAATCAAATTACCTGCAGCAGATAGATCACACTCAAAACACCAGAAGACGTGCTGAAGGAAGATTCAAGATACCATGCTTCAAAAACGATTACGGCAAACGATCGCTTAATGTAAGCGTCCCAACAACAATGAATTCAATACCAATATCTATACTAAATATAAGAAACAAGCCGAAAAGGAAAAAACTGATAAAACAATTTCTTATAAATTCTTAATATTTTTTGATTATGAAAGAATTAACATACATTTATATTTTTTATATGAACTTTGAATAGTTATTAAAATTTGTATATAGTCAAATTACATTTAAGTTAATCCTGCAGACAAGCTTATGGCTTCGCGGGACTTCTGAATTGTACATGATTTTATATGAATAAATAAAATTAATAAAAAAAAAAAAAAAAGAAAACCAACTACTGGTCTTCTATGAGAAGACCAACTACTGGTCATCTATGAGAAGACCAACTACTGGTCATCTATGAGAAGACCAACTACTGGTCATCTATGAGAAGACCAACTACTGGTCTTCTATGAGAAGACCAACTACTGGTCATCTATGAGAAGACCAACTGGGTTTCTTCTATAAACAGACCAACTACTGGTCTTCTATGAACAGACCAACTAATCGTCTTCTATGAGAAGATCTATGAGAAGACCAACTACGGGTCTTCTATGAGAAGACCAACTACGGGTCTTCTATGAGAAGACCAACTACGGGTCTTTATGAGAAGACCAACTACGGGTCTTCTATGAGAAGACCAATTACGGGTCTTCTATGAGAAGACCAACTGCGGGTTTTCTATGAGAAGACCAACTACGGGTCTTCTGTGAGAAGATCTCGTCCTTGTCGTCTATGAGACCTCGTCCTGATCGTCTATGAGAAGACAGACAGACCAGAGGTCTTCTATGAGAAGACCTCGTCCTGGTATTCTCTTAGAAGACCAACTACTGTTCTTCAATGAGAAGACCAACTATACTGTTCTTCAAGAACAACTACTGGTCTTCTATGAGAAGACCTTTTGCTCTTCTATGCGATGGCCTTCTGGTCTTCTATGCGAAGGCCTTCTGGTCTTCTATGCGAAGGCCTTCTGCTCTTCTATGCGAAGGCCTTCTGCTCTTCTATGCGAAGGCCTTCTGCTCTTCTATGCGAAGGCCTTCTGCTCTTCTATGCGAAGGCCTTCTGCTCTTCTATGCGAAGGCCTTCTGCTCTTCTATGCGAAGGCCTTCTGCTCTTCTATGCGAAGGCCTTCTGCTCTTCTATGCGAAGGCCTTCTGCTCTTCTATGAGAAGACCTTCTTCTGATCTTCTATGAGAAGACCTTCTTCTGATCTTCTATGCGAAGGCCTTCTGCTCTTCTATGCGAAGACCTTCTGCTCTTCTGTGCGAAGGAAGTAAAAGTAAACGTGGATATATAAATATTTCTTAAAATTTCAATTCTTTCATTATTATAACTGCAATTTTCCCCTAATCTTTTAAATTTTACAAACCTAAGAAATAAACCCTCTTAGATACAACGAACCAAATCGGAAAATCTGGACAGTCCATTCAGGAACTATTTTATCTCTGTCTCTTCATTACATCAATTTACTAATAGCTTCCCCCTTTTTCCCTTTCTTTCTTTCTTTCTTTCTAACCAATCTAATTATTTTATTTCATAGGAATTTTTTAATTGCTCTCAATCTGCCAAACGGCCATCCTTGCTAGTTAACCGTGTAACGCTTAATTTCGAACGTGTCCAGTGCTAGTCAAGTTCAGTGCTCAAGACGAACACATTTCTTGTTAAGCTTAGATGACACTTTATGGCAACAAATCGTTTTAGCCTTAAGGCAAAAAGCCGGAAACTGGTCCATTATAGTGACGCCACATTAAATGACTTCTCTGCTTGGATGTGATGTTCTGCTCAGCTTAGGCTTATGCGACATGACTAGCCGTTTTAAAATTTTTACAGCATTGCATGCAGGCACACACACACTCACATTACTCGTATATGGGAAGAATGTATTAGAAATTCGTTATATTTGAAACTCCATAAAATGTGAACGTAGCACTTAAAGTCTGGGAAATCTTAAAGCTACCTATTGGCCAAATACCACTCTATTTTAGCCATTCACATCATTGTTAACCCCCTGGGGTCACTCATTAATATCGTTCTTCTTTGAGCTCTGTCTATGCCTCTTCCTACCAAAAATCTTTGTTGGTTCGTGTGCATCTTTTGCTGCTACTTCATGACTGTTTTGGCTTGCGGTAGGTTGATGAGACTGTGGCTGGTTGACTAGTTGCCTGCCCCTCATGATAACACGTATTTATCCACATGCCTCACCGGGTTGCTGGCTAACTCCGCTGCTGTTGTGGCCATTGCGGTGACTGTTGTTGCCATTGTAGCCCCTAATGATGCGAATGCTTTGATTTGATCGGCTTAGGTTTTGTTCCACTACAAACCGCCTGTCTTGTCATCTTCGTATCGAGTGTAGAACAGAAGCATTGGTAAAGCCATCAACAGCGACGCTGAGACTGAAACTGAAGTCAATTTCAGTTCGTTTTATGTTAGATTGGCTTGTCTTGAAGGCTTATTGCCATTACAATTATCGCATCGTTGTCTGACGAGGTTTAATGTCTTTTGTCTTGGGGGGTACTTAAGGCTAACCGCATATTAAAATATAACAATAATAACAAAACATTGAAGAGGTAATGGCAACAGACCCCTAACCCTGACAATGACTGTAATAATAAATGACAGTACGAGGATATAGCAACTGGGGATGTGAGTGCGTGATTCGAGAACACATAGCAAATGCTACGCATGTACGCAAGCGCAAAGCACAGCGGTTCATCAATTTACATGCCACTCGAAGAGCTACCATTGGCTGACGGATGAACTGACTGACTGCCGAATGGCTGGTTAATCCTCTGCCTCCATGGTCATAACGTGATATCAGCATAGTTATCAATAAATGACACAGACACATTAGATGATGTAAAAACAATTTGTAAAATCTGAACAGCTATACCTACAGCGAGTTGAAAAATTGGCAATTATGGTTTTGTTTTGCAAAAAAGGAAGGAATTACAGGATTCGGGAAAAGATAATGAATGCTTACTTCTTTTCTTAAAGGATTTCACTGACAGAAATTTATGGGCCAATATAGTTTTATTTCAATTTCTAAATTAAAAATTGATTATTAAAAAAGAAAAAGGATATAAGGTTCGACCGAACATGTTTTGCGGGTTCTTTTTATACCATTTGGTTAAAAATGTTTATAAGTCGAGTATTAAACCGGTTTGAGGGCACAAACGGCAAAATACTAAATATAGGGAGTTACTGTTATATGAGGGCGATATGAAAATCAGTTACCAGTTACCTCCGAACCGAATACTTTGAAATTTTACGATTGATGTAGATAATATCTTACCAGTGGAGATGGATCCTCAAACACGAAATTTTAAATAATTTTATTGAAAATGTGGCTAATATCATTCACATACTGAGTTTCGAGATGTTGCTGTCATATGGTGGCTTCACGAAATTGTGGACCTGTACAGTTTTCTGCCAAAAAAATGGCACCTATTTCGAACTCCAAAAACCAATTTTGAGTAGAAATTCATCGGTGGAGTGATTTTGAATATTGTACCGCTTGGTACTGTTCATGTCCACAAAACATGTAACTCCGATCTTACTCATTTTCTTATTGTACCATTGGGTACTTTTTATACCCTCCACCTTGGACAGGAGGGTATATTAACTTTGTCATTCCGTTTGTAACATCCTTAAATATTAGTGGTAGAAAGTATATAAGTATTCATAATCAGCATAAAATTCTAAGTCGATTTAACGATGTCGGTCTGTCTGTCTGTCCGTCTGTCTGTCCGTCTGTCTGTCCGTCTGTCTGTCTGTTGAAATCACAATACAGCCCACATTATTTGACGTAGAACGCCAAAATTTAGCAGAGCAATTTGTATTGTGTCTAGGATGGTTGGTATTGAAAATGAGATATATCGGTCCACGTTCTGGTATAGTCCCCATATAACGGTACCTCCCGATATTCGGTATTTTGATGATTTATGCCACATTTTTTCACTGATTTGTTTGAAAATTCGTATTTGTAGGTCATAACGGGTCCCTGTGCGTGTGGCAAAACATTGCATGTATGGGTCCACGATTTGGTATAGCCCCATATAACGGTACCTCCCGATATTCGGTATTTTGATGGTTTTTGCCACATTTTTTTACGGATTTGTCTGAAAATTGGTATTTTTAGGTCATAATGGGTTCTAGCTCCTTTGGCGAAACATTGCATGTGTAGGTCCACTATTTGGTATAGCCCCCATACATCCCGATATTCGGCATTTTAATGGTTTTTGCCACATTTCTTCTAATGTTTCCTCTACCCTAAGGTGGAGGGTATTAAAAGTTTGGCCCGGCCGAACTTAATGTGTTTTTACTTGTTTATCTTAAAAGTGTGAGGTTTCTCCGTAGTGCGCTTCATGCATAAAGAGCTAGCCTCAGCAAACTTACAACATGCCAGCACCTATCACTCAATATTGAATGAGTGATTTCGCGCCCTATAAAAAAGCTTCTAAGAACCACCATTTTCAAAATTTCAAAGTATTAGCTCTGTCTAAAATAACTACTCACAATTTTCTATTCTTTAATATTTCAGTTTCCGAAAATCCCGCCTAATTGTCTCTCACTCAAAATTTCATTAGTATTGATCTTATATTTTATTATTTTTTCTATGTAGCCATATGGCTACAGAGGTTATACATCATTTGATGCAATCAAAATATGTCTCATCGAAATAACGGTTTTAGATCCAAGTTCTCTTTGGACCAAATTCGTTTCAGGACATTTGGAGTCAAGTTCGAAGATAGGCATTATCGGTCCACTCCTTCTGATACCACCCCCGCATATAGAGAAAGGAAAGAATGAACAAATTTTATGCAAACTTTTCAAACGGCAATATTTGCATCAGTAATATATCAAGTGCGAAAATGGACAATATCGGCCAGCTCCATTATGTACCACCCCCACAAAGAGTCAACACGTTTAATCAATTCAAGTCTCAAAAATGCGAAATAAGCAAAAAACATTGCATCACAATAATGTGCGATATTTAGTACCTTTTTAGTACAGATTCACAATAACGATACCACATCTGATGATTCTCAACATTGAAACACAAAAAAGATTCCATCTTTAAGAGCATAGAGATTAGCGTAAAAAACAACGTTTTAGAATTTTGTACTAAAATATACTGTTTTTGGTACTATTTAGTAACTTTTTCCAAGGTTGGAAAAATACCAAAGTTTCGATCACCTCAAGCAAGCGCTTTGCCGGGAATGGGCCAAAATACCGCAGAGCAACATTCGGGCAGCGTGTGACGGTTTCATTGGCCATTTAAAGGCCATAATTCGAACAAATCTAATCTTATTCTAAAATTTGATGCTATTTCCGACATTTTTCGCTATCATTCAATAAAATGAAACAAAAAAAAAAATATGGTGTTTGACTTTGTTGGAGGTTTTTTTTATTTTACCCTGTATAGACGAGTTTTTAAAAATCCTCCTGCAGAAAATATTTTAAAAGGTATTCATTTTAAAGCAGAATTTTTCATAGATTGGAAAGACATTTGGAGGGGGGTTTTCTTAATATAAGACATGTTTAAAGGTCTTCTCTGTGTACAAGTCCTTCACCCAGACCTTCTGTTCATAGAAGGAAAGACCTTTGAAATATTTTATTTATATGCAAAACTTTTTAGGGGTATTTAATCTATAAAAAAAAACGTTTGTGTTAGTATTCTCTATTCCTAAAAATTTTCTTTTAATGGATGGTTATCTCTCTATGGATTTTATATAGAGAGGTTTTCTCTCCATAGAAGGTCTTTTAATTGGTTGTTCTTTAAATCTTTTGACCTTTTGAAAGACCTTGCATCTCTAAAAGTAGTTTTACATAATTTTTTGAAGAGATATATACGGTCTCCATCGATAATCTTTCCACAAAATTTCTTTCCAACATTGAATTGCTTCCAGTCAAAAAAGTAAAATTAAATGCTTTAGTTTTGCGTTTCTTTTTTTTTTTGCTATTTATAACTGATGATACCATTATTTGTGTTCACTATCTTCATTCAAAGAGACAAACTCTATTCGCTTGATTTGAAATGGTAAAACTCATAAAGACAATAATTGTCGTAAAATACATTTTTATGTGTAATATTCCAAAACAAAAAAAAAAAAAAAAAAACTGAATGGTTTAAACTGTTATTGTCCTCTAAAACACAAATTTTAAACGTATCCAACAAATACTTTACATTTCTGCTCTATTTTGATACAGAGATTAAAAACTGACACCACTTTGCCTTGCCATGTAGGAGGTTAACATGGGGGAATGTGTCTTGCAACAAAAAGAGGGTTGCCATTATATACATGATTTTCAAATAACAGATCCTGTTGCAATTCCAAAAAAAAAAAAAAATAATTAAATAAATAAAAATAATGTTCAATTAGAGAAAGAGAAAATCGTGGGCCCATATAGATAATCAGTCTCAACTGATTTTAAATTAAGCCAAATTTTATGTTTAGGTTTGATTCCCCAGCAAGATTTTCTTTAAAAAAATATCAAAGAAAAAAATATTTTAAATACTTGGGTGTCCTCAAATATTTCCAAAATGGCAACCCTGCCCCGATAAAAGAATTTCAACCATCTGGAATTGTGGTAGCATTGGTGTTAACTTGTGAAAGACACATGGAAACGTGACCAAGTGTTTTTGGTGTGGTTCAAACAAACAGCAAGCGGACAACATTTGCAAACATAAACGGCATTTGTTTGCCATACAACCAGACACATGGACGGGTGGACCCTTTTCTGGTATTTCTGTTATATTTTCTACTCATAATACGTGTTCGTTTTGTTTAGAAGAAAAAAATCATATTTTTATCCTTTTAAAATCCCTCGAAGAACAAAAACACTTACTGACACAAATGTTGTCATCATACGACAAACAAACAAACAAATGTTGAAAGCTTTGTTGTCTGTTCTTGTTGCAATAGCAACCAACAACCCTGGAAAAAGATCCAGCAAAGCGAAGGTTATGTGTGCAGAATTAAAACGCTTCTAAAATGAATAAACAAAAATTAAAAAGGAGAAGGGATATATTAAAGCGTTTTGTCGCACAAAACATTGAAACACTGAGCAGAACAATAACAAATATGAAAATATTAAAAAAAGTAAAACACAATTTACACACAACATCTGAATAAAGCTGCGTTTGGACGACACCACCATCAACAGCAACCACTGGGATGTGGAAAAAAGTTATTCAAATGTTGGGTTATTTGTTTGTCTTTCCTTCGACTGTCTTTGCTGTTGTTGATTGTTGTTTGTCTTTGACAAACGAAGGTTGGAAATGGAAATTTTAAATTGACTCGTCTAAAAAATTTGAGTTTGTAGAAATGGCATACCTAGGAATATATCCCCAAAACATGCAGAAGGCGTAGTATATTGCACATGATTTTTTTCAAAGAGAAAAACTTAATAATTTATGTTAATAACACAATGCAAAAAAACAAACATCCATTCGTTTTTCAAAAAAAAAAAAAAAAAAAAAAAACATATATATATATATTGGGAAATAATGTGAAGTAGATCTATATACAGGGTAAGATGAAAAAAACGGCAATAAACTTCAGTCAGGTCTAAGCCACTCGTCCTACAGCTGTCAAAATTAGTCCAGTTACAGCTCATTTCATTGTTTACAAACGTACTACAGCATTTTGGTGAGAATTTTCCAGAAAAAGAGCTATTCGTGATGAAATTCAAGCGTGATAGTGCGATTTATTTTCTTTATACAAGTGGCTATCGTTAGAGTACTCCAGTATTTAAATGTGAATAAATCGTTTGTGTCTCGTACCATCGCTCGTTACCGTGATACTGGTAGCGTAGCCCGACGTCAAGGAAGTGGACGGAAGAAAACAGCAACATCAGCAGAAATGGTATTCCCTTCGGCATATATTGAAAAATGAGCTCGGGGTAAAGTCATTGAAATTCCAAAAAGTGCAAGAACTTACACCGCAACAGAAAGAAAATAGACTCAAAAGAGTTACTTCGCTTGGCCGAAAGTGGTGAACTGCTGAATTTGGGTTTCTCCGATGAGAAAACATTCGTTGTCCAGCAGTTTGTAAACAAACAAAATGATCGTGTTTACTTGCCAAAGAGGTTAGCTTAAAATGTGCACCTTCGGTTGGCCACCAGAACTTAAGCACCGGTCATGGTGGTGGTGTGGGCCGCCATAACAGCCAATGGTCACTCTCCGCTCGTATTAATCGACCATGGCATCAGAATAAATGTCGTATATTATCGCGAAAATATTCTGGAGAATGTATTAAAGCCTTGGGCACGCAAAAATTTTGGTCGCAGACCTTGGACATTCCAACAAGACTCAGTACCATAGCACTCAACACGCGACATCCAAGAATGGTACCAAATTAGCTTCCTCGCTTCATTTCCAGAGCACAATGTCCACCAAAATCTCCGGATACCAATCCGTTGGACTATTGTGTCTGGAGTATTTTGAAAAGCAAGGTTGGCACTAAAAAATACCAAAGTGTCGATTATCTCAAGCAAGCGCTTCAAAATCGGTCAAAATATCGCACAGCAACTTTCGGGCAGCGTGTGTCGGTTTCATTGGCCGTTTTAAGGCCATTATGTATATTATATAAAGAGGACTATTTTGGTTTGAATCTGAATTTGAAACCAGCGAATAGCTCCTAATGAGGGCTATAAAAAGACATGGGCCTAATCAGTTATCCATATATCGAATTTCGGCATTCCAGCTATGACCAATTATCAGATACCCAATTTAGTAGCACTTAGGACTTTTCGAAAAATTATAGTACACATTTCCAATACCACCTCCACATCATAATCACAGACACCAACAGTGATATTCATATCAAGATTTCCGCTCTACCCTTCCCCCCAGAACCAAATTAAGTACTATTTAGTACTTTTCATACAATTATAGTATGCATTTCTAAAACCACCTATCTCAATATCTCAATCTCAGAATAAAATTTCGGGATTCCAGCTGCATCATTTCACTCAATACGCAATTTATTAGCACTTAGCACTTTTCGAATATTTATTGCACATATTTGCAAACCCTCCTCCATATCTCAATCCCAGATACCAGCAGAGAACTCAATATCAAATTTGAGGATTCTAGCTCTATCCTTTTACCCAATACGAAATTTAGTACCATTTACTACTTCTCGTACAAACATTGGACCCATTATCAAACCACCGCCAAATCTCAATTTCAGATACCAACAGAGACTTCGATATAAAATTTAAAAATGTTATACCTATCCCTTCACCCAATACCAAATATAGTACCACTTAGTACTTTTCGTACACATTCCTAAAACCACCTCCATATGTCTAGGCTACACATGAACAGCGATCCTAATACCAAATTTTTCAAGCACTATCTGATCACCCAAATTGTATCACATTAGAACTTTATGCGTGCGTTTGTAGTAAAACCATCCCTTTATCTCAAACCTACCACTAACGTGGACCCCAAAAGAAAATTTCAAAATTCCAGTTCATCGGTTCACCCTAAACCTCAAACTGTTCCGAATGTAGTACAGTTTAGTATCGTTCATACACTTAGTACACATTTCCAAAAGGATATCAAACATATCAACCTTGATTTTTATACTTAATTCTCCGTTTTTTGCTCCATCCGTTCACATAATACCTAATGGTATTATTTTAAGAACTTATTGTAACCTTTAAGTTCGAATTTTTAAGAACCCTTTGGTACATCTATTCTGCACCCTAGTGACTCTCATTCCAACTTTTAGAGTTCTAGCTCGTTCAGTTTGTATTAGTATTAAATTTTAGGTGCTTTTGGTACCCTTTTATAACAAATTTCCACAAAACGCACATTTGTGGTCATTTGGTCCCTGGAAAAGGTATTCTTTAAAAATCGACGATAATTAATGTTAATGTTATCCTTGAAAATCAATGGTCCTTGAAGACATACTCCTTAAAAATCCACTATTTGGTCATTGACAAATTCTTCTTTAAAAATATATGAATTGGTCCTTGATGACACATTCTTAAAACCCACGATTTGGTCCTTAAAGACATATTCATGAAAAATCCATGATTTGGTCCTTGAGACAAATTCTTTGAAAATCCACGATTTTTTCCTTGAAGAAAAATTCTTTAATAATTCACTAATTGGTCCTTTAAAAAATTATTTCTAAAAATCCAAGATTGATACTTGAAAAATTATCTTTAAAAGTCCACGATTTGGTCCTTGAAGACAATATTTTTAAAAACACGCCATTTTGTCCGTGAAATTAACCAGTTGGTCCTTTCAAAAATATTGTCTAAAATCAAAGATTATTGATCCTTGAAAAAAATCTTTAAAAATCCAAGATTATTGGTCCTTAAAAAATAATGTTCATTGGGACCTTGAATTTTTTTTTTAAAAATACAGGATGGTCCACATGGCCCCTGAAAAAATGTTCCTTAAAAATCCACGGTTTTTAGTCATTCAAGATTATTTGTCATTCATTGATCGTTCGGTCCTTGGAAAAATAGTCTTTAAAAATTCGCGATTATTGGCCATTTAGTCCTTGAAAAAAATATTCTTTAAATACCCACAATTACTGTTGATTTGGTCCTTAAAAAATATTCTTTAAAATTTCAATTTGGTCCTGGAAAAAATATTCTTTAGAAAGCCATGTTTATATGTCATATAGTCCTTGAATAATTATTCATTGAAAATTCACGATTTGGTTCTTGAAGACACATTCCTTAGATAAAACATATTCATAAAAAATTAACAATTATTGGTCCTAGAAAATATAAAAATCCATGATTTGGTCCTTGAAGACAAACTCTTTAAAAATTCACAATTTGGTCCTTTAGAAAATATTGCCTAAAAATGTAATATTATTGAACCTTGAAAAAATAATGTATAAAAGTCTGCGATTATTCATCCTTGAAAAAAATTATCTTCAAAAATCCACCATTGTTAATCATTTGGTCCTGGCAAAAATATTACCTAACAATTGACAATTATTTGGTTGTTGGTGATTCTGTCCTTGAAAAATACTTTTTATAAATCAAATTTTTCGGTCATTTGATCCTTGAAAAAAAAATATTTTTTATAAATCCACGATTATTAGTCATTTAGTCTTTGAAAAATATTGCCAATTGGTCTTTGAAAAAAAATATTCTTTAAATATCCACTATTACTGTTGATTTGGTCCTTAAAAAATATTATTTAAAAATTCCATTTGGTCCTGGAAAAAATATACTTTAAAAAGCCATAATTATTGGTCATATAGTCCTTGAAAAATTATTCTTTGGAAATCCACGATTTGGTCCTTGAAACAAATTCCTTAAAAAATCACGATTTGGTCCTTAAAAAAATATTGTCTAAAAATTTAATATTATTGATCCTTGAAAAAATACTATATAAAAGTCTGCGATTATTGATCCTTGAAAAAATTATCTTCAAAAATCCACGATTGTTAATCATTTGGTCCTGGCAAAAATATTTCCTAACAATTGACAATTGTTGGTGATTCTGCCCTTGAAAAATATTTTTTTATAAATTAAAATTTTCGATCATTTGGTCTTTGAAAAAAATATTCATGAAAAATCCGCAATTATTGGTAATTTGGTCTTTAAAAAAATATTTTCATTTGTTCCTTGAGAAAATATTATCATCTGGTCCTTGAAAACGTACTTTTTAAAAATCAACAATTATTGGTAATTTGAAAAAAAAAATAATCTTTAAAAATTGAAAAATTTCAATTAAAAATCGACGATCATTGGTCATTTGATCCCTGAGAAAAATATACATTAAAATTTCACGATTATTTTCCAATTTTCCTAACGTACCCCTCGTACCTAATTCAAATAACACTAACAGTTGCAAAAGGATTTTTGTTTTGAGTTGGGGTTTTTAGCTTTTTTATTTTCTTTGAACTATTTTTTTTTTTTCAACACTGGAACAAAACCAGACAGTTGTTATTTTCCGCTATGGTAAGCCCGAGAATATAGTCGTCGCCGCTTCTAACAGCATCAAACCTTACCAGCAGTAGCAAACGCATTTATTAAAATTAAATAACTGAAAAGTTGAATTTCCTTTACTCGCTTATTTAGAAAAGATAAAAGTGGAAAAGGCGAGAAGAATGAAAACAAGAAGACAATAACAAAAAACAACACAAACTGTTTGAAATGTTGGGACAATTTAAAAGAGAGAGAAAAATAAAGGGACAAAAACATGATTATTTGCACGTTTGTCTACCAGCATGTCTGGTCGGAGTGTGTACTTGTATCAAGCAGCAGCAGTGGGCAACACCTCAACAGCAACTGCTCGAACGCCTACATTTATATCAAAGCAACAGCGAATAGCGGGTGGAAATGCAAACAGCAACTTTGTTGACAAGATCCACAACAGAGACAAAAGTTTTGAAAAAAGTAAAAACTATCGCCATTGTTTGTTTTAATTTTTGATTTCTTGCCTTTTTTCAAAGTTGGTTGTGAAGCTGTTTTTGTCTTTTATTTAAACGCCATGTTTTCATACCAGCAGCAGTGTAGTTTCAATTGTAGTTAAATTTAATTGGAATTTAGTTTCCAATTTTAGCAAAAACAGTTTTCTATTCAATATTGTTTAATGGTAAAACTGATGGTAGAATCTAAAATTTTTATGAACTGGAATGAATTTTCGTCTCTGCATCTAATGACAACAAATAGGGGTATTTCTTTTTATGATAAAACATATTTCTTCCAACTAAATTCCGCATGCACATCAAAAATAATTTAATCCTTCAAATGAATTCATGGTAGTAAACATTTAAGTTTCCATTTTAATTTTTATGGTTTCAAATTTATTTCGTTGCTTTATTTCGCTTTTTTAGTGTTTCGTAATCGTTACTTCTTCAATAGGTGACTAGATAGCATATCGAGTCAAACAGACAGCAGAGTACGCTAATGATAGAATCAGATTTATTATTTTATGGAATTGTTGAAAGATTTTGTTTTAATCTTTTTCAGAGGTATACAGCGTGAGATAAAAAAACTGCTACAAAGTCAATCGCCATAATTTTTACATTTTTATACCCTACACCACAAGGTGGTCAGGGTATTATGTCTTTATGCATTTATTTGCAACAGGCAAAAGGAAACGAGATAGACCCATAGTTCCTTTTGATGATCTGCATAGAATCACTTTCTGAGTTGATTTATGCATGTCAGTCCGTCTGTCCGTCCGTCCGTCCATCCGTCTGTCCATGTATTCTTGTGAACAAAATGCAGGTCGCATTTATTATCCGATTGAGATGAAATTTTGCAAACAACATTTGTTTGGCCCAAGGACGAACCCTATTGAAATTGGAGATTATCGGTAAAAATTTAGATATAGCTCCCATATATATCTTCGTCCGATTTGCCTTTTATTGTGCACCAAACGTGTAATATCAGCCCGAATAGTATATAATTTTGCACATACAACCAAATTAGGCCTGAAAATGAGTATGCCCAATTTTATCGAAATCGGTTCAGATATAGCTATAGCTCCCATATATATTGTTCATCCGATTTGTTATTTTTGTCCTCCGCAGCCGTAATATGCACTCTGTAACAATAATATTTGGGGAAATATATCAAATACAGTTCAGAAATACCTTTGCTAAATTTTATCGAGATCAGTTCAGATTTGGATATAGCTCACATATATAACTTCGTCCAATTTACCATTTATTGTGCACCAAACGTCTAATATTTGTCCAAATGGGATGGAATTTGGCACATACGACCTAATTTAGTCTAGAAGGTAGTATCCCAAATTTGGTGAAGATCGGTTCAGATATAGTTATAGCTCCCATCTATATTGTTCATCCGATTTATTGTATTTGTTACCCACAGCCGTAATATGCACTCTGTAACAACGATATTGAGGCAAATATATCAAATACAGCTCAGAAATATCATTGCCAAATTTTATCGAGATCGGTTCATATTTGGATATAATTCCCATATATATTTTTATCCGATTTCAAATTAATTTCGCACCAAATGGGCAATACAAGTCCGAATTTAAAAGATACAAATGCTTCGGCATATTTAGTCCTTTGAACTTTAAATTATAATTATAATCATTGTTTGTATTATTGAATTCTCCCATAAAAACTTTTAATTATTAAGTGGAGCTCAACTAAATTAGCAAAGTGGTGTAGGGTATCATAAAATCGGCCCCGCCCGACTTTAAGACTTTCTTTAATGTTTTTTTTTTTTTTAATTTTATTGAATGAATGCAAAAAGTCCAAGAACTTACAACAGAAAGAAAATAGACTCAACAGAGTTAAAAAGTCGATTCGCCTGGAGGAAAGTAGTGAACTGCCGAATCCGGTTTTCTCCGAAGGGTAAACATTCGTCGTCCAGTAGTTTATAAACAAACAAAATGATCTTGTTTACTTGCCAAAGAGGTCTGCTGAAAATGTGCACTTTCGATTGGCCACCAGAACTCAAGCGCCGGCCATGGTGATGGTGTGGGCCACCATAACAGCCGAATCGACCGTGGCATCAGAATAAATGTCGAATATTATCGCGCAAATATTCTGAGGGGTGTATTAAAGCCTTGGGCACGCAGACCTTGGACATTCCAACAGGACTCAGTACCATCGCATTCAGCCCGCGCCACCCAAGAATTCTTCATTTTCACAATGGCCACCAAAATCTCCGGATACCAACCCGTTGGACTATTGTGTCTGGAGCATTTAGAAAGCAAGGTTGACACTAAAAAATACCAAAGTGTCGACCACCTCAAGCAACCGTTTCGTCGGGAATGGGCCAAAATACGGCAGGGCAACAACAACGATTGAAGGCCATAATTCGTGCCTAAGGTGACCAATCCGAACAAATCTAAAATTTGATGTCATTGCCGACATTTAAAAAAAAGATGTAAAAATGATGGCGTTTGACTTTTCTGCAGTTTTTTATCTCATCCTGTATATTAAAAACATATTTTATGGTTAAAGCCCCTTTTTAATTTTTTGAAAAATCTCTAACGAAACATCATTTTAAAAACATGACAACAGAGACAAAAATACTCTTCATCAAATTTTACTAAAAGCCATCAAAGAAATAAAATCTCCTTTTCCACGGAATATCAAAAAATATTGGATTAATATTCCAAAAAAAAAAAAAAAAAACAATATTCCCCGATTGACGCCCAAAAGTAACATAATAATAAAAATAAACCATAAGTCTAAGTTCAATAATTTTTATGAAAAATGCATTCGAAATGTATGTACTTTTAGTGGGAATTATGTCTGCCTTTTCTGCTGTTAATTTAATATATATCCAATACTAGTCAAAATCTCCCTTTATGCTTTACTTTTTTGGGAAAAGTGTCAAAGGAAGAAGTATTATAGATCAAAATTCATTGTGAGTGTCTGAACAAAAGAAGTTTGTATTCTTAATACGTACCATAAAAAATAGAGTCGATTTTTGTTTAAACAAAATCCTTGTTTTTTTTTTTTTTTTTTTTTGAAAAGAATATCAGTTTTTTTCAATTTGCTGTTAATTATACCCTCAGCCATATGGCTAAAGAGGGTATACATCATTTGGTACGGTCAAAACGTGCCTAGTCGAAATAACGGTTTTAGACCCTAGGTCTCTTTGGACCAAATCCGTTTCAGAACATTTGTAGTCGATCTACCGATGTCCGTCCGTCCGTCTGTCTGTCTGGCTGGCTGGTGCGCACGATAACTCTCGAAGGGAGTATTCGATTCGATCCAAACTTGGTACATCGTAATATTATTCTCAAACTTAGATTGAGTTCGGAGATGGGCAATATCGGTTCACTCCTTCTGGTACCTCCCCCACAAATCGTTGAAATTTTCAAAGAAAACAATTTATTACACAGAAAGAGAAACGATAATCCGATTTTGTTCGAACTTTGCAAATCCTAATATTTGCGTCAGTTCTAGATCAAGTGCGAGAATGGACAATATCGGTTCATTCCATCAAGTACCTCCCCCACAAACTGTCAAATTTTTGAATAATTACAACTCTTATAAAATGAGATATAAGAGTAAGATTGTCTTCAAATTTCACTCATCCTAATAATTTTATTAGCCCAAAGTCAGGTGCTAAAATGGTACAGTACCGGTCCACTCCATCAAGTACATCCCCCACAAAGGGTCAACATTTTGAATAATTATAACTTTTATAAAATGTGATGTAAGGATCTGAACGTCTTCAAATTTCACACATTCCAATATTTTTATAAACCCAAGATCTGCTGTTAACATGGAATGTATCGGTCCACTCCTTCTGGTACCTCCCCCACTAAGTGTCGAAATTTTGAATACCCATGAAGCTCATAAAACGCCACATTAAGATCTGATTCCATTTAGACTTGGCACGGCTCAATATTTCTATCAACACAAGATCTGTTATAAAGGTGGTATAGATCGAACTATTTCGCCTGATTCGCTCAAATAAAGCGAAATAAGCATCCAAATCTCTTCAAATTTCACACATAAAAATATGTTTGCAACACAAGATCTGTTATGAAGTTGATATATATCTGCGAACCCCTTCTGGTACCTCACCTACAAAGGGTCACAATTTTTAATAATTTTATCTGTCATAACTTTCGAAACAATTTAGCAATTCTTTACTACTTGCTATGCTCAAATATTTCTCTTAATAAGAAGCCTGATATGAATATGATATTTATCGGAATTCATGATTTCGCATAAAATTGGACATAAATATCCTTTCTTGAAATTTAGCCCAATATTTCGCTCAATATTTTGTTTTAGTATAAAAATGGAATATTTCGGTAGACTCTATATGGTACATCACGCACATTTTAACATTTTCTAAAAATTATTACATATCTCATATAAAGTGAAGGAGTGAGTCAATATAATTCATACCAGGAACGTTGGAATATTTATATCATATTTTGGGGTCCGATACGAAATATACAATATTGGCCCATTCCTTCGGAACCTGTTCCATAGAGGGTAAAACGTTTGAATAATTGTAACACTAATCAAATATATTTCGATTATTTAATCGAACATAGGCTGAGGGTATATATCTGTCGGCAGTACCGACTGATACTTTTTAACTTGTTTTCTTTTAAATTCACTGTAGGATGGCCAGTCTGGGTTATGGAAAATATCAAGAGTCCTTGATAGAATTCGTTTTAAGATAAAAATTCTGAATGTTGTTAAGGCTCTTTTATAGTAGTGACCATGCATAATCGTACCCCTATATTTTGACATATGTTTCACAGTATTAAATAAAATGATAATTATTAATTTAAACATTTTTGTCCGAGATTTTATTAGCAACATCACATGCGAGCGGGCATCATATAATAACAATTTTTACCAGCATTTCAAATCCATGTCTCATATTAAACATACCGACCCTGTGGTCTATTGTTATCGTTCCTTTTCATATTTTTTTCCTTCTGTTGTTGTATTTGTTGTTGTTGCTGTCGTTGTGTGGCATTAAAAACAAACCACAAACTCAGTTTTGTGGTTATAAATATTTTATTGTGGACGAAAAAATAAAAAAAAAAATAATGCAAAATTTAAGAGTGCTATATAACAAGCCATTAAGTTTTTGCATAATGGCCATTGAATTTAATAATAACAATATTTTTTTATTAAAAAAGGGTTCATTAAATTAATATACGAAGGGGGAAAATTATTCAAAAGTTAAAAAAAAGAAAATCATATTTTTATTTAAGCGATTTGCAGCTAATGAGGGTAATTATATTAAGAGGGTTAAATCTTGATAGATTGCTATTGGGGTCGTATGTTAAACAGTCACATCATGCGAAACCAAGGTGTTATATAAATATCATAGGGAATAATTAAATATATTCAAGGGAAAATTTGATTTGATGATCCTACGTTTTCTAAAGGCAATAATACTGGCGATATACATCGATTGTAAATAATACATTTCAAATTATTATTATTTTTTTTTTTTTTTAAATGTTGCAACCAAAAAAGTTATAAACCCCTTTCCACCACTTTTCATTTAATATTCCCCCTATTTTTAAAAATAAAAGTACAAAGCCATTCATAACTTTGGTCAAAGCAATACACATTTGATTACTTCCTTTTATTTCAGAACAATTTCATTGTTTGTGGATATTTGTTTGTTTGTTTTTTTTTATGTTAACATAAATATTTTTTTAATTTTATTATAGCTTTATCGACATATAACTCGAGGGGACAGTATTATTACAATGCGAATTTATGTATATTTTATTTTATGCGTCCAATTGTATTATATATGGACAATGTCAATGCAAATGAAATTTTAATAGGCCCATGTATTGTAATAATAATTTACATATTTCTTTTTTTAAAGAAGAAAAAAGCGGAATTGCTCAAAAAAAAAAAATTGATTTTTTTATGTTTAAGGGAGGTAAAATGTATTCGAAAATAGGTGACTATTAAGGTAAATTTAATTTTTGTTTAAATAACGTAAGAATGGCTATCGTAAAACTTGACATACAGGGTGAGATGTAAAAACTGTGAACAACTACAGACTGCTACGAAGGGGGAGAATTATTAACATTTTATTTCTAAAACCTTGATAGTCCTTAGGAAAAAATCCTTTAAGACTTTAATATTTCTAAGGAAATATTTCCTAAGATTCGACCATAATGGTTCAGAAACTCTAAACTTAGCGCTTTCATAGTCCTTAAGAAACAATCCCATGCTTAGGGCTTCGATTATACTTTGGAAGCAGTGCTTTAATAGTCAACTCATAGGGCTTTGATAGTCCTTAGGAAACACTCCTTGTACGCTCAGAGATTTAAAAGGTCTTAGCAAAAATTGTCTATTCTTAATGCTTTGATATTTCTACTGAATTGCTTTCACAGTATTTAAAAATCCAGCGTTTAAAGTTTTAAACGGCTTTGGAAAACAGTCCATAACATTTCGAATCCCAGAGCATGGAAGCAAAATAGGTCTTAAAAATTTGATTCTTACTGCGTGGATGATCCATGAAAATAGTTCTTAAAAATTCCACGTTTAGTCTTAGAACATTGATGATCGTTGGAAAACTGTCCTTAGAAATTTGATGCTCAATCCTTTGAGGTTCCTTGGCAAACAGTCCTCGAAAAATCGACGGTTAGTTCTTGGACGATCCTTGGAAAACAGCCCATAAAAAATCAAGAATTCTTAGAATCTTATAATTTACAGGGAGAAATAAAAAAATTCAACCAACTTCAGACCGCTGTTATTTCTAAGCCACTCGTCCGACAGTTGTTAAAATTATTCCAGCGACAGCTCATTATATTGTTTATTAGCGTACAAAAGCATTTTGGTGAGAATTTTCCACAAAAAAAGTTATTCGTGATTGGAATTCAAGCGTGATAGTGTGGTTTCTTTATATTTGGCTGGAAAAGCACATGTGGCTATCGTTAGAGCACTCCAGCAATTAAATGTGAATAAATCTTTTGGGTCTCGTACCATCACTCGGGTAGCGTAGCCCGACGTTAAAGAAGTATACGGAAGAAAACAGTAACATCAGCAGAAATGGTTCGAAAAGTAAAGAAGTGACTTGATCTATACCCGCGTCGCAGTGGGCGAAAAATGACTCGTGAGCTGAACATATCGCAATATTCCATTCGGCAAATATTGAAAAATGTGCTCGGGGTAAAGCCATTGATTTTCCAAAAAGTACAAGAACATACACCGCAACAGAAAGAAAATAGACTCAAAAGAGCTAAAGTGTTGCTTCGCTTGGCCGATAGTGGTAAACTGCCGAATTTGGTTTTCTCCGATGCGAAAACATTCGTTGTCCAGCAGTTTGTAAACAAACAAAATGATCGTGTTCACTTTCCAAAGAAGTCAGCTGAAAATGTGCACCTCCGGTTGGCCACCAGAACTCAAGCGCCGGCCATGGTGATGGTGTGGGCCACCATAACAGCCGATGGCCGCTCTCCGCTCGTATTAATCGATTGTGGATTTGGAATAAATACCGAATATTATCTCGAAAATATTCTGGAGGGTGTATTAAAGCCTTGGGCACGCAAACATTTTGGCCGTAGACCTTGAACATTCCAACAGGACTCCGCACCATCGAACTCAGCACGCGCCACCCAAGAATGGTTACAAAGTGAGGTTTCTCGCTTCATTTCCACAATGGCCACCAAAATCTCCGGTTGGCAAGGTTGGCACTAAAAATACCAAAGCCTTCAAAACACTTAAAATCGTAAGTGTTCGCAGTCTTCCAGCTGAATGAGATATGGGCCTATATTTTCGCCTTTAGTGATCATTCATGTTTTTTTTTTTTTTTGTATTTTCGCTTATTTATAGAAATTGTAAGACAATATGAACTGTTTTGTAAGGTACTGGCCCACTTTCGGTATTTTTAACAACATTAACAGCTTTATCCTACCCATTTTTTCGGCAGCTCTGTCAGTATGGTTGTTAATCTTCAATGGCGGACGGTATTTAAAGCTCTGGTCGAGCGAATTTAATATCTCGTTTATGTGTTCATTTGAACCACATTAAAGCTTATTTCTATACCTGTTCTTAAAGTTCAGATTCAAATTTCAGATTCTTATTGACGCTGGCTCCCTCTTATACCCATCTAAAAAATTTAAGATTTACCCACTTTTCCTTAATATGGTTTAGCACAGATTACTTTCCAATCATCAGCTGGGGCAAAACAAAAAATTTTCCAATAAAAATTCTTTCAAATATGTATGTATATTGAAAAGTCCTCAAATCGATATACACGATATACCCACGTATGTGTGTGTTTGCCCTCCACGTAATAAAAATCAAAATGAATTTATATTGACATTTTGGGTTGGAAACTCGTGTTTTAAAACCCAACAAGCTGTTTCGTCACTTTAAAATTTAATAATATTCAAGAATAGGTGGTAAGCAAAGGCGAAATAATAGCGTTTCATGGCCTCTGGGCATTCGAAGACATGCCACACGATGTGTGTTGTGGGACAGAGGAGGGAGCGGCCACAGCAGCAGCAGGAAGAATGAAATCAATAAAATTTTATTGCAACACAAATTCGAGCATTAGCAATTCTCCATCCCCCCTCCCCAAATGGGGGAGGGTGGTGGTTTGGGTTTGGTCATATATATGAAATGTTCAAATACATAAGTGTATGTATATTTTTGTTCAAATAATAAAATATATTGTAACACATATGAACAGGGTTCGAATTGAACATTACTTTTGCCAACTGTCACTTCCTTGGCTATATTTTTGGAGTCGCTGTGTATTTCGATTTCCCTTTTATCCTCCCTCATTCTCATTTATTAGCCATACATATATTGTTGGTTGTTGTAACAATCGTTGCGTGCTAATAACAATTGATTCTTGGATTGTTAGCAGTTTGACTTTATTTCTGTTGTATTTGCTAACTCAGCAGAGACTAAATAACGGGGGAGCATTGAAATGCCAGTGGGAGACCAATTGTTGTCGTTGTGTGATAAATGAACGGACTCAAGAAGTGTAGTGGATGTAGACTTAGAGTAAAGTTGAAAAAAGTCGGAAATGTGCAGAGATCAATTTATTGCCTGATATTTTAGAAAAAGTATTTAATATCGAAACAACATTTTTAAATATAAAACAACAGTAAGTTCGGCCGGGCCAAACTTTGAATGCCCTCCACCATTTGGAACGAATTTGGCAATTCTCAAAAACAATAAAATCCTTTAAAAATTCTGTTAAAATCTTAAAAATGCCGAATGTAGCTGTTATATTAGGGTCTATACGATGACATGAACCTGCGTAGATAACATTTGTCATAATCTATTACAATATTCAAATGCGAAACTTAAAAAAAATAGGTTATAATGTCGATAAAATCAAAATACCGAATATCGGGAGGTACTGTTATATGGGGGCTATACGAAGACGTGGACCTGAACAGACAATTTTTTTGTCATAGGCTGTAGTACGAACTTCAAATACCAAATTTGAAACAATTCTGGTGAATAAATTCGCTAAAATCATAAAAGTACCGGGAGGTACCGTTATATGGGTGCTCTACGAAGACGTGGACCTGCACAGACAATTTTCTGTCTTAGACTGTAGTATCCAGTATGAACTTTAAATACCAAAATTGAAAGAATTCCGATGAATATTGTCGCTAAAATCATTAAAATACCGAATATCGGGAGGTGCCGTTATATGGGGGCTATACCAAAACGTGGACCTACATGGCCCATTTTCAATACTAAATGTCCTGCAGACATAGCATACATTTGAGCAAAATTTTATCAATCTACTTTAATTTGTTCGGAAGTGATTTCCACAGACGGACAGACGGACGGACATTACTAAATTGACATAGAATTTTATGCTGATGAAGCATAAAATGGGGTGGGGTCTAAAATGTATATTTCTAGGTGTTACAAACGGAATGACAAACTTAATATACCCTCCATACTATGGTGGAGGGAATAAAAATGTTTATACCACAACAAAGGGAAATGTCATCATATTAACAAGCCCTTTTTCAATTCATAGTTATTTTTTCCAGGAAGCAGCACAAGAAAATAATAGCACCACCTTATATATCAAATACAACTCCCTCAAATATGTACATTTTCTGCACAAACAATTATCCATACTTTGTGCGACTCTCGCCTTTGTCAGTCAACACCAAGTCTTGCTTTGAGAAATCGCCCTTTTGTGCTTTCCTTCAAAGATTATTCAAATCACGTCATCTCTTCAAATTGTTTGTTAACTTGTACTTGCGTCAGAATGTAACCACCGCTTTAAGACATTGTAGCTCTTTAGACGTTCATGAGGGTCTATCACGTGTGATGTGTGTAGGTGACAGTTATTGAAATGTACTTGTGCACTTCGTACACACACACACACACGCGCACACACAAAAGATGTGTACTTGACAAACAATATCGTTAACAACAATGACAATAACATTACCAAACCGGGTATCACCACCATCTTGGCCAAGCCAAGTTGTCTCTGGGACAGCTTGACATTTGAAGTTGTCAAACATGTTGTGAACTTAACTGATGTTAACCAGTTAGAGAGATAAGTCGTCAATTTGATCAAGTCCAATGTAGTTAACAGACAGTCAAACAGTGGTACAATGAACTATAATTGATAAAAACAAAAAAGGATGCCTTTATAGAGGTCTTCAATAAATAGACGAGGACCTATGGAGGACTTCTTTTTATAAGAGAACTTTCAAAGGTTATATAAATGTAGGAGACACTTTTAATTTCTTCCATAAATAGACGATCACCTGGAGGTTTTCCATAAATAGGAATCTCTTGAGATGTTCGTTACATAGAACAGATATTGAGATCTTCTGCAGATAGAAGACCCTCTGGAGGACTGCTTTAAACATAATTCACTCTTGAAGTCTTTAATAAATAGAAGACTCTCTGGAGGTCTTCTATAAACAAAATTATAATAAATCAAATCAATTTATATCAGACCTCCAGAGGATCTTTTATTCATGGTAGATCTCAAGAGGGACCTCCAAATAGTCTTTTAAGTAAATAACACCTCCAGAGGGTCTTCTTTCTATAGAAGACCTCCTTCTAGGTTTGGAAGACCCTTTGGAAGGTCTTCTATATATAGGAGACCTCAAGAGGGTATTCTATTTACACAAGACCTCCAGAGTCTTCCAGAGACACTTCTTTGACCCCCAGACACTATTCTATATTTGAAAGAAGGTCTTCTAGAGAAGGTCTTAGAAGACTTTCTGGAGATCTCCTGTAAAAAGAAGGCTCTCTGTGATCTTCTACAGTGTGAGATAAAAAAAACTGCAACCAACTTCAGACTGCTGTCATTTCTAAGCTACTCGGGTTAAAACCATTAAAATTCCAAAAAGTGCAAGAATTTCCACCGCAACAGAAAGAAAATCGACTCAAAAGAGCTAAAGATTAGCTTCGCTTGGCCGAAAGTTGTGAACTGCCCAATTTGGTTTTCTCCGATGAGAAAACATTCGTTGTCCAACAGTTTGTAAACAAACAAAATGATCGTGTTATTTGCCAAAGAGGTCAACTGAAAATTTAAACCTTCAGTAGGCCACCAGAACTCAAGCGCAGGCCAAGATAATCGTGTGGGCCACCATAACAGCCGATGGTCGCCCTCCGCTCGTATTAATAATAAATAAATTCCGAATATAATCGCGAAAATATTCTGAATGGTGTATTAAAGCCTTCCAATAGGACTCAATAGAACTCAGCACCATCGCACTCAGCACGCGCCACCCAAAAATAGTTACAAAATGAGCTTCCTCGCTTCATTTTCAGCGTACAACGGCCACCAAAATCTCCGGATACTAATCCCTTGGACTATTGTGTCTGGAGTGTTAAGGAAAGCAAGGTTGGCACTAAAAAATACCAAAGCGTCGATTACCTCAAGAAAGCGTTTCGTCGAGAATGGGCCAAAATACCGCAGAGCAACATTCGGGCAGCGTGTGACGGTTTCATTGGCCGTTTGAAGGCCATAATTCGTGCCAAAGGTGACTAATTCGAACAAATCTAAGCTTATTCTAAAATTTGATGCTATTTCCGACATTTTGTTTGCTTTCATTCATTGTTTTTGTCTGGAGGTCTTTTATAAATAGAAGATCCTTTGGAGAATTTCTGGAGGTCTTCTATGCATAAAATACGGAGGTCTTCTTCTATGCATAGAAGAATATATAGAGAAACCCTCAATAGGACTTCAATACATAGAAGTCCTCACGAAAATACTTTCTGGATGTCTATGTCCCAAAATTGGGATTAAGTTATAGGATCCAAATATATTTTCTTTGCACCGATGTTTCATTTTTTTAAATTACAATTTTTGTACCCATTTTTTTGAAACATTCCAACTATATTCTAAAACCAGTAAAGAAAGTCCTAAAGTCGGTCGGGGCCGATTTTATGATACCCTACACCACTTTGCTAATTTAGTTGAGCTCCACTTAATAGTTAAAAGTTTTTATGGGAGAATTCAATCATACACGCTATGATTATAATTATAATTTAAAATTCAAAGGACTAAATATGCCGAAGCATTTGTATCTTTTAAATTGGGACTTGTATTGCCAATTTGGTGCGAAATTAATTTGAAATCGGATAAAGATATATATGGGAACTATATCCAAATCTGAACCGATCTCGATAAAATTTGGCAAAAATATTTCTTAGCTGTATTTGATATATTTCTCTGAATATCGTTGTTACGGAGTGCATATTACGGCTGCGGAGGACTAAAATAACAAATCGGATAAACAATATGTATGGGAGCTATAGCTATATCTGAACCGATTTCGATAAAATTTGGCATACTTATTTTCAGGCCTAATTTGGTTGTATGTGCAAAATTCCATACTATTCAGGCTGATATTTCACGTTTGGTGCACAATAAAAGGCAAATCGGACGAAGATATATATGGGAGCTATATCTAAATTTTTGCCGATTATCTCCAATTTCAATAGGGTTTGTCCTTGGGCCAAACAAATGTTGTTTGCAAAATTTCTTCTCAATCGGATAATAAATGCGACCTGCATTTTGTTCACAAGAATACATGGACAGACGGACGGACAGATGGACTGACATGCATAAATCAACTCAGAAAGTGATTCTATGCAGATCATCAAAAGGAACTATGGGTCTATCTCGTTTCCTTTTGCCTGTTACAAACAAATGTACAAAGACATAATACCCTCACCACCTTGTGGTGTAGGGTATAAAAATTACTCCAATCTGTGCTAATCACAAAAAAGCTCCATCCCAGACAATTAATACTTAACTATGACCACAGCTCATTTGCTGTCATTAAACACTTCGTATATAGTTCAACTATTTGACACTTATCCCCCCATCCCACATGAGTTGGGCAATTACTCCTGCAATTTATTTCGAAATGCAAAGTATCCCCTTTTTTCGTCACTCTGCATTTGCATTTCACTTGAACCGCACAAATGAATCCAATTAAATAAGTTAAGCTGGTAAACCGAGTTCCATACATATTCGGATGACAATATTCTGAAGAGAATAATAGCTAAAATAACAGTCTCTAAATGTTGATGTTGTAAAAGGAGGAACATCACTTGGCGTGGAGTGTTGTGCTGAAGTGTAAAAATAAAACAAGAAAGTTAGTTTGTCAGGATGTTGAGAACAAAAAAAGATAGATCAGACCATTTGTCAGCAGAAAAGAACCAAAAAAAATACCAGAGTTGCCATCTTCAAATATTTCATACCTGCATGGAAATCTACAAATCTGAACAATTTATGTACGGGAAATGGTGATTTGTCATTGATTTGGATATAGAAGATAGTATTCGATTTTTAGCTGGTCGCCTATTCTATAGGAGAGGGAGGGTCAGTTATGTATCAAAGACCGCTTTACAGACCTTTCATACGGGAAAACTTCATAAAAGAGCTTTCATGTATAAAATATCTCCTAAGAAAAATTTCATTGTTATATATTAATAGCTGATGGTCCTTTGGAAATACCTCTGAATTTTGAATACCTGTCGATTTATAAAATATGTGTTTTTTGGACATTATTCTTCCGATTTAGGTTTAGAAACCATGAAGTCAATACTAAACACATTTGTCTACGATGATGGTGTCAGCATCCCGGCTACTCATTTTACACTGTAATGGAAATGCCAAAGCAATACCAATTGTCCTGGAAAATAATATCATTGTGACACGAATGGTTCATTTGTCATTCGTTGTAGAAACATATGAAAGGACGCCATTCCTGCGCTTACGTCTGCAAATTTCAAATGTGTCGCAGATGAACAAAAGTGTCATCTTATTTCGAAAATATGCAGTTATTCCAAGGTATTTCAACCATCTATCATTCAACCATACCCCGGTAAAATTGGATGGAAGTAAAACTAAAAATTGCTAACTCAACAGTGTACTGTGCTAACAAGTGGTATTGTGTGTTTATTTATATCATGGTAGAGGTTACACAGGTTATCCTGGTGATAGTCTCAATCCTTGGAGATTTTATTAGCAAATCGTAATCATACCGCATACAATATTTAGTATTAGAGTGTAGATGATGCTAATTTGTTGCAACAATTTGTGCAGATATTATTTTTGTCATATGAGATACTCCATATAATTTTGTTTTTTTCATACCCTCCACAATAGTATGGAGGATATATCAAGTTTGTTATTCCGTTTGTAACACCTCGAAATATACATTTTAGACCCAACAAGGTAAATATATTCTTGATCAGCGTAAAATTACATGTCGATTTAGACGGATTTAGCGAAGTCTGTCCGTCCGTTCGCTTCCGAACGAAACAAAGTAGATTGATAAAATTTTACTCAAATATATATTATGTCTGCAGGACTTTTGGTATTGAAAATGGGCCATATGGCTTAACGTTTTGGTATAGCCCCCATATAACGGCACCTCCCGATATGCGGAATTATGATGATTTTAGCAACATTATTCACCGGAAGTGTTTCAAATTTGGTATTTGAAGTTCGTAATGGATACTACAGCCTAAGACAGAAAATTGTCCGTGCAGGTTCACATCTTCGTATAGCCTCAATATAACAGTACCTCTCGATATTCTGTATGTAGATGATTTTACCGGCATTATTCACCGGAATTGTTTCAAATGTGGCATTTGAAGTTCGTAACATATGCTACAGCCTAAGACAGAAAATTGTCTGTGCAGGTCCATGTCCTTGTATAGGCCCCATATGACAGCACTTCGGCATTTTGATGATTTCAGCGACATTATTAACCGGAATTGTTTCAAATTTGGTATTTAAAGTTCGAAATGGATGTTACAGCCTACGACAGAAATTGTCTGTGCAGGTCCATGTCTTTGTATAGTCCCCATATACCGGTACCTCCCGATATTCGTTACTTTATAGATTTTAATTCGGTATTTAATGTTCGTAATAGCTGCTATAGCCTATGACAGGAGATGGCCTATGCAGGTTCACGTCTTCCTATAGCCCCCATATAACGGTACCTCCCGATATTCGGTATTTTGATGATTTTAGCGACATTATTCACCGGAATTGTTTCAAATTTGGTGTTTAAATTTCGCAATGGATACTACAGCCGATGACAGGAGATTGCCTGTTCAGGTCCACGTCTTCGTATAGCCCCCATATATAGTAGTACCTCCCTACATTGATGATTTTAGCTACATTGTTCACCGATTTTTTTTTTTTTAAGTTTCGCATGTGATGACAAAATGCGAATCTCGAAAAAAATCGGTGAATAATGTAGCTTATGACAAAAGTTGCAGGCCCACGTCCTCGTTTAGACCCTAATATGATGGCTTTATTTGGTACTTTTAAGATTTTAATAGAATTTTAAACGGATTTTATTTTTTTGAAAATTGCCAAATTCGTTCGAAATTGTGGTGGGTATTCAAAGTTCGGCCCGGCAGCTTTTTTACTTGTTTAATTTTTTTATTATTTTTTTTTAATTAAAAAATCCTGTGGCGTACAATATGAGAAGGACGTATTAAAAATACATTTCCACAAAAACAAAATCTTCCATATCAAATGCAGACCTTTAAAACCTGACCAAGTACATCAAATAATGTTTTATCCTTTCAAAACCATAGCATAACTTATACAACATTTTTTTTTTTTTTTTTTTTTTTTTGAAACATATACTTATATACATTTTTATAACTCACCTTAATTTCATGTACAAACTCCGTTTCGTCCAGCAGATTAATGCGTACGGGCATAATACGTGAAGGTCGACAAAGGCAATGCATTTTCCTGCTGTTTGTCGTCTCACTTTTGTATTTGAATTTGAAAAACTTATTTTTTCACTGACACTTTATTTCAGAGTAATTTAACTCTGATGGCACACAATCACACATAAATGATTATTTTTTCATTAATTCAATATTCTGTAATGTATTAATTTCACATACATATTTTTGTTGTTGTTCTCTCTCGTATTCCCCAAGCACTTTTTAAACTATTTATTCATTTATTAATTTCTCACTCAAATTATAAACGTTTAATTGGATATTTAATACTTTTTAATCTTTGTTGATTTTTTCTACCCAATTATAATTCATTTATTTATCCATGGATCTGAAAATAAAGAAATAATTCAATATGTTATTTATGCAATTTTATATTGATTAATTAAATATGACGAAAAGCGTAACACTCGCCGTGGGAAATTTTAAAAAGTAGCCAAATCGAAAAGCTTTCAAATTCCTAAAATTTAAATATAACAAGTAAAAAAGCTCTACCATGTTGAAGGAACTTGAAAAAATAAATAAGCAAAGGATATAGTCGTGCGGGGTCGACCATGTGATAACCTACAACACTACAATATGTTAGAAGCCTCCTTATGTCCAAACCCATTTTGGAAGATTTCGCTTTTGAAATTATGTCACGGAACACTGACCAGATATTGCCCTTAACATTTTGATCAGGGACATTTGCCCAATATTTACCCACTCCGTCGTGCAGTTAGTTGTTGTGTTCCATTTTACAGCTGAATACAATATAATGGTCATCCAAAATGCTAGAATTCTTCCCTGTCCTTAACTCTCTTTTCAGGCGTGTCGATTGGCGTCAATTGTCTGATCTTTTTTTCGGTTTGTGGTTTATTTGAACCCCTAAATGTTTTGCCATCATCTCCAAATTTAGATTCATCTATATGATTTGCTTGTCTACGATATTTGGGTATATTCCTCAACGAAATCAGCATAAAAAAGCCAGATGTTCACCATTTGTGTATTTGGGATATCACCTGTAAGTAATGTTTACATTTTTTCACACAAAGGTAGTGGTCCATTCTACCCGCTGTACTAAACTCTTATTTCATGCGAGATTTCGTGTCCTTTGGTTTCTATTTGTGACCTTTATCAGGAACATCTTTGGTTGTTGTTAGGCCTAACCCTTCTGAGCCCAACCCTACCCTTGTGAAAATTTTCGTGAAGATCTATATATAATAACCCCAACCTGTGTTGTAAGGTGAAAAATATTACAAAATATACACTTCAATATTATAAGTCAAATTGAAAAAATCGCTGCGATAAAAAATAGAAAAAAATAAAAAATGTCACAAAATAATACGAAATCTGTATTAACATCTCTATTGGCACATTTTTATGCGAGATTTTTAGATTTTATTCTTTTATGCCAAGTGGACATTCTGAATTCACAAAATTTGTCAAAATCGGTCCAGCCATTCTTGAGATATAAGCATTCTAGCTAACATCCCCTTCCTTTGTATATACACATTGTATATATTTTTGATATATTTACTATTGGCATATACGTAACGGTCAGAATTGCCATCTTCGTATATTTGTTATTTCGCCAGGAATTAAAACATTCGCGATTTAATTGAAAATTTGTCTTTTATTTAACACAAATGTTATGGTCTATTTCACCCACTAAATATTACCCGATAATCATCAAAATTGGATGGCCTCTGCTCAGTCCTAATCTCTAGCCCCATGCTAACTTTGATCGGTCTATAATTGCGACCTGTAGAGCAACAGCAAAATCAGGATTTTTTTCAGTTTTTGGTCCATTTCAACCCCAAAATACTATGCGATCATCTCCAAAATGATTTTATTCTGGCTCTAGCCCCGCCACCATTCTAAATTTCGTGAAGATCAGGCCATAATTGCAACCTGTAGAGTGATTACAAATTAACGTGGACAGACGAACATACATAGCTAAATCGACTCAGCTCCGCGAGATAGGAAGATCAATATATACATTCCTATGTGGGAAACCAATATTTCGAGGTGTTGCGTAAATTTTGGTCCAATCAAACTTATAATACCCCCAACACATAGTGTTGTGGGCTATAAAAAAATGCAGAAAATATCTCTCAAATGAAACCCATATATGGGGCCTATACAAATACGTGGTCTTTCATAAGAAATAGTTTGTCATAGGCTGTAGTACCGATTCCGAACTTCAAATATAAAATTTTAGGTAATTCCGGTGAATAATGCCGCTAAAAGCATCAAAATACCGAATATTGGGAGGTATCGTTTTATATACGATGACGTCGAACTGCATACGCAATTCTTTGTCATAGGCTGTAGAACCCATTGCAAAATTTAAACTAATTCTGGTGAATAGTGTTACTTATATAATCAAAATAACGAATAAAGGGAGGCTATACGAAGACGTGGACCTGCATAGACAATTCTCTATCATAGGCTGTAGTATCCATTACGAACTTTATATACCAAATTTGAAAACATTTCGGTTAATAATGTCGCTAAAATCATCAAAATACCGAATATCGGGAGGTACCGTTATATATGGCAATACGAAGACGTTGACCTCCATAGACAATTTTCAGTCATAGACTGTAATATCCATTACGAACTTCAAATAACAAATTTGAAACCATCCCGGTGAAAAATGTGAAAATACTATACTATACAAAGGCGTGAACCTTCACCGACAATTTTCTGTCATAGGCTGTAGTATCGAACTTCAACGAACTTCAAATGCCAACATTTCCGGTGAATAATATCGCTTAAATCACCAAAATACGGAAAATAGGGAGGTATCATTATATGGGGGCTATGCCAAAACGATCATTTTCAGTACCAAAAGTCCTGCAGACATAGTATGCATTTGACTAAAATATAATCAACCTACTTCATTTCGTTCGGAAGCTAGAGTGATTTCCACCGACGGATAGACGGACGGACATCGCTAAATCGAATTTTATGCTTTTTAGGGTCTAAAATGTATATTTCAAGGCGTTACAAACGGAATGACAATCTTAATATACCCTCCATACTATGGTGGAAGGTATAACAATACTAAACATTAAATTTAGAAATACATCTTAAAACTCCCCCAATGATAATTAGTATGGTTTGATTTTGATAAGTCTGGCCATTGCGATACTCAAATTGGAGTTACAATAATTACGATTTTTGCAGAAATGTGGAAATCTCTCCCTCCACCTTGGAAAGGAGGGTATATTAACTTTGTCATTCCGTTTGTAACATCCTTAAATATTCGTCGTAGACCCCATAAAGTATATATATTCATAATCAGCATACAATTCTAAGTCGATTTAACGATGTCCGTCTGTCTGTCCGTCTGTCTGTTGAAATCACGATACAGCCCACATTATTTGACGTAGAGCGCCAAAATTTAGCAGAGCAATTTGTATTGTGACTAGAATGGTTGGTATTGAAAATGAGATATATCGGTCCACGTTCTGGTATAGCCCCCATATAAAGGTACCTCCCGATATTCGGTATTTTGATTATTTTTGCCACATTTTTTCACGGATTTGTCTAATGGGTTCCAGCTCCGGTAGCGAAACATTGCATGTGTGGGTCCACGATTTGGTATAGCCGCCATATAACAGTACCTCCCGATATTCGGTATTTTGATGGTTTTTGCCACATTTTTGCACTGATTTGTCTAAAAATTGGTATTTGTGGGTCGTAATGGGTCCTAGTTCGTGTGGCGAAACATTGTATGTATAGGTCCACGTTTTGGTATAGTCCCCATATAACGGTACCTCCCAATATTCGGTATTTTGATGATTTTTTGACACATTTTTTCACGAATTTCTCTGAAAATTGGTAGTTGTAGATCATAATGGGTCCCAGTTAGTGTGGCGAGTGATTGTTATTATAGGTCCACGTTTTGGTATAGCCCCCATATAACGGTACCTCCCGATATTCGGTATTTTGATAATTTTTGCCACATATTTTCGCGGATTGGTCTAAAAATTGGTATTTGTAGGTCATAATGGGTTCTAGCTCCGTTGGCGAAACTTTGCATGTGTAGGTCCACGATTTGGTATAGCCCCCATATAACGATACCTCCCAATATTCGGCATTTTAATGGTTGTTGTCACACTTCTTTTGGCCCGGCCGAACTTAATGTTATTTTACTTGTTTTAATTTACATTCTGTAAATGTTTTATTTGTATTGCACAAAAAAAAAATCCCTTCTTTCCGTTCATCTGTTATTTTGCAAAATTTTCCAAATCTCTTTTCCCCTGTTTGAATGGGCAACACCCCGACCACTTTCCAATGTTAACCTTTAATTTTTATTTTCTTGTTTATAAAAGCATTGTTGGTTTTTAATTAATTTGATTTATTATCAAAACAACAGCAAAGCTGAAACTAATTCAAAGCTTATTTGGTGTCTAGACGGGAAATCGCAAATAATAAAAATCATGTTAAATTTTCACACTACGCTGAGTCCGGCTCTTAATCTATTACAATGGATATTTAGCGGAGAACCAAGCATAGGTGGTGGGCAAAGTAGATAAAAAAAAATACAAACCTCAAGAAAACGAATAAGAAAGCCATTCCATGAATGACTAAGATCATTGACCTAAAAAGAGTATACGATGACGTTCCATACCAAAAAAAGGAATAGACAATCCATGGCGTTTTTTTTCATGGACTTCCCTGGATGGGGAAGCCACAGCGTTTATCTTTTACAAATTTTTAATTACGAAGACAAGCAATTGTAATGTGAATTTTCTTTTATTTGGTTTCTCCACATCATTTTCACTTGTTGTTGATGATGGGAAAGAAGCATATATTGTTGTATGCGAAAAAAACGAACCAAATTGCACGCAATTTCTGCAAATAAAAAATGTGCAGTGAATGCATCACAATGCATTTTGTTGCAATATAAAAACAATGTATTTTGAGGAAGGGGGGTAAAGAAATTTTGGTAAGGAATTAAAATTATATAATATAACTTCACCCTGATAAATACTAAAAATGCTCGGTTATACATTAACCTCCAAGTAAATTTCTTATGACATATTCTTTGAAGATATCTGATCTATAATCTATATTTTTTTAAATTACAATTTTTTTTAAATTAAAAAAATTTTATTTTTTTTTTAAATTATTTTTTTTTAATTTTCAATGGATATTCAAGCTTTCAGATTTTTCGTTTTCTTACTTTTCGTACTATAATCTTAAACTTTGAAACATAAGATCTGTTTTTTGCATAGTTGTTGTCTTGAAAATATATTTTGAGATAGTTCAAGCAATAACTATTATAACAATTATGCAATTATTAAAATTATTCCAATGACAGCTCATTATATTGTTTACAAGCGTACAAAAGCATTTTGGTGAGAATTTTCCAGAAAAAAGTTATTCGTAATGGAATTCAAACGTTATAGTGCGATTTCTTTATATTTGGCTGGAAATCCACAAGTGGCTATCGTTAGAGCACTTCAGCATGAAAATGTGAATAACTCTTTTGTGTCCCGTACCATCGCTCGTTACCCGACGTCACTGAAGTGAACGGAAGAAAACATCAGCAAAAATGGTTCGAAAAGTAAAGAAGCTACTTGATCGAAACCCGAGTCGCAGTGGCCGAAAAATGGTTCGTAAGCTGAACATATCGCAATATTCTATTCTTTTAGCAAATATTAAAAAATGAGAAATGAGCCATTGAAATTCCAAAAGGAGCAAAGAACTTACACCGCAACAGAAAGAAAATAGACTCAAACGAGCTACAGAGTTGCTCGCTTGGCCGAAAGTAGTGAATTTGGTTTTTTCCGATGAGAATACATGCGTTGTCCAGCAGTTTGTAAACAAACAAAATGATCGTGTTTACTTGCCAAAGAGTTCAGCTGAAAATTTGCATCTTCGGTTGGCCACCAGAACTCAAGCGATGGTTGCTCTCCGCTCGTTTTAATCGACCGTGGCATCAGAATAAATGCCAAATATTATGGCGAAATATTCTGGAGGGTGTATTAAAGCATTGGGCACGCAAACATTTTGTCCGCAGACCTTGGATATTCCTACAGGAATAAGCACCATCGCACTCAGCACCCAAGAATGGTTACAAAATGTGGTTCCTGGCTTCATTTCCAGCGCACAATGGTCACCAAAATTTACGTATACCTATACGTTGGGCTATTGCGGCTGGAGTATTTTGGAAAGCAGGGTTGGCACTAAAAACTACCAAAGTGGCGATTACCTCAAACAAGTGCTTCGTCGGGAATGGGCCAAAATACCACAGAGCAATATTCGGGCAGGGTTTTGCGGTTTCATTGGCCGTTTAAATGCCATAATTCGTGCCACAGGTGACCAATTCGAGCAAATCTAAACTTATTCTAAAATTTGATGCTATTTTCGATATTTTCATTCAATAAAATTTAAAAAATAAATGTAAAAATGATGGCGTTTTACTTTGTTCCGGTTTTTTTTGTCATACTATAGTGTGATTTTATGACAAATAATTTTGTGGAATATTTTAACTTGCTACGATCCGATTAAAGGAAATTTTTAATCATATTTAAATAAAAGGACCAAAAATATCGCCAAAATATTCCTCGTATTTTTTCTGCAATTTTTTTTAAATTCACGGATTTAGAGGAATCTTAATCCGAAAATTTCCAATAGTTTCCTCATCTATTTTGGTTACTTTTCGCTGTAAATTGATAATTTCTTTACCCACAAGAAGTGAAAAAATAAAACTGTAAAAGAATTTTACTTTGTAGAGTCTTCACTCCTTCACATTTAGGAATGACATTTCATATGACCCTCGTTAATATAAATGAAGGGATTTATGCAACTGCATTGCATTGTAAATTATACATTTTTTTCACTTTGACAATCTATGCCGAAGATGCGTGAGTCCATTTTTGTATTATATTCACACCATTATGTTATTACACAGACACCATTTATTTATTCTAGTATAATTATTTGTATTTTTCTCTATCTTATATTTTAGTCATTGCTAGCATTTTTGCTGCACATACTTGTAAATTTCTATGCGAATGAGAAAAACTTTCCTTTCGAAAAGAGGGGCTATTGTTTGGCTCTAGGCGCATAATAACTCCCACAAATTTCTCTTATGAATAAGCTTCACTGTGGTGAGTATAAGGTTTCATCGTAGTTCCAACATATTTTTTCAAACATTTCTCTGAACAACTGTAGTGATGATGATTAATAACACTGTGCAACAATTTTGGGGTCATGATTTGGGGTGGAGGTGAGTAAATTTGTTAGTAGATCAAAATCCCAAAAGGGGTTTGGGTTCCCAGGCCAAACTTTTTAGGACCCATTATGTATATATCCTTAACCATATACAAATAACTTCAAATATTTTTCCCTATTCTTCGTTACACAGTGGTCCAAAAAGTTTTTATTGTGGTTTCCAACCTTCGATATTTTTATGGTTTCGGGCAAGGCTTCCTCCCAAATTAGAAATAATTTGACATTTTTTTATTAGAAGTAACATTTTCTAAATTCAGACTTCTGTCATTTCTAAGCCTAAAACTCGTACGACAGCTGTTAGAATTACTCCAGTGACAGCTCATTATATTGTTTACAAGCGTACAAAAGCATTCTGGTAAGAAATTTCCAGAAAAAAATTAAAAAAAAAAAAATTAAAAAAATTTACCGTGATACTGGTAGTGTAGGCCGACGTCATGGAAGTGGACGGAAGAAAACAGCAACATCAGCAGAAATGGTTCAATAAGCGACTTGATCGAAACCCGCGTCGAAGTGACCGAAAACTGGCTCGTGGGCTGACCATATCGAAATATTCCATTCGGCAAATATTGAAAAATGAGCTCGGGGTAAAGCCATTGTAAGTCCAAAAAGTGCAAGAACTTACAACGCAACAAAAAGAAAATAAACTCAAAAGAGTAAAAAAGATGCTTCGCTTGGTCGAAAGTGGTGAACAGCCGAATTTGATTTTCTCCGATGAGAAAACATTCGTTGTCCTGCAGTTTGTAAACAAACAAAATGATCGTGTTTACTTCCCAAAGAGGTCAGCTGAATATGTGCACATTCGGTTGGCTACCAGAACTCAAGCGCCGGCCAATGTGATAGTGTGGGCCGCCATAACAACCGATTGTCGCTCTCCACTCGTATTAATCGAGAGTTGCATCAGAATAAATGCCGAATATAATCGCAAAAATATTCTCGAGGGTGTATTAAAGCCTTGGGCACGCAAACATTTTGGCCGCAGACCTTGGATATTCCAACAGGAATGGTTACAAAATAAGATTCCTCGCTTCATTTCCAGCGCACAATGACCACCAAAATCTCCGGTTAGCAATCCGTTGGACTATTGTCTCCGTAGTATTTTGGAAAGCAAGGTTGGCACTAAAGAATACCAAAGTGTCGATCACCGCAAGCAAGCGCTTCGCCGGGAATGGGCCAAAGTACCGCAGAGCAACAATCGGGCAGCGTGTGATGGTTTCATTGACCGTTCCGAAGCCATTTTACGTGCCAAATGTAACCAATTCGAACAAATAAGGACTTATTCTAAACTTTGATGCTATTTCCGACATTTTTAGCTTTTATTCAATAAAATTAAAAAAAAAAATATATAAAAAATTGGGCTGATATTAGCTATCTATTTATTGTGGACTAAACCTGATCCCAATCCTAATCTGAACCGATCTCGATTAAATTTGACAGAGGTATTTTCGAGCAGTATCTGATGTACGGCACCAAATATCATTCACGCACTCCGTATTACGAATCTGAGGGACTTAAAACCCCAAATCAGATGAATCGGACGGGGGCTATAGCTATATCTGAACCTATTTTCTTCAAATTTGATGTACTTGCTTCTTGAATGGAATCGGTGGGATGTAATATAATACAGGTCATTTTGACTAATATTGGCTATTTGGTGCACAATTAATCCGAAATCGGTTGAAGTAATATGGGAGTTATAACTAAATCTGATACGATTATTATTAAATTCAATAGGGTTCATCCTTGGGCCAAACAAATATTATTTACAAAATTTCATCTCAATCGGAGAGTAAATGCGAACTGCATTTTGTTCACAAGAATACATGGACGGTCGGCATGTCAGACTGCATGCATAAATCGATTCAGAAAGTGATTCTATGATGATCCTCAAAAGTAACTATGGGTATATCCCGCTTCCTTCTCCATGTTACAAACAAATTCACAAAGGCATAATACACTTACCACTATGTGGTGTAGGGCATACAAATTTGAAACTATCAATACCGAAAAATGAAATCGGTGTCGACGTTATTTGAGGATTTCCCACGGAAATTGAATTTTGAACCAACGCAGCTTCAGTGTACAGGTCTTCTATTCGACATTTATATTTTCTCCAGGACAAGGGACATGAATCGATGGATTTTATTGGATTCATATTGAATCTTCCTGAATTATGGTAAAATTACATAAAAACTCCATCCACCTGGAAATTCCCAATTTTATTTGTTCGCTTTTAATTGCTCATGCACCCATTTCGTGTTAAATGAAATTTAGAAAGTACCAAACATAAGTTAATATCTTTCCTTCCCAGAAAAATATATGGTAAGATATGCATGTTGTAGTTGCAACTTATGGGTCTCTGTGGCAGTGGGTGAAATACAACATGCCTCTGTGGCGGATTCTAATCGTCAAAACAAAGCAAAAAAAAAAAAAAAAACAACAATTTTCCACCAAAACTCACACCTCATTCTAAGGCCAACGCAAACAAGGAAGATAGTCTGATAAGCTTCCATGATATGGTTATTTATCCACCCGGTAGAATGGATGGATGGATAGATGCATGAATGAATGACTGGATGATGGCATGCATCATTTCCATTTAATTGATGCAATGCTGCTGGTGATGATGATGTTGCCTTGTTGGCTGACTGGGGGCCTGCTGGTCATGACGATATAAAGATAGTGTGCATATTTAATTCTTGGCTTTTTTATTCTACTTCTGCTGCAGTCTGTGAATGGCGATGATGATGACGACGACAAGAACGATGGGTAAGTGGGATAAAGTTTTGCTGCATCAATGGCCATGTAATGAGTTCCCACACTCCGGGATTTAATATTATTGTATATGTTGTTGTTGTTGTTGTTTATGCTTATAAAACTCAAGTGTTGCTGTAGTTATTGTCTTTTTCTAGGCTAATGATATGAAAAACGAAGGAAGCATTGCTGTGAAGAGGGAGAGAAAAAACACAAAACTCAATAAAAAATCAGTAGAATGTCTGGCTTCATTGGAGCTAAACAGAATTATGTATGGGGAAATAGGTTAGCAGCATACTTTTTCCATTTCTAACGGTGGCGTTGGGGCACAGGCATTTTAAAGTAAAAATAGTTTGTTCTTTTTTAATTGGCAAGGGAATTTAAGAATTGCGCAGAAGAAGAAATAAAATTTATATTTCTAAAGTATAATAATATGCCTACAGTAGAAATCTGAGATTTATAAGTATTTTTTGCACGGTGGAAGAATGGACTCATCTATGTGTAGAAGAGTTCAGTGATGAAGCAGTCATCGCAATTCTAAAATCGAATCCAACTCACGATAAATAACAACAAGTAAGCAAAGACTATAGCCGTGCGCGGCCGACCATGTGGTACCCTACAACACTACAATATGTTGGAAGCTCCCTTATGTACAAATCCATTTTGGAAATTATGTCACGGAACACTGCCCAGGTATTACCCTTAGCATTTCGACCAGTGACATTTGCCCAATATTTACACACTCCGTCGTGCTGTTAGTTGTTCTGGTCCATTTTACAGATAAATCATCTAAAATGCTAGAACTCTTCCCTGTCCTTAACTGTCTTCTCTGACGTGTCGATTGGCTTAAATTGTGTGATCACATTTTTTTCTGTTTTGGTTAATTTTAACCCTTTAATATTTTGCGATCATCTCCAAAAGCAATAGGCTTACATTCTGACCATAACCCCACCTCCGTGAGAATCGGGCCATAATTTCGACTTGTAGTTTGATTACAAATTAACATGGACAGACGGACGGACATACGTAGCTAGATCGACTCAGTGGGAACCAATATTTCGAGGTGTTACGTAATTTTTGGCCAAGTCAAATTTATAATACCCCAACACAAACAGGGTGAGATGGAAAATTTGCAACCAATTTCAGACTGCTCCATTTCTAAGCCACTCGTCCGACAGCTGTTAAAATTATTCCAGTGACAGCTCATTATATTGTTTACAAGCATACAAAAGCATTTTGGTGAGAATTTTCCAGAAAAAAAGTTATTCGTGATGGAATTGAAGCGTGATAGTGTGATTTCTTTATATTTTGCTGGAAACCAACAAGTGGCTATCGTTAGAGCACTCCAGCATTTAAATGTGAATAAATTTTTTATGTCTCGTACCGTCAAGGAAGTGGGCGGAAGAAAACAGCAACATCAGTAGAATTGGTTCGAAAAGTACAGAAGCGACTTGATGGAAACCAGCGTCGCAGTGGTTGAAAAATGGCTCGTGAGCTGAACATAACGCAATATTCCATTCGGCAAATATTGAAAAATGAGCTCGGGGTAAAGCCATTGAAATTCCAAAAAGTGCAAGAACTTACACAACAACTGAAAGAAAATAGACTCAAAAGAGCTAAAGTGTTGCTTCACTTGGCCGAAAGTTCTGAACTGCCGAATTTGGATTTTTCCGATGAGAGAACATTCGTGGTCCAACAGTTTGTAGACAGACAAATTGATCGTATACTTGCCAAAGAGGTCAGCTGAAAATGTGCACCTTCGGTTGGCCACCAGAACTCAAGCGCCGGCCATGGTGATGGTGTGGGCCGCCATATAGTCGATTGTCGGTCTCCGCTCTTATTAATCGACCTTGGCATCAGAATAAATGTATTAAACCCTTGGGCACAAACATTTTGGCCGCAGAGCTTGGGCATTCCAAAAGGACTCAGCTCCATCGCACTCCGCACGCGGCACCCAAGAATGGTTATAAAATGAGGTTCTCGCTTCATTTCCAGCGCACAGTGGCCACCAAAATCTCCGGATACCAATCCGTTGTATTATTGTGTCTGGAGTATTTTGGCAAGGTTGACACTAAAAAATACTAAAGTGTCGATCACCTCAAGGAAGCACTTCGGCGGGAATGGGCCAAAATACCGCAGACCAACATTCGGGCAGCGTGTGATGGTTTCATTGGACGTTTGAAGGCCATAATTCGTGCCAACGGTGACCAATTTGAACAAATCTAAACTTATTCTAAAATTTAATGCTATTTCCAACACTTCGTGCTTTCATTAAAAATTCTGGCGTTTGACTTTGTTGCAGTTTTTTATCTCACCCTGTATAATCCAATGGTCATCCAAAATGCTAGACTTCTTCCCTGCCCTTAGCTGCAAATTGATAAAATAAAATATTTTTTTAGGTCCATTTGAACGCCTAAATTTACATTTCCGTAACAATATGCTTTAATTCTGATCCTAACGCTGCCCATACAAAATTTTTTGAGGATATGACTATAATTGCGACATATATATAATAGCTTTAACACATAGTGTTGCGGTATTTAGAAAAAAATTGGAATAATTTGAATTCAAATTGAAAAAATCGCATGCGATCAAAAATATGACAGAAATGGAAAATATTTAAAAAAAATATTCACTTTTCATTGTCAAATTTTATGCGATTTTCTTAGTTTTTATACTTTCCTGGCAAGAGACCATTCCGAATTGATGAGAATTGCGAAAATCAGTCCAGCGGTTCTTGATATATTATCGAAAAACTAACATCAATTTATTTTACATATAGATTTGAACTATTTTGCTATATATCCGATATCTTGGCTATCAGTATCACTATAATGGTTAAAAGTGACCTTTTGATGCATTTGTTATTTCGTCGGGATTAAACATTTTCGCTGGTTTGTGGAAATTTTCGCATTTTTAACATAAAAATGGTAGTTTAATTTACGCGCTAAATATTGTCCAATGACCACCCAAATTGGTTAGCTTCTGCCCAGTGCTAAACTCTAACTCCATGTAAATTTCCACGTCGATTGGTTCATAATTGTGGCCAGTAGAAAAATTACAAAATCGGAACATTTTTCTGTTTTTGGTCCATTTCAACCCCTTAATATTTTGCGACCATCTCCAAAAACAATAGGCTTATATTTTGACAGTATTTGTGCAAAAATTAGTATTATTTGGTGTTGGATATAAGCATTGAAACTTGAACCTACCAAGGCTCGACTTTGTTTTCATTTCTTAGAATTGCAGTGGAACTTTTTCAAAACTTTACAATCGTAATAAAAAATAAAAATTCTTTACATTTCCCCTCACGATTATTTTCAAATGTTCCGTACCCCATGTTAAATTATTTTCAAATTCCTTTTCTATAAATCTCAATATTATTTATGAATTCATTTATTCCATTATTTGCCACTAGGGAGTGATGGGAAAATATTTTATTATTTGCCAACTCAAGCTATTTTTATTATTTATTTAATTGTGTAGAACGACTCCCATTGCCAACTATTTGCGTTTTTATTTGTGGCAGCGTAGCTCTACAACTTCCCCCTTGTGTGGGGTTCTTGACGTTCTTGGTTTCCCCCCCCAAGCGTAACGAAGAAAACCAAGCAAACAAACAACAACATACAAATCATGTTGCTCCTGCTGCTGATTCGTTCTAATATCGCCATAAAGAAATCTTAAATATTTCAACATTTTGCATGGGTGGATTTTTGCGCGAGTTATTTCTTGGTGGGGTTTCTTTATTTCGTATTTCTGTTTTTCTTATGCTCCTCAAGCCACTGAGACTTGGAATATTTCACACTACCACAAAAATACAGGCAATTTAGTGTCTGTCTTGCCATGTTCAAAGGAAAAATCGCAAAGATTTAGATTTGGAGTTCAAGTGTCAATGTTGGGTATGAGTCTACCGTTTGGCTTGGAGGTAGATTTTCAGTTGCAACCAACTTTCAATGGCATGTCTGTCGACAACCATGACAATCATAACATGAAAGACATGCACTCTACTACCGCCATGCCAACATGGAAACATGTCCATACATTCATACATATCTATATCAGCCAAACAAAGTGGAAGTAAATCACAAAGCAATGAAAATAGTTTTTTGTTCTAGTTTTCTGTTTTTTTTTTTTTTTGTTCATTCCGTTTCCATAGATTATCTGGTGGGAATATTTTTATTGTTAACTTATTTGCCATTGAAGTCCGGCAACCTTGTCTGTGAAAATAATTTATGGCAATTTAATTGTTCGTTGCGTTTGCTTTTTCATCCAACTCTTTGTTGTTTTGTCAAGCAATGTGTGAACATGCAATAGAACTTTTTGCAAGATTTCTATCCGATGATAAGTTGACAGTGAGTGACTACGAAATAATATGGGGGAAAATTGTTTATTTCACATTGAGGGAATTTTATTTCTTGGAAAATGAAAATGTTTTAGAGATCGGTATCGATTTTCAAAGAAATGGAAAACTTAGTTGAGGGAATTTAAGTTAGCTGTGCTTCCTTGCGTTCGCTTTTAATGACTCAATTAAATGGGAGAAACAAATTTGAATTAATTTTAAGAGAACTTTTTGCCCAGAATGTTTGGGAACGATTATTCATTCGATATTATTTTTCAAAATATAGGGCCTTTATCTGATATAGATATTAGAGCGTCCCAGATTTTGACTATAGCTTCACTTTATATGAGGTACCAGATATAGTCGAGCGAAGTATTCCACTACTTCTAACATAGATAAAAATATTATAAAAATATATTCCAATATTATTACTTATATTATTACTTTATATATCCAGAATTGAGGTGCCGATATATATCACGTTCACACCATATCTACTGTTAAAAGAAATATTGAGATTTTTGAAATTTGAAGATAATCGGATGCAAGCAACAAAGTCAAACGCTATAATTTTATACCATACATTTTTTTTTAAATTTATTAAATGAAAGCAAAAAATTTCGGAAATAGCATCAAATTTTAGAATAAGTTTACATTTGTTCGAATTGGTCACCTTTGGCACGAATTATGGCCTTAAACGGCCATTGAAACCGTCACACGCTGTCCAAATGTTACTCTGCGGTATTTTGGCCCATTCCCGGCGAAGCGCTTGCTTGAGGTGATCGACACTTTGGTATTTTTAGTGCCAACCTTCCTTGCCAAAATAATCCAAGCACAATAGTCCTAATTCGGTACTTCACCACTTTCGGCCAAGGAAAGCAAATCTTTAGCTCTTTTGAGTCTACTTTCTTTCTGTTGCGGTGTAAGTTCTTGCACTTTTTTTGAAATTTCAATGGCTTTACCCCGAGGTCACTTTTCAATATCTGCCGAATGGAATATTGCGATATGTTCAGCTCACGATCCATTTTTCGGAGGACGAGTTGGCTTATAAATGACAGCAGTCTGAAGTTGGTTGCAGGTTTTTTATCTCACCCTGTAGTCCTTCTACAAAACAGAATTTGTATTATCCAAAATATGGGGATGTGTGAAATGTGAAGGAGAATCTGATGTTTATTTCGATTTTATAAGAGACATAATTATTCAAAATTTTGACCCCATGCACACACCAGATCTTGTATTAATAAAAATATTGGAATCTTCCGAGTTTTAAGGGAATGGTATAATCATTTCGCTTTTTATGAGATTCATGGTTATTCAAAATTTTGACCCATTGTGGGGAGGTACACTAGACCTGGGAGTGATAAAAACATTAGAATTTGACAAGTTGAAACAAAAATGGATTATTCTTTCTTTTTATCTAAGGTAAATTATTTTCTGTGAAAGTTTTTACCTTTTGTGTTGGAGGCATTAGAAGGAGAGAACGGATATTGCCCATCTCCGAACTCGATCTACATTAGACAATAATATTATGATGTATCAAGTTTGGACCAAAGCCAGCCAGACAGACGGACTCTAAACGCCCTGACAGGGAAAGAAACCTAGAGTTTAAAGCCATTATTTCGATGATACACATTTTGGCTGTAGCCTTATAGCTGAGGGTATAAAGAAGCAATTCTGTAAATATTATTTGAGTTCTTATCATTTCGTCACAAGTTTTCAAGTTTTATGGGTTTAAGAACGGTTTCCAAAAAAAAAAAAAATATAAAAAAAAGTTGAATGGGTAAACTGCGATAAAAAAATGTTAAGTTACGTCCTTTTGTCTGTAAGTTTCGTCAAAGACTTACAGAAGAGCTTCCAGAAGACCAGTATGCTATAGACGACCTGTAAATGTTGTATTTAAAAAAACGAGCTTTGAGTAGTCTTTTCCCTATGAAAAATCTGTAAAAATATTTCGGAGAATAAAAATACTGAACGAAGCTGTAGAAAGGTATTTTTCTGAACTTTTGTACTCTTATGAAACCTATATAGGTTCTGCAAAATGGTCTTCCCTCTAACAGATATGTTAAAGTTCTCTTCTCCAAAGAAAACCTGCCTTGGCTCAATAAAAAAAAAATATTTCATTGTATTCTTAGAAGGTCTAATAGGGGGTTTTGTCTATATAAAAGGATCCTTAATCATGGTCTTTTTTCTAGCAGTTCTGTTGAAGGTTTTCTCTATTCATAAAACAAATTAAAAGTCTGATATCCAAAAATGATTTGTTTCCTCCTTAAAGAGCACTTTACCGAGATTCTCTATGGAGCCGCTGTAAAAGATCTCATCTCCCTAGAAGAGATCTTTCCTCTTTCGAAGACCTTTTATGTATTTTCTCCCTCTTGGCCCTTATAAAGACCTTGACATATGAGATAACATATCTGGAGTCTTCCATTTCCAACGTTTCCATAGAGTTCTTCTAATAGTAGAAGACCTGTCAAAAGTTTTATATATCACTCTCTGTAAAAAATATATATATTTTTTTATATGAGCTCTGTCAATTTTCTTGTTCTATAAACGACCTGACAGAAATGTCGGAGGTCTTCAATAGGGAAAAGATTTATTATGGACATTCTACAAATATAAGATCAAAAAAAAAAAAAATTATCTATAAATATGGATAGACTTCTCTTCCTATAAGATCGATTAATGCTGTTCTCAATTTCGAAAACCTGTTAAAGTTATTCTCTCTCTGAAAAACTCTTAATTTCTTTCTCTGAAAGTCTTGTCTTACCAAATGACCTGTTATTCTCCATATTAAAAAACCTTAAAATTACGAATAATACGGGGTATTGTTATATGGTGGCCATACCAATTAGTGGACCTACATCGAACAAATTTTGAAAGGAAATAACAGACCTGACGAGAGCCCCAATTGTCAAGTTTCATCTAATTTGGTTGGCAGAAACTTTAAAAATATTTAAAATCGGGAGGTCCCATTACATGGTGGCTATACCAATTAGTGGGCCGGTAGTGAATATTTTTTGCAAGAATAGAACAAACTTAGCGAGAACCCCAAATGCGAAGTTTAAGCTGATTTAGTTTAAAATTGTGACTGAAACCTTAAAATACCGAAAATTTGAGGGTACGATTATAAGGGTGGGGTGGCGGTTGGTGCTATACCTAAACGTGAACCAATATAACCCATTTTTAATACCGATAAGCTTACATATAATACAAAACTTTGTGCCTTATGATATTTTGAAGAATATTTCGATATGTTGCAAACACAATGATAAATTTTATATACCCTCCAGTCTTCTCTTTTTAGAATAGAATTTAAAGGGTTTCTTTATAGAAGACCTCTCAGTTTTTCTATCGATAGAAGAAATGTCAAAGGTATTTTTCTATAGAACACATATTAATAGAATATCTGCTGTGTCTATAGAATATCTGCAAAAACCTCTATAGAAAGATGACCTATCAAAGATCGTATGTCTACAAAAGACCCGTCGAAGGCCTTTTTAAACCCTAAGCCATATGGGTACAGAAGGAATACATAATTTAATACAGCCAAAACGTGCCTTATCGAAAAAAATGTTGTTAGACTCTAGGTCTTTTTGGACTAAATCCGTTTCAGCACATTTGGAGTCAATCTACGAAAGTTTATCCGTCCGTCTGTGCGCACGATAACTCTTGAAGGGAGTATCCAATTTGTTCCAAACTCGTTACATCGTAATATTATTGCAAAACTTAGATCGAGTTCATAGATGGGCAATATCGGTACACTCCTTCCTAATTGACCTAAAAGAATAAGATAGCATCGTCGTTGTCCTAGAAGTCTTATCAGTCCACTCCATGGAGTATCTCCCCACAAAAGGGTCAGCATATAGATGGTAGTCTTCCATAGAAAAAGCTGAGTTATCTCCATATAGAGGACCTAAAGAGAATCTGTAAAAGAATTTTCGATTACAGAAGACCTGTAAAGAGTATTTTGTTTTTGGAAAAGCAATTGAAAGTCGTCAATGCCAAGAATTTCTATCGAAATAATCCTGCGGTTAATAGTTTTCTATTAAAAATGATCAGTGAAATGTCTTTTATCAGAGTAAGACCTGCAAAAGACGTATCTCAAAAGATATATCCACATCCCAAGCGTTCTACTCAAAATAAATATCTGGTAAATTGTCTCCGCATTTTTTTATATATAAAAATATAAAATATTCATCTCACCCTGTAGTCCATCTTTAAACCAGAATTTGTATTATCCAAAATATGGGGATGTGTGAAATGTGAAAGAGAATCTGCTGTTTATTTCAATTTTATAAGAGACATAATTATTCAAAATTATGACCCCATGCACACACCAGATCTTATATTGATAAATTTTGGAATTTTCCGAGTTTGAAAGGAATGGGATGATCATTTCGCGTATTATGAGATTTATGGTTATTCAAAATGTTGACCCGTTGTGGGGGTGGTATACCAGACCTGGTACTGATAAAAAACATTAGAATTTAACAAGTTGGAAAATAAGGTAAATTATTTTCTGTGAAAGTTTTAATCTTTTGTGTTGGAGGCAGGAGGAGAGGACGGATATTGCCCATTTCCGAACTCGATCTAAATTAGACAATAATATTATAATGCATCAAGTTTGGACCAAAGCCAGCCAGACAGACGGACTCTAAACGTCCTGAAAGGAATTTGGTCCAAAGAGACCTAGAGTTAAAAGCCAAATAATACTCCAAATAAATATCTGCTAAATTGTCTCCGCATCCTTTTGTATATAAAAATATTGTTCTTTCCCTCATCATTGTAGGTATGGAAACTTTTAAACACCATATTATACTTAAGATATAAATCTCATAAAAATATTGTTTTCAACAATGAACCTACGTTTTGGCTCACTTTAAAATGACGACCTTCTTAAAATGTGTATAAAATCAGATTTTCTAATAAAGAATATTAAATGTTTGTTCCTCGATCTTTACATAAATCTTATATAAATACTCCCATTAAATATCAATTTAAGAATATTAATTTTTCACTCCATATTTCTCAGTTTTATAAGCGGTCATTGATTGCCTTCTGCTTTGTGATGGCTGCTTTCGACATTATGATAGATTTCAATACGGGCATTTTATCAATGGCATAAAAATTCTTTTCTTCAATATATTGAAAAAGTTTAGTCAAGCGTAAGTGGAAAACGTATTTCTAATACTTCACAGCTTATGATTTTCATAAAAAACACCCATACACACAAGGACATATCTTTTCTTGCAATATGTCACCTTGAAGAGCCTGGGTGTGTGTTTGTTACATTTTTAAAATTTCCAAGCTTTTGAGCAAACACACCAAAAACAGCTCGCCCATTTATTAATATTTGAAGCGAGCATAAAATCACAATCTATCAAAAGTTCTTCAAATAGAAATCATTCACATAATACTTATTTTTTTCTTTCAGACGATTTTCTGTGCCATTGTTTGGCGCTTGCCATGGAAATACATATTGAGAAAATCCATTGAATAGATGTTACACCTTGAAAGGTTTTTTCCATATAATTTTTTTTTTCAATTTGTTTGCTACACTTTCCAACCGGTTGAGTGGAAAAACACATTTTATGTTTTTAATCTGGGGAACCTTAACAATAAATAACAAATAAATTGCATGTATTCAGGCGTAAAATATACTCATAATATGTTGCATACTTTTAGGCAACAAACAAATTTATATTTCATGTAATTTTTTGTCGTGATATTTTTTTCTTCGTCATTCAGCTGTTGGCACCACCACTCACGGCTCACATTTATTTATAGGCAACACATATTTACATGACGACATGAACTAACACTCTCCGGTTTACATGGCCACCTATTGCCGCAGTCGTTTGAGGAGCAGGAAAAATCACGAATTTGTGTTTTCCGTAACTCCTTAACCAACTTGTTAAACAGGGAAAAGTGTAAATGTTGAACTCATTTTTATTATTTTGACACACTTGTAGGGTTTTGGTATTCCGCTCTTTTTTCTCCTTTTTGCTTTTTTGTGTGGTTTTTGGCAAAAAACAACAGCAAAGAATGAATGAAGAATTTTCGCCTTAAGCCACCTCACAGAAACGTTTGAAGGTGTATAACACACATGTCTGCGTTGAATGACTGACATCTACTTTCAGCCAAGAGTTACACATCATGCCTTATTGATGGCTTTTATTTTGGCCAAAAAAAATATACAAACACACAAACATTCATATCCAACGCCTTAATGGGCTCACGTTATTACTGAACGAACAAACACGTTTCATTTTCGATGAAATCCAGGCCTCAGGCTTTTTATTTTGGTAGTTCAGATACAGACAACATAGATGAAGATAACAGCAAAACCGCCAATAACATTGGTAGTATATATGTAACAGCAGAGCAGAACATAAAATATGTCTATGATTACAGAACAACTTCATAATCATGACAACAATAGGTATGTAGGAAATGTGTAAAGGGCCAGTAAGTCAAGGAAGGAATATATTAATTTAATAAAATCGGACCAGAAGATGTTTTCATAGAAGGTAAGATAGTTTTCTAATGGAAGCCCAAAAGTTTTTCTCAAAGAAACCCGGAAGATCTTCGCATAGAATACTATAAAATTGTTCATAGAAGACATAAGATCATACGTTCTTCTCATAGAAGACAGAAGATCATAAGGTCTTCTCATAGAAGACCAGAAAGTATTCTCCTAGAAACCAGAAGGTCTTCTCATAGAAGGCCAGAAGATATTCTTATAGAAAACCAGAAGGTTTTCTCATAGAAGATGAATAAAAGATCTTCTCATAGAAGAAGACCAGAAGGTCTTCTCATAGAGGAAGACCAGAAGGTCTTCTCATAGAGGAAGACCAGAAGGTCTTCTCATAGAGGAAGACCAGAGGGCCTTCTCATAGAAAAAGACCAGAAGGTCTTCTCATAGAAGAAGACCAGTAGGTCTTCTCATAGAAGAAGACCAGAAGGTCTTCTCATAGAAGAAGACCAGAAGGTATTCTCATGGAAGCCAGAAGGTCGTATGATGGAAGACCAGAAGTTCTTCTCTTGGAAAACCAGAAGGTTTTCTCGTGGAAGACCAGAAGGTCTTCTCTTGGAAAACCAGAAGGTTTTCTCATAGAAGATGAATAAAAGATCTTCTCATAGAAGAAGACCAGAAGGTCTTCTCATAGAGAAAGACCAGAAGATCTTCTCATAGAGGAAGACCAGAAGGTCTTCTCATAGAAGAAGACCAGAAGGTCTTCTCATAGAGGAAGACCAGAAGGTCTTCTCATAGAAAAAGACCAGAAGGTCTTCTCATAGAGGAAGACCAGAGGGTCTTCTCATAGAAAAAGACCAGAAGGTCTTCTCATAGAAGAAGAAGACCAGAAGGTCTTCTCTTGGAAGACCAGAAGGTCTTCTCATAGAAGAACTGAAGGTATTCTCATAGAAGACCAGAAGGTATTCTCATAGAAGACCAGAAGGTATTCTCATAGAACACCAGAAGGTTTTCTCAGACTCATAAAAGGCAGGTTTTCTCTCTCTCATGTCTTCCCATAAAAGTAGACCCGAAGGTCTTCTCATAGAAGAACACTGCTCATAGAAAACCCAAAGGCCTTATCATAGAAGACCCGAAGGCATTCTCATAGAAGACCTGAAGACCTTCTCATAGAGGACCTGAAAACCTTCTCATGGAAGACCTGAAGACCTTTTCATAGAGAACCCGAAGGCCTACTGAAGGCAGACCCGGAAATTCTCATAGAAAATGATCAATGGTCATGTCATAAAGGGCCATAAGGATAAATATCTTCCCATAATTGTGTGCACTCGCCTCGTTTAAATCACAGTAGGCCTTCTCTTAATGAGTTAAAATGTAACACGTTGTAACAGCCATAAAACATGCATACACCGATCTGTGAGTGTGGCTGTGTGTGTGTGTGTTTGTGGAAGCAAATGTCTATAAATTATAGACAGACAAGAGATGAAATATTCCGAAAAGATTTTTAGTGAAATGATAGTGCTGATGATAAGGATACATGCGGCGTGCAGACTTAAAGCCATAATGAATAATGACCTTCAGATAATTCAATGGAGTGGTGTGGAATGTGATGATGCTTTATGGCCTGGTCTAAAAATTCCATTGGCCAGCCATGTCTGTGGAGTGATTTTTTTCTTTTTGTTTTGCTTTAATATTTAAGACGCTTTTTATATAAAAACCAAAATCTCAGAGTCATTCTTAAGTCATACTTTTTTGTTGTTGGTGATGCAATTTTTTTTTTTTTTTTTTTTTTTTTTTTTTTTGCCATCTTCATAGTTTATTGACTTTTTGGTTTAGTTTGTGTTGGGAGTTTTATTTGCTTGTGACGGTGCTGCTGCTGCTGGTTGCCGCTGTTGAATGTTGTTACTGGTGCTAAAGAGCGCCAACTTTCTTCTAACAACAATCACGTTTGTGTGTGTTTTTGTGTGCAATTGCTGTTTAGGTTGTTTGTGTTGTAGTTATTTTTAACTCGTATAAATTGTTGCAGTTGAACTAAAGTTTGCGTTGCAATGTTGTTAGAACTCAGGGCTACAATGTTATGTGAAATCCCGGATGTTCAGACACATGTGAGTTGGGTTATTTTTTTTTAAATGCTTCTCCTGCAAATCCTTGTGTTCATCAACGCGTGAATGAAAGTGTGTACGAAGGTTTGAAAAATATTATTAAAAGCATATTTGAACAAAGTTAGTTGTACACAAAAATTGGCTCAAATCAGATATATTTTTCGTGTAAAAAGAGATCCATGATTTTTCAAAAATTAGTCATTGGAGTGGAAGACTGGTCTAATTTCAGTGGAATATCACGATATGTGAAGTTTATGATTATCAGACCATTCTTATACCCTACACCACATAGTGGTAAAGTTATTATGTCTTTGTGCATTTGTTTGTAATATGGAGAAGAAAACGAGATAGACTCATAGTTCCTTTTGGTAATCAGCATAGAATCACATTTTGAGTCGATTTATGCTAGGAACACAATTGGAGCGAACGACGAATTTCGCCCTACGCGGCGACAAAATGAGCCGCGAAAATTCGTCGTATGGAACACAATACCGACGAAATTATAAAACAGCTGATGAAGTTGTTTACTTTTTGCTCATTTGTTGACTACAATGAATTATACAAGAACACATAATTCTTTACGTTCTCTATTATAATTTCACTTATGTCCATCTTCTCTATTATAAATTCACTGATATCCATCTTCACTCAGGCGCAAGTACACAAATAAATAAACAAATTAATTATGTTTTTTTATACGAGTAACAGATAGTAGAGTGACCATAACAAATTTTAAAGTAAAAAGTAACTTTATTTACTAAAACACATAAAATTCGTACAAGTATGGCCACCTTGTACTGTTTTGTTCGCCGGTCGCCGGCGTATGAAATAGAAATAAAGCTAATTGAGTTCGCGGCGACCGACGAAATTTTCGCCGGTGCCGTGATTGTGTGCACTTCCATATACACATATGTGTTTTATTTTTGACGACGAACATACGCCGCGAAAAAATTCGTCGTTCGCTCCAATTGTGTTCCTAGCATTATGCATGTCCGTACGTCCGGATGAATCCTATTGATATTGGTGAAAATCGGTTCAAATTTAGGTATAGCTCCCATATATATCTTCATGCGATTTTAAGTTTCTTGTTCACCAAATGGCTAATATCAGTCAAAATGGTGTGAATTTTCGCACTTCAGACCGAATTTAGTGTAGAAATAAGTACTTTAAGTTTGGTGCAAATCAGCTCAGATATAGCTACAGCTCCCATATATATGATTCATCCGATTTGGTGTTTAAATCCCTCAAATTCGTAAAATGCACGATACAAGAAGAAATAGCTGTTTTCAATTTTATGTCGATCGGCTCAGATTTGGATATAGCTCCCATATATATGATTATTCGATTTCAGGTTTATTGTGCACCAAATTTGCTCCTATATATATGTTTCATCTGATTTGGTTTTTAAATCCCCAACTTTCGGAATATGTACTCTATTTTGTACCAGATATGTCATGGAGCTCAGAAATTGCAATATAAACCTTTCTTTTACGAGAGTACTACTAAATATGCGTAGTGGTGTAGGGTATCATATAGTCGGCACCGCCCGACTTTTTAGCTTTCATTATCGGTTTAAGCAGGTATTAGAGGGAGAAGGGTACGAAAAATATTAAAATGTACGAAAAATTGAATACTTAGTATTGAATAAACGAAATTTTGAGTGAAAGTCACTGAGTGCGGTACATATGTACTAAATGGATTTTTTTGACATTTGTACTAAAAGGGTACGAAAACTTGCAAAATGTACTGAAAATTAAATACAGCATTGGAGAAACGGATGACTTAAAATTCTGAAATTTGGAATAAGAGTCACTGATGGATAGCATGGTACCAAAGATTTTTTGGAAATTCGTACTAAAAGGGTACATAAAGTGCCAAAATGTACTAAAAAAATAAAGATTTTGTATTGGACAAACGGAATGAGTTGGTAAGTCCCAGATGGAGTGCAGAATAAATGGACCAAATTGTTTTTGGAAATACGTACTAAAAGGGTACGAAAAGTACTAAAAACATAAAACTTTTTATTGGACGGATAGAATTCTAAAATTTGGAGTGGATCTACAATTGGAAATTCGAACTTAAACGTTACGAAAAGACCTAAAATTATACTAAAATTCTAAAATGGTACCATTTTTATTTTATGAACTGATAGAGCTAAAAACTTTAAATTTGGTATGATAATCAAGCTTGGAAATTAAGTTTGATATGTGACGGTGATTTTGAATATGTGTACTATAAATGTATGAAATGTACAAAATAGTACTAAATTTAGTATTGGGTGAAGGGATATGCCTGGAATTGTAAAATTTCATGGTAAGCTGAAATTCTGAATTTAGATATAGATAGTGGTCAGATATGGAAGTGGTTTTGGCAATGTGCACTAACTGTGCGATATGTACTAAATGGTAGTAAATTTGGAACAGTTTGGTTTAGGGTGAACGGATGAAGCTTTGAAATTTTGTAATGGAGTCCCTCTAAATGGCAGGTTTGTGATAATGTGGTTTGGAAAATGTGTACTATAATAGTAATAAATAGTATTATATTTGGTAAAAATTGGTATCGGTGGAACAGATAGCGTTTGAAATCTGAAATTTGGTATTTGGGTCGCTGTTCATGTACAGCCTGAACATATGGATGTGGTTTCGGAAATGTGAACTATAATTGTACGAAAAGTGCTGAATGATATTATATCTGGTATTATTGGATATAGATAATATTCTGAAATTCGATATATAGATTGAAAATGCGTACTAAATTTTTTTGAAAGATGCTAACATATGTAGCTGGTTTTGAATAGGTGTACAAAAAGAAGTAAATTGTATTCAATTTGGAAGTAGTTGAAGGGATAGATCTGAATTCCCGCAATTTGTTGTAGATGTCTCTGTTGGTATCTGGGATTGGGATATGGAGATGGTATTGGAAACGTGTTCTATGATTGTTCGAAAAGTACGAAGTGCTACTAAATTGGGTATTGAGTGAAGCGATAGATCTCGAATCCCAATTTTTAATGTAGATGTCTTTGTTGGTATCAGGGATTGAGATATGGAGGGGCTTGGAAATGCGTCCTATATTTTTTTTCGAGAAGTAGTAAATTAGGTATTGGACGAAGGAAAGACCAGGAATCCCGGAATTTGATATAGGTGTCACTGTTGGATTCTGTGGTTGATATGGAGCCGGTTTTGAAAATGTGTACGAATATTACTAAATTAGGTATTAGGTAAAGACATAGAGATGAATCCTATATTTAATATGCATGTCACTGTTGACATCTGTAGTTGAGATAAGGAGGTGGCTTTGGAAATGTGTACTATTATTGTACGTAGTATTACATTTAGAATAAGGTGAAGAGATAGAGTTGGAATTTCGAAATTTAATATAGATGTCTCTTTGTGTATGTGTGTGATTAAGATATGGAGGTGGTTTTGGAAAAGTGTACAATAATTGTTCGAAAAGTACGAAGTGGTACTAAATTGGGTATTGGGTGAAGGGATAGATCTGGAATCCAGAAATGTAAATGTCTCTGTTGGTATCAGGGATTGGGATTTGTAGGGGGTTTGGAAATGCGCCCTATATTCTTACGAAAAGTACTAAATAGTACAAAGTGTAGTATTGGTTGAAGGTATAGGGCCGGAATCCTCTAAATTGTTATTGAGGTCTCTATTGCTATCTGGGAATGAGATATGGAGGTAGCTTTGGAAATGTGTAGTATAATTGTTCGAATAGTACTAAATTGTACTAAATTTGACATTGGGTGGACGGATAGAGCTGAAAAAATGGTTCTAGCTATTACCGCAATAACGAACTCTTACCGAAACTCCTACAGTTTTACACCCTTGAGTGAGCATCACGATTAACTGACTCTTAACATTCGATCAATAACAATATTGTATCATTTCGCACCAATATAATTTTTAAAAAAATCGAAACTTATTTTGCACCTTTGATTTCAAAAGTTTGATTTAACCGATCTGCAATAAAAATCTCATTCCATTTGAATACGATTGTCCAACAATATCTTACACCTTTCCAATCAAATCTAAAGATTCATAGCAATGCTGTATTATTTTGTACTTTTTAGTAACTTTCGTACTCTTGAATGTATCCATACACACATCCAGTTTGGCCAAAATAACCTTAACAACCTGGCAACACTGCCAACATACTTATGACTGTTGATGGTTGTTACTTCCATCAGAGTCACTCAACTGACACCACCTTCTGTCGTTATTTTTTTGCTGGCTGTCGTCAAAAGCATCGCCACCCAACAATTCCCTTAGCCATAAACAACGATTTCAACTTGCATATGTATGCATAAATTGTTGTATGTATATAAGTGACTGAATATAAGAATATCGGTGTGTGTGTGTGCGTGAGCTGGAAAGGATGAAATTTTGTAAATTTCTGTAATTTCAGTAAAATAATAAACCCAATGAAATTTATGAGGCCAAAAATATGTGTAAACCACCCTACGAATGTTGAAACATATGAAAGAAGTCTTCTTCTCTTCATTGCTGTCCGGAAGTGATATAAATCTATGCAAGTATATGTAATGTGTGTAATATGTTCTTCTTTTTCTTCTCGTCCCCCCAACCTCAGCAAAATCAACATCTTGTGGATTCCACAACACGACCATCTGGGCTCAAGATATCACTTACATTTTTATGGTCATACCTAGCCTAAAGGTACGGTGAAATACATACCTCATAGAGGACGCATATATTTTTGCTCTTCTACTCTTTGTATGAAATTATGCATCGTTTGTCGATTTTTTTTTTGCTTTCTAGCCAGCTTATCATTGTAATATGTGAAGATGTGTGGAAAAAAATTAAAAGTAACATAAGGTAAAGGACAAAATATTTGAACGTGTTCTTCTAGAGGGCCTATGTGATGGCGGGGTTTTTCCTCCAATATTATTTATGTTTATTACAATACGAAAAATATCTATGGTAATGATAAAGAAAATGTAACGACAGTGCGTTTCCCAAGAGTACCGGAAACATTATATAAATTAAAATATTTATATGTCATGGTAAATATACGTAACTACCACGGGATGTTATTTATATTTGCATTACTTTTTTGGTGAACCAACCAATCGTACACCAAAGAGGTGAGACCATCCTACATTCATATTACACTGTGCGACAAATTTCAATTTTTATACCCTACAACACTATGTGTTGGGGGTATTATAAGTTTGATTGGGCCAAAAATTATGTAACACCACGAAATATTGATTTCCCATATAGGAAAGTATATATGGATCTTCCTAGCTCGCCGAGCTGAGTCGATCTAGCTATGTATGTCCGTCCGTCCGTCTGTCCATGTTAATTTGTAATCACTCTACAGGTCGCAATTACGGTCCGATCTTCACGAAATTTAAAATGGAGGTGGGGCTAGGGTCAGAATAGAACCCTATTTCTTTTGGTGATGATCGCATAATATTTAGGGGTTGAAATGGACCAAAAACTGAAAAAATTCCTGATTTTGCACTTGCTCTACAGGTCGCAATTATAGACCAATCGACGCATGTAGCTAGAGTTTAGGGCTGACAAGAAGCCTACCCATTTGGGTGGTCATCGGATAATATTTAGCGGGTAAAATAGACCATATATTTTGTGTTGAAAAAATTCAAAATTTTTCATTAAACCGCGAATGTTTTAAATCCCGGCGAAATCACAAAGCCATCACAAGGTTACTTCTGACCTTCACATTGATGTTAACATCCAACAAAACGGATATATAGAAAATATATGCGATATATATGTTTATAAAAGAAGATATGCTTGAAAAATATCTTATATGTCGAGAACGGCTGAACTGAATTCGACAGTTCTTATTAATTCAGAATGGCCTCCTGGCAGGAAAGAAAAAACGTCTACAAAAATCGCATAAAAATATCTCTCTAAAGATGAAAATATTGATTTTGTAAAATTTTCTCACATTTTTTTTCAATTTTGTCATATTTTTGGCATATTTTCATTTTGAATTAAACATTAGGTAATATTTCTACAGCTAACAAAACTAAGTAGTTAGGATATCAGTATATGATACAGATCGCATTTATGGCCCAATCCTTACGAAATTTTGCATGGAGATAAGATGAGGGTCAGAATAAAAGCCTATTCTTTTTGGAGATGATAGCCATATATTTAGGGGTTGAAATGGATCAAAAAACTGCAAAATTGTCAACAGGTCGTAATTATGGGGGTTGCCGGACATTGCAAAAGCCAAGCAGTTTTGGATGGCCATCCAAAAATATTCAATGTGTGAAGGAGTTTGCCAACTTTTATAGACAAAATAAGAAAATGTCCATTCCAGTGACTTTTTGTAGAATTCACAAATGCAGGAAAGACGCACTTCTGACTATTTCGTTAACGCAGATTTCGTGGAAGAATATAGTCAAATGTCTGTATCTCATATAGATGCGTTTCAGTCAAAAACCAATAATAAATGTTAATCTTTTGCCACTTCTAAGATATTATAGGTCTTTGGGAAATATTGGTTCCAGATCTAGGAAGACCATTTACGTGCAACATCTACCAATAAATTGGAAATGAGCAAATTATTTTAAGTTGCTATTATTCGAAAATTAGAGAACGAAACCTGATGGTTTTCTTCTATTATTTGTCACAATATCTTGTGCAATTCTTTCGAGTATCTCGCCTATATAAACTGTATCGTTTATTATAGTGTTGTAGGGTATTCAACGGTCGGCCCCGCTCGACTCTAGCCTTTGCTTACTTGTCTTCAATGAATACGGGGAAAATCCAGCAGATTATGAAAGTAGAGCTAAAAAAGGAGTTACGTGTATCAGCGCTTCCAAAGTTTATATCGCAAAGTAACATAAATAAAGAGGGCAAGTTCCCCCACTAAACCGCGAATATTTTTAATCCCGGCGAAATAACAACTAGAGGAAAAGGTCAATTCTGACAGTTAAGTAGATGCCGATAGTAAATATATCGGATATATATCGCGAAATATATACAATGTGTATATACAAAGGAAGGGGATGTTAGTTAGAATGCCTATATCTCAAGAATGGCTGGACCGATTTTGTCAATTAAGAATGCCCTGTTGGCCTTAAAGTATAAAATCTAAAAAAAATCGCATAAAAAGATAATAGTACTAATATAGATTTTGTAGTATTTTGTGACATTTTTTTTTTAATTTTTTATTGCACAAGGGTAGGGTTAGACTCAGAAAAGCTAGGCCTATTATTTTTAAAGATGTCCGCAATATATTTAGGGGTTGGAATGGACCAACAACAAACATTGTTCCTGATTTTTCAGCCGTTATAAAGGTCACAAACAGAAATCAATGAAAACGAAACCTCGCATGAAATTAAATTTTAGGACAGCGAGTACCATGGACCATTACTTTTTGTGAAAAATACCATAATTTCCATTCTACCGAAACGCTGAAAATAACTAAGAGGCTAAATTCAAAATACACAATAGGCGAACTTCTGGTTTTTTATACCCTCCACCATAGTATGGAGGGTATATTAAGTTTGTCATGCCGTTTGTAACACCTAGAAATATACATTTTAGGCCCCACAAAATATATATATTCTTGATCAGCATAAAATTCTATGTCGATTTAGCTATTTCCCCCCTCTGACCGTCTGTGGAAATTACTCTAGCTTCTGAACGAAATGAAGTAGATGGATAAAAATTTACTCAAATTTGTATTATGTCTGCAGGACTTGAAATGGGCCATGTAGGTCCACGTCTTCGTATAGGCCCCATATAACGGTACCTTCCGATATTCGGTATTTTGATGATTTTTTTTTCAAGTTTCGAATTTGAATATTGTAATAGCTTATGACAAAAGTTGCCTATGCAGGTCCACGTATTGAAACAGAATTTTTAACTTATTTTATTTTTTTCAAAATTGCCAAATTTGTACCAAATGGTGTGGGGAATTCAAAGTTCGACCCGGCTGAACGTACATCTTTTTTACTTGTTTATGCTGATTTCGTTGACGATTATAGCAAAATACTGTAGACAAGAAAATCATATAAATGAGTCGAAGTTTGGAGATACAGAGGGGCCTCTTGCTTTTGGAGATGATCGTAAAATATTTAAGGGTTCAAATGAACCCAAAATAGAGCAATTTTCCTGATCACACAATTGAACTCAATCGTCACGGAATTTTGCATGAGAATATAGTTAAGGACAGGGGAGAAGTCTAGCATTTTGAATTCCCTTTGGATTATATTAACTGTAAAATGGACCACAACAACTAACACACGATGGAGTGCGTAAATATTGGGCAAATGTCCCTGGCCAAAAAGCTAAAGGTAATATCTGGGCAGTGCTCTATGACATAACTTCAAGAGCCAAATCTTAAACCTTAATCTTTGGACATAATGGGGGCTTCTAACATATTGTAGTGTTACGGGGTATCATACGGTCGGCCCCGCACAACTATAGCCTTTGGTTACTTGTTATTTATTTATTTTGTTATGATAGATTTAAATATAATCGACTCGAAACTTTCATTTAATCGCAACATTTAGGGAACAAAATTCAAAAGTAGGTTTTTTTTAATAAAAAAAGAAAGAAATCTATTTATGGACGAAAAATAAAAGTATTCTATTTACAGAAGACCGTTACAGGAGATCTTCAAAAAGTCTTCTACAGCTCTGAGATAGAGACATTTTAAGGGAAAAATAGCACATTTTACACGTCTGCTAAATATTGAAGATCTATTCTTTGCCTTCTTTGTGTAGGACACTCATTTAAGGCCTTCTCCGCATAGAAGGTATTTAAAAAGTTATTTTAATTACACTTTTATAGATCGTTACAAAAAGAATACCGTTAAGATTAAACAACTGTTTCTAAAAGCAAGAGACGGTACATATTTTATAGAGCTTTCATAAAATAAATTATTTGTAAGAATTTCATCACATTTCAGATATTATTAACTTACATATTTCCTCGTTGATAATAAATTCAGGCTCACCTGCAAAAAAATAAAAATAATAATAATAAATATATAAAATATTTATTTGGGTATGTATTTCATATTATATAAAATAAAACATGTCATATACAATTCAGCTAAAGTTATTTAATTCTTTTGAAGAATATGACATTTTTTTCTTTATCCAAAATTATATTTGGACATTTGTACATCAAGACCATAAGAGAAAATGAAAAACCAATTTTAAACATTTAAACGAAAAGAACATCTTTAAATTATTGATTCGTTCGTGTTAGGCATTTTTAGTACTAACAAGTAAGCCAAGGCTACAGTCGAGCGGGGCCGACCGTTGAATACCCTACAACACTATAATAAATGATACAGTTTATATAGGCGAGATACCCGAAAGAATTCCACAAGATATTGTGGCAAATAATAAAAGAAAACCATCAGGTTTCGTTCTTTAATTTTCGAATAATAGCAACTTAAACTAATTTGCTCATTTCCAATTTGTTGGTAGATGTTGCACGTAAATGGTCTTCCTAGATCTGGAACCAATATTTCCCAAAAACCTATAATCTCTCAGAAGTGGCAAAAGATTAACATTTATTATTGGTTTTTGACTGAAACGCATCTATATATGATACAGACATTTGACTATATTCTTCGACGAAATAGTCAGAAGTGCGTCTTTCCTGTATTTGTGAATTCTCCAAAAAGTCACTGGAATGGACATTTTCGTATTTTGTCTACAAAAGTTGGCAAACTATTTCACACATTGAATATTTTTGGTAATGTCCGGTAACGCCCATTCAAATGTGCGTGAGGATCGGTCGATAATTACGACCTGCTGATAATTTTGCAGTTTTTTGGTCCATTTCAACCCCTAAATATATGGCGATCATATCCAAAAAGAGTAGGCTTCTATTCTGACCTTCATCTTATCCCCATGCTAAATTTCGAAAGGATTGGGGCATAAATGCGATCTGTATATGATATCTTGATATCCTAACTACTTAGTTTTGTTAGCTGTAGAAATATTACCAAATGTTTAATTCAAAATGAAAATATGCAAAAATATGACAAAATTGAAAAAAATATAAGAAAATGTTAGAAAATCAATATTTTCATCTTTAGAGAGATATTTTTATGCGATTTTTTAGACGTTTTTTCTTTCCTGCCAAGAGGCCATTCTGAATTAATGAGAACTGTCGAAATCAGTTCAGCCGTTCTCGACAAGCATATCTTCTTTGATAGACATATATATCGCACATATTTTGCTATATATCCGATTTGTTGGATGTTAACATCAATGTAAAGGTCAGAAGTAACCTTGTCATGGCTTTGTGATTTCGCCGGGATTTCAAATATTCACGGTTTAATGAAAAATTTTGAATTTTTTCAACACAAAAGATATGGTCTATTTTACCCGCTATATATTATCTGATGACCACCCAAATTGGTAGGCTTCTTCCCCGCCCTAAACTCTAGCTTCATGCAAAATTCCGCGTCGATTGGTCTATAATTGCGACTTGTATAGCTAATGCAAAATCCGACATTTTTTCAGTATTTGGTCTATTTCAACCACTAAACATTTGGCGATCATCTCCAAAATAAATAGGCTTCTATTCTGACCCTAACCCCACCTTCATGCAAAATTTCGTAAGGATCGGGCCATAATTGCAACCTGTAGCGTGATTACAAATTAACACGGACAGACGGACGGACGGACATACATAGCTAGATCGACTCAGCTCGGCGAGCTAGGAAGATCCATATATACTTTCCTATATGGGAAACCAATATTTCGAGGTGTTACATACATTTTGGCCCAATCAAACTTAAAATAACCCCAACACATGGTGTTGAAGGGTATAAAAATTGCCAATTTGTTCAGTTTGACAAGTTTTTTAATCAAAACTTTATACACTAATTTTCATAAACATAAAAATACCGAGTATTAGAAGGTACCGTCATATGGGGGTTATACGAAGACGTAGACCTGCATACAAAAATTCTTGTCATTGGCTATAGCACCTATTACGAAATTTAAATACCAAATTTGAAACAATTCCGGTAAATACCGTTATATGGGGAATATACAACAAAGGGGACCAACATACGAATTTATTTTGTCATATGCTGTAGTACCCATTACGAACTTTAAATACCTTATTTGAAATAATTCCGGTAAACAAATGAATAAATGAAAATACAGGATATCGGGAGTTACCTTTATATAGAGACTATACTGGACCTTCATATGATTTTTTTAATAGATTGTAGTTACCATTAAGATCTCCTAATACGAAATTTGAAACGATTCCGGTGAATAATGTCGCTAGAATCATCAAAATACCGAATATTGGGAGCAACCGTTATATGGGGTCTATAGAAAGACGTACAAAAATGTTTGTCATGGGCTACCCATTACGAACTTCAAATACGAAATTCGAAATAATTCCGGTAAATAATGTTGCTAAAATCATGAAAATACAGAATATCGGGAGGGGTTCCGTTATATGGGTGCTAAACGAAAACGTGGACCGACATGGCCATTTACGAACTTAACCTGCCTACTGGTAAACTATGCATGTATGCACAATTTTAGCCTTCTATCTCAATTCGTTCGAAAGATGGAGTGAGAACAGACAGACAAACGGACAGACAGATAGACGGACATCGCAAGATCGTCTTAAAATTTTACACTGATCCATAATATACATACTTTGTAGGGGGTATTATATACATTTCGAGGAGTTACAAATTGAATGACAAAGTTAATATACCCTCCACAGAATGATAGAGGGTATAAAAAGAGAGGGCCCATATTGTAAATTAACATATGCGATTTTTTCCGAATTTTTTCACCTTCACCTTGTACAAAACATATGTAAATATTCAACCAAAACGAAAGCTTCCTAGACTTTCTTCGAGAAATTAATATTTTGTGAAACGTATGAAGTTTTGTGGGAAGGTACCAGATGGAGTGTACTGATATTGTCCATCTCTGAACCCAATTTTAGTCCAATAAAACAAATATTGCCGTATACCAAGTTCGAGTCCATTTAGACTGAAAGAGATCTAGGTCTTCTACAAATGCCCATAAACAAATTTCTTTGAAATATATTCGTTATTTCGATGAGACATATTTTAGCAGTGAAATGATGAACTTACCTGGCTCATTCTTACGTAATGACCACACAATTCTGCTGCCCTCATAAAACACGGATTGTGTTAACATTTCTTTCAAAATTGTTTAAAATGTAATTAAATATTGATTTAAAAATCCCGATAGTTTTTTGTTAGATATTCAAAATTTGATTTTATTTTCGTTCTATTTTTAAAGTTAAAATTATTTTTTTTATTTCATTGTGACTTTTGAACAAAAGGCTATACTGTTACTTTAAAATTGGGGTTTTATTGGCTTTTCAATCCTATTGTATTTTTTTCTCTTAACAAAACTAATAAATATTCTTTAGAAAAAATCACTACCACCATTGTTATACAATTCCCAACGTTAATTTCAACCAACCGCCAGAGATCACTGACACCTTGTCCAAAACACATTGTGTGAGTTCTTCAAAAATGATTGTTGATCAAATTCATATTTTAATTTACATAACTTTATTCTTAATTTCAATTTAAATAAGAGTTATGTCATATGTTGTGGTTCTCAACGGAGCAGCAACCCATGGCTAGCAAAACAATGGACAATAATATCTATCAATGTATGTATGTATTAGGCCTGTGCGTTGCTGAATGTGTGATTATGTGTGTGCGTGTGTCGCTAATAATGCCATTAAACTGGAATTTGGTTGTATTTACGACATAATCCCAATATTGAATGCGTTGTCGAACGACTGTGGAGATTTTATTTGTATTCGAATGAAATACAAGCTATTCACAACCATACAGACATAAATATATTTGTGCTATCTGTAAATCATGAATTCACAAATTTTCAAATTGCTCCAAATTGAATGTGACCATAAATCTCCATTTTATGTATATAGCAGCTGATTGATGCCTTATGATTGGCATTCTATTTAGAAAAGTTTATTCAATTGAATAAATAAATCTTTATAATACGCTTATGAATGGCTATTTAATGGTTTGAGAATTCTTAATTAATGTTCGTGAAATGTTCCAATATATTAAGTTGAAAATATTGAAAATAAAATAGCCTGAGCGAAAAAATTTGTGGGAATGACAATCGCCATAAGTGAAATTAGGGGTATCTTCATATAAGAGTTGCACCGGAATATTGAATTAAATTTATAATTATTTGGTGGTAGAATTTTTTGAATGGACCACAACAACTAACAGCACGACGAAGTGCGTATATATTGGGCAAGTGTCCCTGGTCAAAATGCTAAGGGTAATATCTTGGCAGTGCTCCGTGCGTGACATAATTTCAAAAGCGAAATTTTCCAAAATTGATTTGGACATAAGGGGGCTTCTAACATTTTGTAGTGTAGTAGGGTATCACATGGTCGGCGCCGCACGAATATAGTCTTTGCTTATTTGCTTAAAACTAATTTCGGAAATTTTTGGTAATTCGAGTTCTAAGTAGAAAACAAGTAAGCAAAGGCTACAGTCGGGACCGACCGTTGAATACCCTACAACACTATAATAAATGATACAGTTTATATAGGCGAGATAATCGAAAGAATTCCACAAGATATTATGACAAATAATAAAAGAAAACCATCAGGTTTCGTTCTCTAATTTTCGAATAATAGCAACTGAAACTAATTTGCTCATTTCCAATTTATTGGTAGATGTTGCACGTAAATTGTCTTCCTAGATCTGGAACCAATATTTCTCAAAGACCTATAATCTTTCAGAAGTGGTAAAAGATTAACATTTATTATTGGGTTTTGACTGAAACGCATCTATATGAGATACAGGCATTTGACTATATTCTTCACGAAATCAGCGTTAACGAAATAATCAGAAGTGCGTCTTTCCTGCATTTGTGAATTCTCCAAAAAGTCACTGGAATGGACATTTTCGTATTTTGTCTACAAAAGTTGGCAAACTCCTTCACACATTGAATATTTTTGAATGGCCATCCGAAACTGCTTGGCTTTTGCAATGTGCGGTAACCCACTTTCAAATGTGCGTGAGGATCGGGCGATAATTACGACCTGCTGACAAATTTGCAGTTTTTCGTCCATTTTAACCTCTAAAAATATGGCGATCATCTCCAAAAAAATTAGGCTTCTATTCTGACCCTCATCTTATACCCATGCAAAATTTCGTAAAGATCGGGCCATAAATGCGATCTGTATATAATATCCTGATATCCTAACTACTTAGTTTTGTTAGCTGTAGAAATATTACCAAATGTTTAAAAAATATGACAAAATTGAAAAAATATGAGAAAATGTTACAAAATCAATATTTTCATCTTTAGAGAGATATTTTTAAGAGAGATTTTTTATTTATGACATATAAGAGATCTTTCAAGCATATCTTCTTTGATAGACATATATATCGCACATATTTTGCTATATATCCGATTTATTGGATGTTAACATCAATGTAAAGATCAGAAGTAACCTTGTCATGGCTTTGTGATTTCGCCGGGATTTAAAATATTCGCGATTTAATGAAAAAATTTGAATTTTTTCAACACAAAAGATATGGTCTATTTTACCGGCTAAATGTTATCCGATGGCCACCCAAATTGGTAGGCTTCTTTCCCGCCCTAAACTCTAGCTACATGCGAAATTCCGTCGATTGGTCTATAAATGCGACCTGTATAGCTACTGCAAAATCCGACATTTTTTCAGTATTTGGTCCATTTCAACCCCTAAACATTTGGCGATCATCTCCAAAAGAAATAGGGTTCTATTCTGACCCTAGCACCACCTGCATTCTAAATTTCGTGAAGATCGGGCCATAATTGCGACCTGTAGAGTGATTACAAATTAACATGGACAGACGGACAGACGGACGGACGGACATACATAGCTAGATCGACTCAGGTCGGCGAGATAGGAAGATCCATATATACTTTCCTATGTGGGAAACCAATATTTCGTGGTGTTACATAATTTTTGGCCCAATCAAACTTATAATACCCCCAACACATAGTGTTGTAGGGTATAAAAAAAGATATGTAAGTTCAAGCTTTGGTGTAACCCCCATATGAAAGTATCCCCTGATTTCAGCTACTTCCGGCGTCTTTGTAATATTTTTCAATTGATTTGGCTCCTGTTTGGTATCTTAGTATCTAAGGGAATAGAATGTTCGCAGGAAATTTTCTGTGAAAATCTGTGAATGATTACGGACAGGCAAAGTGAACCCAGCCAGCATGTTTGAAATGTATTTGTGTGGGCAGTGTTGTAATTGACCAAGTTGCATTTTAAAAAATGCATCAAATTAAACTTTTTTATTTAAATCCTATCACAATTTGTTGATCAAACTTTTATTTCTGTAAATACTTTTTGTTTTGTTTAAAATTATTTTATTTAAATTTATCTGTTGTTAAATATAATTTTGTACAGAAAACTATGTTGGTAAACGAGATTCGAAAGAATTACTGAAATTTGAATTTAAATTTATTTTCACTCACATACCGAGTGAAATGTTCTGACTTGTTTTGCTTTAATTTCAATAACTTATTAATTATAAATCAATTTCCTTTCGTCTGGAAGTGAGTCTACAATTTTTACGCAAAAAAAACATCGCTGCTTCTGCTGCGTAAGTTTATCTCTTCGAATTCATATTATTTTACACTTAATAATCATAAGAACAATGAGTTTCGTAAACCAAATGTTTCTTTTACGGCACAATTATCAAAATATTAGGTTGTGGTACAAATGCATTAATAATATGTTGGCCTTAATAATCAAACCATCGACCAACTTGTAGTGGTTAGGCACAATGGCTTCAAAGAGTAAACAAACAAGTTAAGTGGGGGGGCCACCCCCTTGCATGTAATCGTGGCGGTGGTTGTGGTGGCTGGGTAATATGACATGCTACATTTGCCTAAGCGTACATAATTACCGGTAAAAATTCATTAAGAAAAAAAAAACATGTGGATGAAAGAGTGGCAGCACATGAGACGCATGTGGAGGGTGGGGTTCATTCTGATGGGCCAGGCCAGACTTTACAAGCTGGCAAGCATAACGGTAGGGCCTACCGAGTGTGTGGCCAAGAGTGTGTGCGCAAGGCAGCAGATGACTGGCATGAATTGGTTTTTGTGCGTTTTGTTTTAGCCCGGTTAAAGGTGTGTGTGTGTGTATGGAGCAAACCTAGAGCTTTATAACGCTACAGAATTCAAACAAAAATTAATTGTTTCTTAGGGTTTATTTACGCATTAAAGCCAAGCACTTCTTCAGACGCTGGATGTGCGGTTTGTGAGTTTAAGTAAATTTTTATGTTTGATTCTTGGCAGCTACCACCACTTTTACTACCATTTGAAATGAATGGAATGGTTGGTTGATTATTTCGATGATGCTGGCTGGCTGGCTGTCTGGCTGGCGTTGATGAGCGGTGATATGCTTAAATTAACCAAGAAGTAACAAAAAATCAACTTATCTCACATTGCAAAGTGCCGAGCAAAACCCCCAAAGTTTAATAACTTTAAAAGGTTAATGACTCTATTTGTATGCCAGTGAGTGACTGAGCGAATGAGCTCTCACATTCATAATCATTGTTTGCCGTTTTATCATTCGAAGACAGCAGCCCCACTGAGCGACCACCACCATCACTCCTAGCTACTTGCTACCTAGAACTACTTCAGAATCTGGCAAGTGTTGGGAATGCCATAATTACAGATATGAACAGATTCATTAAAATAATCTCGCCATATTTGGGCGTTTGCTAGGTGTTTCCTCTTGGTGTTGTTGTTGCTGTTGTTTTTCTTGGTTAGTGAAAGGATTTGCGTATGCTAACGATGTACTTTAATACCTGAGAACCCTTAAGGATTTCAAGTATGCAAATTTGTTTATGCACGAACGAAACGGTGAGCGAATTAATAACATCACATTATAGAGTAGCAAAAAGGATGATTGTGGTGTAAAGGAAAAGGTGAAGGTAAGCAGAGAATGAAAGTATCTTCATTTCAAAGGTATTAACGAAAGTTTCTTTTGTGAATGAATGGAAAAAGCAAGCGGCAGCAACAACAAACACAAACGATTTTGAATTCAGACATTCCGATTATCAGAGTGTGAAAAGTGTCCTTTTGCAATTATAATTTACTTTTCCTTGGAAAGTGAATTGGATGTGAGTACACAATTTAGGTGTTTTTTAGCGAAATCTTGAGAAATCACAAGGTGATATTTAATTGTAAGAAATTGCTCTTTATTGGCCACTAAAGCAGTCTTTGGGCTTTGCTTCTCACCAAGTGCAGTTTAAATTAGAAAAATATTTAAAATGATAGAATATTCAATACGGTCAAAACGTGCCTTGTCGAAATAATGGTTTTAGATCCTAGGTATCCTTGGATCAAATCCGTTTCAAGCGATTTGGAGTCAATCTAAGAGCGTCCGAATCATTAAAAAGGACAAAAAGATCCCTTTCATGGCTCGCTCGAGGGTTAAAATTTCAAATCAAAATATCCCCCATTATAAAATGCACGGATACCAAGGAATCTTAATCGGAAAAATTCAAAAATTGTGCTAAACCTCCTCCAGCTTAGCCGCTCTATTTTGTTACTTTGCAATTCAAATTTTCAAAACGCCAATACACTTATCTTCATTTTTACCACACCGCCCCCCCCCCCCCCCCCATATTGGGTATTTTAATGGTTGTAGCCACACTTTTTAGCGAAATTGTCTGAAAATCCACAAAAGGAGTTCCTTCTGAGTACTTTACCCCATATATATATCCACGATATCGTATATCCCCCATATAACAGTACCTCTCGAAATTCGGCATCTTGATGATTGTAGCTACATTTTCAATGGAATTAAATTACCCCATGGAAGAGAAATGTCTTTATAACATCTATATAACGACACCTCCCTATATTCGGTATTTTGATGATTTTAATGACATTATTCAATGCAGTTATTTCGTTACGGGAACTACAGTCTATGCCAGAATAATGTCTATGCAGGTCCAGGTCTTCGTATAGGGCCCATATATCAGTACCTCTCTATATTCGGCGTTTTGATGATTTTTCACCGATTTTACCGAAATTGTTTGAAATTTCGTATTTGAAGTTGCTAATAGGTACTACAACCTGTGATTACAGTCTATGCCAGAAAATTGCCTATGCAGGTCCAAGTCTTCGTATAGACCCAAAAAACGGCTATATTTTGTGTTTTTAAGATTTTAACAAATTTTATTATTTTTTTTTTTTTTGAAATTTTCTAAATGTTGAAGGATATTTAAAATTCGGTCCGGTCAAAATTACCTCTTTCTTACGTGTTTAACTCTACTTTCGTAACCTGCTGGGGATTTTCCCTAATTTTTGAACAACAATAAATAATTATTTTGGAGCACAATGTTACTGGGCTAATACAAAGTCAAACGCCGTAATTTTTACATTTTTTTAAAATTTTATTGAATGAAAGCAAAAAAAAAAATTTTTTCGAATTGGTCACCTTTGGCACGAATTATGGCCAATGAAACCGTCACACGGCCGAATGTTGCTCTTTGGTATTTTGGCCCATTCCCGGCCAATGAAACCGTCACAAGCTGCCCGAATGTTGCTCTGCGGTATTTTGGTCCATTCCTGGCGAAGACACAATAGTCCAACGGATTGGCATTCGGAGATTTTGGTGGCAATTGTGCGCTGAAAATGAAGCGAGAAACCTCATTTTGTAACCATTCTTGGGTGGCCCGTGCAAGTTAATGGTCCTGAATCCTGTTGGAATGTCCAAGGTCTGCGGCCAAATTGTTTGCGTGCCCAAGTCTTTAATACACCCTCCAGAATCTTTTCGCGATAATATTCGGCATTTATTTTGATGCAACGGTCGATTAGTACCAGAGGAGAGCGACCATCGGCTGTTATGGCGGCCCACACCATCACCATGGCTGGCGCTTGAGTTCTGGTGGCCAACCGAAGGTGCACATTTTCAGCTGACCTCTTCGGCAAGCAAACACGATCATTTTGTCTGTTTACAAACTGCTGGACAACGAATGTTTTCTCATCGGAGAAACCCAAATTCGGCAGTTCACCACTTTCGGCCTTCCTTTCTGTTGCGATGTACTTGCACGTTTTGGAATTTCAATGGCTTTACCCGAGCTCATTTTCAATATTTGCCGAATGGAATATTGCGATAAGTTCAGCTCATGGCCATTTTTCGGCCACTGCGACGCGGGTTTCGATCAAATCGCTTCTTTACTTTTCGAACTATGCCTTATAGATTTCTAAAAAATATTTTTTTGGCTATCTGGACTTCAAGAACATTTTTTAACATCTATAGTTTTTATTCAAGTGATTGTACATTTAGTAGATCTCGACCTAATTCAAGTCTAAGACCCGGACTTTCGAGTCAAATATCCGTGCATCCGGTTTCCCCAAGAAAAAAATACTTTCCCAGAATCAGAAAAAATTAAAAAAAAATCCGACGGTTTTTACTAAACTATAGTTAAGGCCAGATCTCTTACAAAAAGAAGATCTTCTAAAGATTTTCTAAAAAACAAAATGTTCTTTAAGATCTTACTCCTAAGAAGTATTTCTATAAAAAAAAAAGAAAATCCGTTAATGGGTATTGTTTGAAGAGGAAATTTTCTACAGGCTTTTGAAAGAAAAAAGGCGACATAGGGTTTTTTTAGAGAAACACCTTCTAAGGGTTTTCAATACAAAGAGTCTTCCATGCAAAAAAAACCGAACTTTTTATAGAAATTTATATTTATATTCTGATTTTTTAATTCTGGCCCTCCCCTTCTGATACCTCCCCCACAAATATAACACTTTCAACAAGAGATCTGATGTGCATATGGATTTTATCGGCCCCCATCAGCATTATATAAGGTGAAATACTGCGGTCTATTACATAGAAACCTCACATTCAATTCCCTATATTTCAAAAATTATCACGCGTCTCATATAAATTGAAGGAAGTAGTCGATATAGTCCAAAACCGGCACTTTGTAATATTTATATCAGACTTAGGTCAGTTACGAAGTGGACAAAATGTCCCACTGCTTCGGAACGGACATTGATCGAGGATATATATCAGTCGGCGAAACCGTCCGAGACTTTTTAACTATTTTAAGAAGTTACCAATTATTTCCAACCAACTGCCAATGCAGAACATAGTGTATTTACATGACCATTTAATAGGTTATTCCACTCATACAGCTTCCAAGTTTTTCAAGTTTTCACAGGAGTAGACAGTTTTCTTTAAGGGCTTGTTATATTTAATTACAGAAAACCTTGAGATGGTCCTGTAAGGATAGGAGAACATTCTTCTAAAATTTGTATAGCAGCCCTAATGTTTTTTTTTTTAATTCCAAGTTCTACTAAATTAGCATAGCCATTGTTTTCTGATATACAATTTGTGTGCCCGGCCCCCTATATGGCTTCCATTAATGCCGTTAATGTAATTAATTAACGAAGCAAACATTCACATAAAACTTTATTAGCGGTTGTTTTTCGTTCTGTTACACAAACTCCAACAAAATTATAGGGGTTCCCGTTCATTTGTGGAAAAACGATAGCAATTAGTTTTTGGAAAAACGTAACACAATGAAGGAAGCACCATAAAAAAGGTACTTTGACAACTTTCTGCTGTTGGTCGGTCTTCTATGCAGAACTCACTCACTCACTCAGCCACCGTTTGCTGGGTGGCACTGATAAAAACCAAAAGACAGAAAATTATAATTAAAACAGTACACCAAATGCTAACTAAATGTCAGGGTATTGAAATAAGCTGTTGATTTGTTGAAAATAAGCGAGAAAAACGAAACGAAACGACGGACAGACAGAAAACGAGAAAATGTGTTTAAATATATTCCAAATATTTCAGCAGCCTTACAGTTTGCACGCCACAATAGTGGCTACCGCCAGACACCACCACCACCCTAACCACACCTTTTTGTTTAACAACAATTTGATTTTGTTTTGGTTACATTTTTTCTCTCCTCCAGCACCAAGGTTCCTCCAAAAAAAAAATAGAATTGTTTTAATTAATAGTGGCCAAAGTGAGTTGGTGGACAGATGTGGAGAATTTTGGGCTTGCTGATTGTCGTCAAAACATTTTTGGCCATTCGAAATTACATATTATTTGAGTGTATACACAATTGGCATATAAACTTTAATTTAACATTGGTTATGTGGGTCTATTGCCGACATTAATTAATAGAAACATCAAAATGCGTTTTGGGCTTTGTCATTTGGAAAATCAGAAAAAAAAATAAAATCGGCCATTGAACAGAGACCTAACACGCCCATAATATGGCAAATTACAAAATGCTATACAACATATTTTAGGAATTTGATTTCACCCCATTTTTTTGTTGTGTGGGGTCTTGACTGGGCCCATCTAGTTGTCTCTTGGCGGAAAATCTACGCCCCGAACACCACAACTAACAATGTGACACATTAAAATGCACAACGGTAGCAAATTTTTATGACAGTCGCACATTTATCATTAAATTATAATAACAGCAATATGTTGCAGGCAACACAAGCTGACACTGTCAGTCATGCCAAAAAGAGGAAAAAAAAAAGAACTCTTCGAACTCTTCATCGCTGATATGCTGGTGATAAATCAGCAAATACAGGCAAACAGCCATGGAGTTTGTGTTTGCCATTCCTTAATGTTGCTGTAGAGTTTTCTTCTGTTATTTAACGACTATGGATTGCATTGAAGAATTCCTGCCAAACACAATATTCATTTTTTTTGCCTTGCCTTCTCGTTTTGTATTTTTACAAGAAATGTGACACACCTGTGGTCATGGACAATCTGTGGAATATTAATGATGATGGTTTTGCTGCCAGCCACAACAGCAGTAACTTCACGGCAATTAAAAACGCATAAATAATTGAAATGAAGTCGATGAAGACAATGTATACGTAATTCTGAAAGCTAAAAATATTCTAAAACGGCACCACAAAAAACATTTTTAGGTTATGCATAAAATTGACCTCATGTTAGGCAAATTGCCCACAATGGGAATGACACACCCAACTCACAAAGTTAAATGGGAATGTAAGGTTTGGATTTGGTTAATAAATTGCAATCAATCTTTCATATTTAAGAGAAGTTTCTGGGGGAGGGGCAATTTTTTTCCTCCACCAAAACGGTTCACAATTTTTAATAGTCATAAAGCTCGTAAAACGCGAAATGAGCATCCGATTCCTTACATACTCCCACATAGGGTTAAATTTCTGAATAAGCAAAAAGATCAATAAATGCGAACTGGGCATCAAATTATTTTAACAATTCCAAATTTCTACTAAAACAAGGTCTGTTGTGAAGATGGTACATATGAGCCCAAGGGCTCTTTTTTGTTAAATTTCTTAGTTTTATACCCTCAGCCATATGACTACAGAGGGCATATAAGATTTTATACGGCTAAAACGTTCCTCATAAAAATAACGATTTTAACCCCTCTTCGGACCAAATCCGTTTCAAGATCTAGGGTTGCCCTTCCGTATGTCTTTGTGGCTGGTTGTAACGCACGATAATTTTCGAACGTAGTATTCGATTTGATACAAACTTGGTACATCGTCATACTACTGTCAAACGTAGGTAATATCGGTCCACTCCTTCTGATACCTTCCCCACAAAAGGTCAGCATTTCCAGAGAAAATAATTTACATCATAGAAAAGGAAAGGATCATTCGATTTTGTGCAATGTTGTTTGTCAGCACTAGACTAAATTCAAAAATTTTCAATATCGGTTCACTTCTTCAAGTACCTCCCACACAAAGAGTAACAAGTAAAAAAGCAGTAAGTTTGGCCGGGCCGAACTTTGAATACCCTCCACCATTTGGAACGAATTAGAAAATTTTCAAAAAAATAAAATCCATTAAAAATTCTTTTAAAATCTTTAAAATATCTAATATAGGAAGGTGCCGATATATGGGGGGATACACGATATTATGGAAAAATATGGCTAAAAACATCAAAATACCGAATATCGGGGGTACCGTTGTATGAGGGCTATACGATATCGTGGACGAATATAGAAAAATCTCTGCCAAGGTAGAAAGTATCCGCAAGGAACTCCTTGTGTGGATTTTCAGACAATTCCGATGAAAAATGTGGGTAAAATTATAAAAATACCGAATATCGGGGGGTACCGTTACATGGGGGATATACGATATCGTGGACCTGTATAGACAATTCTCTCTCAGGGGGTAAAGTACTCACAAGGAACTACTTGTGTGGATTTTAAGACAATCCCATTGAAAAATGTGGCCAACATCATCAAAATACCGAATATTTTATATATTTTGAAAATCCACACAAGTAGTTCCTTGTGGGTACTTTATACCTCGGCAGAGAATTATCTACATAGGTCCACAATATCGTATAGCCCCCATATAACGGTACCTCCCAATATTCGGTATTTTGATGATGTTAGCGACAGTATTCATCGGAATTGCTTCAAACTACGTATTTAGAGTTCATAATGGGAACAGTCTGTGACGGAAAATTGTCTATGCAGGTCCAGGTCTTTGTATAGGCGCCATATATCAGTACCGCCCTATATTCGGTATTTTGACGATTTTAGGTACAATACTCACCGAAATTGTTTGAGTTGTTGTATTTGAAGTTCGTAATTGTTGCTACAGCCTGTGACAGAAAATTGTCTATGCAGGTCCAGGTCTTCGAATAGGTCCGATAAAACCGTACCTCCGTATATACGGTATTTTGATGATTTTAGCTACATTATTCGCCGTTTATTTCACTTTCGAATTTGAATATGGTCGTATAGACCCCAATATAACGGATATATTCGGTATTTTTAAGAATTTTACAGAACTTTTAACGGATTTAATTTTTTTAAAAATTTCCAAATTCGTTCCAAATGGTGGAGGGTATTCAAAGTTCGGCCCGGCCGAACTTACTGCTTTTTAACTTGTTTTTTTTTTGTGTTGCACAGTGTAGTTATGTCAATGTATAATCTGAATATATGTGGGATTATTCATAGAGCTGAGAATTAGCTTCTTCTAAATCCGTAATCACAGGCTAAACTCAACATTTCGTCAGCCCGTACAAAATGCCCCGGCAAACATAATTTTTTATTGATATAACCGCCTATAAGTGCCAATACAGCTTCAAGCAAAATGAAACGAAAAAAGAATCGAATAAAAATAATAAACGAAATATGTTTTTTTTAATTTATAACGCAATTAAACTTCTTATTAACAACTTCCCAGTTCGTTGCGGTGCCTTGGCAATTGACTGGTGAGTCTCAATAATTGGCAATTTCAATAAAAATGTGTTCCATGGAGCACTTCAACTGTGCGAGTTGTTGTCGTTGTTGTTATGATTGTCGTTTGCATATAGTGGCTTATTTGGACATTTGCAAAAAGTCGTTGTTATTGTTTTATGTGTGGGTGTTGAATATGGCCGCTTTTGCGGCGGAGTTCTGTGTTTTTTCCTCCAGCCCAACACTGCATAATAATTACACAAAATAAAATTGTACAATATTTTTTTTCTTGTGTTCAAATAAAAAATAAATATTTTTATGTATTGATAATACTGCGGATTTTTGTTTTTTATTTAATTTGCTGTAAATTTTCTGTGTGAACACCTCGTGGCTGTAAAAACAATTCGATTTGGGTTTGTAATTGTTTTTTGGTTTTTTTCGTGCCCTGCTCAATGTTTGCAATGAAATTAATTACAAGAATTCGACCAACAGCAATACCAACCACATTGTGTTGGTTTGACTTTTGTTGTTGTCAAGCCCATGCAGAAATCATGAAACAAAGTTAAATATTTAAATCATATTAATCACCATTTATTGATTTGGATTGGTATTGTGGGTTCGAACATATGGGTACGTGGGAATTCAGTTCAGTTGATTCCTTTGTTAATTTGAAAATGAAAAAAATTTGGAACATTAATTTATCAAACGGGCGCGATAGAGGCACGGTGAATCAAACTAGTTTTTACAATTAAAAAGTCTAAAACATTTGAACGAATAAAGACTGTGTAATTATTTCAGGCTGAGCTTTTGGATATTTGAACTACAACGCTACGAAAACTCTTAAAAGTTACTAAATATGGTACCCTTTGGCTTTGAGGAAGCAGTACAGCTAGTACTCTTAAATTTGGAATGAGGGTCACTGATAGAATGTATGACAGATGTACCAAAAGGTTTTTAGAAATTCGCACTATACAGGGTGAGATAAAAAATCTGTGACCAAATTCAGATTGCTGTCATTTCTAAGCCACTCGTCCGACAGCTGTTAAAATTATTCCAGTGACAGCTCATCATATTGTTTATAAGCGTACAAAAGCATTTTGGTGAGAATTTTCCAGACAAAAATATTCGTGATGGAATTCAAGCGTGATTTCTTTATATTTTGCTAGAAAACCACAAGTGACTATCGTTAGAGCACTCCAGCATTTAAATGTGAATAAATCTTTTGTATGTCGTATCATCGCTCGTTACCGTGATAATGGTAGCGTAGCCCAACGTCAAGGAAATGGACTGAAGAAAACAGCAATATCAGCAGAAATGGTTCGAAAAGTAAAGAAGCGACTTGATCGAAACCCGCGTCGCAGTGGCCGAAAAATGGCTCATTAGCTGAACATATCGCAATATTCCATTCGGCAAATATTGAAAAATGAGCTCGGGGTAAAGCCATTGAATTTCCAAAAAGTGCAAGAACTCACACCGCATCAGAAAGAAAATAGACTCAGAAGAGCTAAAGATTTGCTTCGTTTGGCCGAAATTGGTGAACTGCCGAATTTGGTTTTCTCCGATGAGAAAACATTCGTTGCCCAGCAGTTTGTAAACAAACAAAATTATCGTGTTTACTTGCCAAAGAGGTCGGCTGAAAATGTGCACCTTCGGTTGGCCACCAGAACTCAAGCGCGGGCATCGTGATGGTGTGGGCCGCCATAACAGCCGATGGTCGCTCTCCGCTCTTATTAATCGACCGTGGCATCAGAATAAATTGTACTAAATTTGGAAAAGTCTTGTTTAGTGCGAACAGAAGGAGAAGAAAATTGAAAATTTTGTATTGGGGGTCCCTTTTGCGGTAGGTTTGTGATAAAGAGGTGATTTCGGAACTGTCTACTACAAGTGCACGAAAAGTACTGGATAGTACTAGTATATTATATTTGGCACGCAGTTTATGTGTAGCTTGGACATATGGAAATTGTTTCGGAAATGTGTACAATAATTGAACAAAAATACTGAATTGTTCTATATTTGGTATTGGGTGAAGTGAAGTCCTGAAATTTGATAACTGTTGGTATCTGGAATTGTGATATGAAGGTGGTTTTAGAAATGTTAACAATATTTGTGCAAAAGTACTAAATAGTTCTAAATTTAATATTCTGTGAACAAATAGAGGTAAAATCAAAAATTTGATGTAGAAGTCTCTGCTTTATCGGTTGTTCAGAGATGGAGGTGGTACCAAATCTTACTAAATTTGGTATTGGTGAGCGATATGACTGGAATCCCAAAAATTTGTTATTGAGATCTCTGTTGATATCTGGTGTTGAGATCTGAAGGTGATTTTGCTATCGCGTACTATAATTCTTCAAAAAGTACAAAAGAAAATACTAAATTTTGAATTGGAAGAAGGGATAGAGCTGGAATCCCAAACGTAAACCTTTTCCTTTATTCTTTTCAAAAAAAGAAAAAACCCTAATAACATATAAGACGTTAAAAGTCTGAAAATTTAGTACCAGAAATGATGTTTTGATTAAAAATTTTTGTCAAACTGAAGAAATTGTACATTTTGAGTACTGAAAAGGTCTAAAACAAACTGTTGAAGCGAAACTAAAATTTTAGGGTGGACTTTAAAAAAAAAAAACTAAAACAAAAAACGTTATTTCTTATATCTGGCCCTACCCCAAGATAAGGGTCTAAGGTCTTTAGTCCAAAAAGTTTTTAACATCTCACAATATAGCTCCCATGCCCATCATGTAGCATACCGAACATTAAATCACGATGAGGTATGTCGAACTAGCTTTTTGTGTCTGCCCGTTTGTCCATGCTAAATTGAAAGCATTCTACAAAGTGCAATTTTTGTCCGATCCAGAATTATGGTCCACCATAAAGTGGAGGCTATATTACATTTGTCATTCGGTTTGTAACATCTCGAAATATTCATTTTAAACTTCACAAAGTATATATTTTTTGTGATAAGCATAACAATATCTACTATTTCACTTTTTTATGTAAACAGTAAACTCTATTATTAATATTTCAAAACAGCTCGAGCATTGCAATGCCAATGAGTATTGAAATGCAATATCAAAATCAAATGTTGCATACAAACTGCAATGTTAGCAGGTTTTTTTCTGGTTTTTAATTCTGTTTCACAAATTGCCATTGGAGCAATGATTAATTGCAAAATCGATTTGATTCGAAACAAATATTGAGTATTGTCCAGTAAAGCAATGTCAGCTAATTCCAAAATAAGTATTGATTGCATTTGTGAACTTAAAGCCAATTTAAAAATTTGTAGCACTATTCAAATGAAAAAAATTAGTTTTGTGATACTTTTTTCTATTTTGAAGACATTTTCTAGATTTTGCTTTATCATTTGCTAGCCATCACGGGGAAACTAAAAAAAGACACACACACACACATGCAACATGAAAAGGCAACAACGAAACCAGGAAATCACTTGAGACTTGCTATCCATCAGCCAGCAACACCTCCCGGTAAAACGACGCATCATACCACACCAACTCCATTCTCGCCCACTTCAAACCTGTCAAGTATGACGGAATAGCGGCAAAAGTGTGAAATGCAACATTTCAGCAAATCTTGTTCTTCTTGAAGTTCTCGGGTGTAACTGGTCTCTTCTCTCATTGTTGTTGTTGTTATTTTATTTTTTTCATTCTACACCATGGACAAAATGTTTACATTGGCAACATTGTTTGCTTATCCTGTTGCATTTCGCTATTCATGCTATTGATTACACTTTTGCTGCGATTGTAAATAATGACAGGAGAAAGAAAAGCATAACAACAACAATAACAAGAGCGAACATCATTTGATGATGCTGCTGTTATTGTTTGTACGATTTGGTAGAATTTCATTGGGGGGGAAGAATCCCAAAACCCACCAAGCCAAAATTCTTCCAGCCTTCCCCGACATCCCAAAGAACCCACTATCCCCCAAGTGCAGTTACAAAGTGTCAATGAAATGCTACTTGAAAAGTTGTTGCTATTTTGTTGTTGTATGGCTTTTGTCCTTTTCTTTCCGGATTTCTTGAAATATTGGCATTGGTTGGGGAGCAGCGGGGCAGACCATAGCCCGCCGGATAACAATAAGAACGACAACAACGACAATTCAAACTACGCAACACCAAGGAAAGAAAAGTGTTAAGTTGTTATGTTTGCAATTTTCTTTTATTCTTCGTTGCTGTTGTTTTCTTCGTTTTTTTCCTTGAGTGCCTGTATTTATTTGTTTCCTTTTTTCGCAACGTTCCAATACCGACCGACGACCAACCGACGGCTAAGTAAGGCAACAATTGTTATTTGCTGTTACACGTCTGCCAGAGGCTCCTGGGCTCCTTTGGCTGGCTGTTCGATTCGAATTCGATTGTTGCCATTGCTACTGGCATTGTTTGATTTATTTGGTATTTGTTGCCATTGTTGCCTTTGCTGTCGAGCTTTGCCTCTGTTGAGCTGTGTTTTGCTGCTCTGTTGCTGGTAATTGATATATTTTGAAGGCGGAAGACAAACGAACGAACAACGGCATTAAATTGTAGACATTGAGATTGCAATGAATATCGCCTTTAATATTCGTTTTTTTTTTTGTTAGAATTTCAAGGCAATGGCTGTTTTTATAGTACCGTTTTAATACATTTTTTCGACAATTAAGAAATATTATTCAAAGATTTAATTGAAATCGTAATCTCAATGACGTATCGGCATGTCAAAGGCAGGGCTTATTTGATGTGGAGGGTAATAAAATTATTTCAAACCAAAAATAATATTATTTTGCAAAATAAAAATCAATATATCAGTAACATAGCATATTGACATTAAAAAATGTGTATAATTTTGTATAGGAAATATAATATGGGATATGCTTTAAAAATTACCTGAATAACACTGCGTGTTAGGGGTATTATAAGTTTGATTGGCACAAAAAGTTTGTAACACCTCGAAATATTGGTCCAAGACATAGGATGTTATGTATGGATCTTCCTATTTCGCCAAGCTGAGTTGATAGCAATGTATGACCGTCTGACCAAATATGGCCCGATCCTCACTAAATTTTGCATGGAGATGGGGTTAAAGTCAGAATAGAAACCTATTGTCTATGGAGATGATCGCAAAATATTTAGGGATTGAAATGGCAGAAGCCTCCCAATTTGGATGGTCATCGAAGAATATTAAGTGGATGGAATAGATCGTAACATACGAAAATTTCCAATACACCGCGAATATTTTTTATGCCAGTGAAACCAATAATTCACAAAAAGGCCACTTTGGATCGTTACATTGACGATACTATCCAAGATACCACATATGTGGTAAAAAAATACAATCTCACATATCAACGAAGGGGATGTTAGTTAGGCCGCTTACAACCGAATGGCCTCTTGGAAGAAAAGGATAAAATCTAATAAATAGAAATAAGGCCGAACTTTGAATTCCCTCCAACATTTGGAACGAATTTGGCAATTCTCAAAAACAATAAAATCTGATAAAATTTCTGTTAAAATCTTAAAAATACCGAATGTAGCCGTTACATTAGGGTCTATACGACGACATGGCCCTGCATAGGTAATTTTTGCCATTAGCCATTACAATATTCAAATGCGAAACTTAAAAAAGTAATCGGTGAATAATGTAGCAAAAATCATCACAATACCGAATATAGGAAGGTACCGTTATATGGGGGCTATATGGACACGTGGACCTGCACTGACAATTTTTTGTTATAGGATGTAGTATCCGTTACGAACTTTAAATGCCAAATTTGAAACAATTCCGGGGAATGATGTCGCTTAAATCACTAAAAAAACCGAATATCCGGAGGTACCGTTATATGACATTTTGACATTACGAACTTCAAATACCGAATTTGCAACAATTCCGGTGAATAATGTCGCTATCATCCAAATACCGAAAAAATGGAGGGGTTATACCAAAACCTACTACTTCATATTCTGATCAAGAATATATATATATATATATATATATATATATATATATATATATATATATATATATACTTTGTGGGGTCTAAAATGTATATTTCGAGGTGTCACAAAGGGTATGACAAAATTAATATACCCTCCATACTATGGTTTAAAAATTACAAATAGCGCGGCTTTAACCCTAAAATGTGTGTTTTTTATACCCTTCAACTTGGAACGGATTTGTATAAAAAGTGGTATTTGTAGGTCATAATGGGTTCTACCTCGTGCTGCGAAATATTGTATGTATAAGTCCACGTTTTGGTATAGCCCCCATATATCAGTACCTGCCGATATTTAATATTTTAATGATTTTTGACACCTTTTTTAACTGATTTTTCTAAAAATTGTTATTTCTAGTTCATAATGGGTTCTAGCCCGGGGGCAGAACCTTGAATATTTAAGTCCACGTTTCCTATAGCACCCATATTCGGTATTTTAGTAACAGCATTACCCAAACGGTCTTATTGGTATATAAAGTTTACAGTGAAACACGCTTGAATTCAGGTACTTTTATATAAAAATATTTCCTTACCCTAAGGTGGAGGGTATAATTTTTTTTACTGGTTATATTTAGAATTCCTGACGTGCAGGTAAGATTTAGACTCTTCGCGTCTTGTAGGACCTATAGTAGAATTTTCTGAAAAATAATTATAAAGAATATTTTGGCTTGCTCCGATCCCATTTTAAGTAAGTTTTTATACCCTTCACCACAAGGTGGTCAGGGTTTCCCTAAGGTGGAGGGTATATTTTTTTACTTGTTATATTTAGAATTCCTGACGTGTAGGTAAGATTTAGACTCTTCGCGTCTATAGTAGAATTTTCTGAAAAATAATTTTGAATAATATTTTGGCTTGCTCCTATCCCATTTAAAGTATGTTTTTATATCCTTCACCACAAGGTGCAAATAAGCAAATAGGCAAAAGTAAACAAGATAGTCCTTTTGATGATCTGCATAGAATCACATTCTTAGTCGATTTATGTATGTCCGTCACACACACAAATACATGTGTGTGCCCGATCCAGATGAAATTTTGCACAAATCATTTGTTTGGCCCGATTTGCCTTTTTTGTGCAGCAAACGTGTAATATCAGCCCAAATGTGATGTAATTTGGCACATACGACCAAATTAGGCCTGAAAATAAGTTTGCCTAATTTGATCGAAATCGGTTCAGATATAGCCCGCAGCCGTAATATACACTCTGAAATACCTTTGCTAAATTTTATCTTCTTCGTCCGATTTGCCTTTTATTGCGCACCAAACGTATAATATCAGCCCAAATGTGATGGAATTTGGCGCATATGACCGAATTGAATCTGGAAGTTAGTATGTCAAATAGCTATAGCTCCCATATATATTGTTCATCCGATTTATTTAAACTTGTTCCCCACAGCCATAATATGCACTTCGTAACAACGATATTCAGGGAAATAAATCAAATACAGCTCAGAAATATCTTTGCCAATTTATCGAGATCAGTTCAGATTTGGATATAGCTCCCATATATCTTTATCCGATTTCAAGTTAATTGTGCACCAAATGGGCAATACAAGCCCGTATTGAAAAGATACAAATGCTTTGGCATATTTAGTCCTTTGAACTTTAAATTATAATTATTATCATAGCTTGTATGATTTCATTTTCCCATAAAAACTTTTAATTGTTAGCTTCACAGCTCTACTTAATATGCAAAGTGGTGAAGGGTATCATAAAGTCGGCCCCGCCCGACTTTAAGGCTTTCTTTACTGGTTATCCATATTTATAAAATAATAAAAAATGCCCCTTTCTTGGCTCGATGGATGTTAATCAAAATATTCCCCGTATTTTTATCTACAATATTACTAAAGACACTACATACCTAAAAATGCATGGATTCCGAGAAATATTAATCTGAAAATGTTCTAAAGTGTGGTAGAAGGGGGGGATAATTGCCCCCTCGCTAATTTGGTTAATTTTCAATGTAAACTTTCAAAACTACGCTACACGTGCCTTCTTTTTTTTAGCTTTACTTTCATAACCTGCTGGATTTTCCTGTTAATTATTGAACGAATTGAATTTTGTTGCACAGTGTAATTAAGGAAAATTCGATTATTTTGCCAGCATTATATGTTATTTATTTTACCTTTCAAAGTTATATTTTATCAGGCGTTCTTACCTAAAAGAGAAAAAACATAAAAAAATTTATAGTTATTTATATTATGTTTCTGATATTTCAATATTAAAAATTATTCTAAAGGTATGTGATTTTTATACCCTACAACACTATGTGTTGGGGGTATTATAAGTTTGATTGGGCCAAAAATTATGTAACACCTCGAAATATTGGTTTCCCACATAGGAAAGTATATATGGATCTTCCTATCTCGCCGAGCTGAGTCGATCCAGCTATGTATGTCCGTCCGTCCGTCTGTCCGTCTGTCCATGTTAATTTGTAATCACTCTACAGGTCGCAATTATGGCCCGATCTTCACGAAATTTAGAATGGAGGTGGGGTTAAGGCCAGAATAGAACCCTATTTCTTTTGGAGATGATCGCAAAATATTTAGGGGTCGAAATGGACCAAAAAATGAAAAATTTCTTGATTTTGCATTTGCTCTACAGGTCGCAATTATGGACCAATCGACGCGGAAATTTGCATGGGGCTAGAGCTTCGGGCTGGGCAGAAGCCTTCCAATTTCGATGGTCATCGGGTAATATTTAGTGGGTGAAAAAGACTATACATTTGTGTTAAATAAAAGTCAAATTTCCATTAAACCGCGAATATTTTTAGTCCCGGCGAAATCAGAAATAGAGGAACAGGTCAATTTTTTACCAAGTAAAAAATCTAAAAAAATCGCATAAAAATAAGTCAAAAATGATGTTAATATAGATTTTGTGGTATTTTGTGACATTTCTAAATTTTTTCATATTTTTCATCGCATGAGATTTTTCAATTTGATTTATAATATTAAGGTATACATTTTGTAATATTTTTCCACCTTACAACACAGGTTTGGGATATTATATACAGATTGCAATTATCGTCCGATCCTCACAAAAAGGGGTAGGATTAGTCTCAGAAGGGCTAGGCCTATTGTTTTCAAAGATGTCCGCAATTTATTTAGGGGTTAAAATGGACCAACAACTAAAAATTTTCCTGATTTTGCAGCCGTTATAAAGGTCACAAATAGAAACTAATGGACACGAAATCTCGCATGAAGTAAGAGTTTAGGATAGCGGGAAGAATGAATCACTACTTTTGTCTGAAAAATACCAATATTACTTACAGGCGATAGCCGAAATACACAAAATTCGAACTTCTGCCTTTTTTTGCTGATTTCGTTGACGAATATAGCCAAATATCCTAGACAAGTAAATCGTATAGATGAGTCTAAATTTTGGAGATGATATTCAAAAACATGGAAAATTTCCTGATCGCACAATAGAAGCCAATCGACACGCCTGAGAAGAAAGTTACGGATGGGGAAGAAGTCTAGCATTATGTATGGCCATTGGATTTTATTTAGCTGTAAAATGGACCACTACAACTAACAGCACGACGAAGTTCGTAAATATTGGTTAAATGACCCTGGTCAAAATGTTAGTAATATCTGGGCAGTGCTCCGTGACATAATTTCAAAAGCGAAATCTTTCAAAATGGATTTGGACATAAGGAGGCTTCTAACATATTGTAGTGTTGTAGGGTATAACATAGTCGGCCCCGCACGACTATAGCCTTTGCTTACTTGTTTAAATATATGACCCATCGGGTATGTCATTGAAAAGACTAACACTGAAATAATCCTACAATTACTTTAAATAATGTATTATTTATAATTAAATTATTTTGCATAATTCCATAGGAATTCATTCTTCATTCTTCATTTTATTAATGGTCCTAATTGTAATGCATTCGAAGTACTGTGACAACATTTAAAAACCTCATCCAAATGATTCAGTTTTTTGTGCTGAAAATACCATTTCTTTCACGGATGATCACGGATTGGTGACAATGGTAACAGCTGTCCCATAAAACTAATGTGGAACTATATTCCGACATTGTGTTTTTTTTTTGGTATCATCATTAGGTCATAAAGCTGTCAAATTGTTTTTTTGTGTGGCTCTATGCTTTAAGACATTTACAGTTGTAATATATGTACAATGTGTATGTTGTTTAGTTACCATGCTCTTCTGTGTGATAGACGCTATGCATTGCCGCACAACATTGCTGACTAGGAGGAAGTGACATATGTTTGCCATACCAAGATATTGTTTGGTCTTTTAACTAATAAAAGTCTACCTTAAAAACACACATTTTGCTACAGCAACAATTCATACAATTTTTTTAGAAGACAGTTGTAGTTAAATGTTTTCATCTCTTAAATACTTTAGCAGTTTTTATGCGAGGAATTCCTTACAGATGGAGGAGTGAGAATGTTTGCATCGGTGCACAGTGGAAAGCAGATCTCTAGTTAAGAGTGAAAATAACGCCAAATTGTCCCGGAATATAGGGTGAGATAAAAAAACTGCAACAAACTTAAGACTGCTGTCATTTCTAAGCCACTCTTCCGACAGCTGCTAAAATTATTCCAGTGACAGCTCATTATAATGTTTTCCAACGTAAAAAGTATTTTGGTGAGAATTTTCCAGAAAAAAAGTTATTCGTGATGGAATTCAAGCGTGATAGCGTGATTTAATTATATTTTGCTGAAAATTCCAAAATAAGTCTTTTGTATCTCGTACCATCGCTCGTTACCGTGATACTGGTAGCGTAGCCTGACGTCAAGGAAGTGTGGACGGAAAAAACAGCAACATCAGCAGAAATGGTTCGAAAAGTAAAGAAGCGACTTGATCGAAACCAGCGTCGCAGAGACCGAAAAATTGCTAGTGAGCTGAACATATCGTAATATTCCATTCGGCAAATATTGAAAAAAAGCTCGGGGTAAAGCCATTGAAATTCCAAAAAGTGCAAGAATTTACATCCCAACAGAAAGAAAATAGACTCCAAAGAGCTTAAAAGTTGCTTCGCTTGGCCGAAAGTGGTGAACTATCGAATTTGGTTTTCTCCGATGAGAAAACATTTGTTGTCCAGCAGTTTGTAAACAAACAAAATGACCTGGTTTATTTACCAAAGAGGTCATCTGAAAATGTCCACCTTCGGTTGGCCACCAGAACTCCAGCTCACAATGGCCACCAAAAAATCCGGATATCAATCCGTTATGTCAATCCAAAGTGTCGATCACCCCAAGCAAGCGCTTCGCCGGGCATGGACCAAAATACCGCAGTGCAACCTTCGGGCAGCGTGTGACCATTTCGTTGGCCGTTTGAAGGCCATAATTCGTGCCATAGGCGACTAATTCGAACAAATCTAACTTATTCTAAAATGTGATGCTATTTCTGACATTTTTTGCTTCCATTCAATAAAATTTAAAAACAAAATATAAAAATTATGGCGTTTTTTTTTATCTCACCCTGTATAACCCTCTGAATAATTTCTTTTCATTTCCCCAACATTTCTGTTTTTTTTTTTGTTTTTTTTTAATCAACTCAAGCTACTGTGCCTTAACTTCTACCCAAGATTAGTTGGATTCCACCGTCGTTGGTTGATTTGTTAAATCTCGCTGTAAATGTTGTGGTTATGTTTAAGGGTTTTCAAAGTGAAAGCACAACACAACCACCAGTGAAGAAGATTAATGAGACTTCTTAAAAGGCTTGAGGTAGTTTATCATTTTCTCGCTTTAGTTCTTATCCAATGCTACGAGACCGAGACCGACAATGACAATGAACTGAATATTGAGGTGGAGTGAAAAATGCGCTAGATTCTTGAAATTCTGCACAAGAGTCAGTCTTGGTTGAATTTTTGGAAATTCGTCCCAATACTAACAGAACGGTACTAAAATGAGCTAAAAATTAAATACATTTTATTGGACAAATTGAGTGATTTAGAATTTTGAATATTGGAATGAGAGTCACTGATGCAATAAAGGGTTTTTGGAAATCTGAACTTCAAGGCTATGAAAAGAACCAAAATGGTACTAAACAAAGGCACCATGTGAACGGATAGAGGTAACAAATTGAAATTTGGTATGAGAATCAAGGTTGGAAAGTAAATTTGGAATATAAAGGTACTAAGTGTACGTACTGGAGCAAATGGTACCAAATTGTAAACAGTTTGGTTTAGGTAGACAGGATAAAACTGGAATTCTGATTTTTTTTTGTTTTGGTGTCCCTGTTTGCTGTGGATTTGTGATAAAGAATTGGTTTTGCAAATGTGTTCGACAAGTACACGAAAAGTACTAAATAGTACTATATTTGGTACAAATTGGTATTGGGTGAACCGATAGTGCTTGAATTTGTTATTAGGGTCGCTGTTCATGCGTAGCCTGAATATATGGAGGTGATTTCGGAAATACGTACAATAATTGTATGAAAAGTACTGAATGGTACTATATTTGGTATTGAGTGAAGGGATAGAGATAAAACTCGGAAATTTGATATTTAGATTACTGAACTATCTGTGTTTGAGGTTTGGTCGTGTTTTATAAATTTGTCCTATATTTTTACGAAAAGTACAAAATGGTATTGGCTCCGTTTGTATCTGGAATTTAGACAAAGAGGTGGTATTGCAAATGCGTATTATAATTGTACGAAAAGTACTAAATTGGTCTTGGTTAAAGGGATAGAGATATTACTCTGAAATTTGATATTTATATAACTGTGTGTATATCAGGATGAGATTTGAAAGTTGGTTTGGAAATTCGTACTATACGAAAATTACTAAATGTTACTAGATTTGGTATTAGGTAAGGGATAGGGCTAGAATCTTCAAATTTGATATTGAGCTCTCTGGTGGTATATGGAATAAATGGTACAAAATTTGGTATTGGGTGAAGGGATAGGACTGGAATCCTTAAATTTGATATTAAGCTCTCCGGTGGCATCTAGAATTGAGATATGAAGGTAGTTTTGGAAGTGTGTACTATTATTGTACGAAAAGTACTAATAAGTACTAAATTTGGTATTGGTGTAAGGAATAAAATGGAACTCTCACATTTGATATTAAGTTCTCTGTTGGTATCTGGAAATGAGATATGGAAGCGGTTTTGGAAATTTGTTCTATTATTGTACGAACAGTACTAAATTTGGAATGGGGGAAAGGGATAAAGCTGAAATGCTGGCAAATAATATTTAATTTACTAATGTAAATATGTACTATATCCTTTCAAAAAGTACTAAATAGTACTAAATTTAGTATTAGGTGAAGGAATAGGCTGGATTCCTCAAATTTAATATTGAAGTTTCTGTTGGTATCTGGAATTCAGCTGTTAAGGTGATTTTGGAAATGTGCACAATAATTCTATGAAAAGTACAGGGTTGCCCATATTCGACGGACCCATCTGGCAACGCCATAACTCTTGACAGAGATGTCACATCGCTTAATGACATACCGCGTTTGAAGCGTCAGTCCAAGCATATTTTTACCATGAACCAATACACGCCACGAGAGTACTCTGAAATAGTTGAAATTTACAAGAAGTCAATTGTGAAAACTCAACGTGCTTTTAAAACATTAAAAAATGTGAGAAGTGCGCCTTCTAAGAACACCATTAAACGTTTATACGAAAAATTTTTGTCTGGTAAGGCTCTTTCTAATCCGAAGAGGCCATATAAAAGTCGACCAAGGCGATCGGCCGGGAATATCGCTGCCGTACGAGCCAGTGTTGAGGGGTCCCCAAGAACATCCCAAAAACGCCGTTCTCAGCAGTTGGGTATGGTTCGGTCCACTTTACAACGGATTATTCGCATTGATTTGCATTTGTTCCCGTACAAAATTCAATTGACGCAAAGAATGTTGCCTGTGGACCAGCCTCGTCGATTGGAATGGTCTCAAAGGGCCCAAAGGTCCGTCGAATATGGGTAACCCTGTACTAAATAGTACACAATTTTGTATTGAAGGAATAGAGCTGCCATTTGATGCTGAGGTCTCTCATGTCATCTGGAATTGTGATATGGAGGTGGTTTGGAAATATAGCCTATATTTGTAAAAAAAAGTACTATGTGGTAGTAAATTGGGTATTGGGTGAGGGCACAGAACTGGAATCCCTGTTGGTATCTGGGAGGATATGAAGGTGTTTTTGCACAAAAAGTACTAAATTGTACATGATTTGGTCTTTTTTTCAATTGCTTACTATACTTTGTTTTCGAGAAGTACTTAATAACACTAATTTTGGATCACTGTTGGAGTCTAGGTTCGTGAGATGTAGAATGTTCCGGCTATGTGTACTATGTGTTAGCAAATTTGGAATTCGGTGAAGGGATAGAGCTGGAATTCTGAAACTTGATTTTGAGTTAGCTGTTGGTTTCTAAGGTTTACATATGGAGATAATGAAATAGGTTTGGTCAGAAAAATGGGATTTTGGTCCATATCGCCCTTGGTAAAATTAAAAATTAAAGAAAAATTGGGATGGAAAAAGTAAACATTTTCCTATTATTCTTTCCGAAAAGTACAAAAAATGTATAATAAGTAAAACCTTGAAAGTCTGAAAATTTAGTACAATGCATGCAGTTTTGATTAAAAATTGTTTTCAAACAAAACAAATTGTGCATTTTGTGTACTAAAAGGCCTGACAAAAACTGTTGTAACGAATCTAAAATCTATATATATAAATGTAAGTTGTGTTAGTTACTACGCTTATAACTTAAGAACCGCTGGACTGATTTTAAAGATCCACACAAATTCGGAGTTGTCTCCTCTCCGAAAAGGATAATATCCAAAAAAATCGCGTAAAAATGTGATATATTAACATTTTCATTTTGACTTTTCAAATGTACAATAGTAATGTTTTATTTTGCATGATTTTTTTCTATTTTGACTGGCTTTTTTCTAATGTACATTTGTAGTGTTTTTTATTTTTTATTTTTGAATTCGAATATTAATACCAATTTATTTAATTGACTTGATTTCTTGAGAACTGAAATTGATGGCGGGTTACATGGAAGTGTAATACCGAATTATATGGTGGCGAAACGGAATAGATGATATCGAAATAATTTAACGCGGTCACACCAAAAGAAAGATAATTATTAATTAAAAGATAATTACTTTTTCAAATTCGCTAAAAAATCACGAAAAAGAGATCTCATTGCAAAAATTCTCAAATCGGGAAAAAATCGAAAAGATTTTCAGTGGAATCGAATTTTAAAATAATAGTAAGGGTCTTTAAACATTTGCTGTAATAAATCAGCGAACAAGTTGAAGATTTTTTTAATTTGCTATTCTTCTTTTGTCATTTTTTTTTTAATTTGTATTTGCAAACACATTTAAACAACCAAAAATGACAGAAAAAGCCTAATTGAGCTCATTTCAAAGCGTGGACCTACTTCTTTCATGTGACAATAATCCGTCCAATGAGAGCTCAAAATGCAAAATTCTTTGGAAGTACAATCAGTAAAATACCAAATTTAAAGGGTGCAAAATAATAGAGCGAATGGAACTTTTAGTAAGAAAAGGATTTCTATCCTTCCAGGAATTCTTCCCAAACATTCAAGATACCCTAAATCACTTTTGCAGGTCATGATATCGATCATAACTCACGGATAAGGGTACAACCCGATTTTATATTTATATAACCATCATATGATTTAAGCTATTTTTGGGGTCTTGGCCACTTTTTTCATATTTTGGCCCTTATTTGGCATCTTTGACTCTAAGGGGTTAGGGAACCATCATACAGATAATTGCCACATAGGAATTTATTTAAGTAAAGTCCCCACATTGGAGTATCCCCAAGTCCACTTTCACATATAATGTGTGGTCAGGAAAGAAAATTTTGTATTCTATTGAATTTGTAACTCTCAAGAGAATATTGGTTGGAAACGTAGATTTGGGAAATACATCTATATGATAATATGGTGGATAAAACTATTTTTACTCATTTAAATCACGCGGAATGTTTTTCAGTTTGATATGATATGTTGTTCTGTTAAATTTTTGATTTGGTCTCTATTTGTCATATTGGATTATAAGGGCTAGAAGAATGTTTTCAATGTAGGTCGATGTCTCGGAGTAGTGCCCATGTAAAAGTATCTCCTGATTTTACCATATTTCAAAGGATTTGGCTAAAAATGTGTATTTGGTGGGTGAAAACTTACACAAAAATATGAACATATCTACAAATTTTAGAATTTTTTCCATATAATAGTACCCCCTCAAGTCCACTTTTTGGCGGACAAACAGACCGACATGGTTAGGGGGACTTATAAGAACGCTAATGGACAATCTGAGGTGCTAATGGCTTAAAAAAGTAATTAACTTTGGCTATTCTTAATTCATTCAGCGCTCAATTATGAGGTGTACAAAATATAGCAAATTCCAAATTACTGCTCATTTCACTGGAAGATTTTGCTACGATTTTTACCATACTAAAAATTAATTTGATCCCTTACATGGGGATAAGATTGATATATACTTTTTAATAGATTTGTATAGCACATCCACACCTTTGAAGCCCACGGCTTAAATATGGGTACAGGTATTTTAAAACACTTTTAATCGACCAGTACGGGAACACTTATATCAGTCATATCTGTGAATAATTATGCTTTGACAAATATGCATAATAGACAAAAACTACGGGCCGGCAACGCGGACCGGGCCAGCTAGTTTAAAATAAATTAAAAATTAAAAAAAGCAAAAATTTAGTCTGATTTACAATTTCGAGTTTTCAAATCTTTTTAGTTGACATAAATTATTCACAGAATTAAAAAAAAAAATATTTAAATTTTCAACTACTCACCCTAATACACTCCACATGTTATGCTTGGATCCAAAACTTAATATGCTCTAGCACATAGCAGACATTTGAGCAGTAAAATATAATGAATAATGCTGAGTACAACCTAAACCTTCATACTGAAATGCACTGCAAACATAAAAGACAATCTGTAAAACACTATTTTCAAAGGGAACTGTACAATATTTTAAAACTTAAACAGAGTATGTTTCAGTTGAAATTTATTGTATCAAAAAGCTCAACGTGTACGTAGAACTTTCACGTTTGAATTTATTTATTGAGTCTTGGTGGCAGCTTAATAAGGATCAATGTGGTATGAAATGTCCATGTTTAACAAGTTCGGCTGTAAATTCGGCCGGTCCGAACTTGGAATACCTTCCACCATTTGGAACAAATTTGGCAATTTTCAAAATAAAAAATAAAATCCGTTAAAAATTCTGTTAAAATCTTAAGAATACCGAAAGTAGCCGTTATATTAGGGTCTATACGACGACATGGACCTGTATGTGTAGGCAACTTTTATGATAAGCCATTACAATATTCTAATGCGAAACTTGAAATAAATTTTCGGTGAAAAATATAGCTAAAATCATCAAAATACCGAATATAAGGCGGCACCATTATATGGGGGCTATACCAAATCGTGAACCTGCACAAACAATTTTCTGTCTTAGGCTGTAGTATCCATTACGAACTTCAAATACCAAATTTAAAAAAAATCCAGTGAATAGTGTCGCTAAAATCATCAAAATAACAAATTTCGTGAGGTACCGTTAGATAGGGGCTATACGAAGAGTTAGACTTGCACAGACAATTTTCTGTCATACGCTATAGTTCCCATTACGAACTTCAAATACCAAATTTGAAACAATACCGATGAATAATCTTGCGTAAATCACCAAAATACCGAAAGTATGGAGGTACCATTATATGGGGGCCATACAAAAACGTGGACCTACATGGCCCATTTTAAATACCAAAAGTCCTGCAGACATAATATACATTTAAGTATAAATTTATCAGCCTATTTCATTTCGATCGGAAGCTAGAGTGATTTCCACAGACGGACAGACATCGATAAATCGACATAGACTTTATGGGGTCTAAAATGTATATTTCGAGGTGTTACAAAAGGAATGGCAAACTTAATATACCCTCCATACTATGGTGGAGGGTTTAAAAAAGTGTGCTGGTAATTATTTTTGGAACTAGTCACTGATGCTAAAATGTTTGAATAACCTATTATTTGGCAATGATTTTTTTATTTTCTCAATAATTTTTTTATTATTTCAAAATTTTTGGATTATTTTCCCATTTCAAAGAGCGCGTAATAAAAGCATATTTTCCATTAACGAACATATGAAAATTATAGTGATTTCAAATTTACATTATTATTATATTAAGCTGGGGGGAAAGCTGCTACTACATTCACACACTTTACAGTTTTTTTTTTTTTTTTTTTGATTTATTATTGCCTGATGTTTTTGTTCTCGATTTAATAATATTACACTGAATACAAATTAGTGGTCACCGTGTGAACGTGCTTGTGAATTAAAAGTTCGTTACCCCCTAAAAGTATACACCGCATTAACTAAAGCCTAATTGTATGCAAGCCTCTTTGTGTGTGTTGTGTTGAACCACCACACACACACACACCTCATGTGTGCAATGTTCATTGCGTTTTGTGTGTCGGTCAAAGTTAAATTGCATTAAATATTTAATAGCATTCTATCGACAACTAAATAGCTTAAAATATTTTACACTCACTAATGGTTTTAGGAAATTTTAAATTTAATTCCAACAACAAAACAAAATCTGGAAAGTGCTGACTATGAAATTGTCGATAATCCCTCTGTGTCGGTAGGTAATGTCATTTGTATTTTTTTTTTTTTTGTTTTCGATTTTTTGGAGATTTGTGTGACTCTGTAAGTGACACAGACCAACGCCCACACATACACACCGCCGCTGAGGACTAATTAAAATATATGTATAAATAAATATTAATTGGATTTTGAAAATATTTATTACCTTCTATCGGCATAATCCCATGTAGAATAGAAGCGATCATAAATTTGTTGTCTACTCAGTGGTGGTATTGTTGCAAATAAATAATTAAGTTTAGAACGTGATGAACTCTAGTTTCGTGGAAAAATTATATTTATTGTCATGAATACTATTGGGAAATTTTGTGGTAAAATAGAGCAGATATGGTCAGTAAATAAACATTGGAAATTAATTCCAAATTTTCATATTTAGAAATTTTTAATAACTACACAATGCAACACAAAGGAAATGAATAAAACACGTGTATCGGCGTTTTGAAAGTTTATATCGCAAAGTAACCCAAAAAAGAGGGGGCAAGTTCCCCACTCTTACAAACTTTTGGAAATTTTCGAATTAATATTCATCGGAATCTGTGCATTTTAGGTATACAGGGTGAGAGAAAAAAAACTGCAACAAAGTCAAACGAAATCATTTTTGACAATTTTTTTTTAATTTTATTGAAATAAAGCAAAAATACTCCAGATACAAGAGTCCAATGGATTGGTATCCGGAGATTTTGGTGGCGCTGGAAATGAAGCGCGGAACCTCATTTTGCAACCATTCTTGGGTGGCGCGTTCTGAGTGCGATGGTGCTGAGTCCTGTTGCAATGTACAAGGTCTGCGACCAAAATGTTTGCGTGCCCAAGGCTTTAATACACCCTCCAGAATATTTTCGCGATAATATTCAGCATTTATTCTGACGCCACGGTCGGTTAATACGATCGGAGAGCGACCATCGGCTGATACTGCGGCCAACACCATCACCATGGCCGGCGCTTAAGTTCTGGTGGCCAACCGAAGGTGCAAATTTTCAGCTGACAACTTTGGTAAGTAAACACGATCTTTTTGCTTTTTTTACAAACTGTTGGACAACGAATGTTTTTTCATCGGGGAAAACGAAATTCGGCAGTTCACAACTTTCGGCCAAGCGAACCAACTCTTTACCTGTTTTGAGTGTATTTTCTTCCTGCGGCGGTGTAAGTTCTTCACTTTTTGAAATTTCAATGGCTTTCCCTGAGCTCATTTTTCAATATTTGCGGGATTGCATATTGCGATATGATCAGCTCACGAGCAATATTTCGGTCACTGCGACGTGGGTTTCAACCAAGTTTACTTTTCGAACCATTTCTGCTGATGTTGCTGTTTTTTTCCATCCACATCCTTGACGTCGGGCTACGCTACCAGTATCACGGTAACGAACGATGGTACAAGACACAAAAGATTTATTCACATTTAAATGCTGGTGTGCTCTAACGATAGCCACTTGTGGGTTTTCGGCCAAATATAAAGAAAACACACTATCACGCTTGAATTCCATCACGAATAACTTTTTTCTGGAAAATTCTCAACAAAATGCTTTTGTACGCTTGTAAGTAATATAAAGAGCTGTCACTGGAATAAATTTAACAGCTTTCGGACTTAGAAATGACAGCAGTATGAAGTTGATTGCAGTTTTTTTTTATCTCACTCTGTATAAGTGTCGTCTGCTTTTAAAGGAGTCGTTAAACGTAAAGACCTCTTAATAATTTCTACCTACAAAAGACCCCTCTGAAGCCTTATGCCTAGAAGACTGACAAAAAAAAACGCATTGTGTAAAATAAAAATAAATAAAATTATTTGTATTCCAGTCTTTTCAACGACAATAAAATTCGGCCAATTATTATACAATGTTGCGCTTAGAACACAAGCCAACATACCCTTGCAACATTTTTCGAATGAGTTACATATTTTGTTCGGAACATTTTCAAAATATTTATTGAACGAAGAACGTAAAGTGCGCATCGTAATCATTAGTACAAGATGTTCTGTTCATTTTCTGTTGTTGTTATTTCACAGCGTATTATGTTTTGAGGTTGGAAGTGTTAATAGAGCGTTTTGTTGCAATGAGTGGTTGGTTGTATTTTTTTTTTTATTATTGGTGCACAGCAGACAACATACTTGTACGTTGTGGTGCATCTTGACTCGTTAACAATGTTTATAGCTCTTTGTTTTGGTAGCTGTTAAATAAGTGGTGTGAAATTATTTCTTCCTTACACAATGAGTACAAAAACGAACTTAAGGCTGGCCCATACAACATAACATCATACCCGGCAAGTGCAACATCATTACCCAATACAATGTATGATTGAACAATTTGTAACCGGTTGTCATTCATTGAGACACTCAGTCAATAGGCTGTTGATTGACATAACATCAAGTCATTTAGCACTTTTGGAATTTGTCCATTGAGTTTTGTTCTACATAGCAAAGCAAGAACAAGTTATTTTTATTAATGTGAACAATAATTACTAGCTGATGGCTGGTTGCATGGAAAACTAACGAAACTAAAAAATGGGAACAAAAAAAAAAAAAAAAAAAACAAATAAATAAAGGGTATAGTCCGACTGAACCAATCATTTGATACCCTTATCAATAATTTTGCTGTAAAGATTCTTTAGACCTGAAACAGTTTTGACTAGAATCCCTCCAGAGAAGTAATAATTGAAAATTTAGATTTTTGGGTATATTTTCATGAATTTCCGACTCCTGTCAATTTAGCCAGTTAAATGTATCCGATGAGACCATAACTGCGACATGTAGACTCATTACAAATTAATATGGATTGAGGATGGGCGTACTCACATATATAGTTAGACAGACTTATCTCGACGAAATAGAAATAAAGAAATTCAAAATATTGCCCGGCAAAATTTAAATATATTTAAAAAAAATTCACGACTTTTGTCCTGTAAGGCCTGTAAAACTTTATGAAAATTCCACTGTATTCTGTAATAATAACTTGGAAAGTACAGAGTGAGATGAAAACACTGCAAGCATCTTCAAACTGCTGTCATTTCTGAGCCACTCGTCCGACAGCTATTAAAAGTATTCTAGTGACAGCTCATTATATTGTTTACAAGCGTACAAAAGCATTTTGGTGAGAATTTTCCAGAAAAAAAGTTATTCGTGATGGAATTCAAGCGTGAGAGTGTGAATTCTTTATATTTGGCTGGAAAACCACAAGTGGCATTCGTTAGAGCACTCCAGCATTTAAATGTGAATAAATCGTTTGTGTCTCGTACTATCGCTCGTTACCGTGATAGTGGTAGCGTAGCCCGACGTCAAGGAATTGGACGGAAGAAAACAGCAACATTAGTAGAAATGGTACGAAAAGTAAAGATGCGACTTGATCGAAACCCGTGTCGAAAAATGGCTCGTGAGCTGAACATATCGCAATTTCCATTCGGCAAATATTAACAAATAAGCTCGGGGTAAAGCCATTCAAATTCTAAAAAGTGCAAGAACTTTCACCGCAACAGAAAGAAAATAGACTCAAAAGAGCTATAGAGTTGCATCGCTTGGCCGAATGTGGTGAACTGCTGAATTTGGTTTTCTCCGATGAGAAAACATTCGTTGTCCAGCAGTTTGTAAACAAACAAAATGATCGTGTTTACTTCACTTCAGGTCACCTGAAAATGTTTACTTTCGGTTAGTCACCAGAACCCAAGCGCCGGCCATGGTGATGGTTTGGGCTGCCGTAACAGCCGATGGTCACTGTCTGCTCGTATTAATCGATTGTGGATTTGGAATAAATGCCGAATATTATCGCCAAAATATTCTGGAGGATGTATCAAAGCCTTGGGGCACGCAAACATTTTTGGAGCAGACCTTGAACATTCCAACAGGACTCCGCACCATCGAACTCAGCACGAGCCACCCTAGAATGGTGAGGTTTCTCGCTTCATTTACAGCGCACAATGGCCACCAAAATCTCCGGATACTAATCCGTTAGACTATTGTTTCTGGAGTATTTTGGAAAACAAGGTTGGCACTAAAAATACCAAAGTGTAGATCACCTCAAGCAAGCACTTCACCGGGAATGGACCAAACTATCACAGAGCAACACTCGGGCAGTGTGTGGTGGTTTCATTGGCCATTTGACCAAAGGTGACCAATTCGAACAAATCTAAACGAATTCTAAAATTTGATGCTATTTGCGAGATTTTTGCTTTAATTCAAAATTTAAAAAATATAAAAGTTATGACATTTTACTTCGTTGCAGTTTTTTCATCTTACCCTGTATAAAACGACATCATTAAAATCGACCATGTTTACCAGTAAAAATAGAAATAATGAAATTCACAATTTTGCCCAGCAAATTTTAAATATATTTTACAAAAATCACGATTTTTGTCCTCTAAAACTTTATGAAAAATCCACTGATTCTGTTTAGAAATACATTCAAAAATTAATTTACAAACCTACTATTTTCATAAGAAACAAATATTTTTAAATATCGACGACTTTTTTGTCAATGATCTGTAAAAATATTTGTAAACGATTATTATTATCTGGCAATGTATTGAAAAATTATTTAAAAAGAAAGATTTTTTGCTTGAAAAATACAAAAAAAAAAAAAATCAAACGGCAGAACCTTCAAAATTGTTATTCAAAATCTACGATTCTGGTACGCAAATACTTTGAAGTTATAAAATATCTAAGATTTTTCAGCGGTAGAGAGGTATATTCTTTGAATCGTTTCCGAGGGAGGCATAAGGTTGACCCAATCAAATAATTTCATCTCTAGCGGACAATAAATGCGACAGGAGGACGGACATACATAAATCGAATCAGAAAGTTATTCTATGCTGAACGTCAAAAGAAACTTAGGTTTACATTGCTTCCTTTCCTATAAAAAAAATATAATAAAGACATAATATTTTTTTTTTTTTTTTCAATTGAATATATATTTTATTAATTTGACTTCTCATACTGAATTCAATCTTTTTTTTTTTTTTGTGAACAAAATAAAGTATTATTTTGCGATCTATATATATATATATAAAGGAAGTTTATGTTAGTTACTATGTTTATAACTCAAGAACGGCTGGTCTGATTTTAACAATTCACACATGTTTCGGAATGGTCTCTTGGCAGAAAAGGATAAATAAAAAAAATTGTGATGTATATATTTTTTAATTTTTCATAATTTTAAATATTCCATGAATTTTTTTTAATTTGACATGCTTTATTTTAGTTAACATTTATTTTAATTCTGAATGTAAGCTAAGGAAAATGAGATTAGCGCACAATACGATTTAAAATTGTGATATTTTGCAAACAAACACAAATTACCGATGCAGCTGAATAGGGGTCGTATTAAAATGTGGATTTACTCCTTTCATTTGGCAGCAATACGCTCATGAGAAAAAAAAGGCACACATGAATTGTCGATGCAGAACTGCAGACCCTATTCTACTTCACATTGTCTCAAAATGTCTTGCTAATATCTCGAAGGCTCTAGTCTTGAGGGAAAATTTCCTAAAGATGTTACAAAAACTTAACAGAAAACATAAAATATTTAATAAAAATAAAAATTATGAGGTGTCATGTATTAAATCGATCGACTAATAATAAATTATAACTTTTCAAGGTTGCTTTACTAGTTCTTATTTTGGAGTAAGTTATAACATGCCTAGCTAGCCCCATATAATTTCAGTTAAGAATTTTTTAAATCTCATTTCACCTAAACCCCTAGATTTATTGCCCCAGTACGCATAAAACCAGCTGACAACTGACAGTTGTGGCCAACAAATTTTCAATTGTACTTGCAATAGAACAGGTTTCAAGTTAATATATAATGACACCCCATACTTAAACCTAGTCGAAATGATTGAAATACAAGACACCGAAGACAGATAAAACAATGACAAAATTTATTACCATATAAAATTACAAATGTTCAAGACATTTAGACACAAAATAGCTAAACAAAGTTGTATAAATTAAATTGCAAATTGACTGAGTTTAAATTATTGCCACAAAAAAGCAAAATAATGAAAAAAAGAATATAATTGCAGAACTTTGTACATAAATAAATACGACAAATGTCTAAAAAGCATTTTACAATTCTTGTTATTAAATTGGTTGGAAATTTTCATGAAAATATCGAATTTTTAATGCAATAAGCAAGAACATTAGCGAACAAATAAAACCAGTAAAGAAAGTCTTAAAGTCGGGCGGGGCCCTGAATATCGTTGTTACGGAGTGCATATTACGGCTGTGGGTAACAAATACAACAAATCGGATGAACAATATATATGGGAGCTATAGCTATATCTGAACCGATCTTTACCAAATTTGACATACTAGCTTCTAGACTCAATTCAGTCGTAAGTGCCAAATTCCATCCCATTTGGACAAATATTAGACGTTTGGTGCGCAATCCAAGATAAATCGGACGAAGTTATATATGGGAGCTATATCCAAATCTGAACCGATCTCGATAAAATTTAGCAAATGTATTTCTGAGCTGTATTTGATATATTTCGCCAAATATTGTTGTTACAGAGTGCATATTACGGCTGCGGAGGACAAAAATAACAAATCGGATGAACAATATATATGGGAGCTATAGCTATATCTGAACCGATTTCGGTCAAATTTGGCATACGTATTTTCACGCCTAATTTGGTTGTATGTACAAAATTCCATACTTTTCTGGCTGATATTACACGTATGGTGCACAATAAAAGGCAAATCGGGCGAAGATATATATGGGAGCTATATCTAAAATTGAACCGATTATTTCCAATTTCAGTAGGGTTCGTCCTTGGGCCAAACAAATGATTTGTGCAAAATTTAATCTGGATAGGGCAATAAATGCGAATTGTACTTTGTTTACAAAAATACATGGACAGACGGACGGACGGACATGCATAAATCGACTCAGAATGTGATTCTATGCAGATCATCAAAAGGAACTATGGGTCTATCTCGTTTCCTTTTGCCTGGTACAAACAAATGCACAAAGACATAATACCCTGACCACCTTGTGGTGTAGGGTATAAAAATATGAATGGACAATTATATGGTTATTATTTTCTTAAAAAAAAAAAGAAAAAAGCTGTACCCCCTCTATTTGGAACGAATTTGACAATTTTCAAAAAAAAAAAAAAAAAAATCAAGTCCGTTAAAATTTCTGTTAAAATCTTAAAAATACCGATTGTAGTCATTATATTAGGATCTATACGACGACGTGGACCTGCATCAGGCAACTTTTGTCGCAAGCTATTACAATATTCAAATGCGAAACATGAAAAAAATTCGGTGAATAATGGGCCTAAAATCATCAAAATACCGAATATCGGGAGGTACCGTTATATGGGGGCTATACGAAGACGTGGCCCTGCACAAATAATTTTCTGTCTTAGGCTGCAGTATCCATTACGAACTTCAAATACCAAATTTGAAACAATTCTGGCGAAAAATGTCGCTAAAATCATCAAAGTACGGAATATCGGGTTGTACTTTTATATGGGGGCTATACGAAGACGTGGCCCTGCACAAACAATTTTTTGTCATACCCTGTAGTATTCATTACGAACTTTAAATACCAAATTTGAAAAAATTCCGGTGAATAATGTCGGTAAAATCATCAAAATTCAGAATCTCTAGAGGTACCGTTATATGGAGGCTATACGAAGGCGTGGACCTGCACGGACAATTTTCAGTCATAGGCTGTAGTACCCTTACGGATTTCAAATACCAAATATGAAATAATTCCGTTAATGATGTCACTAAAATCATTAAAATACCGAACATAGGGAGAATCCGTTATATGGGGGATATACGAAGACGTGGACCTGCACAGACAATTTTCTGTCTTAGGCTGTAGCATCTGTTATGAACTTAAAATACCACGTTTGAAACAATTCCGGTAAATAATGACGCTAAAATCATCAAAATACCGAATATTGGGAGGTACCCTTATATGGGGGCTATATGAAGGCGTGGACCTGCACAGACAATTTTCTGTCATAAGCTGTAGTATCCACTACGAACTTCAAATTCCAAGTATGAAACAATTCCGGTGAATAATGTCGCTAAAATCATCAAAGTACCGAATATCGAGATGTACCGTTATATGGGGGCTATACCAAAACGTGGACCTGCATCACCCATTTTCTATACCAAAAGTCCTGCTGATATAATATACGTTTGAGTAAAATTTTATTAACCTAATTCATTTCGTTCGGAAGCTAGAGTGATTTCCACAGACGGATAGGCGGACAGACGGACGGACATAGAATTTTATGCTGATCAAGAATATATATATGTATATATACTTTGTGGGGTCTAAAATGTATATTTCGAGGTGTTACAAACGTAATGACAAACTTAATATACCCTTCATAATATGGTAGGGGTATAAAAAAATCTGAAAGTTATCTGTTATATGGAATATCACATCTTGCATTCCATCACCCAATAACCTTGTTCTTATTTTTTTCGTTATTGAACTATCGGAAAGAACTACAAATTAGAACAAACTGTTGTTAAGGTAATTTTATCTGTTCTCACCGACTACATTGTGCATGTCTAATGGACATTTGTTGTTGTTTGCCCAACACACACAAGACGTCGAACAAAGAACAAAAAACGTTGGGTTCAAATCGTCAAGCTAAGGTGTTGAAATCATTAATCATTTGGCCAACTTGGGTTTGCCAATTAACCTTTGTGCAACCTATTTTGAGGTTCTCTTCTCCTTCACAACAACGCAGTCACACATACAACATGTTTGTGTATGTGTTGTACATTGTTGCCCCTACTAACCTAATCAGGCAAACAATTTGTGCCAACTTTCTATTTCGATTGATTTTTTATTGCCACTAATGGCATTTTGTTTTTGTTTTTTTTCTTGCTCTTGTACATCATTATTATCATATTAGAGGTTGGCATCTGCCATCCATGGGAATTTTTGTCGTTTTCCTGTGTCTAGTTCATTACCATGGTTTTTGTTGGTCTTTGTCGTCTCAATGGTTTTGACAGTATTATTATTGGTATAAATTTTGCCCTATGGCTATGTTTTAATAATCTATTTAAATGTATTTGATTTAAATGAAAGTTGTGAAGTTTATAGTTATTTATTTAGTGAAATTGAAATGTCATCATGTTTAATTAGCATTTGGTGAAACATCATTAATTTAGCTTTGGAATACTTTTTTTTGAAGAATATGTGACATAGGGTATTAAGTACTCAAAAATAATAAAATATTGAAATGAGTATAGTGCAATAGGTAATTTCTATCATAGATGTAGTACCCTTTAAAAAAAACCCAAAATAAAATTTGAAACAATTCTGGTGAAAAGTGTTACAAAAAATCATCAAAATACCGAATATCTGGAGGTACAGTTATATGGGGTCTATGACAAAACTTGGACTTGCATTCAGTTCTCTGCAAGGATATTTTCTACGTACTGTAAGACATAAACACACAATTTAAAATTGTGATTAAAACACCCAAAAAACCCAAAGTCTGCCGGTACAGTTATATGGAGTCAGTATCAAAACGTGGACGTATATACCCCATTTTCAATACCAAAAAATCCACTCGAATACTAAATCTCGGCATTTACAGGGTGAGATAAAAACAAGTTAAAAAGTATCAGTCGGTATTGCCGCCAGATATATACCCTCAGCCTATGTTTGATTATTTAAATATATTTTGACTAGTGTTAAGATTATTCAAACGTTTGACCCTCTATGGAGCAGGGCCTGAAGGAATGGTCCAATATTTCCCATTTCCTATCGGACCCAAAAATATGATATAAATATTGCGACAGATGTGCCAAGTCTAAATGGAATCGGATGTTAATTTGGTCTTTTATGAGCTTCATGGGTACTCAAAATTTCAATATTTTGTGGGGGAGGTACCAGAAGGAGTGGTCCAGACCATGGGTTAATACAAATATTAGGATGTGTGAAATTTGAAGACAATCGGACTTTTACATCACATTTAATGAGATAGTACATATTCAAAATTTTGACCATTTGTGGGGGAGATACTTGATGGAGTAGATCGATATTGTCCATTTTCACACCTGACCTAGTACTGACGCAAATTTTAGGATATGCAAAGTTGGAGCAGAATCGGATTATTCATTCACTTTCTGTGCAAAAAATATATTTTTTGAACATTTCGACCTTTTGTGGGGGAGGTACTTGATGGAGTGGACCAATATTGTCCATTTTCACACCTGACCTAGCACTGACGCAAATATTAGGATTTGCAAAGTTGGAGCAAATTCGGATTATCCTTTCTCATTCTGTGCCAAATATATATTTTTTGAAAATTTCGACCTTTTGTGGGGGAGGTACCAGAAGGAGTAGACCGATATTGCCCATCTCCGAACTCGATCTAAGTTTGACAAAAATATTACGATGCACCCAATTTGGACCAAATCGGATACTCCCTTCGAGAGTTATCGTGCGCACCAGCCAGCCAGACAGACAGACGGACGGACGGACATCGCTAGATCGACTCCAAATGTTCTGAAACGGATTTGGTCCAAAGAGACCTAGGGTCTAAAACCGTTATTTCGACTAGGCACGTTTTGGCCGTATCAAATGATATATACCCTCTGTAGCCATATGGCTGAGGGTATAAAAACGGCAAACAAGTCAAACGCCATAATATTTACATTTTTTTTAAATTTTAACGAATGAAAGCAAAAAATGACGGTAATAACATCAAATTTTAGAAAAAGTTTAGATTTGTTCGAATTGGTTACCTTTGTCACGAATTATGGCCTTCAAACGGCCAATGAAACCGTTACACGCTGTCTAAATGTAGTTCTGCGGTATTTTGGCCCATTCCCGGCGAAGCGCTTGCTTGAGGTGATCGACACTTTGGTATTTTTTAGTGCCAACCTTGCTTTCCAAAATACTCCAGACACAATAGTCCAACGGATTGACATCCGGAGATTTTGGTGGCCATTGTGCGCTGGAAATGAAGCGAGGAAACTCATTTTGTAACCATTCTAGTGTGGCGCGTGCTGAGTGCGATGGTGTCCTGTTGGTATGTCCAAGTTTACGTACCCAAGGCTTTAATACTTTAATATTCGTACTGCAGTATACAGGGTGAGATGAAAAAACTGCAACCAAATTCATTTCTAAGCCACTCGTCCGACAGCTTTTAAAATTGCTCCAGTGAGAGCTCATTATATTGTTAAAAAGCGAACAAAAGCATTTTGGTGAGAATTTTCCAGAAAAAAGTTATTCGTGGCGGAAATCAAGCATGATAGCGTGATTTTTTATACTTGGCTGGAACGCCACAAGTGGCTACCGTTAGAGCATTCCAGCATTTAAATGTGAATAAATCTTTTCTGTCTCGTACCATCGCTCTTTACCATGATACTAGTAGCGTAGCCCGACGTCAAGAAAGTGAACGGAAGAAAACAGCAATATCAGCAGAAATGGTTCGAAAAGTAAAAAAGCGACTTGATCGATACCCGCGTCGCAGTGGCCGAAAAATGGCTCGTAGCTGAACATATCGCAATATTCTTTTCGGCAAATATTAAAAAATGAGCTCGAAATTTCAAAAAGTGCTAGAACTTACACCGCGGCAGAAAGAAAATAGACTCAAAGGATCTTCGCTTGGCCAAAAGTAGTGAACTGCCGAATTTGGTTTTCTCCGATGAGAAAACATTTGTTGTCTAGCAGTTTTTTAAACAAACAAAATGATCGTGTTTACTTGCCAAAGAGGTCAGCTGAATGTGTGCACCTTCGGTTGGCCGCCAAACTCAAGCGCGGCCATGATAATGGTGTGGGCCGTCATACCAGCCGATGGTCTCTCTCCGCTCGTATTAATCGACCGTGGCATCAGAATAAATGCCGAATATTATCGCGAAAATACTCTTGATTGTGTATTAAAGCCTTGGGCACGCAAACATTTTGGCCGCAGACCTTGGACATTCCAACAGGACTCAACACTATCTCACTCAGCACGCGCCACCTAAAAATGGTTACAAAATTAAGTTCCTCGCTTCATTTCCAGCGCACAATGGCCACCACAAAAATTTTCGGATACCAATCCGTTGAACTATTGTCTGGAGTATTTTGGAAAGCAAGGTTGGCACTAAAAAATACCAAAGTGACGATTACCTCAAGCAAGCGCCGGGAATGGAACAAAATACCTAAATAATAAAAAAATACCGCAGAGTAACATTCGGGCTGCATGTAACGGTTTCAGTGCCCTTTTGAAGGTAATAATTCGTGCCAAAGGTTACCAATTCGAACAAATCTTAAATTAATCTAAAATTTGATGCTATTTCCGACATTTTTTGCTTTCATTTAATAAAATTAAAAAAATGTAAAAATTGTGGTGTTTGACTTTGTTGCATTTTTTTTATCTCAAACTGTATTTGTTGTGCGGAGTCTTAAATATCGGCGCTTTAGTTATTGATTTTATTAATAACTATAATATCTACAATTTCCCAAATATTATTGCTTCTAAATCAGTATGCCACGATTCTCATTCTAATATTCCCAATGATATATTCATGGGAATTGTTCAAAGTTGCCAATAATTAAGCAAATTGTTAATTTGATCATTGATATCTCCAATTGAACCGTTAATATTTACAGTTTAACCATTAAGTTACAATATATTTTTTTATAAATTGATTTTGCATACGATCATTGATATGCCTTTGTGGGGTTTTTTTGATTCTTGAATAATTTGTTAAGATATTCTGGAAAAATTAACATAGCCATAGGCAAACAACAAATTAAACGTTACAGCCAGCCCGCCAGCCACTAGGGGTAATCAATGTCGCCGGTAATTACAGCATAAAGAATATAGATACAAAGAATACCGCGACACACCTACCTACCTCTAGACGCTGTGTCGATGTTGTTTGCATTCGTATTGGCCATAATCTTGGCATTGATGTCACAGTCAAAAGTCAAACGGTTTAGCTTGAATGTTTAGTTCAAGATAAAATCTTCAGTGTTCCTTGAATCGCCAAAAAGAGATGAAGTAAAACTCCGGCGAATGCAGCATCTCCAGAGTTGGATGTTGGATAATAACAATAACAACAATAATAATAAAGTCCATTTGCATTAACGCTATAATCATGAAATTTTCCAGCAATTGTGTCAATGAATTCCTCTATAGACACACAATAGTTAAGATCATCAACAGCCAACAGCCGGGCTGGCTGGAAATAACAAAAACAACTGAAAAAGCCAACTAAAATGCAAATAGATGCAGGCATACATATGTACAACAAACCGAAACCACAAATCTAAACAGAAAACAAAACGAAAAAAAAAAACAAATAAAACGTTTTAAAGAAAGAATGAAAAAAAAAAAAAAACAAACGCGTACAATGCAAAACAAAACAATACTGACCACAGTGACCAACATTAGACCATCACCAGACACCACAGTCATTCATTTGTGGTATAGAGAGCCCAGTGATGTGGTGTTGGTTGGTTGGTTGGAGCCTTTGGTTGGTTGGAGCCTTTGGTTTTGTCCACTTATCCCAGCACAAATGGAAGTTAACGAAACAAACCGAAACCCGAAAGAAATGAAGAAAATACAAACACAACGGGGCGAAAAATTACAATTCGTCCAATGAATGCATTCGTTGATTACAAATGTCCAGATATGCCAAATAGTGAATAGAGAACTTTTAACAGTAAATGTGAATAAAAAACATGTAAATAAGCAGTAAGTTCGGCCGGGCCGAACTTTGAATACCTCCACCACTTGCAACGAATTAGAAAATTTTCAAAAGTACTCACAAAGAACTCCTTGTGTGGATTATCAGACAATTCCGTTGAAAAATGTGGGTCAAATCATAAAATATCGAACATCGGGAGGTACCGTTATATGGGGGATACACGATATCGTGAACCTATAGACAATTCTCTTTCAAGGGATGAAGTAATCACAAGTAACTCCTTGTGTGGATTTTCAGAAAATTCCATTAGAAAATGTGGCTAAAATCATCAAAATACCGAATATCGGGGGGGTACCGTTATATGGGGCCTATACGATATCATGGACCGATATGGGCCATCTTCGAACTTAACCTGCCTGCAGAAAAAAGAGAGATCTGTGCAAAAATTTAGCTGCCTATCTTAATTCGTTTAGACTGTAGCGTGATTACAACAGACGGACAGACCGACGGACGGGCAGGGCTAAATTGTCTTAGAATTTTATGCTGATCAAGAATATATGTACTTTGTTGGGTCTAAAATGATTATTTCGATGAGTTACAAACGGAATGACGAACTTAATATACCCTCCATACTATGTGTGGTGGAGGGTATAACAAGTAAGCAAAGGCTATAGCCGTACGGGGCTGACCATAAGATACCCTACAACACTACAATATGTTAGAAGCCCCCTAATATGTCCAAAACCATTTTGTAAGATTTCGCTTTTGAAAATATGTTATGGAGCACTGCCCAGATAATACCCTTAGCATTTCGACCACGGACATTTGGCCAATATGTACGCACTCCGTCGTGCTGTTAGTCATCCAATGGTCATCCAAAATGCTAAAATTCTTCCCTGCCCTTAACTCTCTTCTCAGGTGTGTCGATTGGCTTCAATTGTGTGATCAGAAAATGTTTTCTGTTTTTGGTTCATTTGTACCACTAAATATTTTGCGATCATCTCCAAAAGCAAGAGGCCCCTCCGTATCTCCAAATTTAGACTCTTCTATATGATTTGTTTGTCTATGATATTTGGCTACATTCGTCAATGAAATCAGTATTTTGGATTTCACCTGTAAATAATTTTATAACGTTTCGGTAGAATGGAAATGATGGTATTTTTCACACAAAAGTAGTGGTTAATTCTATCCGCTGTCCTAAACTTTAACTCCATGCGAGATTTCGTGTCCTTTGGTTTCTATTTGTGATCTTTATAATGGCTGCAAAATCAGGAATATTTTTAGTTGTTGGTCTATTTCAAGCCCTAAATATATATTGCGGACAACTTTGAAAACAATACGTCTACCCCTTTTGAACCTAACACTACTCTTGTGAAAATTTCCGTGAGGATCGGACGATAATTGCGACTTGTAGTGTGATTACAAATTAACATTGACAGACAGACACACATAGCTAGATCGACTCAGCTCGTCGAAATAGGAATATCCATAAATACTTTTCTATGTGGTAAACCAATATTTCGAGGTGTTACATAATTTTCGGCCCAATCAAACTTATAATACCCCCAATACATAGTGTTGTAGTGTATAAAAATACTCGACAAAACCGGATATATATTTTTTTTAAATGGGGCTAGGACAGAAGAGTGAAAAAGTACCCTATTATAACTGGGTAAAAATATAAGCTTTTTATATATAAGCTTTAGGTACAAAAATTATTTTCATCAGATGAAAACTTTCGAGACTTACTTTAAAACATATATGCCTTAAACTTTTAAAATTTATGCTGATCACCCGTTTGGTATAGCCACCATATTGCGATACCTCTTGATATTTAGTGTTTCAAAAGCTTCAGTTACAAAGTCCAAACGAATTTTCTTCAATTTGACATTTTTTGTTCTAATATGGCGTACGAAAACATCCTCTAGCTTTTATATGTTAATTAGAAGACCTCTGGATCTTATCTGACGACTAGAAGTCCCCTGAGTATTCTCTGACGATAAGAAGACCTTGGGGTCTGCTCTGGCTATTAGAAGACATCTGGCTAGACCTATGGGTTTTCTTTGGCGATTAGCAGACCATTTGGTCTTCTATGGATATACTAGAAGACCATTGGGTCTTCTTTGGCTATTAAAAGACTATTAATTATTATCTAGAATACCTATTAGGTATTACCTAGAAGACCCAGAGGTCTTCTTGTCGCCAGAGATTACTCAGATGTCTTCTAGTCGCTACAAAAAACAAAGAGGCCTTCTAGTTGGCGAGGTTTTCCTCTAAACCCCTCAAGACCGCCTGTAAACCTCTCATTGTCTTTTTCAGCGTTTCACATTCGTCATACTCTCGAAAAATTCAAATATCACATGACAGCTCATTCGCATCGAAATCTAATCTGACCATGGTAGAATTACAAGGTAACCTTTTCACGCCAGCTGGTATCAATTTGATGCGTCAAAAAATTGTTGTGATTTGAATTCACCTTACAGATACATAACATAAATTTAAACTTCAAACGGAAACAACAAATAAACCCAGAATTCCTTATACTACTCAAGCACAAGGCATCGAAATAATGGTTTTGAATCCTAGGTCTCTTTGGACGTAATCCGTTTCAGACATTTGGAGTCCGTCTAGCGATGTCCGCCTTACAGTCTGTCTGTACGCACGATAAGGAAGGAGTATTCGATTTTGTCCAAATTTGGCGCATCGTAATACATCTATCAAAATAAGATCAAAACGGGAATCGCTCTTGCCAACACGTTCAAAGAAAATAATTTGTACCTTATTAAGCATCCGATTTCGTTCAAACTATACATATCCTCTCCCACAAAAGGTCAGCATTTTCAAAAAAAAAAAAATTATTTTGCAAAGAAAGAGAAACGATAATCCGATTTTTCTCCAGTTTTGCAAATCCAAATATTTGCATCAGTGCTAGGATAGGTGCGAAATAGGCAACATCGTTCCATCAAGTACCTCCCCCACAAAGGGTCAACATTTCACACATACCAATATTTTTTGAATAACCAAAACGTTTATTAAATCCGAAACAGGCATCACATTCTTTTTATATTTTACACATCCCATTATTTCTACTAACTCAAGATAAGCTGTGAAGATGGGATATATCGGTCCACTCCTTCTGGTACCTCCCCCACAAAGGCTCAAAATTTTGAAAACCCATGAAGCTCATAAAACGAGAAATTAACATCCGTTTCTATTGAGACTTGGTACATCTGAATATTTTCATCAACACAAGATCTGTAATATAGATGGTAGAGATCGGAAATTCACCGTTTAATGGTGATATTGTTGATGGTTCCTTCCTTATATATTAAGTTCTCTGAATTCTTATTGAATTTGTTTCCATTGAGATTTCCATTACACGGGCATTTAACGCATCTTAATATGCTATTGTTTGCTTTTATCGTATTCAAAAAATTTCAATAAAAATTTAAAAATAAACAATATTCTTCAATATTTCAAAATTGTTCTGATTGGTGCAAACCACTTTGCTTAAAATTTTATATGTCAGGTAAATTTTTCTTTCAATTTTGACATATCAAGTTTCGAAAAAAGGAGCTTTGTTGTAATTTTCGCCTATGTTGCTACCTGATATTTCTACCATGAATCTAACCTATGTTGAATATTTGTTTGGCCAAGTTATCTTCTAAACGAAAGAAATTGGGACCGAGACATTCGAAATGCCGTATGCCAGGAATAAGGTATGACTAGACCTAAACGTGTGGCGGCGATGTAGGCCGTTTGTAATACCAAAAATTCTTGGGAGTACTGCAAACAACTATGCCAAATTTTATGGATTTCAAGGACGGAAATCTTTTAATCGAAGGACTTTCAAAGATACTTTTTCCTCATACTTGCTTTGCAATCCCGTATGCTAGAGAAATGGGTCATGATATAAGTCAGCAATATGGCAACTCTAGGTATTTTCATTTTTAATTTACACCACAAGATGGTCAGGGTATTATGCCTTGGTGCATTTGATTGTAACAGGCAAAAGGAAACGAGGTAGACCCATAGTTCCTTTTGATGATCTGCATAGATTAATATTCTGATTCGATTTATTCATGTCCGTCCGTCTGTCCACGTATTTTTGTAAACAAAGTACAGTCCACATTTATTGCTCGATTCAGACGAAATTTTGCACAAATCATTTGCTTAGACCCTATTGAAATTGCAGATAATCGGTCCACATTTAAATATAGCTCCCATATATGTCTTCGTCCGATTTGCCTTTTTTGTACACCAAACGTGTAATATCGACACAAATAGTATGGAATTTTGCACATACGATCAAATTAAGCCTGCAAATAAGTTATCGAAATCGGTTCAGATATAGCTATAGCTCCCATATATATTTTTCATCCGATTTGTTATTTTTGTCCTCCGCAGCCGTAATATGCACTCTGTAACAACAATATTTGGGCAAATATATGAAATACAGCTCAGAAATACCTTTGCTAAATTTTATCGAGATCGGGTCAGATTTGGATATATCTCCAATATATATCTTCACCCGATTAACATTTTATTGTGCACCAAACGTCTAATATTTCCCAAATGGGATGAAATTTGGCACTTACGACCGAATTGACTCTAGAAGCCAGTATGTCAAATTTGGTGAAGATCGGTTCAGATATAGCTATAGCTCCCATATATATTTTTCATCCGATTTGTTATTTTTGTCCTCCGCAGCCGTAATATGCACTCTGTAACAACAATACTTGGGGTAATATATGAAATACAGCTCAGAAATACCTTTGCTAAATTTTGTCGAAATCGGGTCAGATTTGGATATAGCTCCCATATATAACTTCGTCCGATTTACCTTTTATTGTGCACCAAACGTGTAATATTAGCCCAAAAGGGATGGAATTTGGTATTTACGTCATTTATGTCAAATCTCGAGATCGGTTCAGATATAGCTATAGCTCCCATATATATTGTTCATCCGATTTGTTATATTTGTTCCCCACAGCCGTAATATGCACTCCGTGACAACGATATTCGGGGAAATATATCAATTATAGCTCAGAAATATCTTTGCCAAATTTTATTTCATTATCCCATAAAAACTTTTAATTGTTATGTGAAGCTCTACTAAATATGCAAATCATAAAGTCGGCCTCGCCCGACTTTAGGACTTTCTTTACTGGTTAATATCTCAAAATGTTATTGCCGAATGGCAGTTATATTAGGCTAACTGCCAGCACGGAAAAACCAATGTAAATGCTTACCTCTATATGTATGTATATATGTATCCCAATTAGACTGACGTTCATAATAAATCTGAAATAAACAAAATACATTTGTCATAATTATATAATTATCATAATTAAATAATTTTCAAATTTTTACTACACACATATGTATGGATGAAAGTTTGTGTCTGTGCATTTCCAATTCATTTTGAAAGCTGTTCCTAATGACATTTCCAAAACATTTGTCCCATCTTTTCACTCAATTACCAATTTCCATGTTGAAAAGCAATTCTTTTTGTATTTTTTTTTTTTTTTTGTTTAGCTTATCAAAACAATAAAAATCGGTCCTTCAATTTTGAAAAATAGTTTCCTCTCTTTTTTGAGCTTACAAAAAAAAAGGACAACGGGTCAAAGAAAGCAAACGAACAAATAAAAAGATGAATGTGATGTTTATCAACATTGAATTGTTTTCCTTCAACACAATCAACTTGACTTATCTGTAGCATTTTGCCACTTCTTCCCCTCAAAAAGTGAGAAGGAAGGAGAAAAAAAAAAACGAAGTAGAACTCAACAAACGTATACTTAATATCGTTTATCATTTTTTGTGGGAGTTTTTTTTTTTTTTTGATTTGGGACAAACTTAATTCACCCCCACAAAAAAATCCAATGAACCATAAAGGGCCAACAAGGGCCAATGTCCGCTGTCTACACAGCAGTAATTCAATCAACATGGGAAGTGTTTGTGTTTTTTTGTCTCTCCCCATTCCCAAGACATCCACTGCTGTTGATCTTTATCGGGTGGTGATGGTAAATATTTTTGCATGTCCGTTTATGTTACAAACCACCGTCATCAACTTAGAATGCCTTCACCAGGCCGGTGTACATTTCTGTGCAGGCCATTCCTTTTGGCTGGACTGGAGAGTTCTGCATTAAGCGTCGTTAGATAGCCAAATACTTGGATCTGGTCAAACATTTTTCTTTGGCTTATTATCTTTCGGTCGCTTCTTTGTTATTCTTCTTCTTCTTCTATTACTTTGCAAGAAAAACTGGAAAGATGAAGGGGACGTCATCCCGCACACACACACACTCTTCTTTGGGAATAACACACTAACGGTGTAATTCTTAAAGTTAACAGCACATCGTAAATCAAGATTTCACCCAAAAATGTAGAAGTGAATGTCTGTTTTAACAGCTTAGCTAGGAAAGAGTGAGGCAACGTTTGTTGCCATAGCCATCGAATCAAATGGAAGCGATGGGGCAAGGGTAATGTTTGTTTTCATTTTTGGAATAATAAAAAAAGAAAGATTCTTTTCTTTTACTTTTCTGAAGTTATCTCATAAATAAACCATAGACAATAACAAAAAGCTAACACAACCGCCACCACCATGGCCACAATAGAATGGCCACAGCGAAAGAGTAATGACAAGTAAATCTCTTGAGGTATGCGAAGGCAAAGTGTTTTGATGTTTGAAATTTTAACAATTTTGAATTGAGAATTATCTTGGAAGATAAGTTTAATCTTCATGCGAGTCACTAAGGGCGTCTTTTTTCGTACTTTTTCCAAAATATTGTTAAAAATTTCCTACAAACGTGATCGTTCAAGTCGAAATATTCGACAGTATTTTTTGTCATAAAATTCTACCCAAACGCTAGGAGTTTTCTTATGTTAAACAAACATTCCACTCCAATAGCCAGTCTGGAATGTAGGCAATTCCAAGTTGATTTGATAGTTCCAGATTTCTAGATCAAACAATCCCCCCCATAAAAAAGGATTTTGGGTTCTCATATTGAACTTTGTTTAGGGTGCTTTTTATAAGCTTAACCATAGGCAAAGAGGCCCCACTATTTTGAGGTATATTTCGGAAGTTTAAATATAGAGTTTCTAGATTTAAGATGGAGTTTTGGGTATCTTCAAGAATCTGTGGCTTATATAATGGATCATGAATTTCCATTTTCGATATTATTATACCCTCTACCATACATAGTATGGAGGGTATATTAAGTTCGTCATTCCGTTTGTAACTCATCGAAATAATCATTTTAGACCCAACAAAGTATATATATTCTTGATCAGCGTAAAATTCTAAGACGATTTAACACTGTCCGTCCGTCTGTTGTAATCACGCTACAGTCTAAACGAATTAAGATAGGAAGCTAAAATTTTGCACAGATCTCTCTTTTGTCTGCAGGCAGGTCAAGTTCGAAGATGGGCTATATCGGTCCACGATATCGCATAGCCCCCATATAACGGTACCCCCGATATTCGGTATTTTGATGATTTTAGCCACATTTTTCAATAAATTATGTGAAGATCTACAAAAGGAGTTCTTTATGAGCACTTTATCCCCTGAAAGACAATTGTCCATATAGGTCCACTATATCGTATATCCCCCATATAACGGGGGAGTTCTTTGTGAGTACTTTACCCATAGACATAGATACGTCTATATTGGTCCACAATTTCGTATCGGCACCTTCCGATATTAGGTATTTTAAAGATTTTAACAGAATTTTGAATGGATTTTTTTTTTTTTTTTTTTTTTTTTTGAAAATTTTCTAATTTGTTACAAATGGTGGGGGGTACTTGTTTCAATTCCTTTGGCTTTAACTTGGTATATTTGTTTCTCAAGGCGTGGAACACCTATTCAGCATAAAGCAAATTCAGTGTAAGTTCATGTTCGGAGTAGTGTCCATATATAGATATCTCTTGATTTGAATTACTTCGACGTTCTTGGGCAAATTTCTAACAAGAAAAAAATTGATCATAAAATTGGAGGATGTGCACTTTCTAATTTGTCCTTGTATATAGCAGTAGGTGTCATCGGTTTTGAAAAAGGCTTATTTTAGGAATTTAATTTTTGTTATGGATAAATAGGAAGATAACTGTTTCCTACAATTAAGAATATAAGCTTCCTAATGCGCCCTGGCCTTTGCGTGCAATTTTCGTATAGTAACATTTAATCAAGTGAAAGTTGAATAAATAAAATATTATGTGCAATTTTACAAGGGCAGCAACGTTGAAGTCGAAGCAATTATTACAAAAATTATTAATCTTAAGTTTTTGAGGAGTCGTTCTCTGGATCTGTGAAATTGCTGAAAATAACTGTTTTGAGCTGTTACTGGAATAATTTTAGCAGCTGTCGAACGAATGACTTAGAAATGACTGCGGTCTGAAGTTATCTCACCCTGTATGTTCTTCGGCCGAATAATAGGACAGCGAATTTGGGGTTTTAACTTAGTTCAATACCCTTCGCGGTAAATTGCATTCTCAACCTCTTTTGAAACTTTGCAAATATTTTGTGCTGGGTTATATACAAATAACTAAAATGTTAATATCCTGCCTTCGACATCGTAACGTATCAGGGGATATAAACAAATTTAATGGTCACAGCTTGACTTATTAATTATTTCTTGAGCATCTATAAACGGCTGTGGGTAAACAACACAAAAACAAAGACAAAAAGAGCAATGATTTGTTCTACTTTTGCGGCTAACAATGACACCAAGTTTTCGAATAGCGACAATACCAACAACTCCTTTACCCTACCAACATTTTTCTTTGCCAAGTATTAACTTTGTCTGTATTTTTTGTATGATGCGGTCATAATGTTGCTACATATTTTCTGAGTATTTCTTGGTTTACCTGTAGTGCTTAATTTGTTGATTTCCCGAAGATTTGGAGCACTGGGTTAAGACACATTTTTTTGGTGTTTTTCTGGTTTTGCTTTAAGCCAATTTTTGTCTGTTCACAACAAGGCGAATGATTTTTTTGTTCGGGGCTTAATTTTTTGAGATTTGTGGTTAACAAAAGAAAAAAAAAATAATAAAACAAATCATAACATTAAAAATGATAAATTTTCAACCATAATTTGTGCTTTGTTTCTTTTTTTTGGGAAGGTTTCATTTCATGCTATTTGTTTGATTATGAAACGGACCCAGAAATTCATCTGTCTGCTTGTATTTTTGTTTAATTGTGTCATTTGTTGTTGCTGTTGTTTTTGTCTCTACTTGAAACTTGTGATGAAGCTGTATCGTTCTGACTTTGGAGTTGAGGGATTTTGATGTTGTTTTGGGTGCGTTAAGCTCATTCCGAAATTTGCGGTCATTTAATTGGATTCATTCAACGGTTATAACCTAATGGCCTTGCTGTTAAATTAAAGTGCTTGCCATTATTATTTGTGTGTGTTTGGCTTAAAATAGTAGCTTAGCTATGAGATTTTATCGACAGATTTATGGGATGGCTGAGTTTTTTTTTTTTTTTTTTTTTTTTTTGAAATGACCATGTTTGTCAATGGGTCATTTGCTGGTTGTGGAAAAAAGGTTATCAGGCTGTATAATGACAATGGTTTATGAATTTAACATAGAAATGTTAACAATGGCAACATTATTTGGCTGTAAAAATAATTCGCGATTATAAATACTTGGGGAACTCACAGACGGATATGTATTTGTTATATCCGCATTTTTTAAGATTCTTTGTTGTTAATTCTGTGATTATTGTCATAAAAGAAAGTAATATTAACGCCGAATTTCTTCATTTAATGGCGTCTTTCAAGAAGATAAACATGAAGACATATCTTACAATATATAAGTAATAAGTTTGAGCTATACTTTGCAACACGTAATTATAGCTTTGCAAATTCAAAGAGAGCTTTAGATTACTTTTTGGTATAGACCCGATCAAAAAAATTTACGTATTTTTAGTTGAACATTGATTAAAAAATTAGAAAATACTATCACTTTTTATACCCTGCACCACAGTGCAGGGTAACGCAATAACCCTATGGTCAGCATAAAATTCTATGTCGATTTACTGTACCCCAGATAACTGTACCTCCATATGTTCCGTATTTCAGTTACACTTTCTAAGATAATTATCTCAAATTTGGAGTTCCAAATAGCAGAAATTGCAGAAATATCTGGCAGAAATTGGTTACATAGGTCCACGTTTTCGTATAACCCCTATATAACTCTACCTCCAGTATTTTGTATGATGATTTGTATCACCCTTTTCAGAGGAATTTCTTCAAATTTGGTAGTTGGGACTTGTATTACCTCCTATAACAGAAAATTGCCTATACAGGTCCCCATCTTTGTAAGGGTGAGATAAAAAAAAAACTGCAACCAACTTCAGATTGCTGTCATTTTTAAGCCACTCGTCCTGCAGCTGTTAAGCTGGGAATACATAAAGCGCTTATTTGGCTGGCTTAAGTCATCGGCTGGCTTCTTCGAAAATGAACACAGGAGCCTAGGGACAAAATCGAACTAGGTCAACCTAAAACTCCTTTGTTCATTTACGAAGAAGCCAGCCGATGACTTAAGCCAGCCAAACATGCTCTTTATGTATTTCCAGCCTTAAAATTATTCCAGTGACAGCTCATTATATTGTTTACAAGCGTACAAAAGCATTTTCGTGAGAATTTTCCAGAGAAAAAGTTATTCGTGATGGAATTCAAGCATGATAGTGTGATTTGGCTGGAAAACCACAAGTGGCTATCGTTAGAGCACTCCAGCATTCAAATGTGAATAAATTGTTTGTGTCTCGTACCATCGCTCGTTACCGTGATACTGATAGCGTAGCCCGACGTCAAGGAAGTGGACGGAAGAAACAAGCAACATCAGCAGAAATGGTTCGAAAAGTAAAGAAGCGACTTGATCGAAACCCGCGTCGCAGTGGCCGAAAAATGGCTCTGGAACTGAATATAATGCAATATTCCATTCGGCAAAAAATGAAAAATGAGCTCGGGATAAAGCCATTGAAAGTCCAAAAAGTGCAAGAACTTACATGTAACATACAGCAAATAGACTCAAAAGAACTGAAGAATTGCTTCGCTTGGCCGAAAGCGATGAACTGTCGAATTTGGGTTTCTCCGATGAGAAAACATTCGTTGTCCAGCAGTTTGTAAACAAACAAAATGATCATGTTTACTTGCCAAAGAGGTCAGCTAAAAATGTGCACCTTCGATTGGCCACCGGAACTTAAGCGCGGCCATGGTGATAGTGTGGGCAGCCATAACAGCCGTTGGTCGCTCTCCGCTCGTATTAATCGACCGTGGCATCAGAATAAATACCGAATATTATCGCGAAAATTTTCTGGAGGGTGTATTAAAGCCTTGGGCACCCAAATATTTTGGCCGCAGAACTTGGACCTTGGATTCCAACAGGACTCACCACCATCGCATTTTCAGCAACAATGGCCACCAAAATCTCCGGATACCAATCCGTTGGTCTATTGTGTCTGCAGTATTTTGGAAAGCAAGGTTGGCACTAAAAATACCAAAGTGCCTATTACCTCAAACAAGCGCTTCGCCGAGAATGGGCCAAGATACCGCAGAGCAACATTCGGGCAGCGTGTGACGGTTTCATTGGCCGTTTGAAGGTCATAATTCGTACCAAATCGAACAAATCTATACTTCAAGGACCCTTGGAGCAAAAAGCGTGGATTTTTAAGAAATATTTTTTATAGTAATAAGTGAGAATTTTTTTAGAAGTACATATTTTGCAAGGACTCTTAGAGCAATTGGCGTGGATTTTTATGGAGCATTTTTCAAGGACCCTTAGAACAATGTGACATGCTTTTTTAAAGAATATTATTCAAGGACCCTTAGCGTAGATTTTTTACCCATATTTCGCAAGAATGCTTTGAGCAATAAGCGTGGAATTAACGTGAATGTTTTCAAGGATTTTGGATTTTGGAGGAGTATATTTCAAGAACACTTATAGCACTATGAGTGGATTTTGTACAGAACCGTTTTCAAGGACCCCTAGATTTATAAGTTATTCTAAATTTCGGCACCATTTGAGGGAGGTACCAAAAAGAGTGGTAGTATTCCATTTTCACACCATATGAAATTTGAAGATAATTGCATGCTCGTTTCGTATTTTCTAAACGTTTTGGTTATTCTAAATTTTGAGGGAGTGGTCGTTTATATTTCATTTGCAAACTATTTAATGTTTTAGTAGAAATATTGGGATGTATGTAATATAAAGCGGATTTCGACCCTTCAGTACCTGAAAGAATGGGCCGATAAATACAATCGTCATGACTAATCTTGTGTTAATAGAAATATTAAGATGTGTGCAATTTGAAGACAATTGGACTTATTTTACATTTTATAAGATTTTTAGTTTCTCCAAATGTTTACCCTTTGTGGGGGGAGGTACTTGATGGAGTTAGCCAAAATTGTCCATTTGTATACCCCCCACCATATGCAGGACTTTTGGTTTTGAAAATGGGCCATGTAGGTCCACGTTTTGGTATAGCTTCCAAATAACGGTACCTCCTCACAGGAATTGTTTCAAATTTTGTATTTGAAGTTCGTAATAGAAACTACAGCCTATGACAGAAACATGTCTGTGTGGGTCCAAATTTTGGTATAGCCCCCATATAATAGTACCTCCCTATATTGATAATTTAAGCTACATTACCGATTCACCGATTTTTTTCAAGTTTCGCATTTGAATATTGTTGAGACTTACGACAAAAGTTGCCTGTGCAGATCCACGTCGCTGTTTAGATACTTATATAACGGCTACATATATTTTTAACAGAATTTTTTACGGATTTTAATATTTTGAAAATTGACAAATTCGTTCCAAATGGTGGAGGGTATTCAAAGTTTCGCATTTGAATATTGTAATGGCTTATGACAAAAGTTGCCTGTGCAGATCCACGTCGTTGTTTAGATCCTAATATGACGGCTACATTTATTTTTAACAGATTTTTTTTACGGATTTTAATGTTTTGAAAATTGACAAATTCGTTCCAACTGGTGGAGGGTATTCAAAGTTTCGCATTTGAATATTGTAATGGCTTATGACAAAAGTTGCCGGGCTACATTTATTTTTAACAGATTTTTTTACGGATTTTAATATTTTGAAAATTAACAAATTCGTTCCAAATGGTGAAGGGTATTCAAAGTTCGGCCCGGCTTTTTTACTTGTTTTTTTTTTTTTTGGAATTTGCACAAAATCGAATGATCCTTTTTCTTCCAGCCAGGTAAATTATTTTCTTTGCAAGTTTTAACTTTTTGTGGGGGAGTTTCCAGAAGTGGTGCACGGTCAGTCCATCATAGATCAATAAAGAAATTTTTATAAACTTCACCATATCTAACTCTCCTCCCAACTATGTTTTATTGTTCAAACGTTCCGAGTGGGTGTTGCTTAATCAATCAGTTATCTTCGAACATATTTTATAAATGTGTGTAAACTTTATAAAATGTCTCAACCAAACTTGTTTCACCATACAATTTTCATTGTTCGACAGGATATAAAAGAACCGTTTAACAGCTACCGGGGAACATTCTCCGCACACAATTGTGTGCAACAGTTTATCTAACCTGAAACTTAATCAATTGTTGCTGTTGTTCTTGAATCTGTCCCAATTTATTTTTCAAGTTTAGAACAAAAACAACAACTGTATCCCATTTTATTGTATAACAACTACAATATACATATATTGTTAGTTGCATCATCTGCATTGTATCCGCAAAGAGATCCATAACAACAACCAGTCTTTTTGGGGGGGAGTGAAGTTTGTTGGTGGTTTAGTTTTCAAATATGTTGCTCGTTGGACAATTTTAATGGATGATGTGGTTGTTGAAAAATTCAAGTGGCAGGTTTGAGTTGTTGGCCCCCGAATACCAGCATGGGTGAGTGCTGCATTTAGAGGGCATCCAAATGTAGGAGGCGAACGTCAAGTGCACTTTCAAATTCTAGTGTGGCCTTATGAAGTGTTTCTTGACGGTCAATTTCCACACGTTTCAAACGAACGACATGCAAAGCTTTAAAAAAGAAAAGGGAGGAGAAGGAGATCGGGTACTCGTTCACTGGTCACACAGTAAAAACAAAAAAGAAAACTACATTTCCACTACTTTCTAAAACAGATTTATGTCAGATTTTTGAATGGGCGGCTTCTTGGAAATTTGTTATTTTAAGAAAAGCTGAAAATACAACAAACACTATTATGTTGTGTTTTATTCCTCATAAATCAGCTTGGCATTGCATAACCCGATTTCTAAAGATTAAAAGGTACTTTTTCGCACTCTCTCTATGCTAACCGCTTGTGTGCGTGTGCTCTTCCCGGGCAACGTCTATGAAGGATTTTTTTGTTCTATTTTCAAATCTTTTGTTTTCATTGAGGTTGGAGTATATTTTAAGATAATGAAAAATGAGCTTCATTTATTTTCAGTTTGGAAGTTTGATTTTTTTTTTTTTTTTGTTTTTTTGGAGCAGAACGTAGATATTTTTTCACTTTAACTTTTTGTTAGACTTATGTTAGAAAAAATCCTAAATTGAGAAATTTACTTAGCTTGTTGTAGAATTGTGGTATAGCAATTCAAACTGTTGCTTAAAGGCCGGTGAGTAATTGATGATATGTTTTGAAATTTGTTGACGGCATAATATTAGTTGCCGTTTGTTCAAGTTTAACATGAAAACATAACTGTCTACCACTTGTTGTGGCCTGAACTGTATTAAGTCATCTCTTTGACAATAGATGATTAATGACTAAGAAATTTTAAAATATTGAAATTTTAATAACAAATTTTGTATTGACATGAAAAAATCGTTTTCAAATTTTATAGTTACTGCCGATATAATCGGGAAATCATTTTGCGTTGCATGCAAGTTAAGATTTTTTCAAATGTTGACCCTTTGCGAGGGAGGTACAAGGAAAACTTGACTGAACGGCCGTTGTATGCGGTTTTTTTTAACATATTCGCGGTTTAATGGAAATATTGGATATATTTTTACATTATTGCACTATTGCACCCGGTAAATATTATTCGATGATCATCCAAATGTCTAGGCTTATGCCCAAATAAAATAATGGTGAATATATTTGTTTTTATTTTGGAAGGAGGGGGAGGTTATTGGTGCTGACTCGCTTGAGGTTCAAACTGTTCCTCAAGTTTTTGTTGTAATATTGACAAAAAAAAAAAAATAATTTCAGCCAGCCGAACTTTTAATACCCTCCGCCATGTGGAAGAAACTTGACAATTTTCTAAACGAAGACGTGTAGCTACCATGTCGCTAGAATCATTAAAATATAGCAAAAGCATTAAAATATAGCATAATGTCGCAAAAATCATGAAAATGTCGACTATCGGGAGGTACCGACATATGGGGGTTATACGAAGACATGGAAGTGCATACGAAAGTTTTTGTCATAGTTTGTAGTATCCATTAGGATCTTCCAATACGAAATATGAAACAATTCCGGTGAATAATGTTGCTGAAATCATCAAATATAATATAATAAGTATATATTAATAAGTATAGCCCCCGTTATATGGGGGCTATAAGAAGACGTGGTTCTGCATACGAAATTTTTTTGTCATAGTTTGTAATATCCATTAGGATCTTCCAATACGAAATAATTCCGGAAAATAATTTCGCTATAATCATGAAAATATCGAATATCAGGAGGTACCGCTATATGGGGGCTATATGAAAACGTGGACCTACATGACCCATTTACGAACTTAACCTGCCTACTGGAAAAATAATCATGCGTGTTAAATTTTAGCCTTCTATCTCAATTCGTTCGAAAGATAGCGCGTTACAACAGACAGACAGACAAAAAGACGGACACCGCTAAATCCACTTAGAATTTTACGCTGATCAAGAATATATATACTTTGTTGGGTCTGACATGAGTACTTCGAGGAGTTACAAACGGAATGACAAATTCAATATACCCACCATAGAATTTTGGAGGGTATAAAAAAACTATACAGAGTGAGATGACCAACTTCAGACTGCTGTTATTTCTAAGCCACTCATCCGACAGCTGTTAAAAATATTCCAGTGACAGCTCATTATATTGTTTACATGCGCACAAAAGCATTTTGGTGAGAATTTTTCAGGAAAAAAGTTATTCGTGATGGAATTCAAGCGTGATAGTGTGATTTCCTTATATTTGGCTTGAAAACCACAAGTGGCTATCTATAGAGCATTCCGCATTTAAATGTGAATAAATCATTTGTGTCACGTACCATCGCTTGTTACCGTGATACTGGTACCGTAGCTCGACGTCAAGGAAGTGGACGGAAGAAAACAGCAACATCAGCAGAAATGGTTCGAAAAGTAAAGAAGCGACTTGATCGAAACCCGCATCGCAGTGGCCGAAAAATTGCTTATGAGCTGAACATATCGCAACATTCCATTCGGCAAATATTGAAAAATGAGCCATTGAAATTCCAAAAAGTGCAAGAACGTTTACCGCAACAGAAAGAAAATGTACTCAAATGAGGTAAAGAGTTGCTTCGCTTGGCCGAATGTGGTGAACTGCCGAATTTGGTTTTCTCCGAAGAGAAAACATTCGTTGTCCAGCAGTTTGTAAACAAACAAAATGATTTTGTTTACTTGCCACAGAGGTTAACTGAAAAAAATCAAGCGCCGGCCATGGAGATGGTGTGAGCCGCCATAACAACCGTTGGTTGCTCTACGCTCGTATTAATCGACTATCAAGATAAATGTCGAATATTATCGCAAAAAAAGGGTCTGAAGGGTCTATTAAAGCCTTGGGCATTCCAACAGGACTCAGCGCCATCGTACTCAGCACACCCGAGGATGGTTACAAAATGAGGTTCCACACTTCATTTCCAGTGCACAATGGTCACCAAAATCTCCAGATACCAATCCGTTGGTCTATTGTGTCTAGAGTATTTTGGAAAGCAAGATTCGCCGGGAATGGGCAAAAATACCGCAGAGCAACATTCGGGCAGCGTGTGATGGTTTCTTTGGCCGTTTGACGGCCATAATTCATGCCAAAGATGACCAATAGGAACAAATCTAAACTTATTCTAAAAGTTGATGCTCTTTCCGACATTTTTTGTTTTCATTCAATAAAATAAAAAAATGTGTATAAATTATGGCGTTTGACTTTGTTGCAGATTTTTTATCTCACCCTGTACAATGACAGTAGAGATTTCTTTTCTTTGGTAAATGTTGTAAAATTTTGTGGAGAATATTTTTATACCCTCCGCCTAAAAAAGTATGGAGGGTATATTAAGTTCGTCATTCCGTTTGTAACTCATCGAAATAATCATTTTAGACCCAACAAAGTATATATATTCTTGATCAGGGTAAAATTCTAAGACGATGTAGCCCTGTCCGTCCGTCTGTTGTAATCACGCTACAGTCTAAACGAATTAAGAGAGGAAGCTAAAATTTTGCACAGATCTCTCTTTTGTCTGCAGGCAGGTCAAGTTCGAAGATGGGGTATATCGGTCTACGATATCGTATAGCCCCCTATAACGGTACCCCCGATATTCGGTATTTTGATGATTCATCCACATTTTTCAATGGAATTGTCTAAAATTCCACAAAAGGAGTCCCTTGTGGGCATTTTACCCCCTCAAAAATAATTGTCTACATATGTCCATGATATCGTATATCCCCCACATAACTGAATGGTCACAAGGGGTTCTTTGTGAGCACTTTACCCCCGGACAGAGAATTCTCTATATATTCTCTATATAGGTCCGCAATATCGTATCTCCCCCATATAACGATACCCCGCGATATTCAATATTTTGATGATTTTGGCCACATTTACCAATCGTATTGTCTGAAAATCCACACACGGAGTTCTTTGTGAGCACTTTACCCCTGAAACGGAATTGTCTATATAGGTCCACAATATCGTATATCCCCCATTTAACGGTACTCCCCTATATTCAGTATTTTGATGATTTTAGCCACTTTTTCCAATGGAATTATCTGAAAATCCACACAAGGAGTTCCTTGTGAGTACTTTATACGCAGACATAGATTTGTCTTTATAGGTCCACAATATCGTATTTCCCCCATATCGGCACCTTCCTGTATTAGATATTTTAAAGATTTTAAAAGAACTTTTAATGAATTTTATTTTTTTTTAAATTTTTTAATTCGTTCCAAATGGTGGAGGGTATTCAAAGTTCGGCCCGGCTGAACTTACTGCTTTTTTACTTGTTGTTTTTTAAATTTTTGTTGCTGACCCGCTTGAGGTTTAAACTGTTCGTATATATGACTATAATATGTTCATATATGTGTCTGTAGTATGGCAGAAAAAGACTTTATGACTAAAATTCACGGATTCTAAGGAATCTTAATTCGAAAATTTTCAAAAATGTAGAATAGAGGTAAATTGCCCGCTCTATTTCAGATAGTTTTCTATGTAAACTTTTAAAAATGGAAAAATTCTTACCAAATTTAAATTTTACAAATTTAGGCCTTAATCATTTACCTATTATTTGTTTAGTGTGCGCTTGAAATTGAAGTCAAGCCTCTGCCAAAGGTCCGAATTCGGAGGAAAAAACCAAGATTAGGAAAAGTCTGAAAACTCCGTAGGCAGTATTGAGAAATATGTAAACAAGGAGTTATTTTCTCTCCCACATTCTTGCAAAAAAGTTTCACGTTTTGATCTAGTCCCATGTAATATTTTTCTAAAGTTTCAAGAAAAAGTTCGTACATATATAACATCTTGCAAAAAAATTCATGCATTACTTGTTATTCATGTTCTAGTTCCTGTACAATACATTTACTCCTCTGCTTCTAACTTTCTTTCCAACAAAACACGTTGAGAATTTGCTGTGAATGTTGCTGCCATTGCTGTTGATGACAATCGTTGTTACAACATTCATCCAACCAACTAACCAACAAGCCAACCATACTCTTACTCTTGAAAATTTCCAATGACGTGACATATGGGATGTGATGCATTGTATTGCACTGGTGTTACGAAATAAACATTCACTATTGCGTTATGTTTGTTTAGCTTGACTGTTATTTTTTTTCCTTCTTATTTACCAACAAAGTTGACAGTTTGCCGGTTTAGCAGTGCAGCTAATATGTGGCAATTGTTGTTGTGAGTTTTTCCTCTTGTCGTTTTTTTTTATTTACTTTTTTTTCCATGCTGCTAGGAAAATTATATTTTTACAGTTTTGTTTTTGTTTTTTTCTTCCTTCAATCTTTTGTCTTTTCCTTTAAACGTTAAGTATGACATAAAATAACCGGGCATTAGAACATCATTGTTCAACGAATGAGAATAGAAGATAAGCGACAAAAAGTGCAGTAGCAACTGACAATCTAGCCCGGGAACAATCATCAGAGCAACATTGTTTGCAAATATCAATTTGAGGTTCAGTGGAAGAAAAAAAAACAGCAAACGTTACATTATTTTTTATGTTGTTCACAAATGTTGCCACATAAAATAGTCCATGTTCGAACTTAATATAGGTTTGGTAAAAATATCAAAAGCCTGTTTCTATGTGACGATACGAAAGTGAAGGCGAAAGAAAAATACCAATCCTCATGGGTTTTTATATTTTTGAGTTGAATTTAAAAATTTTCAAAACACCTTTGGAATTGTGTTTATACCCTACAATACTATGTGTTGGGGGTATTATAAGTTTGATTGGGCCAAAAATTATCTAACACCTCGAAATATTGGTTTCCCACATAGGAAAGTATATATGGATCTTCCTATCTCGCCAAGCTGAGTCGATCTAGCTATGTATGTCCTTCCGTCCGTCTGTCCATGTTAATTTGTAATCACTCTACAGGTCGCAATTATGTCCCGATCTTCACGAAATTTAGAATATAGAAACCTATTTCTTTTGGAGATGATCGCAAAATATTTAGAGGCTGAAATGGACCAAAAACCGAAAAATTTCCTGATTTTGCAGTTGTTCTACAGGTCGCCATTAAATCTCAAATAGACGCCATTAAATCACAAATAGACGAAAAGCCAATTCTGACCGTTACGTAGATACCGATACTTAATATATGGGATATATATAGCGAAATATAAACAATATGAATATGCAGGGTAAAGTGATGTTAGTTAGAATGCTTATATCTCATGAATAGCTGGACCGATTTTGCCAAATTTTATCAATTAAAAATGCCCTCTTGGCATAATAGAATAAAATTTTAAAAAATCGCATAAGAAGATTCCAATAATAGTATTTTGAAATTTTTATACCCGCCACCTTGGAAAGGAGGGTATATTAACTTTGTCATTCCATTTGTAACATCCTTAAATATTCGTCGTAGACCCCATAAAGTATATATATTCATAATCAGCATAAAATCCTAAGCATAAAAAATATCATAAGTCGACTTAACGATGTCCGTCTGTCTGTCTGTCCGACTGTCTGTCTGTTGAGATCACGATACAGCCCACATTATTTGACGCAGAGCGAGCAAAATTTAGCAGAGCAATTTGTATTGTTTCTAGGATGGTTGGTATTGAAAATGGGATTTATTGGTCAGCGTTCTGGTATAGTCCCCATATAATGGTACCACCCGATATTCTGTATTTTGATGATTTATGCCACATTTTTTCACTGATTTGTTTGAAAATTGGTATTTGTAGGCCATAATGGGTCCTTGTGCGTGTGGCAAAACATGGCAGGTATAGGCCCACGTTTTGGTATAGCCCCCATATAAAGGTACCTCCCGATATTCGGTATTTTGATTATTTTTGCCACATTTTTCACGGATTTGTCAAAAAATTGGTATTTGTGGGTCATAATGGATCCTAGTTCGTGTGGCGAAACATTGTATGTATAGGTCTACGTTTTGGTAAAGTCTCCATATAACGCTACCTCCCAATATTCGGTATTTTGATGATTTTTGACACATTTTTTCTCGAATTTCTCTGAAAATTGGTATTTGTAGGTCATAATGGGTTCTAGCTCCTTTGGCGAAACATTGTATGTGTAGGTCCACGATTTGGTATAGCCCCCATATAACAGTACCTGCCGATATTCGACATTTTAATGGTTTTTGCCACATTTCTTCTAATGTTTCCTTTACCCTAAGGTGGAGTGTATTAAATGTTTGGCCCGGCCGAACTTAATGTTTTTTTACTTGCTTTTATTTATTCATATTTTTATTTAGGAAATGTTTCCTGATCACACAATTGAAACCAATCGACACCAAATCGACGGAATGCGTAAATATTGGGCAAATTGCTATTGTCAAAAGGGTAATAGTAACATCTGGGCAATGCTCTATGACATAATTTCAAAAGCGAAAGCTTCCGAAATGGATTTGGACATAAGGGGGGCTTTTAACATACTATGGTGTTGTAGTGTATCACATGGTCAGCCCCACACGACTATAGCCTTTGCTTAGATATTTTAATTGAATTAAAATTGTTCATAACACCTTTGGAATGGTGTTTTTCATTTGCATTTGTCGTCATACAAAAACAGGACCCAAAATATAGGGAATTTGGAATTCCGCGGGAACCAGCTCGGTATTTTCGTATCATTGAATTGAAAGTTTCGATAACAGCATCTTATCACACATCTTTGCACAAAACGGTGACGTCTATGCAATAATAGTATTGTACCTTTTTGAAGCGCTTAGTAATTTAGGTTCCCCTTAAACGCAAAATTTCAAAAATCCCCCCTATACCTCTCCATTATCTCAACCTCTCCGAAAATCTCTTCTATTTACAAAGAACCCTGTGCAACAATTCAAATTGTGGCCCATATATTTGTCGTTTTAACAATGTTGTACTATTTGTACCTTTATGTACATTCGTGCCCTTATGAAAAGATTTTCCAAAAATTTAACTTTATCTTAGCCCTCTAGATCCCCATAGAAAAACTATCAAAGTTTACCTCTTGCACATATGTCAATACACCTTACAATTTCAAAAGGTCGTCCTTATTTTAATACCGCGAATAAAGCCTAATCCCTATGCAAAATTTAATTTTTTACCTATACTGAAGTTTAACCCTTATACATAATTTGAGGTTCTTGCCAATACCGATCGCTAATTAATAGTCCCTTGCCATTTGAAACTTACAAATGTTATTTGTATCACTGTCAGTCAATCTCTCTACTATAGATATGTCAATTGGTGAACATTTTGCGTTTGCCCTTTTATTATACCCTCCACCAAAAAAAGTATGGAGGGTATATTAAGTTCGTCATTCCGTTTGTAACTCATCGAAATAATCATTTTAGACCCAACAAAGTATATATATTCTTGATCAGCGTAAAATTCTAAGACGATTTAGCCCTGTCCGTCCGTCTGTCCGTCTGTTTTAATCACGCTATACTCTAAACGAATTAAGAAAGGAAGCTAAAATTTTGCACAGATCTCTCTTTTGTCTGCAGGCAGGTCAAGTTCGAAGATGGGCTATATCGGTCAACGATATCGTATAGCCTCCATATAACGGTACCCCCGATATTCGGTATTTTGATGATTTTAGCCACATTTTTCAATGGAATTGTCTGAAAATCCACACAAGTAGTTCGTTGTGGGTACCTTATACCTCGGCAGAGAATTATCTATATAGGTCCACAATATCGTATAGCCCCCATATAACGGTACCCCGATATTCGGTATTTTGATGTTTTTAGCCATATTTGGTCATAAGGGGTTCTTTGTACACAAGGGGTTCTTTGTGAACACTCTACCCCCCGACAGAGAATTCTCTATATAGGTTAACGATAACGTATAGCTCCCATATAACGATACCCCGCGATATTCGGTATTTTGAAAATCCACACAAGGAGTTCCTTGTGAGTACTTTACACGCAGACATAGATTTGTCTTTATAGGTCCACAATATCTTATATCCCCCCATATCGGCACCTTCCTATATTAGATATTTTAAATATTGTAGAAGAATTTTTAATGGATTTTATTTATTTATTATTTTTTTTTTTTTTGAAAATTTTCTAATTTCTTCCAAATGGTGGAGGGTATTCAAAGTTCGGCCCAGTCGAACTTACTGCTTTTTTACTTGTTATTTATTTATATTTTTATTTAGGAAATGTTTCCTGATCAAACAATTGAAACCAATCGACACCAAATTTTGCATGAGAAGAGAGTTATTGACAGGGAAGAAGTCTTGCATTTTGGATGACCATTGGATTATATTCAGCTGTAAAGTGGACCACAACAACTAAAATGGACCACAACAACTACCAATCGACGGAATGCGTAAATATTGGACAAATGCCTATTGTCAAAAAGGTAATAGTAACATCTGGGCAATGCTCTATGACATAATTTCAAAAGCGAAAGCTTCCGAAATGGATTTGGACATAAAGGGGGCTTCTAACATACTATGGTGTTGTAGGGTATCACATGGTCAGCCCCACACGACTATAGCCTTTGCTTACTTATTTTAATTGAATTAAAATTGTGCATAACACCTTTGGAATGGCGTTTTTCATTTGCATTTGTGGTCATACAAAAACAGGACTCAAAATATAGGGAATTTGGAATTCCGCGGGAACCAGCTCGGTATTTTCGTATCATTAAATTGGAAGGTCCGACAACAGCATCTTATCACACATCTTTACACAAAACGGTGACGTCTATGCAATAATAGTATTGTATCTTTTTGAAGCGCTTAGTACTTTACGTTCGCCTTAAACGCAAAATTTCGAAAATTCCCCCTATACCTCTCCATTATATGTAAGTCCGAAAATCTCATCTATCTAAAAAGAACCCTGTGCAACAGTTGTAGCCCTTATATTTGTCGTTTTAACAATGCTGAACAATTTGTACCTGTATGTACATTCGTGCCCTTATGAAAAGATTTTCCAAAAATGTAAATTTATCTTAGTCCTCTAGATCCCCATAGAAAAACTATCAAAGTTTACCTCCTACACATCTGTCAATAACAATGCCGTATCATCTTTTACCTTTCACCTTACAATTTCAAAAGGTCGCTCTTATTTTAATACCACGAATAGAGCCTAATCCCTATGCAAAATTTAATTTTTTACCTATACTGAAGTTTAACCCTTATACATAATTTGAGGTTCTTGCCAATACCGATCGCTAATTAATAGTCCCTTGCCATTTGAAACTTACAAATGTTATTTGTACCACTGTCAGTCAATCTCTCTACTATAGATATGTCAATTGGTGAACATTTTGCGTTTGCCCTTTTATTATACCCTCCACCAAAAAAGTATGGAGGGTATATTAAGTTCGTCATTCCGTTTGTAACTCATCGAAATAATCATTTTAGACCCAACAAAGTATATATATTCTTGATCAGCGTAAAATTCTAAGACGATTTAGCCCTGTCCGTCCGTCTGTTGTAATCACGCTACAGTCTAAACGAATTAAGATAGGAAGCTAAAATTTTGCACAGATCACTCTTTTGTCTGCAGGCAGGTCAAGTTCGAAGATGGGCTATATCGGTCCACGATATCGTATATCCCCCATATAACTGTACCCCCCCGATATTCGGTATTTTGATGATGTTAGCCACATTTTTCAATGGAATTGTCTAAAAATCCACACAAGTAGTTCTTTGTGAGTACTTTACACCCTGAGAGAATTTTCTATACAGGTCCTCGATATCGTATATCCCCCATATAACGGTAACCCCGATATTCGGTATTTTGATGATTTTACCCACATTTTTCATCGGAATTGTCTGAAAATCCACACAAGGAGTTCCTTGTGGGTACTTTATACCTCGACAGGGAATTATCTATATAGGTCCACCATATCGTATAGCGCCCATATAACGGTACCCCCGATATTTGGTATTTTGATGATTTTATCCACATTTCCCAATGGAATTGTCTGAAATTCCACAAAAGGAGTCCCTTGTGGGCATTTTACCCCCTCAAAAAGAATTATCTATATAGGTCCACGATATCGTATAGCCCCATATAACGGTACCCCCGATATTCGGTATTTTTATGTTTTTAGCCATATGTTTCAACGGAATGGTCACAAGGGGTTCTTTGTACAGAAGGGGTTATTTGTGAGCACTTTACCCCTCGTCAGAAAATTCTCTATATAGGTTAACGATAACGTATAGCTCCCATATAACGATACCCTGCGATATTCGGTATTTTGATGATTTTAGCCACGTTTTCCAATCGTATTGTCTGAAAATCCACACACGGATTTCTTTGTGAGCACTTTACCCCTGAAACGGAATTGTCTATATAGGTCCACAATATCGTATATCCCCCCTATAACGGTGCTCCACTATATTCGGTATTTTGACTTTTTCCAATAGAATTATCTGAAAATCCACACAAGGAGTTCCTTGTGAGTGCTTTACACGTAGATATAGATTTGTCTTTATAGGTCCACAATATCGTATATCCCCCCGTACACGGCACCTTCCTATATTAGATATTTTAAAGATCATAAAACAAAATTTTCAATGGCAACCCTGTCGATGTCTTCAAATTATGGATAGATGTCGAAGATGTACTAGGTGGCATTTTCCTTATGTGTTCATAGCCGTTGACTGCGCTGATGTTATTCTTCTTCTTGTTGTTGTTGCTGTTGTTGTCGTCAACGTCGCATGTGTTTGACTTAATTAAGGCAACAGACCAAGTGTGGCAACATAACAAATATGGTCATAATGTGTAACAGCAACAACAACAACAACGGCAACAAAATCACTAGCATTGCTGGCAGTAGCCAACAACATTTTCTTGTAACTGATGATTGCAACTGCCAACAATCATCTGGAGCGTTCTTTGGTTAGCCACGATGCGACACACACAAACATAAGGAAAAAGTTTACAAAACTTAAAACAAAACTCCAAACATGTTCTCATTTAGTCAGCTATAAGTGGTTTCTGTCGCTCATAGCCAAGCCCAGCCACGTCAAGCCAAGAGGAAATTCTAATAACGTTAAATGAATTTCAATACAATGAAAACGGAAATGCAATGCATCCTTGTAATTTCAATGGAATTTTAATGACTTAATTAGATTGTGTCCAGCAGTGTTGGTTGGTTGGCTGACTGGACAGGACGGGATGAATGTTTGGTAATTTTTTTTTTTTTTGTTGCTTTTGTTGTCTGGTTTGGTTAACAAGGAAAGTATTTTAACTGGTTTAACGGTTATTAATAATTTCTTTGATAGATGTGGTCACATCGTTTATAAGACAATGTATTGTGTAAAAATTGAATTGAAGCTGAAGCGGAATTGCAGGTCGGCAATTTTTAGATTCGATTTTTTAGCAAGCTGACACTCTATGTGTTCAGTCCAAGCACATTTGGTCTTTTAATCAGAAAAACATACTGAACGAAGTTTTCCGACAACCTTTTTTATGTTATCAGTATAAAACAAACATTGTCAAATAACTTTCTTATTTTATACCCTCCACCATAGTATGGAGGGTATATTAAGTTTGTCATTACGTTTGTAACACCTCGAAATATACATTTTAGACCCCACAAGGAATATATATTCTTGGTCAGCATAAAATTCTATATCGATTTAGCCATGTCCGTCCGTCTATCCGTCTGTGAAAATCATTCTAGCTTCCGAACGAAATGAAGAAGGTTTATAAAATTTTACTCAAATGTATATTATGTCTGCAGGAGTTTTGGTATTGAAAATGGTTCATATAACTCCACGTTTTGGTATAGCCCACATATAATGGTACCTCCTTGGAACCGAAATTGTTCCAAATTTGGTATTTGAAGTTCGATATGGATACTACAGCGTAAGACAGAAAATTGTCTCTGCAGGTCCACGTCTTTGTATAGAACCCATATAACGGTACCTTCCGATATTCGATACTTTAATGATTTTAGCGACATTATTCACCGTTTTTATACCCTTCACAACAAGGTGGTCAGGGTATTATGTCTTTGTGTATTTGTTTGTAACAGCAAAAGGAAACGAGATAGACCCACAGTTCCTTTTGATGATGTACATATAATCACTCTCTGAGTTGATTTATTCATGTCTGTCTGTCCGTCCGTCTCTCAATGTATTGCAAAGTGCAGGTCACATTTATTATCCGATTGAGATGAAATTTTCCAAAAAACATTTGTTTGGCCCAAGGACCCTATTGAAATTGGAGATAATCGCTCAAAATTTAGATATAGCTCCCATATATATGTTCGTCCGATTTGCCTTTTATTGTGCACCAAACGTGTAATATCAGGCCGAATAGTATGGAATTTTGCACATACAATCATATTAGGCTTAAAAATAAGTATTCTAAATTTGATCGAAATCAGTTCAGATATAGCTCTCATATATATAGCTCCCATATATATTGTTCATCTGATTTGTTATTTTTTCCTCCGCAGCCGTAATATGCACTCTGTAACAACAATATTTGGGGAAATATATCAAATACAGCTCAGAAATAACTTTGCTAAATTTTATCCAGATCGGTTCAGATTTGGACATAGCTCCCATATATAACTTCGTCCGATTTACATTTTATTGTGCACCAAACGTCTAATCTTTGCCCAAATGGGATGGAATTTGGCACATACGACCTAATTGAGTCTAGAAGGTAGTATGCCAAATTTGGTTCAGATATACCTATAGCTCCCATATATATTGTTCATCCGATTTGTAATACTTGTTACCCACAGCCGTAATATGCACTCCATATCAATGATATTCAGGGAAATATATCAAATACAGCTCAGAAATATCTTTGCCAAATTTTATCGAGATCGGTTCCGATTTGGATATAGCTCCCACATTTATCTTTATCCGATTTCAAATTAATTTTGCACCAAATGGGCAATACAAGTCCGAATTTATCGTGTATGATTGAATTCTCCCATAAAAAACTTTTAATTGTTATGTGGAGCTCAACTAAATTAGCAAAATCGGCCTCGCCTGACTTTAGGACTTTCTTTACAGTATTTTTTTTTTCAAATTTGGCACTTGAAGTTCGTCGTGGATACTGCATCCTATAACAGAAAATTGTCAGTGCAGGTCCATCTTTTCGTAAAGCCCCGTATAACGGTACCTCCCGATATTCGGTCGTCGTCGTGATACACTAATATAACGGCTACATTCTGTATTTTTAAGATTTTAACAGATTTTATTTTTTATTTTTTTGAAAATTGCCAAATTCCTTGTAATATCAATCCACATTTTGGTATTGGCTCCATGTACCGGTAGCTCCGACTATTGGGTATTTTGACAGTTTAAGCCACATTTTTTTCACGGATTTGTCTAGAAATTCGTATTTGTAGTTCGTAATGGTTTCAAATTTGATATTAAGAATTATTAATTGAACATTGGCTGTATAGGTCCATAAGTTACTTTAGCCTACATATAAAAGTTCCTTCCGATATTCGGTATTTTTACAATTGTAGCTAGATTTTCTGACGGCTTCACCCCTTTTTTAAGCTTGAACCTTATTCTCCCAGCAGTTTCACTCGTATTTGAATCCATATAATTTTACTTATTAATATTTTCTTTCCCTTCTGTATTTAACATTTTATGTTATTGCATTTAAGCCAGGTTGAAAAGCACCTCCCAGCCATGACCTGAAAATTGTCGCACAGTGCTATTCAAACACGTTAACCTACAGTTAAAACCGTTTAAAATTACAAACCAGTAAAGAAAGCCTTAAATTCGGACTTGTATTGCCCATTTATTTGAAATCGGATAAAGGTATATATGGGAGCTATATCCAAATCGATAGAATTTGACAAAGATATTTCTGAGCTGTATTTTATATATTTCCCTGAATATCGTTATTACGGAGTGCATATTACGGATGTGGGTAACAAATATAACAAATCGGATGAACAATATATATGGGAGCTATGCATATATCTGAACCGATCTTCACCAAATTTGACATACTAGCTTCTAGACTCAATTCGGTCATGAGTGCCAAATTCCATCACATTTAGACAAATATTAGACGTTTGGTGCACAATAAAAGTTAAATCGAATGAAGTTATATATGGGAGCTATATCCAAATCTGAACCGATCTCGATAAAATTTTGCAAAGACATTTTTGAGTTATATTTTAAATATTTCCCCAAATATTGTTGTTGCAGAGTGCATATTACGGCTGCGGAGGACAAAAATAACAAATCGGATGAACAATATATATGGGAGCTATAGCTATATCTGAAACGATTTCGATCAAATTTGGCATACTTATTTTAAGGCCTAATTTGGGTGAAGATGCAAAATTCCATACTAATCGGGCTGATATTACACGTTTGGTGCACAATAAAAGGCAAATCGGACGAAGATATATATGGGAGCTATATCTAAATTTTGACCGACTATCTCCAATTTCAATAGGGTTCGTCCTTGGGCCAAGCAAATGATCTGTGCAAATTTTCATCTGCGACCTGTACTTTGTTTACAAAAATACTTGGACAGACGGACGGACATGCATAAATCGACTCAGAATGTGATTCTATGCAGATCATCTCGTTTCCGTTTGCCTGTTACAAACAAATGCACAAAGACATAATACCCTGATCAATTCTAAATCAATTGGAATTCTAAATCAATTTTCAATATCATAGAATGGTAGATTGTGCCCAGCAAAAAAAATTGTAAACGTATGTGCTACTTTTGGAATTGCTACCAATGGAAACCTCATACCAGTTTCACAAAATTCATGACAAATGCATTACCAGAAAGCTTCAAATTATCTGTTAGTTTTGTAAGTAGCTCCTAGTGTGATGGTGTATCGAATATTTCCATTATTTGGTAATAAGATTTTTGCTGTGTTCTTGCTGTCATTTTCGAAGGAGAGTATTTCTTGTCCAAAATATGGGGATATAAACCATCATATTTCTAAAACGAATGTACTCGATATGTATCTGATATTTACAAGAGACAAACTAATTAATTATCTATTGGCAAACTAATTTCAGTAGGCTATATATTTATAGAAATATTCAGATGTACCACGTTTTGATGCTACCGTTGAAGTTATCCCTCTCAACAACCAACCATCGCCAGACCGATTCCGACAATATTGACTCCAACTATTCTGAAATGGATTTTGTCAAAATCGAAGTGTATTTTCTTATATGAGGCATATGCCAAAAAGTAGTTTAGGAAAATTATCGCCAGAAAAATAAGACTTTTTTGCACCTCTTAAAATTGATGATATTTTCAGAAAATCATCGAATTATGTGGGAAATCTTGGATTTTGTTTTATGGTGGAGGAAAGAAAAGTTCGTCATTTTCTGGAACTCAAATAAAATTTCTAGATTTTGAAAATACGACTTATGAGATTTAAGCAGGTTCCTTCAAGGAAGGATCAAAAATTGGGAAAAATAGAAGAATATAAATGTTCATCAATCAATTTTTTTCCGATTTTAACAAAGGTAAATATGTCATCGCAGAGACGAGCTACAATGACACGAACAATTTATTTTCTCATTCAGTATAGGGTGTTGATCGACGGATTTCGATAGCTCAGAACATTGATCAGTAGCAAAGCATTTTCTTGTGGGTGTTTAAAATACACACTAAAAAGAAATGTTCCACTCTATCAAGATTCACCTTCCTTCATCAAATTTAATGTAAATTATTTAGTATTTTTTGAACTTTTCCATACAATATTTTTAATTTTATTTGTGTCCATTCTAAAAACAAAATTTTTTTCATTTTAAATGAAAGGGAAACAATTTTTCTTTTGAACTTTTTTACTTTGACCACATAAATTTGCTAGTATATAAGCCAATCGTAACTGTATCCTTTCACTACATATTGCAAATTAACAAATCCACTTTAACAATTTTTTGAAATATTCATATCAAAGAGTGTTGGCAGAAAAAGTTCAAAAAGGGCGCTCATCAGGATGACCACTTAAAAACACTTCAGCCTGTGGCAAATTGTGGAATTTGTTGGATCATCCCATGGAAATTCGTTTTATCATACAACCCAGTGGCGTAGTGACAAAATAAAGAAGAAAACCCGCATTGAATTTGTACCCTACAAAACTGTGTGTTGGGGGTATTATAAGTTTGATTGGGGCAAAAATCATGTAACACCTCGAAATATTGGTTTCGCACATATAGTATCTTGCCAAGCTGAGTCGTATGTATGTCTGTCCATATTAATTTGTAATCACGCTAAAGGTCGCAATTTTGGACCGATTCTCACAAAACTGAAAATGTGGTGTAGTTATGGTCAGAATAGAAGCCTATTGCTTTTGGAGATGATCGCATAATATTTAGGGGTCGAAATGGACCAAAAAACTGAACCTTTTCCTGATTTTGCAATTGCTCTACAGCCACATTTTTATACCCTCCACCAAAAAAGGTATGGAGGGTATATTAACTTTGTCATTCCGTTTGTAACTCATCGAAATAATCATTTTAGACCCAACAAAGTATATATATTCTTGATCAGCGTAAAATTCTAAGACGATTTAGCCCTGTCCGTCCGTCTGTTGTAATCACGCTACAGTCTGAACGAATTAAGATAGGAAGCTAAAATTTTGCACAGATCTCTCTTTTGTCTGCAGGCAGGTCAAGTTAGAAGATGGGCTATATCGGTCCACGATATCGTATATCGTATACTATCGTATAGTATTACCCCCGATATTCGGTATTTTGATGATGTTAGCCACATTTTTCAATGGAATTGTCTGAAAATCCACACAAGTAGTTCCTTGTGGGTAATTTACCCCCTGAGAGAGAATTTTCTATACAGGTCCACGATATCGTACATCCCCCATATAACGGTACTCCCCGATATTCGGTATTTTGATGATTTTACCCACATTTTTCAAAGGAATTGTCTGAAAATCCACACAAGGAGTTCCTTGTGGGTACTTTATACCTAGGCAGAGAATTATCTATATAGGTCCAGAATATCGTATAGCCCCCATGTAAGGGTACCCCCACGGTATTCGGTATTTTGATGATGTTAGCCACATTTTTCAATGGATTTGTCTGAAAATCCACACAAGGAGTTCCTTGTGGGTACTTTATACCTCGGCAGAGAATTGTCCATACAGGTCCACGATATCGTATAGCCCCCATGTAACGGTACCCCCCGATATTCGGTATTTTGATGATTTTTGCCACATTTTTCAATGGAATTGTCTGAAATTCCACAAAAGGAGTCCCTTGTGGGCATTTTACCTCCTCAAAAAGAATTGTCTATATAGGTCCACGATATCGTATATCCCCCATACAACGGTACTGGGCAGTGCTCCGTGACATAATTTCAAAATCGAAATCCTAAAAATGGATGTGGACATAAAGGGGCTTCTAACATATTGTAGTGTTGTAGGGTAACACATGGTCGGTCCCGCATGACTATAGCCTTTGCTTACTTGTTTTATATATTTGTTTGTTAACTCCTCCAACCGCTCAAAAAATTAAGCAAAATACGCCCATGCCCCAAAATTCTAAAAAGACTACTATAAAACAAACACAAGTGACCAATAGAAATAGGAAAAAACTAAATTTAAAAATCGTTATGAAAAGACTAAATTAAAAAGGAAATAACTGGGTAAAACCTTTGCGGTAACTTCAAATGGACTGACAACAAAGAGCACTCTAAAGGGTCATTCAATAAAATATGTGCTTTGAAGTTTTGCAAAATCAGGAAAAAAACTAAATCGAGTCAAAGTACTTCCTAATAAATCTACTTTGTCTCGACCATTTGTTTGTTATTAAAAAGAAAACAACAACACCACGAGGAGTACAAACATAATCTTTAATGTGCAGTTTGTTTTTCAATTTTTTTTTATTTGGAATTTGCAACTCATTGAAATATTACCCAACATCTGACAATAATATCAGAGCTAATACATAATTTTGCCGATAATTTACGATAAGTTGGCTTCATAATTTATGTTCTGCAACTCCTCATTATCTCAAAATACACACAGCGCACACGAACATTTGTCTGTACATATGTACACTGCTTATTTGCATTGCATGGGGGGCCAAACGAAAACCACATAATGAATGACTTCCTAATGGTTGTACAATTTCCTCTTATGCGTCTTCGTTCTTCTTGGCCAGCTAAATGCAGGAGCCACACTCACCACATCAAAAAGGCCACAAACGTTTTTAGTGCCGTTGGTGCGTCACAAAGAGAACTTTAAATTTTCAATAAGAATAATTGGAAGAAAATTAACAAATAGAGTATATGAGATTCTTAAATGTTAAATATCCTTCCAATGTCCAGCATTAATTAACTTATGAGCGTAATGGGGAAGGAAATCATTTTGGCAAAAAAAAAAAAAAAATCTAGAAAAGTTTACAAAATATTTACAGAATCATATTGAAGAATTTTTTTCTTTAAGTAATTTGCTTCTTTAAAAAATTTGTTTTTATGTGAAAATTGGTTTTGAAAATTGGAAGTTGATCCAGAAAAAGTTAATCAGGAAGTGAGCGTGGAAGAAAAAAATTCCGTTCTGATAATCCCTGAAGCCTAAAGATAAATTAATTTGTATGGTGTCGACGCCATGACAAAGTGTATTTAGAGACATAAGTTATAAATACTCGTTCTATATGTCTGTATTATTATTTTCTCATCTGAAATCCACAGATAATTCATGTATTTTTTTCCAGAAATGACGTATGAGAAACTAAAGCATCATATCTATGTTATGTTAGCATTTATATGGCGGTGTGAGAAGTTAGAAATAAGTCTGGGATTAATTGCAAATTATCATAATTTTTTAAAATTGTGGCTCGAAGAAGTGACCCGAAATTCTCATTTTTTGCTTATGACAGTATTATATTGAATACTCTACATTTATTCCCTACAAAACTGTGTGTTAGGGGTATAATAAGTTTAATAGGGCCAACAATTCTGTAACACTTTCAAATATGACAAAATTGAAAACATATGAGAATGTTAAAAAATCAATATTTTCATCTTTAGAGAGACATTTTTATGCGATTTTTTAGACGTTTTTTATTTCCTGCAAAGAGGCCATTCTGAATTAATGAGAACTGTCGAAATCAGTTCAACCGTTCTCGACATATCAAGCATATCTTCTTTGATAGACATATATATCGCACATATTTTGCTATATATCCGATTTGATGGATGTTAACATCAATGTAAAGATCAGAAGTAACCTTGTGATGGCTTTGTGATTTCGCCAAGATTTAAAATATTCACGGTTTAATGAAAAATTTTGAATTTTTTCAACACAAAAGATATGGTCTATTTTACCCGCTAAATATTATCTGATGACCACCCAAATTGGTAGGCTTCTTCCCCGCCCTAAACTCTAGCTACATGCGAAATTCCGCGATTGGTCTACAATTTCGACCTGTATAGCTACTGCAAAATCCGACATTTTTTCAGTATTTGGTCCATTTCAACCCCTAAACATTTGGCGATCATCTCCAAAAGAAATAGGCTTCTATTCTGACCCTAACCCCACCTTGGTGCAAAATTTCGTAAGGATCGGGCCATAATTGCGACCTGTAGCGTGATTACAAATTAACATGGACAGACGGACGGACGGACATACATAGCTAGATCTACTCAGCTCGGCGAGCTAGGAAGATCCATATATACTTTCCTATATGGGAAACCAATATTTCCAGGTGTTATATAAATTCTGGCCCAATCAAACTTATAATACCCCCAACACATAGTATTGTAGGGTATAATGAAGGGGATGTTAGTTAAATCGGAAGGGCACAAGTAGCCCTTCTTGAGCCAACTATGATTATAGTTATACATTAAATGTCCAAAGGAACTAATATATGAGAGGAATATACTTCTCTGAATCGATTTTTACTAATTTTGCCGAGCCATTTATGCCTTTTAAATTTGGCCTTATATTACACATTTGGTGAACAATTTACTTAAAATTGGAGCTATATACAAATCTGAACCGATCTCGATAAAATTTGGCAAATGTATTTCTCAGCTGTATTTGATATATTTCCCCTAATGTCGTTGTAACGGTTACGAACATTGTTTATGGGAACTATAGCTATACCTTAACCGATTTTCACCAAATTCGACGTACATATTTCTAGACTCAATTTGGCATTAAGTGCCAAATTTCATCCCATTTGGGCTAATATTACACGTTTGGTGCAGAGAACAAAAGTAACAAATCGGATGAACAGTATACAGGGTGAAATGAAAAAAACTGCAACCAACTTCAAACCGCTGTCATTTCTAAGCCACTCCACCGTCAGCTGTTAAAATTATTCCAGTAATAGCTCATTATATTCTTTACAAGCGTACAAAAGCATTTTTGGTTATTCGTGATGGATAATAGTGTGATTCCTTAATATTTGGCTGGAAAACCACAAGTGCCTATCGTTAGAGCACTCCAGCATTTAAATGTGAATAAATATTTTGTGCCTCGTACCATCGCTTGTTAACGTGCTACTGGTAGCGTAGCCCGACGTCAAGGAAGTGGACGGAAGAAAACATCAGCAGAAATAGTTCGAAAATTAAAGAAGAGAGTTGATCGAAACCAGCGTCACAGTGGACGAAAAATGGTTCGTGGCCTGAACATATCGCAATATTCCATTCGCCAAATATTTAAAAATGAACTCGGGGTTAAGCCATTGAAATTCCAAAAAGTGCAAGAACTTACACCGCAACAGAAAGAAAATAGACTCAAAAGAGCTAAAGAGTTGCTTGGCTTGGGCGAAAGTGGTGAATTTTGTCCGATGAGAAAACACTCGTTGTCCAACAGTTTTTAAATAAACAAAATGATAGTGTTTACTTGCCAAAGAAGTCAGCTGTGCACTTCGGTTGTCCACCAAAACTCAAGCGCCGGCCATGGTGTTGGTGTGAGCCGCCATAACAGACGATGGTCGCTGTCCGCTCGTATTAATCGACCGTGGCATCAGAATAAATGCCGAATATTATCGCGAAAATATATTGGCGGGTGTATTAAAGTCTTGAGCACGCAAACATTTTGGCCGCAGACCTTGGACATTTCAACAGGACTCAGCACCATCGCACGAAGTACGCGCCACCCAAGAATGGTTACAAAATGAGCTTCCTCGCTTCATTTAAAGCGCACAATGGCCACCAAAATCTCCGGATACCAATCCGTTGGACTATTGTGTCTGGAGAATTTTGGAAAGCACGGTCAAGCGAGCACTTCGCCGGGATATGCCAAAATATCACAGTGCAACAGTAGACAGCGTGTGAGGTTTCATTGGCCGTTAGAAGGCCATAATTTAGGCCAAAGGTGAACAACTCGAACAAATCTAAACTTTGATGCTATTACCGACATTTTTCAATAAATTCAATAAAATTAAAAAAAAAATGTAATAAGTATGGCGTTTGACTTTGTTGCAGTTTTTTTATCTCACCCTGTATAAAAGTATCTGAATTAAAGCGTATTTCACTTTAAACTTCATATACCAGTAAGACCTTTTGCATAATGCAGTTAAACTTATCAAAAACCATCAGGTGAGTGAGGCCGTTATATGGGGCCATACCAAAACGGGAACCTCTATAGATAATTCTATACTTTAAGAATTTCCATCTATCATATCTTCTAAAGTACCAAATTTGAAACAATTATGTGGATTAATGTGACGTGGAACTAAATACTCTGACAACGTGATAGAACCCATTAAGAACTAAAAATGCCAATTTTTGTCAAAATATCGAATATCGGGAGGTACCGTTATATGGGGGCTATACCAAAACGTGGACCAATACATACAATGTTTAGCCATACGAGTTAGAACCCATTATGACCCACAAATACCAATTTTTAGACAAATTCGAAAAATATATGGTTAAGTCGATATAGAATTTTATGCTGGTTATGAATATACATACTATATATACTTTATGGGGTCTACGATGAATATTTAGGGATGTTACAAACAGAATGACAAAATTAATATACCCTCCTTTCCAAGGTGGAGGGTACAATAACTGGTATTTTCTATACGATCCTCGAGAATAGAACTCTTTTTTCAACTGCTTCAGAAGAAATAAAGGATAACAACCGTTAATTATACAATTTAGATTTTATTTTAATTTTAAAAAATTATTGAAACACAATTTCTTATTTTATTTTAAATTTTACTTACATTGGCAGGTAGGTTACTTATTTAAATTTTTTAAATGATGCGCTTTGTTCTTTATTTGTTAATTTAATATTATCTAACACTCCTTTATTTTTCACATTCATAGAACATTCAAAATTTCCTTAAAATCAAAAGCACTGATTATTTTTTTCTCCCTTTTTTCTCCACAACGAAGGACCACAAGTCTATCCTTCCAATATCCACATTTGAAACTATATTTTTCTTTGCCAATTTTTATTTCGCTCCTCTTTGGAAACCATAAATGCAGAGCACGTTGCTGTAATTGTAAATTTCTTTCTTTTTTTCTTTTCTATTTTACAGAGAGAGCAGAGTGGCTTAAAATAAAGCTGGGTATTTTATTGTAATTTTATTCATGGCAAAAATTAAAACACATTTACTTCAGTGAACGCACAAACACACAGGCACACTCCGCCACAGAAAAGCACCGAAAAGCAGAGCACCAGAGTGGAACAGTCTCTGGAGAAATAGATATGTGCATGTTTTTTTTTTTTCTTCTGGGTTAATATTCCTTTTTTGTTGTTTTTCTTTTTTTCCAATTTTCATTTATTTATTTAGAAAATTTTGTTTAGGCTTTGATTTTTTTCCTTTTGAGATTTCAATTTTTTTTTCTCGATTTTGTTTTGCACTTCAAACGTATCTTTCGTATTTGATCTGACACAAACCATAGCCTGTAGACAGACAGCCAGCTAGCTAGCTATGGATGTGAAGCGAAACGTAAACAAAGCCAGCACCTTTTCGAGCAAACCAGTCGGGCACACGCGACTTCAAAATGCAACTGTATCTGACAGCCGCTCATCAATCACTGAAAAATGCCATTGCTCTGCATCTTTTCACAACCACGCACTTGAACATCATTATCATGAAATTGCACAGCACAGCACCGCTACATTAGCAGCATTGCTGCTGCTGCACCGCAATGTTGTTGTGTCTGGCATCAAGCAATGACGATGACGACGAAACCTCCAGTTTCGAGATGTTTTTTTTTTTCGATTTTACCAGCACCACCAACAGTCGTTTGCTGGATTTATTATTGCATGGAGCATGGACATGCAGAGAGATACCACGGACGGATACCGATGGTAGCGATACAACAGAATACGCGGACTGACTGATTCAGTTTTGCCATTAACTGTTTGACTTAACCGACTCGGATGCTGCAGAACATGCAACAGAATAGTGGGGCTGCCGGTTACTGTTATTCGAATGTTAAGAACACTGCGTTGGGGGAGATTTTAATGAATGAATGAATTTAATGAACTTGCTTCAATCCGAAGCTCCCACACTCTCTCACAAACACACACACTTTTTCTGCAAATTGCACACCTTCTTGGTAATGCGTACCAAATGTACCGTCGCGCACGAATACCAAATGCGTACTAAACGTTGGCCACAACGTTTTGAGCTTTGCAAGTCAACTTGCCTATGTTTTGGGCCAAGAATTAACAGCAACACAACAGCTCAATTCTGTGTGCATGTGTGTGTACATACGTGTGGAAGTGGAGTTTTAATGTTTTTGTGGAGCCCATGAGAGCAATGTTTACATTGTGGATGCCATTCTACTCTGTTGTGGCTATGTTAGTTGGTTTGGGGGAGCCAATGAGCCACATAAACAGAGAGTTAATAAGTATCCACTCTCTTTTGCTCTCATCATTTGCAAAGAGACCGGCTTTTGTTTGAACATTGTGTTTTTTTTAGGGTAGCGTGTGGTGAAGTGTTTGTGTGTGGGCGGTTGGGAGTTAAACATAAACAAATGGAAGTCAATCATGTTTTCATTCACACCAAACCAAACATAAACAAACCCCCCATCCAACGAAGGCAACAAAACTTTTTTCCATGGAAAAATAACTCCATGCCTATTAAAATATTGGCTTTGATATGCGGTTATTGGAAATTCCACATTTTATGTTCAATTTTATAAACATTTAAGGATTTTCACACTGGCATGGATTTTTTAATTCAATTGCCCCAAGTCTTTCTAGGTAAAAAAAAAAAATATAAATTTAAATGTGGTCCACAGATTGTTTATTTTGGAAAAGTGTGTATTTTCAAGGAAATATAATAATAATTACAATGTAATAATTACACTGGGCAATACAAAAAAAATTATGGAAAAATCCAGCAAAAAGTAGTACTAAAAAAAAGAAGACACATGTATCGGTGTTTTGAAAGTAACCTAAACAAAGGGGGTGGGGCAAGTTCTCCCCCCTTCCATACTTTTGAAAATATTCGGGTTAAGATTCGCCAAAATACGTGCATTTTAGGCATACGGGTGATACAAAAAACTACAACAAAGTCAAACGCCATAATTTATACTCTTTTTTAATTTTATTGAATGAAAGCAAAAAATGTCGAAAATAGTATCAAATTTTACAATAAGTTTAGAATTGTTCGAATTGGTCACGTTTGGTACGAATTATGGCCTTTAAACGACCAATGAAAGCGTCACACGCTGCCCAGATGTTGCTCTGCGGTATTTTGGCCCATTCCCGCCGAAGCGCTTGCTTTAGGTGATCGACACTTTGGTATTTTTTAGTGCCAACCTTGTTTTCCAAAATACTCCAGACAACATAATCCAACAGATTGGTATACGGAGATTTTGGTGGACATTGTGCTCTGGAAATGAAGCGAGGAACCTCATTTTTTAATGCTTGCGTGTCCCAGGCATTTATTCTGATGCCACGGTCGATTAATACGAGCGGGGAACGACCGTCGGCTGTTATGGCGGACAACACCATCTTCATGGTCGGCCCTTGAGTTCTGGCGGCCAATCGAAGGTGCACATTTTCATCTGACCTCTTTGGCAACTAAACACGATCATTTTGTTTCATCGGAGAAAATCAAATTCGGCAGTTCACCACTTTCGGCCAAGCGAAGCAATTTTTTACCGCTTTTGAGTCTATTTTCTTTCAGTTGGGGTGTAAGTTTTTGCACTTTTTGGAATGTCAATGGCACGGGGTAACTCATTTATAAATATTTGCCGAATGTCCAGCTCACGAGCCATTTTTCGACCACTGCGACGCGGGTTTTGATCAAGCTGCTTCTTTACTTTTCGAACCATTTCTGCTGATGTTGCTTGTTTCTTCCGTCCACTTCCTTGACATCGGGCTACGTTACCAGTATTACGGTAACGAGCGATGGTACGAGACTCAAAAGATTTATTCACATTTAAATGCTGGAGTACTCTAGCGATAGCCACTTGTGTTTTCCAGCCAAATATAAAGAAATCACGCTTGAATTCCATCACGAATAACTTTTTTTCTGGAAAATTCTCTCCAAAATGCTTTTGTACGCTTTTAACAATATAATGAGCTGTCATTGAAATAATTTTAACACCTGTCGGGCGGGCGGCTTAGAAGTTGGTTGCAGTTTTTTCATCTCACCCCGTATAGCTCCATGTTATCCATTTACTAAAATTCTCATAGCTGGGTAAGTTTTGCGAAAAATATGCCAAATGTGTGTGTGTGTGTGTTTTAACACCTAGTTTATCTACTGTGGTTGATTAAACAATTAATCTTTCGTCGAATTCATGATTCTTCAGTTGCTCCTTAATTCCAATCAGAATTTTATTTTACATGTAATATGGTTTCAACGTTTTTGGATTGTAATAATCAATTGTCCATCATTCTATTTCTATCATAATTTATGATTTTCATAAGCTCCCATCTTCCACATAGCAGTTTTAAATTGTGGATCCTAACTCCTAATTGACCATGTGGAACATGAATACTAATGGGCAAATGTTGCTCTCAACATGAATTATAGCAACAAAACCAAAACATAGTTTAGATACATCCGGTTTAAGTCATGTGTCAAGTGGTTTCCGGTCGTGTTGCAATTTTGGAATTTCGAGAAAAGGATCTAGCTATGTATGTCCATCCGTTTGTCCATGTTAATTTGTAATCACTCTACAGGTCGAAATTATGACCCGATATTCACGAAATTGAGAATATAGGTGTGGTTTAGGTCAAATAGAAGCCTGTTTTTTTAGATGATTGAAAAATATTTAGGGGTTGCAATGGACCAAAAACAGAAAATTTTCCTGATTTTACAGTTGCTCTACAGGCCATAATTATAAATCGACGCGAAATTTTGGATGAAGTTAGAGTTTAGGGCTGGGCAGAAGACTACCAAGTCTGGACAGTCATCGGACAATATTTAGAGTGTAAGATAAACCATGATTAACACCGCGAATATTTTTAATCGCGGCCAAATTACAAATATATTATAACCAATATATCGGATATGTTGCGAAATAGGAACATTCTATATATAAATTAAATTGATGTTAGTTATTCTTCTTATACCTAGCCTACACCTACGACAACTTCAGAGGACCAGCTGATAGCTATGCATTAACAGTAACCCGCCTCCATACGTACTGAGCAACCTCAAAATCACACCATATCCTTCACATATTAGTCGTAATTTAAACACCAGAGAATTATAATAAAAACCCTGAAATTATAAACACTCGTGTTTTACTTAAGGTTTGTGGGTCCTTAGGTTGATCCTGGCAACGACTGAACTCACCTAAGCCCAGATAAAACCACATGTTATAAAATTTGTTTGAATACCTAACAACACGACGTAGTAAGGAAGTATTGGGCAAACCTCTGTCAACTGCCTATGGATAACATCTGAACTGGGCCCTATACGATTATTTCGAAAACGAAATATTGTAGTGTTGTAGGGTATCACATGATCGGACCCGCACGACTAAATCCTTTGCTTACTTGTTTTGATTTTGTTTAACAAGTTTGATTTCGAAAACACAACTCCTCCGTAATAAATGGCTCAATTTTTCTAATGCCAAAATTGCCAAATAACCCATTTTTCTTAAATTTTTCAAAAGTAAACCAGTTTTTTTTCTCTCCGAAACTCACAATGAAATTTAATCAACAATAATTCTTCCTTTGCAAAAAACAAAGAAGTAAGAAGGCCGATTTTGACATGGATTGGATACGTGTTAAATTAACAGTAAAACTAAAAACTACATAATTTTCACTTTGAGTATATACAGGGTGAGATGAAAAAACTTCAACCAACTTCAGACTGCTGTCATTTCCAAGCCACTCGTCCGACAGCTGTTAAAATTATTCCAGTGACAGCTCATTATATTGTTTACAAGCATACAAAAGCATTTTGGTCAGAATTTTCCAAGTTATTCGTGATGGAATTGGAGCCTGATAGTGTAATTTCTTTATACTTGGCTTGAAAACCACTAGTGGCTATCGTTTGAGCACTCCAGCATTTCAATGTGTATAAATCTTTTGTGTCTCGTACCATCGCTCGTTACCGTGATACTGGTAGTGTAGCCCGACGTCAAGGAAGTGGACGGAAGAAACAAGCACCATCAGCAGAAATGGTTCGAATAGTAAAAAAGCGACTCGATCGAAAACCGCGTCGCAATGGCTCGTGAGCTGGACATATTGCAATATTTCATTCGGCAAATATTGAAAAATAAGCTCGAGGTAAAGCCATTGAAATTCCAAAATGTGCAAGAACTTACACCGCAACAGAAAGGAAATATAATCAAAAGAGCTAAAGAGTTGCTTCACTTGGCCGAAAGTGGTGAACTGCCGAATTTGGTTTTCTCCGATGAGAAAACTTTCATTGTCCAGCAGTTTGTAAACAAACAAAATGATCGTGTTTACTTGTCAAAGAGGTCACCTGAAAATGTGCACCTTCGGTTGGCCACCTGAACTCAAGCGCCGGCCATGGTGATGGTGTGGGCCGCCATTACAGCCGATGGTCGCTCTCCGCTCGTATTAATCGACCGTGGCATCGGAATAAATGCCGAATATTATCGCGAAAATATTCTGGAGGGTGCATTAAAGTCTTGGGCACGCAAACGTTTTGGCCGCAGACCTTGTGCATTAAAACTGGATTCAGTATCATCGCACTCAGCACTCGCCACCCAAGAATGGTTACAAAATGAGGTTCTTCGCTTTATTTCCAGCGCACAATGGCCACCAAAATCTCAGGATACAAATCCGTTGGACTAGTGTGTCTGGAGTATTTTGGAAAGCAAGTTTGACACTTCGTCGGGAATGGGACAAATACCGCAGAGCAAAATTCATTTTTATTTATGGTTTGAGGGCCATAGTTCGTATCAAAGGTGACCAATTCGAACAAATCTAAACTTACTCTAAAATTTGAAGCTATTTTTGCTCTCATTCAATAAAATCAAAACAAAAATGTAAAAATTATGGCGTATGACTTTGTTGCAGTTTTTTATCTCAACCTGTATTTATACCGTACAACACTATGTGTTGGGGGTATTATAAGTTTGATTGGGCCAGAATTTATGTAACACCTCGAAATATTGGTTTCCCATATAGGAAAGTATATATGGATCTTCCTAGCTCGCCGAGCTGAGTCGATCTAGCTATGTATGTCCGTCCGTCCGTCTGTCCGTCTGTCCATGTTAATTTGTAATCACGCTACAGGTCGCAATTATGGCCCTATCCTAACGAAATTTTGCACGAAGGTGGGGTTAGGGTCAGAATAGAAGCCTATTTCTTTTGGAGATGATCGCCAAATGTTTAGGGATTGAAATGGACCAAATACTGAAAAAATTTCGGATTTTGCAGGTCACAATTATAGACCAATCGACGCGGAATTTCGCATGTAACTAGAGTTTAGGGCAGGGAAGAAGCCTACCAATTTGGGTGGTCATCGGATAATATTTAGCGGCTAAAATAGACCATATCTTTTGTGTTGAAAAAATTCAACATTTTTCATTAAACCGCGAATATTTTAAATCCCTGCGAGATCACAAAGCCATGACAAGGTTACTTCTGATCTTTACATTGATGTTATCATCCAACAAATCGGACATATAGCAAAATATGTGCGATATATATGTCTATCAAAGAGGATATGCTTGAAAGATCTCTTATATGTCGAGAACGGCTGAACTGATTTCGACAGTTCTCATTAATTCAGAATGGCCTCTTGGCAGGAAAAAAACAACGTCTAAAAAATCGCATAAAAATATCTCTCTAAAGATGAAAATATTGATTTAGTAAAATTTTCTCATATTTTTTTCAATTTTGTCATATTTTTGGCATATTTTCATTTTGAATTAAACATTTGGTAATATTTCAACAGCTAACAAAACTAAGTAGTTAGGAAATCAGGATATCATATACAGATCGCATTTATGGCCCGATCCATACGAACTTTTGCATGGGGATAAGATGAGGGTCAGAATAGAAGCCTACTCTTTTTGGAGATGATCGCCATATATTTAGGGGTTGAAATGGATCAAAAAACTGCAAAATTGTCAGCAGGTCGTAATTATCGCCCGTTCCTCACGCACATTTGAATGGGGGTTACCGGACATTGCAAAAGCCAAGCAGTTTTGGATGGCCATCCCAAAATATTCAATGTGTGAAGAAGTTTGCCAACTTTTGTAAACAAAATACGAAAATGTCCATTCCAGTGACTTTTTGGAAAATTCACAAATACAGGAAAGACGCACTATTTCGTTAACGCTGATTTCGTTGAAGAATATAGTCAAATGTCTGTATCTCATATAGATGCGTTTCAGTCAAAAACAAATAATAAACGTTAATCTTTTGTCACTTCTGAGAGATTATAGGTCTTTGGGAAATATTGGTTCCAGATCTAGGAAGACCATTTAAGTGCAACATCATAGTAATAAATTGGAAATGAGCAAATTCGTTTAAGATGCTATTATTCGAAAATTAGAGAACGGAACGGAAAGAAAACCATCTTTTATTATTTGTCACAATATCTTGTGGAATTCTTTCGAGTATCTCGCCTATATAAACTGTATCGTTTATTACAGTGTTGTAGGGTATTCAACGGTCGGCCCCGCTCGACTGTAGCCTTTGCTTACTTGTTTCGTTTTTTTTTTTTTTTTTTGAAAACATTAATGCCTTTTTTATATTTTTCTTTTCTTTGGTGACTTATAGTACAATTTGATTAAGAATATTTTTGTCTTTGACGTCATCCTTCTTAAATGTTGATTTGTTGGAGAATTTTATACGAAATCATAAAAAGTACGGCTTTAATCCAAAAAAAAAAAAAAAAAATAAATAAATAAATAAAAATAAATGAATAACATATATGAAATCCTAGCTTTTACGTAATTTGTAGACTTTTTGTGGAATATTTTGACTTGCTACGATCCCGTTTAAAGGGAGTTTTTAAGTATATTTAAGGGAAAGAAGCAACAAGACCCTAATGTTGATCAAAACATTCCTCGTAATTTAATCTGCAATTGCCGAGGACGCTATTTTCCAAAAAATGCACAGATTTCGAGAAATTTTCATCTTTGCGATGTAAACTTTCCAAACGCCTATGCAAGAAATCTGAAAATTTCCAAAAGTGGGGAGTAGGGGGAATTTGCCTCCTCTATTTAGATTACTTTTCAACGTAAACTTTCAAAACGCCGATTTTCTCGTAATTATTGAAAATATTAAAATTTGCCTCACTGTGTAATTCCGATTACTTAAAGATAATCTTTACATTATATATCCTTTTCTCCATCATATGAATATGCGGAATTGTCTACGTAAACAGTTTGCACATTTATTGTCATATTTCTCAACTCAATAGACATTCTTTGTATTTACTTAATTTTTTGATGCCACAGCTGTCTTGGAATATTTTCCCCCGCCGACTGGAAATGGAAAGTAAATTCACCTTTTTTAATTGCAATTTTCAAAAATGTCAAATAGAAATTGAGGCGCCAACAATTTATTGTGTCGACATGTGCAACATTTTTCTTTAATGATATTTGCCTCGCAATTTTATTTTATTAACAACACATGCCGGCCGCCGATTGACTGGTTGTATTCAGTGCAATAGTCTGGCACGATAGCTGCCGATACGCAGGAGAAGCTTCACAACACATCATCACCTCCGAAGACCACACCACACCAGACCATGTCAAACAATCGTCAACCGTCAATGAATGCAGATGCTGCAATTGGCGCATCACATCCAGTCCGCCATGCACTTGGAGTCAAACAGTAAGCAATTAATATCACTTTAAAGTGTTTGCAGGAGAGAAGCCACCACGAAAAAAATAGACAACGTTATACTAACCAAGTGACGGTGCACCAGTCAGTCATATCTGTGGCAACTGGGGTAACACAGGTCCCAAAGACCCACACGTTCATGGCTATGCTGCCTTGGGTTGGATAAAATACCACCGCTGATACTGTCGATGATGGAAATGATGCTGTGTTGTTTTTTTTGCTTTAAGCTCTCACCGAGGGACGTCATGTCTGTCAGACTGACGGTCAGGCTACCCCCGGGGCTAAGACGCGTTTGTTTTTCGCCACTGCCAGCAATCACAAGAGCAATTGATTTTTGGTATTTCGATGCGAATGTCTCTGCCATTGCCATTCTCCAGCATTGATGTCATTTCCAGCGTTAGGAGGCTGCCTTCGGATGGTTGGTGGTGGGGCAGCATTGAATCGGTGCAATGCGTCCGCATACACTCAAAAATGCATTAAAAATAATTTTCAGTATTTGTCTTTGCGATTCTATGACGACTTGAATGAATATGAAATGGAGGCAGAAGGAAAAAAATACGTATCCAGCAGCAGAAGGAATAGCTGAAGAAAATGTGACAACGAATATGATGCTGCAGTGATGATAGAGGTGCTGCTGCTGGTAGCTGATAGCAGTGAAACATGAAAAAGACAACAACAACGAAACTCACCAAATAATGGGGTTGTTATACTCGAGACAACAGCAACAAGAATAAAAATTCAATGAATTTTTCATGAGCATTTCATGGAGGTACACTCGATAAGTTAGGTTACTGTGTGGATTTTTACCTTACATAAGACAAATTCCAATCCGATTGGGTCATTTCTGAAGGTCTTATATCACTGTGCGACAAAATTCAATTTGTTAATTATTACGGAGAAAGTCCATCATTTATTACAGTGGAGCTTAAAAAGAAGACACCTATATAGGCGTTTTGAAAGTTTACATCGTAAAGTAACCAAAATAGAAAGGGCGAGCTCTCCACTTTAGGATAAAAACCGTACTTTGTGTGATTTTGTGCAAAAATCTTCAATAAAGCGTCATTTAAGAAGGATGACGTCAAAAAAAATCTTCATCAAATTTCAGTATAAGTCACCAAACAAGAAAAATCTATACTTCCATTGTATATCAAAAAAATGTTGGCAACAATGTTAAAAAATAGCCTGGAAATACTTCCAATTCCAACATTTGTAACATCGAGAAGGAATCGAGATACATCCTTTTTTACTTTTGAGGATCTTCATAGAATCACTTTCTGAGTCAATTAATGCAAGTCAGTCCGCTTGTCCGCCCGTCCATGTATTTTTGTGAACAAAACGCAGGTATAATTTATTATTCGATTGAGATAAAAATTTCCAAACAACATTTGTTTGACCCAATGACGAACCCTATTGAAATTGGTTATAACCGGATCAGATTTATATATAGCTCCCATATATCTTGAACAGGTTTCGGGTCAATTAGGCACCAAAGAGCCAATATTATTCCAAATTACCTGAATTTTGTCACATCCAAAAGAATTTATTCTAGAAGAAAAACTGTGCGAAAATCGGTTCAGATATAGCTATAGCTTCCATATATATGTTTCATCCGATTTGATGTTTGAGTGCCTCACATTCGTAATATGCATTCGATATCTTCAACAGATTTCGGATTAATTGTGCACCAAATAGCCAATATCTGCCCAAAGGTCCTAAATTTTGGTACATCCGACAGAACTCCATATAGAAGCAAATACTTCAATTTGGTTGAAAAACGGTTCAGATATGGTTTAATAAATTTCGTTCGATTTGGTGTGTAAGATCCCCACATTCGTAATATGCACCCCACAAGGATGATGTTTGGTATCAGATACAGCCCAGAAATACCTCTGCTAAGTTGAATCAAGATCGGTTCAGATATCTTCAACTTCAATATCAGTCCAAATTACATGAATTTTGTCCCATCCAACTGAATTCAGTCTAGAAGAAAGTACATCAAACTTGGTGAAAATCGGTTCAGATATAGCTATAGCTCCCATATATATGTTTCATACGATTTGGTGTTTAAGTTCCTCACATTCGTAATATGCATTCGACAACAATGATATTTGGTACCAGATATCTTATAGAGCTCGGAAATACCTTTGCCAAATTTATATATTAAATCCAATTTCAGTTTATTTGCACATTGATATTTATTATGACTTTTTCGGCGGATTTCGGCCTAAAAGCAAGTGATTAAAATTTTGGTTCAAATCGGTTCAAATATAGCTATTGCTCTCATATATACTATCCATCCGATTTGCACTCCACAACAATGATATTTGATACCGAGCATCAGAAACTGCTCGAAGATTCCTCTGCCAAACTTTATCGAGATCGGTTCGGATTTTTGTATAGCTTCGATATACATATTCATCCGATTTTACGGATAATGCACCCCTTATATGTAATATCAGCTTAACTTGAATAGATTTTTTCATGTTCAACTGAATTTTACCATTTTGTGAAACTGGTCCGGTATATCTACAGGGTTTCCCATATTCGACGGACCCATGTTTTTTTTCGATGACTCTTTGTGCCCATTCCAATCGACGAGGCTTGTCCGCAGGCAACATTCTTTGCGTCAATTGCATTTTGTACGGGAACAAATGTAAATTAATGCAAATAATCCTTTGTAAAGTGGACCGAACCATGCCCAACTGCATAGAACGGCGTTTTTTGGGAGGTTCTTGGGGACATCTCAACAATGGCTCGTACGGCAGCGATATTCACGGCCGATCGCCTTGGTCGACTTTTATATGGCCTCTTCGGATAAGAAAGAGCCTTACCAGTCGAAAATTTTTCGTATAAAAGCTTAATGGTGTTCTTAGAAGGTGCACTTCTAACATTTTTTAATGTTTTAAAATCACGTTGAGTTTTCACAATTGACTTCTTCTGTTGAATGTAAATTTCAAGTATTTCGCGTGGCGTATATTGGTTCATGGTAAAAATCTGCTTGGACTGACGCTTCAAACGCGATATGTCATTAAGCGATGTGACATCTCTGTCAAAAGTTATGGCGTTGCCAGATGGGTCCGTCGAATATGGACAACCCTGTATTAAGTACTTTTCGCGTACATGTAGTACACATTTCCAAAACCACCTCCGTATATCAATCCCAGATAACAACAGAGACATCTTAATACCAAATCTCAGATTTCAATTCCAAATATTAATATAGCATTATCTAGTACTTTCCATGCACTTGTAGTACATTTCCAAAATCACATTCAAATATCAAACTTACTTTTAACCGTAATTCTCCTACCAAATTTCACGTTCTTAGCGCTATCGGTTCACATAATACCAAATGGTAGCATTTTAGAGGCTTTGTAGCATTTGAGGACTTTTCGTAACCTTAAAGATCGAATTTTGCAAAAACCCTTTCGTACTTCTTTCCTGTACTCCATCGGAGACTAGCTATAAACATTTCCTTCTTAAATTTAGCTCATTGCCTTTTTCCAAATCAAAGCATTCTGTAGTACAAATTTCCAGCCTTATCACATGCCTTTGCCCCAATACTTAAAAATTTTTAAGAACATCTGAAAATGATTTCCATTCTTGAGGCAGTAATTATGACATATTGTGGGAGATGATTAATAATTGAATTATAGATCACATACAACCTAGAAATACCACTTCATTGCAAAACAAGTAAGCAAAGGCTATAGTCGTGCGGGGACGACCATGTGATACCCTACAACACTACAATATGTTAGAAGGGGTCTTATGTCTATATCCATTTTAGAAGATTTCGCTTTTGAAATTATGTCACGGACCACTGCCTAGATATTACCCTTAGCCTTCTGACCAGGGACATTTTTCCAATATTTATGCACTCCGTCGTGCTGTTAGTTTTTGTGGTCCATTTAACGGCTAAATATAATCCAATGATCATCCAAAATGCCAGAATTCTTTCCTGTGCTTAACTATCTTCTCAGGCGTGTCGATTAGCTTCAATTGTTTGTTTTTTTTTTTCAGTTTTTGGTTCATTTGAACCCCTAAATATTTTGCGATCATCTCCCCTCTGTGTCTCCAAATTTAGACTCATCTATATGATTTGCTTGTCTATATTCGTCAACGAAATCAGCATAAAAAACCAGAAATTCGCCTTTTGTGTATTTCGGATATTGCCTGTAAGTAATGTTGGTATTTTTTTCACACAAAAGTAGTGGTCCATTCTACCCGCTGTCTTAAATTCTAACTTCATGCAAGATTTTGTGTCCTTTGGTTTCTATTTTTGACCTTTATAACGGCTGCAAAATCAGGAACATTCTGAGTTGCTGGTCCATTTCAACCCCTAAATATATTGCGGACATCTTTGAAAACAATAGACTTAGCCGTTCTGAGCATAACCCTACCTTTGTCAAAAATTTCGTGAGGATCGAAAGATAATTGCAATCTGTATATAAATAATAACCCCAACCTGTGTTGTAAAGTGCAAAAATATTACAAAATATACACTTCAATATTATAAGTCAAATTGAAAAAATCGCATGCGATAAAAAATATGAAAAAATAAAAAATGTCACAAAATACTACTAAATGTATATTAACATCATTATTGGCACATTTTTCCGCGTTTTTTTTTAGATTTTATACTTTTATCTCAAGAGGGCATTCTGCATTGACAAAATTTGTCAAAATCGGTCCAGCCATTCTGGAGATATAAGCATTCTAACTAACATCCCCTTCCTTTGTATATACACATTGTATATATTTCGCTATATATAACCGATATATTTACTATTGACATCTACGTAACGGTCAGAATTGACCTATTCGTCTATTTGTGATTTCGCCGGCATTAAAAGTATTCGCGGTTTAATGGAAAATTTTACTTTTATTTATCACAAATGCTATGGTCTATTTCAACCACTAAATATTACCCGATGACCATCAAAATTGGAAGGCTTCTGCCCAGCCCAAAGCTCTAGTCCCATGCTAACTTTCGCTTCGATTGATCTATAATTGTAACCTGTAGAGCAACTGCAAAATCAATAAATTTTTCAGTTTTTGGTCCATTTCATGATCAATATTATGCGATCATCTCCAAAAGAAATAGGGTTCTATTCTGACCTTAACCCCACCCACATTCTAAATTTCGTGAAGATCGGGCCATAATTGCGACCTGTAGAGTGATTACAAATTAACATGGACAGACGGACAGACGGACAGAAGGACGGACGGACATACATAGCTAGATCGACTCAGCTCGGCGAGATAGGAAGATCCATATATACTTTCCTATGTGGGAAATCAATATTTCGTGGTGTTACATAATTTTTGGCCTAATCAAACTTCTAATACCCCCAACACATAGTGTTGTAGGGTATAAATATCGACCTTAGCTTTTCTGACTCAAAATTCTTTACATTTTCATACCACACGTAGTGCCTGCCACAACGCTAACCGCTGCATGCCACCACCATTCCTTCTCATTGTATTGATTGCAATAGCATTTTCCGTCTCTGCTGCGGATATGACTGGTGTGTTTTTGGGACGGACCACTGAATGAGTGTAAGTTTATTTGCGATTAAGTCCAAATAAAAAAAAAAAAAAAAAAAAAAAAAAGAAAAAAAATGCGTTTTTGTTCCTGTTGTGGCCCATCGCATGAAGGATTGCTGTTTTGTGTGCTAGCCCCCATCATAGCTTGGTGTTGATGCTGATGATGATATGATGACTGGTTGGGGCTAGCTATCCGACGGGTTCGCTGTTTGGGTTACAGCTTTGGGTTTGTTCACGGTCAGGCTATCTACCTCAGTGACTGACTGACGGGTTGGCTGGTTGATATGTCAGACTGGAGATGATGTTGCCGCGATAATGATGAAGTGGTATTCGTTGACATTGTTAAGTGTTAAGGCTACGCCTGTCATTTTGTTGTTTTTGTTGCCGTTTCTTTCGCCACATTTATCCTGTTCGCCTGCCCGTCTGCCACAACTAAACGGTAGAACTGAACTCTATTTGAACTGTTTGATTTTTTTTCGTTCTGTGTTCGATTCGATTTCAGTTGCCCGCTCCTTTTGCAATTTTTTTTCTTGAATTGGTTTAACATGACACTATCGTTTACAGGAAATGCTATCGTGTCGCTGATATCTATTGCAACTGCAATGGGAACGGTGTTTGCGGCAAACACCGCAGAAGATCATTAAAATACAAAAAGGATGGACCGAAGGAAGAAAGTATTTTTGAATGATATAAAAATGCTATCATTGTACTGTGTTGTTTAATTGATTTCCATATCTGAATAAATAGATATACATCAAAAAGGGAAGTGTTATAGATTAATGTGTGGCGTATAGAAACTATCTTGTTGGAGATTTGTATGAAATATTTAAGTAGAATAAGAACAGATATTATCTCCTTAAGGATATCGTTTTTATACTCCCCACCGTAGCATGGGGGGTATAATAATTTTGTCATTCCGTTTGTTACACCTCGAAATATACATTTTAGACCCCACAAAGTATATATATTCTTCATCAGCATAAAATTCTACGTCGTAACGAAGCGATGTCCGTCCGTCTGTGGAAATCACTCTAGCCTCCGATCGAATTGAAGTAGATTGATAAAATTTTACTCAAATGTATGTTATGTCTGCAAGGACTTTTGAATTGAAAATGGGGCATGAAGGTCCACGTTTTGGTATAGCACCCATATAACGGTACCTACCGAAATTCTGTATTTTGATGATTCTAGCGAATTTGTTTAACTGAATCGTTTCAAACTTGGTATTTGAAGTTCGCAATGGCCTAAGACATTAAATTGTCTGTGCAGGTCCATGTCTTCGTTTAGCCCCCATATAACGGTACCTCCCGATATTCGGTATTTTGATGATTTTATCTTCATTATTAAAGACTTCTTTCTAAGTTCCGCATTTGAATATTGTAATGGCTTATGGCAAATGTTACCTATGCAGGTCCATGTCGTCGTATAGACCCTTATATAACGGCTACATTCGGTATTTTTAAGATTTTAAGAGAATTTTTAACGGATTTTATTGTTTTTGAGAATTGCTAAATTCGTTCCAACTGGTAGAGGTTATTCAAAGTTCGGCCCAGCCCAAAAAATATCGGAAATAGCATCACATTTTAGAATAAGTTTAGATAAGATCGATTTGGTCACCTTTGGCGCGAATTTTTAACGGATTTTATTGTTTTTGAGAATTGCCAAATTCGTTCCAACTGGTGGAGGTTATTCAAAGTTCGACCCAGCCCAAAAAATATCGAAAATAGCATCACATTTTAGAATAAGTTTAGACTTGGTCTTGGTCACCTATGGCCTTCAAACGGCCAATGAAACCATCACACGCTGCCCGAATGTTGCTCTGCGGTATTTTGGCCCATTCCCGGCGAAGCGCTTGCTTGAGCTGATCGACACTTGGTTATTTTTTAGTGCCAACCGTGCATTCAAAAAAACTGCAGACACAATAGTCCAACGGATTAGTATCCGGAGATTTTGGTGGCCATTGTGCGCTGGAAATAAAGCGAGGAACCTCATTTTGTAACCATTCTTGGGTGGCGAGGGCTGAGTCCTGTTGGAATGTCGATGGTCTGCGACCAAAATGTTTGCGTGTCCAAGGCATTAATACACCCTCCAGAATATTTTCGCGATAACATTCAGCCTTTTTTCTAACTCCAAGGTGGATTAATACGAGCGGAGAGCGACCATCGGCTGTTATGGCGGCCCACACCATCACCATAGCCGGCGCTTGAGCTCTGGTGGCCAACCGAAGTGCAAATTTCCAGCTGACCTCTTTGGTAAGTAAACATGTAAATTTGTTTGTCTTCAAACTGGTGAAAACCAAATTCGGCAGTTCACCACTTTCGGCCAAGCGAAGCAACTCTTTAGCTCTTCTGAGTCTATTTTCTTTCCGTTGCGGTGTAAGTTCTTGCACTCTTTGGAATTTCAATGGTTTTACCCCAAGCTCATTTTTCAATATTTGCCGAATGGAATATTGCGATATGTTCAGCTCACGGCCACTTTTCGGCCACTGCGATGCGGGTTTCGATCAAGTCGCTTCTTTATTTTTCGAACCATTTCTGCTGATGTTGCTGTGTTTTCCGTTCATTTCCTTGACGTAGGGCTACGCTACCAGTATCACGGTAACGAGTGATGGTACGAGATACAAACGATTTATTCACATTTAAATGCTGGAGTTCTTTAAAGATAGCCACCTGTGGGTTTCCAGCCAAATATAAAGAAACCACGCTTGAATTCCATCACGAATAACTTTTTTTCTGGAAAATTCTTACCAGTCTGCTTTTGTGCGCTTGTAAACAATATAATGAGCTTTCTCTGGATATAAGAAAATAAAAACAGTTGTCGGACGAGTGGCTTAGAAATGACAGCAGTCTGAAGTTGATTACAGTTTTTCATCTCACTTTGTATTGCAGTTAAAAATACAAGGAATATTTTAGTAGAAACCGTTTACCCTCAAGCGAGCCAAGAAAGCGGCCTTTTGTAAAGGGCCCTTTTTATACCCTACACCACAAGGTGGTCAGGGTATTATGTTTTTGTGCATTTGTTTGTAACAGGCAAAAGGAAACGAGATAGACCCATAGTTCCTTTTGATGATCTGCATAGAATCACTTTCTGAGTTGATTTATACATGTCAGTCCGTCTGTCCGTCCGTCCGTCTGTCCGCCCGTCCGTCTGTCCATATATCTTGGTGAACAAAATGCAGGTTGCATTTTTTATCCGATTGAGATGAAATTTTCCAAACAACATTTGTTTGACCCAAGGACGAACCCTATTGAAATTGGAGATAATCGGTAAAAATTTAGATATAGCTCCCATATATATCTTCGTCCGATTTGCCTCTTATTGTGAACCAAACGTGTAATATCAGACCGAATAGTATGGAATTTTGCACATGCAACCAAATTAGGCCTGAAAATAAGTGTGCCAAATTTTATCGAAATCGGTTCAGATATAGCTATAGCTCCCATATATATTGTTCATCCGATTTGTTCTTTTTGTCCTCCACAGTCGTAATATGCACCCTGCAACAACAATATTTGGGGAAATATATCAAATGTAGCTCAGAAATACCTTTGCTAAATTTTATCGAGATCGGTTCAGATTTCGATATAGCTCCCATATATAACTTCGTCCGATTTACATTTTATTGTCCACCAAACGCCTAATATTTGTCCAAATGGGATGGAATTTGGCACTTACGACCGAATTGAGTCTAGAAGCTAGTATGCCAAATTTGGTGAAGATCGGTTTAGATATAGCTATAGCTCCCATATATATTGTTCATCCGATTTGTTATATTTGTTACCCACAGCCGTAATATGCACTCCGTAACAACGATATTCAGGGAAATATATCAAATACAGCGCAGAAATATCTTTGCCAAATTTTATCGAGATCGGTTCAGATTTGGATATAGCTCCTATATATATCTTTATCTGATTTCAAATTAATTTTGCACCAAATGGGCAATACAAGTCCGAATTTAAAAGATACAAATGCTTCGGCATATTTAGTCCTTTGAATTTTAAATTATAATTATAATCAATCAACTCAACTAAAGCTCAACTAAATTAGCAAAGTGGTGTAGGGTATCATAAAATCGGCCCCGCTCGACTTTAGGACTTTCTTTACTGGTTTAAAATATTGTTAAAAACAAAAAACGGGATTGTAACAAAAAAAGGTTGATTTTAGAATGATTAGGACATTGAAAAAATATTGTTCATCAAATTTTGCTATAAATCTCCACAAGAAGAATTCTCTAATTATTAAAAAATGGCGAAGAACACATGCGTTCCTGCATTTTTTAGTGGCTTAAAGGATTATGTACGTGATATTAATTTTTTGTTTTCATATTTTGGATGTGAGAAGCAAGTTCTTCATTGTACGTGTTGGCTTTTTTATTGCCTATCAGGGCCTAAAATTCAATAAAGTTTGCATACCAAATGTAATCATCTATGATTTGCTATAACCTAGGTAATACCTAACGCCCTCGACTCTATCATTTTAAAATATCTTGGGTCAATAATGCAAACAATCATTGCTGCACATGCATATGGGCGTTTCTATGATAAAATATGAATGCTAAGCACTTTCTTGTAGGAGGACTACACATCGATTAAGGGCATGTGGCTTTGAACACACCTTAAGTGCAATTGTCTATGTAAATTAGCCCCCTCCCCCCTTCCATACAATTTCCCTCTCAATTGGGTTTATTCTAGATTTAAGCTAAGCTTATTACAATCATTATGCTATTTTGCTCAATTGTCCGACAAACACTTGAAACTTTTGCTATATTCTTTTTGTCAGTTGGATGCTATGCAATTTTGCAGCCATTTTTCCTACAGATTTTCCGTATGCAACATTAAGACGCCGTCTGTCTATTTGTTGCTATGAATATCCCCTTGGGTGGTTCTTGAAAATTCAAAGACTTTTTGTAAATCGCACAAAAACAACAATGAAATGCATTCCTTTGGTTTTTGTAGACTTTGTTGTTGTTGTTCTATGTTTAGTAATTTGTTTGATGATATTGTGGTTGGTTCCCTTTCTTCCGTAGCTTAGCCAATCGTCAGTCTGTCTGTCTGCCTTCTTTGCATAGCCTCATAATTTTGTAAATGCCATTCTTTTGTGGCTAATATTTTTTTGTTCTCTTAATTCTATTTCTTGCTTTTGTGAATCTGGACTTATTGTTAGCCGGCCACACGCTATAGTGGCATACATTTATACAAACATACATATAACCATATCTGAAGTTATTCGTTTTTTGTTTTCGTTGTTGTATTGTGTTTGTATTCTAACTATAACATCTTAAGTGTTTCGTTGCTTAAGGCTTTTGTTTTGTTTTGGAGATTTTCTGTGAAATCTCTGCACTCTATACATAATAAGATTAGTTTATTTCGGACTATGCCACATTATTATGGTACTTTATGTATCACATAATTTTTTTCTGTTGTTATTTAAAAACATTCCAAGCCTGTAGATCCGAAGTCGGACAATTTCGCTGGGGTCGGATAAGATTAGAAAAAATGCAATACAATTTTTATACCCTCCACCATAGTACCGAGGGTATATTAAGTATGACATTCCGTTTGTGACACCTCGAAGTTTACATGTTAGACCCCACATACAGGATGAGATTAAAAAACTGCAACCAACTTCAGACTGCTGTCATTTCTAAGCTACTCGTCCGACAGCTGTTAAAATTATTCCAGTGTAGCTCATTATATTGTTTACAAGCGTACAAAAGAATTTTGGTGAGAATTTTCCAGAAAAAAAGTTATTCGACGTCAAGGAAGTGGACGGAAGAAAACACCCACATCAGCACAAATGGTTCGAAAAGTAAAGAAACGACTTGATCGAAACCCGCATCGCAGTGGCCGATAATGGCTCGTGTGCTGAACATATCGTAATATTCCATTCGCAAATGTTGAAAAATGAGCTCGGATAAAGCCATTAACATGCCAAAAATTGCAAGAACTTACACCGCGACATAAAGAAAATATACTCAAAAGAGCTAAAGAGTTGCTTCGCTTGGCCGAAAGTGGTGAACTGCCGAATTTGGTTTTCTCCGATGAGAAAACATTCGTTTGAAAATATAATTCGTGTTTACTTGCCAATGAGGTCAGCTGAAGATGTGCACCTTCGGTTGGTCACCAGACCTTAGGCGCCGACCATAATTATGGTGTGGGCCGCCATTACAGCCTGGTTGCTCTCCGCTCGTATTAATCGACCGTGGCTACAGAATAAATGCCGAATATTATTTGATATTATTATTAAAACCTTTGGCACGCAAAAATCAGACTTTGGGCATTCCATCAGGACTCAGCACCATCACACTTAGCGCGCACCACCCAAGAATGATTACAAAATGAGGTTCCTCGCTTCATTTCCAGCACACAATGGCCACCAAAATCTCCGGAAATCAATCCGTTGAATTATTGTGTTTGGAGTATTTTGGAATGTAAGGTTGACACTAAAAAATTCCAAAGTGTCGATCATCTCAAGCAAGCGCTTCACCGGGCATGGGCCAAAATACAGCAGAGCAACATTCGGGCAGCGTGTGACGGTTTCATGGGCCGTTTGAAGGCCAAAATTCGTGCCAAAGGTGACCAATTCGAAAAATTGCTTTCATTAAAAAAAGTAAAAATTATGGCGTTTGACTTTGTTGCATTCTTTTATCTCACCCTGTATATGTCGATACCGTATTCCAAATTTTGTACCACTTTGTACGTTTCGTTCATGTAGGTATTATTTTTTAAAACCCTTTTCATAACTCATCACTACACACCAATACCGACCATCATTTAAATTATTTTTCAATTTAGTACCTTTAGTAATTCTACGGTATTTCTTCAACAACCTCCATATCTCAAAGCTACACACCAATTCTGACCTCAACGCCAACATTCAGAAATCTTACTCGATACGTACCATTAAGTAGTAGAAATAATGTAATTAATTATAATTAGTAATAATTCGAAATTTCAGGACCCCTGTTCTAAACGTTCACCCAAATTCAGTTTGTATCAAATTTTGTACCGTTTAGTACCAATGTGTACGAATTTTCAAAATTTCTTCTACAGGATGAGATAAAAAATTGCAAACAAAGCCAAGCGCCATAATTTTTAATTTTTTTTCACATTTTCGTGGCCATTGTTCGCTTGAAATAAGGCGAGGAACCTCATTTTGTAACAATTCTTGGGTGGCGGGTGCTGAGTCTCGTTGTAATGTCCAAGGTCTGCGACGAAAATGTTTGCGTGCCCAAGGCTTTAATATACCCTCCGGAATATTTTCGTGGTAATATTCGGCATTTATTCTCATGCTACGGTCGATTAATGCGAGCGGAGAGCGACCATCGGCTGTTATGGCGGCCCACACCATCAACCGAAGGTGCACATTTTCAGCTGACCTCTTTGGCAAGTATACACGATCATTTTGATTGTTTGCAAACTGCTGTACAACGAATGTTTTCACATCGGAGAAAACCAAATTCGGCAGTTCACCACTTTCGGCCAAGCGAAGCAACTCTTTATTTTTTCTGAGACTATTTTCTTTCTGTTGCGGTGTAAGTTCTAGCACTTTTTTGAATTTCAATGGCTTTACCCCCAACTCATATTTCAATATTTGCCGAATGGAATATTGCGATATGTTCAACTCACGAGCCATTTTTCGACCACATTTAAATGCTGCAGTGTTATAGACACTTCTGGTTTTGCAGCCAAATATAAGTAAATCACACTATCACGCTTGAATTCCATCACGAATAAGTTTTTCTAGAGTTCTAGCTCTACTGGCTCGTCAAAAATAAAAGCGACCATATTTAGTACCTTTTGGTACCGTTTTAGTAGGAATTTCTTAAAACCGTCGGACCAAGAGTCACCCTCATCCAAGATTCTAGCTTCAGCTATTTTGCCTGGGCGTTGATTTTATTAATATAGATATATGCTTTTAAATGTTTACGTTAGTGCATTTTTAAATCCCATCTAAGCACAACAAAATGGTTTTTTTTATTATTTTATTTTGTGACAATTTAGAATCTTTTTCTAATTCATTTAATATACCTTCGGAATCATAACTCTCAATTCTTCCATTCAATGAAGTAGCTATCTGTGAAAAAATCCCAGCAAATCTCTCTGGTATTCCGAACGAAATCCGAATGCCTGTATTTACCTCGGAAATAAATCTTAGATAGAATGTAAGTAAAAAAGAAAAAAACTATAAAAGCTTGATTCGTAATCTGCAAAAAAGAAAATAGTTTGTTGAAATCCTTTGAAATGTTCTGTGGTTTGTGGCTACTTAAACGTTGGCACATCAAAATTGGAATAAAAAAACGTAACTATTTGAATGCAATCATAAAATCATAAATATGAAACGTCCCTTCTGTTCGATGCTTTGGATTTTTTATTTAGTTTTCCTTTAGGCTTCTCCCGATCTCAAAACGTCTGCAAGCAAATAAAAAAATATATCCAAAAACAACAATAATAACAGCAGCCAAATGCGGCTCAATTTTTTTTATTCCAGTTTTGTTTGTTTTCTGATTTACGATATTTGCCATGGCAATATGCACGTGCAGTTTGATGGTGATTTGGTGTTGTGTTGGTGTGCGCATTTCAGACTGGACTCGCATACGGCCAGTACCGCAAAAAATGGACCAAGTAAAAAATGTGGCACAACATGTAACATAAGGATAAAGGTATTAAGTCGATTTAAAGCGTAACCAATTGGTTATGCTGCTCATAATGACAGAAAAAAATATTTGGCAGAATGTAATGCTTCGAATGTCATAAAGGGATTTATATAGAATGTGTTTAAACTTTTGTTTTTGGTTATGCTCAAGATATTCTTATACCCTACACCACAAGGTGGTCAGGGTATTATGTCTTTGTGCATTTGTTTGTAACAGGCAAAAGGAAACGAAATAGACCCATATTTCATTTTGATGATCTGCATAGAATCACATTCTGAATCGATTTATGCATATCCGTCTGTCCGTCCATGTATTTTTGTAAATTAAGTACAGGTCGAATTTATTGCCTGATCCAGATGAAAATTTGTACAATTAACTTGTTTGACCCAAAGGGCGAAGGCTATAGATAATAGGGCAAAATTTGGATATAGCTCCCATATACAGGGTGAGACGAAAAGACTGCAACCAACTGCTGTCATTTCTAACCCACCCGTCCGACAGTTGTTAAAATTATTCGCACAAAAGCATTTTGTTGAGAATTTTCCAGAAAAAAAAGTTATTTGTGATGGAATTTAAACGTGATAGTGTGATTTCTTTATATTTGGCTGGAAAACCACAAGTGGCTATCATTAGAGCACTCCAGCATTTAAATGTGAATAAATCTTTTGTGTCTCGTACCATCGCTCGTTACCGTGATACTGGTAGGGTAGCCCGACGTGAAGGAAGTGGACGGAAGAAAACAGCAGCATCAACAGAAATGGTTGAAAAGTAAAGGAGCGACTTGAACGAAACCCGAGTTGCAGTGGCCGAAAAATGTTACATGAGCTGATCATAACGCAATATTCCATTCGGCAAATATTGAAAAATGAGCTCGAAGTAAGGCCATTGAAATTCCAAAAGAAGTTATACCGCAATAGAAAGAAAGTAAAAATCAAAAGAGCTAATGAGTTGCTTCGCTTGGCCAAAAGTGTTGACCTGCCGAATTTGGTTTTCTCCGAAGAGAAAACATTCGTTGTCCAGCAGTTAGTAAACAAACAAAATGACCGTGTTAACTTGCCAAAGAGGTCAGCTGAAAATGTGTAACTTCGGTTGGCCACCAGAACTCAAGCGCCGATCATGGTGTGGCGTGGGCTGCCATAACAGCCGATGGTCGCTCTCCGCTCGTATTAATCGACCAAATTATTCTGGAGGGTGTATTAAAGTCTTGGGCATGAAAACATTTTGCCGCAGACCTTGGACATTCCAACAGGACTCAAAATGAGGTTCCTCGCTTCATTTCCAGCGCACAATGGCCACAAAAATCTCCGGATGTCAATCCGTTTGAAAGCCATAATTCGTGCCAAAGGTGACCAATTCGAACAAATCTAAACTTATTATAAAGTTTGATGCTATTTTCGACGTCGCTTGCTTTCATTCAATAAAATTTGAAAAAAAAAATAAATAAAAATTATGGCATTTGAATTTTTTTTTTTTGCAGTACTGAATGGTACAGCTAGAATCCTCAAGCTAGATGTTGAGGGGTCTGTTGGTATACGGAGGTGGTTTATGGAAATATGTACTATAATTGTACAAAAAATACTTAATAGTACTAGATTTGGTATTTGGTTAATATAGCTGAAATCCAGAAATTTAATATAGATGCCACTGTTGGTATCTGGTGGTGGTTTTGCGAATGCGTACTTTAATTATACGAAAAATACTAATTGGTACTAATTGTAGATCACAGTTTGAGTGTAGGATGGAGAGATATAGATTGTTTTGGATATGCATACTAAATGTTACTATATTTGGTATTGGATGAAGGGATAGGGCTGGAATTCTCAAATTTGATGTTAAGGTCTCCGTTAATATCTGGGTTTGATATATGAAGCTGCTTTTATAAATGTGTACTATATTTGTAATTTATTTACTAAATAGAACTAAGTTTGGTATTGGGAAATTCTTATATTGAAGTCTCTGTTGGTGGTTTAGAAAATACGTTCTATAATTATTCGTAAAGAACTAAATGTTATGACGAAGTAGCGGGCTCTTATTAATATATAACATAAAACAAAATTAATGGATATGGATATGTAGAAAGTACTCTAATCTAAAAAATCTACCAAATAATATTTTTCACATAACTTCTTTGTTATAGAATTTTTCCATTTTTAATATTCTTTAAATCTTCCTTTTAAAATTAAACAATTAATTTTCTTATTTTTATTTTTTTATAATTTTGCCATATTCGAAGATTGACACCCGTCTACTTATTCATCAATTTATATCAATTCGGAACTACCTACTTTTATTCGAATTTGAAGCCAATTTAAAACGATTAACTCTCCCTTTGCAATCTATCTCTCTCTCCCTCTCTCCATATCTATTTTGCCATTTTTGAATTACAAACGAATATTTTAATTTCTCGTAGCACATTCTGTTTCATTGATGTCAATGATTATCCACTTGCCTTTTCGCCTTGTGACCCAACAATTAATTGACTCCTAGGGAATAAGACTGACCGAGTTAATGAATGAAATTAAAAATGTGGTCGAATCAAACCACAATCTATTCTTAGCAAACATTTAAATCTTAATTAAAAGTCAATTGAATTAAAATTAAGGTGGCTTAGAGAAATAAATTACGTAAATCGGCAAAAAATTTACTTTTGCTAGGATTGTAGAAGTGTTGATTGTAAGTGTGGGGAAAGGAGTTTACTTGGCTATAAAGTAGTGAAGAACAGCTGAATTTTTGAATTTTAGAAAAAAATATCAACAAAGAAATATGGTCCGATTTTCACGAAATTTAAAATGGAGGTGGGGATAGGGTCAGTATAGAACCCTATTTCTTTTGGAGATGATCGCATAATATTTAGGGGTCGAAATGAACCAGAAACTAAAAAAATTTCGGATTTTGCAGTAGCTATACAGGTCGCAATTATAGACCAATCGACGCGGAATTTCGTATGACGCTAGAGTTTAGGGCGGGGAAGAAGCCTACCAATTAGGGTGGTCATCGGTCATCGGGTAAAATAGAGCATATCTTTGTGTTGAAAAAATTCAACATTTTTTATTAAACCGCGAATATTTTAAATCCCGGCGAAATCACGAAGCCATGACAAGGTTACTTCTGACCTTTACATTGATGTTAACATCCAACAAATCGGATATATAGCAAAATATGTGCGATATATATGTCTATCAAAGAAGATATGCTTGAAAGATCTCTTATATGTCGAGAACGGCTGAACTGATTTCGACAGTTCTCATTAATTCAGAATGGCCTTTTGGCAGGAAACATAAAACGTCTAAAAATCACATAAAAATATCTCTCTAAAGATGAAAATATTGAAAATATTAATTTTTCTCATATTTTTTCAATTTTGTCATATTTTCATTTTGAATTAAACATTTGGTAATATTTCTACAGCTAACAAAACTAAGTAGTTAGGATATCAGGATATAATATACAGATTGCATTTATGGCCCGATCCTTACGAAATTTTGCATGGGGATAAGATGAGGGTCAGAATAGAAGCCTATTCTTTTTGGAGATGATCGCAATATATTTAGGGGTTGAAATGGACCAAAAAACTGCAAAATTGTCAGCAGGTCGTAATTATCGCCCGATCCTCACGCACATTTGAATTGGGGTTATCGGACATTGCAAAAGCCAAACAGTTTTGGATGGCCATCCAAAAATATTCAATGTGCGAAATAGTTTGCCAACTTTTGTAGACAAAATACGAAAATGTCCATTCCAGTGACTCTTTGTAGAATTCACAAATACAGGAAAGACGCACTTCTGACTATTTCGTTAACGCTGATTTCGTGGAAGAATATAGTCAAATGTCTGCATCTCATATAGATGCATTTTAGTCAAAAACCAATAATTAATGTTAATCTTTTGCCACTTCTGAGAGATTATAGGTCTATGGGTAATATTGGTCCCAGATCTAGGAAGACCATTTACGTGCAACATCTACCTATAAATTGGAAATGAGCAAATTAGTTAAAGTTTCTATTATTCGAAAATTAGAGAACGAAACCTGATGGTTTTCTTTTATTATTTGTCACAATATCTTGTAGAATTCTTTCGAGTATCTGGCCTATATAAACTCTATCATTTATTATAGTGGTGTAGGGTATTCAACGGTCGGCCCCGCTCGACTGTAGCCTTTGCTTACTTGTTGTTTATATTTTCGAATAAACCTGATTGAATAATTGCGGTGAAAAGTGAAATTTATCGGAAGTAAACAGTGTTAGCGTGTTACCGTAGTAGTTTGTTGTGGAAAAATAGTTTGGCTTTATCCCATTATAATTGTTTTTATAAAAACAACGTATACTTATTAGTGGATACAGATGGTAATGTTTAACAGGGGTTAAGACAGGGAGTATCTAGGTTTCAGAAAGAGCGGCTAATTCTCATCAGTTCCCTTGCTTTCTGTCTAGGATATTCTCCACAGGATTTATTTTAAAATGACTCCTATCAATAGACAAGGCTCGGTCGGCGAAGGGGTTCTTCTTGAAACAGAAAAAACCAATTTACATGGTTATGCCATTTTTATACCCTCCACCATACTATGAAGGATATATTATATATTCTTGATCAGCATAAAATTCTAAGTCGGTTTAGCGATGTCCGTCTGCCTGTTTGTCTGTCTGTCCATCTGTCTGTTATAATCACGCTATCTTTCGAACGAATTTAAATAGAAGGCTAAAATTTTGCAAACATCTTTATTTTGCCAGTAGGCAGGTAAAGTAAATGGGCTATGCCGGTCTACGTTTTGGTATAGCCCCCAAATAACGGTACCTCCCGATATGCGGTATTTTGATGATTTTAGCGACATTATTCACTGGAATTGTTTAAAATTTGGTATTTGAAGTTCGTAATGGATACCACAGCCTAAGACAGAAAATTGTTTGTGCAGGTCCACGTCTTCGTATAGCCCCCATATAACGGTACCTCCCGATATTCGGTACTTTTTTGATTTTAGCAACATTATTGACCGTCTGTTAAATTTAGTCAGAATTGCCTATTGTTTTTGGAGATGATCGTTGAAATGGATAAAAAACAGAAAAAATCTTAATTTTGGTCACAATAATAGACCGATCGATTAGAAATTTGGCATGGTACTGGGCAGAAGCCTACCAATTGAATGGTCATAGAATAAAATCTCATATGTTTTTTGAAAAATATTGGTTCCAGAACTATGATCATTATTTGAAAAGAGAAGCAATTAGGCTCAACATTTTTCAGGCCATAAAATAAAATAGTAGAATAATCTGAAATTTAATTTAAATTCACCTCCATTGTATTTAACAGGCCTACCTAATACCCGATGCAGCGAACAAAAAAACTCGCCTTCTTCACAAAGTCTATATCTACAAGCCAACCAAATAAAACTTCCAACATTTTTTAATTATAATTAATTGTTCCAAAAGTAGAGTAGAGTGTTGAACACTCTGGAATTTTGTCCATTACTGATTTTTACTGATTCAACGCTTATAGTGGAAACTTCAAAGACATGCATTAGGTATTAGCTAGGGGTGTAACGTATTTATTTCCTCACAGTAGCTAAAGGATAACTACACATTTCGTGTAAAATGGCCATGTAAAAATAATATGTTGGTTGTCTAATTTTTATGTATGCAACAAAGTCAAACGCCATAAATTTAATTTTTTTTTAACAGGAAATAAGATCAAATTTTAGAATATGTTTAGAATTGTTTTCCTTTGGAACGAATTATGGCCTTCAAACGGCCAATGAAACCGTCACACGCTGCCCGAATATTGCTCTGCGGTATTTTGAAGCGCTTGCTTGAGGTGATCGACACTTTCTTTAGTGACAACCTTGCTTTCCAAAATACTCCAGATCCAATAGTCCAACGGATTGTTATCTGGAGATTTTAGTAGCCACTGTGCGCAGGAAATGAAGCGAGGAACTCATTTTGTAACCATTATTGGGTGGTGTGTGCTTAGTGCGATGGTGCTGAGTCCTCTTGGAATGTCCAAGGTCTGTGGCCAAAATTTTTGCGTGCCCAAGGCTTTAATACACCCTCCAGAATATTTTCGGGATAGTATTCGGCATTAATTCTGATACCACGGTCGATTAATACGAGCGGAGAGCGACCATCGGTCGTTATCGAGGCCCACGCCGTCACCATGGCCGCCGTTTAAGTTCTGGTGGCCAACCGAAGGTGCACATTTTCAGCTGACCTCTTTGGGAAGTAAACACGATAATTTTGTTTGTTTACAAACTGCTGGACAACAAATGTTTTCTCATCGGAGAAAACCAAATTTAGCAGTTCACTACTTACAACCAAGCGAAACAACTCTTTAGCTTTTTTGAGTCTATTTTCTTTCCGTTGCAACAACTCTTTAGCTCTTTTGAGTCTATTTTCTTTCCGTTGCGGTGTAAGTTCTTGCAATTTTTAAAATTTCAATGGCCTTACCCCGAGTTCATGTTCAGCTCACGAGCCATTTTTCGGCCACTGCGACGCGGGTTTCGATCAAGTTGCTTCTTAATTTTCAAACCAATTCTGCTGATGTTGCTGTTTTCTTCCGTCCACTTCCTTGACGTTGGGCTACGATACCAGTATCACGGAAACGAGCGATGGTACGAGACATAAAAGTTTTATTCGCATGTAAATGCTGGAGTGCTCTATCGATAGCCACTTGTAGTTTTCTAGCCAAATATAGAGAAATCACATTATCACGCTTGAATTCCAACACGAATATTTTTTTTTTTCTGGAAAAGTCTCACCAAAATGCTTTTGTACACCTGTAAACAATATAATGAGCTGTCACTCGAATAATTTTAACAGCTGTCGGACGAGTGGCTTCGAAATAACAGCAGTCTGAAGTTGGTTGCAGTTTTTTCATCTAACCCTGTATGTAAAAGGAAATCAATTAATTTAGTTGTGTTGTGGGATATCACGGTTTTTATTTATTGGAAATTCAGCATCTTCAGCTATTACATAGTATATACGTCTATAAGCCTTACGATATTCCTTTGAAAGTAAATGAATCTTTTGTTTTAATGCAACTAACTCATTAAGAACCACATTACGCATTCATTGATTTAAATGCACGGAACGTTTGTCATTCAATGGAAATCATAGAAACAAAACCAGTTTTCTATTCCATGCTCGTCTCTCGTATTTTCACTTTTACGAAGTGGATGGAAAACAAATTTGCATCACAAACGTTTTGCTGATCATGTTGAAGTAACAAAAAGTAAACCATCAGACAAAATATATCAACAATGTATTCCATTTGAATATATTGAATATTTTTTTATACTATCCAGTCCAACTTGTAAAGCACTACCTGCAGTGTGGTAGTAACTCGACATGAACGAGATCAGCAAAGGGTGGCATCAATGTATATATTTAGATGCCATAATGATATACAGTCTTTAAATGTTTACAAACGAAAACATAATTATTTGCATTCCTTTTGATGGAAATACATTGAAAATTTTACATTGTAAGTGGAGCAAGTAAAAATTCAAAGTGAGTTCAAAACAATTAATAAAACCTTCCTCGTACTCGAATAATTTGAGGGAAATCGTTAAGGGAAAATCAAAAATTGTTATTAAATCTTTTTAAAAAGGACAAAATACAAAAAAAAATTAAATTTTATAACATGATAAAAAAAGAGACAATAACTCCTTAATTATTTAGTTTCGGTGTTTTTGGAATGTCATATATTCATTCCGTTAAAAATAAAAACCAGTAAAGAAAGTCTTAAAGTCCGGCGGGGCCGACTTTATGATACCCTACACTACTTTGCTAATTTAGTAGAGCTCCGTATGACAATTAAACGTTTTTATAATAATTATAATAATTATAATTTAAAGTTCAAAGCATTAAATATGCAGAAGCATTTGTATCTTTTAAATTCGGACTTGTATTGCCCATTTGGTGCACAATTTATTTGAAATCGGATAAAGATATATATGGGAGCTACATCATAATCGGAACTGATCTCGATAAAATTTGACAAAGATATTTCTGAGCTGTATTTGATATATTTCGCTGAATATCGTTGTTACGGGGTGCATAATACGGCTGTGGGTAAAAAATATAACAAATCGGATGAACAGTATATATGGGAGCTATAGCTATATCTCAACCGATCTTCACCAAATTTGACATGCTAGCTTCTAGACTCAATTCGGTCATAAGTGCCAAATTTCGTGTGCCTATATCCAAATCTGAACCGATCTCGATAAAATCTAGGAAATGTATTTCTGAGCTGCATATGATATATTTCCCCAAATATTGTTGTTACAGAGTGCATATTACGGCTGTGGAGGACAAAAATAACAAATCGGGTGAACAATATATATGGAAGCTATAGCTATATCTGAACGGATTTCTATCAAATTTGCCACACTTATTTTTATGCAAAACTTCATGCGATTCGGGCCGATATTACACGTTTGGTGCACAATAAAAGGTAAATAGGACTAAGATATATATGGGAGCTATATCTAAATTTTGACCGATTATCTCCAATTTCAATAGGGTTCGTCCTTGGGCCAAACAAATTATCGAGCAAAATTTCATCTGGATCGGGCAATAAATGCGACCTGTATTTTGTTTACAAAAATACATGGACAGACGGACGGACATGCATAAATCGACTCAGACATAGAGGGTATATTAGGTTTGTCATTCCGTTTGTTATTTATAGAAGTAATCTTTTAGAGCCAATAAAGAATAGACATTCATGATAAGCGTAAAATTCTTATCCGATTTTGATATGTCGCTCGTCTGCCCGTCAGTCTGCTGAAATCATATTCTGAAGGAATTGACATAGAATGCTGAAATTATGTACACATGCGTATTGCGTCTGAAGATTTTGGATCTATGACCAAGTTCCACCTTTTTCGTATAGCCCCCATGTAATGGTATCCCCTCATTTTAATCATTATTATGCGTTGATTTTATTACGCTTGCCTGGGCCAAAAAGTCTGTTACACTTCGAAACACTGTGTCATACATCGATATTTCTATCTCGCCAAACTAATTCGATCTAATTATGCGTGTCTGTTAGTCTGTCTTTCCATGTTAGTTTGTAATTACTCAACAAATCGCAGTTATTATAGATTATAGACCACAATTAAAGACCAATCGATTTTCTTTATGGGGTTAAAGCTTAGAACAAGACGGAAGCCTTCCATTTTTGATGGTCGTATAATATTTAGGGGCTGAAAAATCTGTTTAAAAAATAATAACATTTTAATTCAACAGCGAATATATTTTAAGCTGAGCACAGATACATGAAAATTGCACATCTGGCAATTATAGGGTGAGATAAAAAAACTGCAACAAAGCCAAAGGCAATATTTTTTTTTTAATTTTATTGAATGAAAGCAAAAAATATCGGAAATAGCATCAAGTTTTAGAATAAGTTTAGATTTGTAAGATTTCGAATTGGTCACCTTTGGCACGAATTATGACCTTCAAACGGCCAAAGAATCCGTCAGACGCTGCCCGAATGTTGCTCTGCGCCATTCCCGACGAAGCGCTTGCTTGAGGTGATCCTTGCTTTCCAAAATACTCCAGACACAAAACTTTTTCATCCGTTTCCAAACGCCAGCAAAAAACTTTTATAGGAAGAATATATAAAAATGTATTTGAGCTCACTCCAAATTGACAAAAATGTCACTGTGGTCCATTTTTGTGGCATGACTTTTGATTTTTGGCTCCATCCTCTATTTCAACAATTTATATATAAATTCGTATAACTTTGCTTGTGACGTTAATTACATAAGTGGGTAATAGCATTAATGTGTGAAGGTCTTATTAACAAAATGATACAAATAATTAATGTTAATTAAAATCATTATTTGCCGTCAGACAAAAAGGCAGCATTTAACCACAGAATACAAATTTCAAGATAATCTCAAATATTAACCTTAATTTGTGTCATCTGAATAAACGAATAAAATCTCAACAAATTTGTATCGTACCACAATCAAATCAAACGTCAGCCAGCCAGCCAGCCACACACCCACCCACCCATTCATCCTCGAGCAGAATGCCAAACTCCAAAGTAGGAGTTGAAGTAATGGCCTCGAGACCCAAACAGCTCACAAATGTCAAATTATCATCAAACAAAACACAAAATGTTCTTTTGGGTAGGTTTTCCCATTGACTTGGTGTTATTGCCGTTGTTGGTACTTTTATGATAATAGGTTTGTTTCTTGGACCCCTCCCCCCCACCACTCCTTCTACCATACCTTTATATGATTTTGCCACTTTTGGTTTCTTATGAATTGTATTTATTTCGTTTTTTGTTCTTAGCCAGCCATTACCATATTTGAGATTTCATTCTTGTGCTGGCCGGCTGACTGGCCGGCGTCTTATTTGACATGCCGGCTGGTGGACACTCGAATTTAAAAATGTTTGCAGTTGCCAATTGCTCAGTTACTCTGAGGCTGGCCATTTGCCATGGCTGTGATTGTTTTTTGTGGCCCCATGTTGTCCAATGGTGACATTATTTTTTTTTTCATCTTGTGTTTTTGTTTTACCCCCAACCCCCCAACAACAATTTGCATTGACAACTGGGGAATAATTCGTTGATTTTTTGTTGTTTTATTGTTAACAGTTTCATTTTATATTTCTTGGTAGAAATGTGGTGATTTGGTTATTTTTATGTCAGCTTTTTTCTTGTTTTTTTGTCGACGTGAACTTTTTCGCTGTACCATTGAGAAGTAGATGACGTGTCTCTCAGAGTAATTATAATCTTCACCTACACCTTGTCTTAAGGCAATTACAAATAACTTGTCATTATTAGAGAGGAGTAGAATGGAAATGGAAAGAAATTAACATTTCAGTATAAGTTCGGCAAGCGGTTTTGAGGTTTCTCATTGTGTGTAATTTTCTTTTAAGTGAACCAGTTAAATAGAATCGGTCGGTTTTGCCGACAGATGTATACTCTCAGCCAATGTTCGATTATTTAAATATATTTTGACTTCTGTTACGATTATTTAAATTGTTGAACCTCTATGAAGAAGATTCCGAATGAATGGGCTAATATTGGCCATTTCGCATCAGACCTAAATAAATATGATATAAATATTGCGGCGTGTTAGGTTTGAACTTTATTGGTCACTTTATACATATTTTTGGAAAATTTTAGAATGTGCGTTAGGTACCAGAAGTAGTCGACCGAAGTATTCAATTTTCATACTTCATCTAGTACAGATAGCAATATTGGTATGGGCAAATCCCGCGTCGCATTGGCCGAAAAATGGCTCGTGAGCTGTACATATCGCAATACTCCATTCGGCTAATATTGAACAAGTAAAAAAGCAGTAAGTTCGGCCGGGCCGAACTTTGAATACCCTGCACCATTTGGAACGAATTAGAAAATTTTCAAAAAAATAAAATCCATTAAAAATTCTTTCAAAATCTTTAAAATATCTAATATAGGAAGGTGCCGATATGGGGGATATACGATCTTGTGGACCTATAAAGACAAATCTATGTCTGAGTGTAAAGTACTCACAAGGAACTCCTCGTGTGGATTTTCAAAATACCGAATATCGCGGGGTATCGTTATATGGGAGCTATACGTTATCGTAAACCTATATAGAGAATTCTCTGTCGGGGGGTAAAGTGCTCACAAAGAACCCCTTGTGTACAAAGAACCCCTTGTGACCATTCCGTTGAAAAATATGGCTAAAAACATCAAAATACCGAATATCGGGGGTACGGTTATATGAGGGCTATACGATATCGTGGACCTATATAGATAATTCTCTGCCGAGGTATAAAGTACCCACAAAGAACTCCTTGTGTGGATTTTCAAACAATTCCGATGAAAAATGTGGGTAAAATCATAAAAATTCCGAATATCGGGGGTACCGTTATATGGGGGATATACGATATCGTGGACCTGTATAGACAATTCTCTCTCAGGTGGTGAAGTACTCACAAGGAACTACTTGTGTGGATTTTAAGACAATTCCATTGAAAAATGTGGCTAACATCATTAAAATACCGAATATCGGGGGGTACAGTTATATGGGGGATATACGATATCGTGGACCTATATAGACAATTCTTTTTGAGGTGGTAAAATTCCCACAAGGGACTCCTTTTGTGGAATTTCAGACAATTCCATTGAACAATGTGGATAAAATCATCAAAATACCAAATATCGGGGGTACCGTTATATGGGCGCTATACGATATGGTGGACCTATATAGGTAATTCTCTGCCGCGGTATAAAGTACCCACAAGGAACTCCTTGTGCGGATTTTCAATGTCTACAAGGGACTCCTTTTGTGGAATTTCAGACAATTCCATTGAAAAATGTGGCTTAAATCATCAACATACCGAATACCGTGGGGGTGCCGTTATATGGGGGCTATACGATATTGTGGACCTATATAGATAATTCTCTGCCGAGGTATAAAGTACCCACAAGGAACTACTTGTGTGGATTTTCAGACAATTCCATTGAAAAATGTGGCTAAAATCATCAAAATACCGAATATCGGGGGTACCGTTATATGGGGGCTATACGATATCGTGGACCGATATAGCCCATCTTCGAACTTGACTTGCCTGCAGATAAAAGAAAGATCTGTGCAAAATTTTAGCTTCCTATCCTAATTCGTTTGGACTGTAGCGTGATTACAACAGACGGACAGACGGACGGACAGGGTTAAATCGTCTTAGAATTTTACGCTGATCAAGAATATATATACTTTGTTGGGCCTAAAATGATTATTTCGATGAGTTACAAACGGAATGACGAACTTAATATACCCTCCATACTTTTTTTGGTGGAGGGTATAAAAATGAGCTCGGAGTAAAGCCATTGAAATTCCAAAAAAATCAAGAACTTACACCGCAACAGAAAGAAAATAGACTCAAAAGAGCTAAAGAGTTGCTTCACTTGGCCGAAAGTGGTGAACTGCCAAATTTGGTTTTCTCCGATGAGAAACATTCGTTGTCCAGCAGTTAGTAAACAAACAAAATGATCGTGTTTACTTGCCAAAGAGGTCAGCTGAAAATGTGCACCTTCGTTTGGCCACCAGAACTCAAGCGCCGGCCATGGTGATAGTGTGGGCCGCCATAACAGCCGAAGGTCGCTGTCCGCTCGTATTAATCGACCGGGGCAACAGAATAAATGCCTATTATTATCACCAAAAAATTCTGGAGGGAGTATTAAAGCCTTGGACACGCAAACATTTTGTCCGTAGACCTTGGACATTCCAACAGGCACTCAGCACACGCCACCCAAGAATGGTTACGAAATGAGGTTCCTCGCTTCATTTCCAACGCACAATGGCCCCCAAAATTTTCGGATACCAATCCATTCCACTATTGTGTCTGGAGTATTTTGGAAAGCAAGGTTGGCACTAAAAACACCAAAGTGTCGATCAATTCAAGCAAGTGCTTCGCCGAGAATAGGCCAAAATACTGCAGATCAACATATGGGGAGCGTGTAACGGTTTCGTTGGCCGTTTGAAATTCGTACCAAAGGTGACCTATTCCAACAAATCTGAACTTATTCTAAAATTTGATGCTAATTTCGACATTTTTTGCTTTTATTAAATAAATTTTCAATAAATATTTTGGGAGTAATTTGACTTTTTAAGCTGTTGGAAACGCTCCATGCAAAAAATCGTCAGGATTGGCCAACTATTTAGTATAGAAATCTATTTATATAAAAAATCCCTTAAATTTGAATAATTTTCAACCTGTCCGCACAAATCATAAAAATACGGAGTATCGGGAGGTTGCGTCATATGGGGGCTATACAAAGACATGGCCTATTTACGAACTTAACCTGTATACTGGTAAACTATGCTTGTATGAAAAATTTTAACCTTCTATCTCAATTCGTTCCAAAGATTGTGTGATTACAACAGACAGACGAACTGATGGACAGACGGGCATCGCTAGATCGTCTTAGAATTTTACGCTGATCCAGGATATATATGTATACCTTGTAGGGTCTATAATGAATATTTCGAGGAGTTACAAACGGAATGATAAAGTTAATATACCCTCCATAGAATGGTGGAGGGTATAAAAGAATCTTATTCCTCGCATATTTTTTATTTTTTTTTCCGGACCTCGTATTTCATTTACGAAATCTAATTGTCTAAGGTACGTTTGATTTTAGTGTTATTGAGACGTAGGAAATACTTACACTAAGACAGCAACCTATACGGAATTGCACGGCTGTGTTCCAAATCGACAATTTTTATTTAATGTTATTGCAGATTTTTGTGTTTTTTGCTTCTTCCTATGTTGTTGGGTTGACATTTGCACGAGACAGAGGCCCTTTAGGATAAACGTGAAACATTAAGTGCAATCAAAGAAAACAACAAACATGTATTTGAAGTTCGTAATGGATACTACATCCTAAGTCAAAAAATTAGCCATGTAGGTCCACGTCTTCTTATAGCCCCGATATAACGGTACCCCCCGATATTAGGTATTTTGATGATTTTAGCGACATTATTTTACGGAATCGTTCCAAATTTGGTATTTGAAGTTCGTAATAGATACTTCCGCATAAAACAGAAAATGGGCCATGTAGGTTCACGTCTTCGTATAGCCCTCATATACCGTACCCCCCGATATTCGGTATTTTGATTATTTTAGCGACATTATTTACCGGGATTGTTTCAAATTTCGCATGTGAAGTTCCTAATGGATACTTCAGCCCATGCCAGAAAATTGTCTTTGCAGGCTCACGCCTACGTATAGCCCCCATATAACGGTACCCCCTACATTCGGTATTTTGATGATTTTAGCTACATTATAAACAGATTTTTCTTCAAGTTTCGCATTTAAATATTGTAATAACTTATGACAAAAGTTGCCTATGCAGGTCTATTTCGCTTTCTTTGGCGTTTTGTTTTTCAAAATCTTAAACCCCATGTAGGGAGGTATTAGATTTCTACCATCTTTATAAAAGATCTTGTCTCGATAGAAATATTGAGATGTACCAAGTCTGAATTGAAGTTTACCAAGACTGAATGGAATCGGATGTTAATTTCACGTTTTATGAGCTTAATGGCTATACAAAATTTCGACCTTTTGTGGGGGAGGTACCAGAAGGAGTGGACCGATATTATCCATTTCTTTGCACCTGACCTAAAACTGTCGCAAATATTAGGATTTGCAAAGTTGGAGCAAAATCGGATTACTGCTTCTCTTTATGTGAAGAAAATATAAATATATTTTTTTAATTTTCGATTATTCGTGGGGTTTGTGGGGAACTTTAAATTGTAAAATGTAACACAAAAAATTAAATTTTGATGAAACTTTTTTTTATTTGTTTCAGTATACCCTGACAAATCAACATGAATAGACTCACGCTTGAACAGCGCTACGAAATTATCCAAATTTACTTTGAAAATTAGGCTCTAGAGCAGTTGGCAAATGACCCGTTGTTTTATCGCAAAATTGTGTTCAGCTTAACGGGTTTGTTAATAAGCAAAATTGCCGCATATGAAGTGAGACCAATCCACAAGAGACCCTACAGACTCCATTACATCCAGAAAAATGCACAGTATGATGCGGTTTTCACGCTGGTGGAATCATCGGACCTTATTTATTCAAAAATGAGACCGGAGCTCGCGTTACGGTCAATGGAGATCGTTACCGCACCATGATCAATGATTTTTTGTTTTAAAATATGAATGACATTGATCCGGAGGAGATGTGGTTTCAACAAGATGGCGCTACGTGTCATACGGCGAACGCAACCATCGACTTATTGAAATCAAAATTTGGCCATAATTTGATTTCGAGAAGTGGACCTGTTATGCGGTCGTGCGATTTGACACCTCTCGATTATTTCTTGTGGGGCTACGTGAAGTCACTGGATTATGCTGATAAACCAGCAACAATTAACGCCTTGGAGGCCAGCATTGTTCGTGTTATTCATGACATACGGCCAGCAGTGCTCTAAAAAGTGGCCAAAAATTGGACGTCCAGAATGCACTTCGTCAAGAATAGCCGCGGTGTCCATATGTCCGAAATCATTTTTAAATGTTAATGTCACGTATTAATCTTTCAAACAAAAAAAATTGATTAAATATTAATTTTTTGGGTTATTTTTTACAACTTCAAGTTCTATCGGGCTTAAAAAAAAACACCCTTCATAAATATTGAGATGTTTGAAATTTGAAGACAGTCAGAGTTGTAATTATTCAAAAATTTGATCATTTTTGGGGGAGGTACTCGATGGAGTGGACCGACATTGTCCATATTCGCACCTGATCCAGCACTTTCTGTGCAGAAAATATATTTTTTGAAAATTTCGACCTCTTGTGGGGGGTGTGGGTGCCAAAAGGACCGGACCGATATTGCCCATCTCCGAACTCGATCTAAGTTTGACAAAAATATTACGATGTACCAAGTTTGGACCAAATCGGTTACTGCTTTCGAGAGTTATCGTGCGCACCAGCCAGACAGACAGACAGACGGACGGACGGACATCGCTAGATCGACTGCAAATATCCTGAAACGGATTTGGTCCAAAGAGACCTAGGGTCTAAAACCGTTATAGGCACGTTTTGACCGTATTAAATGCCATATGGCTGAGGGTATAAAAATCGGTTATCATAGTACAAACTTTTATATTCTTGCATTTCTGGAACGGAGTCATGAAAAATAACCTAAATAATACAAAACTTGAGCCTGCTCCTTAAATGACATGATTTCAAACTATAATCTTCGAAAATGTAAGTGCTCCCTCGGGTGTCATTAAGCGTCTGGTTGGATCAGAGTATGTGTACCTTGATATTATTCGCAACAAACAGGAATCCCAAACGATTTTGGCTAAATTTTTCACATGAATTGATCCAGATAGATCCACGTTCTTGGTATAGCCCACATTTAACGGTAACTCCTGAAATAAGATACTTTCAGATTTTTCATCGGAATTTAGTATTTGGAGTTCGCAATGAGTACTACTTCCTGTGACAGAAAATTGCCCATATTCCTCACTAGGAAGTGCACGCTATTTCGTCAGCGGGAAGTCCACCTTATAATTTAGGGCTTTAGGTTCGCTTTGACAATATTGTTATACCCTCAGCCATATGGCTAGAGAGGGTTTGTATCATGTGATACGGTCAAAACGTGCCTAGTCGAAATAAATGTTTTAGACTCTAGGCCTCGTTGGAACAAATCCGTTTCAAAACATTTGGAGTCGATCTAGCGATGTCCATCCGTCCGTCTGTCTGTCTGGCGGGTGTGCACGATAACTCTCGAAGGGAGTATCCGATTTGGTCCAAACTTGGTACATCGTAATTGGGTTCTTAACTTAAATTGGGTTCGGAGATGGGCAGTATCGGTCCACTCCTTCTGCTACTTCCCCCACAAAAAGGTCGAAATTTTCAAAAAAAAAAATATATTTTACTGCACAGAAAGAACTTTGCAAATACTAATATTCACATCAGTGCTAGGTCAGGTTATTTTCCAATTTCACACATGCCACTATTTTTCTAACAAAAGACCTGCTGTGAAAATGGGATATATCGGTGCAGTTCTTCTAGTACTTCCCAAACAATTTAAAAAAACAAAACGCTCACAAAACTCATTAAAAAATTTACATCCAACTCTCTTCAAATTTCAAACATTCAAACATTTTTTAACGCAAAATCTGTTGTGAAGGTGATAGGTAACTGCCAACACCTTCTTGTTACAATTGCTGGGGGCAATATCATACGCCTAGATATATTTAGAGAATTTAAAAATACTTTAATCCACAGTACTCCGTCTTCTTTCCTGAAATAAAATAAATCCATTAAATTATGGAGTTCAATAAATGTTACGCCACTTTGTCTTTTGTTTGTTGGGCATTTTGCCCGCGTAATTATTCTTCTACAAAAGCCCGTTTGCCAGTGAGGATGTCGCACAAATGCAAATGGCAACAAAGCAAGTAACGGTCACAAAAGTGTAAATACAATTTTCTGGAAGCAGACATTTTATTTTGTTTTGTAAAAAAAAAAACATAGCCTCTCTGGAAAGAGAATCACACAAAGCTGGATATAAATATACAAACATTTTTATTGACCATTTGTATTTAAATAAAGTCTCGAGCATAAAGTACACACTCACACATTGCCGCTGAGTACGTGAAGTTGTACGCGAAAAAAAAACTGTCCATACATAAAAATTACACACACACACATACACATTCATGGTGATATACTTACAAATATATTTCATAAAAAAGCTGTCTCCATTTATATGAATGATGCTGATATTAAAAACGCATTTACTGAGAAACAATTAAGGCACAGGAACTTGATCGTTTAACACCCTACAATGGAAGAGAGGTGTTTGCGGATCTCAAGAACAATTGGGATATTATTACCTATTACCTAGATATTAGAAAGATATTACCTATAACATATTGGATGAAAATGTTGGAGCTATTACCTTGAAATTTGACATGTGGGTCGCTGACTGATTATAGAAGGGAACTTTTTGGTTGGGTTTGTGGAACTTCGAATTAAAATTTATTTCAATTAGAATTGTTAATTATTATTAGTTATTACTTATACCTATAGTTAACAGCTATTAATTAAGAGTACAAAATGCTGTGTCAGGTATTTGGCAAACGAGAATGGGTTCACTGTGGATATGTGAGAATTGATTACGACCGATTTTGTTGGGAAATTTAATTAAAAGGATATTGAGAGTACTGAATTATTTATAATTGTTAATCACTGTTGGTGGATAGATGTGAAACAATACCGTTTTTTTTTTTTTTGGGCCATATTCAATGATTTCTTCTGATAATTTGAAGATGCATGTCCATATATATAACAAGTTAAAAAGTATCAGTCGGTATTGCCGACAGATATATACCTTCAGCCTATGTTCGATTAAATAATCGAAATATATTTGAGTAGTGTTACAATTATTCAAACGTTTGATCCTATATGGAGCCGGTTCCGAAGGAATAGGCCAATATTGTCCATTTTTATACCCTCCACCATACTATGGAGGGTATATTAATTTTGTCATTCCGTTTGTAACTCCTCGAAATATTCATGTCAGACCCAACAAAGTATATATATTCTTGATCAGCGTAAAATTCTAAGACGATTTAGCCATGTCCGTCTGTCTGTCTGTGTGTCTGTCTGTCCGTCTGTCTGTCTGTCTGTCTGTTGTAATCACGCTATCTTTCGAACGAATTAAGATACAAGGCTAAAATTTTGCACACATGTTTATTTTGCCAGTAGGCAGGTTAAGTTCGTAAATGGGCCATGTAGGTCTACGTTATCATATAGCCCCCATATAACGGTACCTCCCGATTTTCGGTATTTTGATGATTTTAGCGACATTATTCACCGGAATTGTTTCAAATTTGGCATTTGAAGTTCGAAATGGATACTACAGCCTAAGACAGAAAATTGTCTGTGCTGGTCCACGTCTTCGTATAGCCCCCTTATAACAGTACCTCCCTATATTCGGTATTTCGATGATTTTAACGACATTATTCACCGGAATTGTTTTAAATTTGGTGTTTAAAGTTCGTAATGAATACTACAGTCTAAAGCAAAAAATTGTCTGTGTAGGTCAACGTCTTCGTAAAGCCCCCATATAACGGTACCTCCCGATATTCGGTATTTTGATGATTTTAGCGACATTATTCACCGGAATTGTTTCAAATTTGGCATTTTAAGTTCGTAATGGATACTACAGCCTAAGACAGAAAACTGTCTGTGTAGGTCCACGTCTTCGTAAAGCCCCCATATAACGGTACCTCCCTATATTCGGTATTTTGATGATTTTAGCGACATTATTCACCGGAATTGTTTCAAATTTGGTCTTCGAAGTTCGTAATGGATACTACAGCCTAAGACAGAAAACTGTCTGTGTAGGTCCACGTCTTCGTATGGCCCCCATATAAAGGTACTTCCCGATAATCGGTATTTTGATGACTGTACCTACATTATTCACCGATTTTTATACCCTCCACCATACTATGAAGGGTATATTAACTTTGCCATTCCGTTTGTAACTCCTCGAAATACTCATGCCAGGCCCAACAAAGTATATATATTCTTGATAAATTTAAAATTCTTAGTCGATTTAGCGATGCCCGTCTGATTTTAGAGAAATATTTTACCGGAATTACTTCAAATTTCGTATTTAATGTTCATTATTCGTACTACAGCCTTTGAAAAAAATCCCGTATGCAGGTCCACACCTTCGTATAGCCCCCATTTAACGATAACTCCCGATGTTCGGTTTTTTGATGATTTTAGCTATATTATTAACCGGAATTGTTTCAAATTTTGTAGATGAAATTCGTAATGGGTATTACAATGTGTGTCAAAAAATTGTCTATTCAGGTCCACGTCTTCGTATAGCCCCCTTGCAACGGTAGCTCTAAATATGCGGTATTTTTACAATTTACGCCACATTTTTAAACAAAATCTATTGAAAATCGGTATTTAGAATTCGTAATGGGTTCTATTATTATGTGGCCGAGCATTGTCTATAAAGCTCCACGTTTTCGTAAAGTCCCCATATAAGGGTATCTCCCGATATTCGGTATTTTGACAATTTGAGACACATTTTTTAATAGAATTGTTTTAGAATACGGTACTTAGAGTTCACAGTGGATTTGATACCCTGTTTTCTATAGCCCCCATACAACGATACTACGCGATACCCGGTAGTTCGACAATTAAAATCCCATTTTTTACAGAATTATTTAAAATTTAGTTTATTAGAACTTCGACCATATTTAAAAAAATTTAAATGAATATATTTTTGGTATACGTCTCAAATAATGATGCTGTCCTGTGTATTGTATTATGTAGTTTTGCCAAATTCTGAAACCAAGTCAGGCGTCATTTAAAATGATACCTGGAACATTGAATCGTTCTAAAATTATTTCAACATAAACCCTTTTTAAGGCACTTGACGTCTAAATATACTGTTGTTGTCATAAAATGTTACATTTTGTAGAATTGTTATTACCAGGTAAACTAAATGTTGTTTTGAAAATATCAATAATTAAATACAGGTAGTTCCTAGATAATAACTGTTTTGTGCAGACTACCTGGTAATTGCTAGAGCACTTTTATTGGACGATTGTATTTACAGGATCTACCTGTCAAATGTTTGTTCATGTATTATTACCTGGATACAGCGTTATTGGTAAAAAATATATTGTCATATAATAGTTCTGTTTTGCTTCTATTGTTAGGTAAAAATAAAAGGCTGGTATATATTCGTATTGAATTTTTATTTTCTGTTTAGTATTAAACAGTTGCGCAGAAAGAAAACATATACGAATTTTAAACAGTGTCTAGTGTGTCATTTTGAAACAGTGTTGTGTGTAATTTTAAAATAGTTTTGTGTGCCTTACATACTTTAATAGAGTTAAAATACATTATTACAAAGCGCTAAGTATACTATTTGTATAGTTATTTTTATAAATATGCCTAGATTACGTAAACAATCATCTTTGCAACGCCAAAGGCTATCGACAAATCGTGTAAATGAATACCGCGAACGCAATCCATCTGACAGGCTTAGAAATGCCATATCTATAGCAACAAGGAGGCAAGATGTCAATTTCCGGGAAGAAGAACGGGAAAGAGATCGAGTTTCTCGCCAATTGAGGAGACATAACTCATTTAACCGAAGAGTTGAACAAATACGCGACGCTGCCCAGCATTCTCTTCACCGACAAGACGAAACATATCGGCAATTAGAGCGGGAAAGAGATGCATTGAATCACCAAGTGCGTAGACAAGATGAATCTTATAGGCAAATAGAGCGGGAAAGGGATGTATTAAATCACCAAGTGCGTAGACAAGATGAATCTTATAGGCAATTAGAGCGTGAAACAGATGCATTAAATCACCAAGTGCGTAGACAAGATGAATCTTATAGGCAAATAGAGCGGGAAAGGAATGCATTAAATCACCAAGAGCGTAGACAAGATGAATCTTATAGGCAAGTAGAGCGTGAAGCAGATACATTAAATCATCAGGTGCGTAGACGAGATGAATCTTATAGGCAAATAGAGCGGGAAAGGGATACATTAAATCACCAAGTGCGTAGACAAGATGAAACTTACAGACAAATAGAGCGGGAAACAGATGCCATTAACCATCAAGCTCGTCGTCAGGACGAAACATACAGATTGTCTGAGCAACAGAGGAATACCGCACAACGCTCTGTTCGTCGGGAAGATGTTTCTCAAAGGCAAGTTGAACGCGATAGAGATGCAATAAGCCACCGAGTGCATCGCCAGGATGAAGTTTATAGACAGTTAGAGCGAGAGAGGGATGCGTTAAATCACCATGCTCGTAGGCAAGATGAAGCTTACAGACAATTAGAGCGGGAGAGAAATGCCATAAGTCAGCAAATTCGGCGGCAGGATGAAGTTTATAGAGATATAGAGCGTGAAAGAGACACTATAAACCATGAAGTTCGTCGACAGGATGAAACGTACAGACGACTTGAGCAAGACAGGGATACTTTTCGTCGTTCCCAACGTAGACGTAATGAGAACTACAGACAAATAGAACGTGAAATGGACTCACAACGTCGCAATGTGCAAAGACGCGATATAACATATCGCACAATCGAACAAGTTCGTAACACTCAACAACGTCGCGAAGCGCGACAAATTGCTAGTCTTGAATCTCAAGAGCAGAATAGGATTAGAAATTGTCGTGTGCTAATCCATCGGATGAATCCTTACAATCGTGAGGTAGAAAATAACCGTCAGTCCGAGAGAAATGCTGTCATTAGACAGAACCTTTCCCCAGAATCCCGCAGGGAAATGTTACAAGCAGACTCCATAAGACATAGGTCACGACAATTGCGCGAGTTCTACGAATTAATCAGAAAGGGTCCAACGGAAATTTGTATTTGCTGTGGAGGGCTATGGTTCATTTCTCAAGTGAAAAACATAAGTAAAATCACATTGTTGCAGAAATATCCACATTTAACTGAGATTTTCTTCCTTGCTTCAAATTTTCCATCTGAAAATAATATATACAAATTTTGCAATACATGCTATAAAATCGCTCAGGGGGGAAAAATACCTTCAATTTGTCTTTCTAAAGGATTACATTTTCCAGAAATACCAACTGACCTTCGTGGTTTAACACAATTAGAAGAGCGTTTCGTTTCACCAAGAATTCCATTCATGAGAATCGTTTCCCTAGGATACAATCGCCAATGTGCTGTGAGAGGTGCTGTTGTTAACGTACCAATTCAGTTAGATACAACTGTAAACGTACTTCCGCGAGCAGTCAATCAAACTGAAGTTGTGCAAGTTCACCTTAAACGTAGATTGCAATACGAACATAGTTTCATGACAGAAACCATAAGACCAGCAAAGATTTTCGAAGCCGCAAGATATCTAGTGAATACAGAACTCTACAGAAAGCACAACATAGTTCTTTCTAATGAGTGGCTAAATAGCATGAATTGTACAGAAGAATGTCCTTTTGTTTCTAATGTGGAAGATTTAGAGTTGGTATCCCGATTAAGTAATACTAATTTCATACAGGATGATGTTGAAGAAGTAAATCCACAAGAAACATTATTAGACAATAATCCTGTCGAAAATGTACCATTGCAGAGAATTACCATTGCTCCTGGTGAGGGACAACGACCATTAGACATGCTTTTGGATGAGGACTCTGAGGAACTGTCCTATCCTACAATATACTGCGGTTTAAAAAGAAATTGCAATGCTACAATTGGTAAAATTATTAAGTCCGAGGTTCGACGTTATGATAGACGGTGTGCACGCGTTGACAAAGTATTATACTGCTATAAAAAATTAGAATTTTCCCGCATTAAAAATAGTATTTCCACATGTTTGAGAAAAAAAGTTGGAAATAGACAATTTACTGCCGCTGATATCTTAGATGATCAACTTGTCCAAAACCTTGTGCAACATGACGACGGCTATCATATATTGAAAGGCGTACGATCTTCACCAGCTCATTGGGAAGGGGAAAAGAGAAAGGTTATGGCAATGATCAGGCAGTTTGGACTTCCGACATTTTTTATAACTTTATCCGCAGCTGAATCTCAATGGCCGGAATTAATTGTGATATTAGTAAAAATTTTGGAAGGAAAAGATATCACTGAAGAAGAGGCTATGTCTTACTCAACCCAGAAAAAGTATGATCTTATCCGAACAGATCCAATTACATGCTCTAGGTATTTTGATCAGAGAATAAGGCACTTACTTAAATATTTCAGGTCCAATGACGGAATATTTAAGGAGCATTATGTTATTAAACATTACTGGAGAATAGAGTTTCAGCAACGAGGATCTCCTCATCTACATGGAATATTCTGGTTAAACAACGCGCCTCAATTAAATATTACTGACGATGCTACTTTCCCACCGGTGGCCGACTTCATTGACCGATTCATTTCTACTGATTCTTCTTCCACCGACATTCAAAATATTATAAACGTGCAACGCCACAACCACACCAGGACTTGTCAACGTGAGATTAGAGGTCAAAAATTTTGCCGCTTTCACATTCCTTATCCTCCAATGCCTGAAACACAAATATTACTTCCACTTTCAGAAGATATCGATTTAGATGAACTAAAATTACATAAAGAAAACTTCGCTAAGATAAGTACTTTGCTTAACGCAAATTTATCAAATGAGGAACTAGAAGGTCTTCATTCGTTCGAACAATTTTTATCTCACAGATGTATTAACTTAAACAGAACGGCATATTTTATGGCTTTAAGGTCATCCATTAAAAAACCACAAGTTTTCTTAAAAAGAACATTTAGGGATAGAACAATAAATGCATTCAATTCAGATATTTTAGCAATGCAAAATTCTAATATGGACATTCAGTTTGTCTTAGATGCATATGCTTGTGTGTCATACATCGTTAATTATATTAACAAATCGAACCGGGGTGTTTCAAGACTGATGCAAGAAGCTATGGCTGAAATTAGGGATGGCAATTATTCAGTAAAAGACAGGCTGCAGCATATTGGAAATAAGTTCATTAGCGCATCTGAAGTATCAGCTCAAGAGGCATCGTATAATATATTAGGCATGAATTTATCACAATGTAGTAGTGCGGAAGTATTTATCAATACGTTTGCTCCAGAGAAACGTGTTCGTATGATAAAATCGAAGCAAGAACTACAAAATCTTGAAAGGGATTCAACTAATATATTTAAGGCAAACATACTTGATCATTATATCCAACGACCCGATATATTTGAAAATATGTGTTTGGCATACTTCGGTGCATACTACAGCTTTTCCCGGCAATTAAAAAAATCTCGTCATCAAGAAGAGGAGGATGATTTCTTTGAGAACGATGATACCAATTTGGATCAAGTCGGTGCTCCCATACGACTAAAAAATAATTCAGGATACGTCTACAAACGTAAAGCGCCCGCAATAATAAGATTTCCTTCTTTCAAACTTGAAACAAATAAGGAGGACTACATCCGATCATTGGTTATGCTATATTTGCCGTGGAGAAATGAAGTCGATGACTTATTACAAAATGACAATGAAAATACTTGTCTCACCCACAAAAGCACCATTGAAGAAAATCGATTACAATTTGAGTTATATAAGGAAGGAGAACTTGATGAAATATTGTTACAAGTCCAAGATGAAAATAACGCCGTAATCAATGATTCTGCTGATAACATGTTAGTGTCTCGCATGCTTGATGACGAGTTTCGTGCACTAGCAATCCCCGAAATTGATAATAATATCAATATTTTCGAAGTTGATAACAATAATGACTCGGATACTAACGACAACATCAGATTTATAAAGTTACCTCCATTGGTTAGTGAAAAAGATCTTCTTACAGACATAAGGTCCCTAAATGCTAAACAACGTGCTTACTTGCATCATGCTTTGCATAACGTTGTGAACAAAAAAACATTCTATGAATACATCGGTGGTGGTGCTGGTGTCGGCAAAAGCCGTTTAATTAGAGCAATTTACCAATCTGTCACTCATAGACTTAATTCTATTCCTGGAAGTAATCCAGAAATGCCTAAAGTTCTACTAACAGCACCAACTGGGAAAGCTGCATTTGGTATTGGGGGATCAACTCTACATGCTCTGTTCTCCCTGCCGGTAAACCAATATTCGGGAGAACTTCGGCCACTTGGTAGCGACATGGTTAACTCAATAATGTCAAAATTAATTAATGTAAATTTAATAATTATTGACGAAATATCGATGGTAGGATCCAGAATGCTAGGTCACTTGGATGCTCGATTGAAACAAATATTTAAGAGCACTAATCCATTCGGTGGCATTTCAATTATTGCGTTTGGTGATTTCAAACAACTTCCACCCGTTGGCGATAGATGGATTTTTAGTGAGAATACTTATAATCCGTACGGACTAATTGTTGGATCTAGGTTGTGGAATCTTTTCCAATTTTATGAGTTGACCGAAATAATGCGTCAAAGGGAAGATTTGAGGTTCGCGCAAGCGCTTAGTAGAATGTCTAATGGGGAAATGACGACTGAAGATGTGGATATCTTTAAGGCAAGAGTCATTCGTGACGTGAACGATGTTCCAATGGAAACCATTCATTTGTTTCTATCTAATGAGGAGGTTGAAAACTACAACATTTTAAAATTAAACCAAATAGCTTCGGAAGCTTTCTGTTCAAAAGCACAAGACGTAATAAAATGCAATACTTTGAATCCTGATCAAAGAATAAATATTCTAAATAATGTTACAAAATTTAAGACATCCGAGACACAAGGTCTTTGTTTTCAGTTACAATTGAAAAAAATCGCAAAGTACATGATTACAATAAATATTAACACCGCCGATGGTTTAGTAAATGGCGCAACAGGAGTTTTAATGAGTATTGATTTCGAACGTGATTCATCAAATCCAAAGACAGTTTGGTTAAAGTTTTCAGATGAAAATGTTGGAAGGGAAGCACGACGAAAAAAGCCACACTGTACAGAACCATCCTGGACTCCAATTGAAAAGTGTACCAGATCATTTCAGTTCAAACGAAATGAACAAATTTCAATAGAACGTCGACAATTTCCTTTGGTCGTGGCGGAAGCTATCACCGTTCACAAAAGTCAAGGTGCCACTTACGCAAATGTTGCGGTGCACACTCGTAGCCGAATGACCAGAGCAGCTCTTTATGTTGCATGTAGTCGTGCAACAAATGCGTCTGGGTTGTTCATATTTGGTTCCTTCAACCCTCCCAAACCTTTTCAAAACTCAGATCCAGTAAAAATAGAATTGGAAAATTTAAATAACAACAAAAAATTAAAACTAAATTTTGATTTTATGAAATTGGAAGAGAAAGACATTAAAATATTTTTGCAAAACATTCAAAGTTTCCGCGCCCATAAAGAAGATATCAATACAGACTACAATCTCATTAATTCCAACTTCCTTTGTTTTGTTGAAACATGGACTCTTCCAGGAGAATCCAGCAGCATAATGGAGTTCTCTGAAGTAAGCAGAATTGACTGCGTAAAAAGTGCCCAAGAAAATACGAGGAATAAAAGTGGAATAATAATATTCAGCCGATCTAATATTGTAAATGACGTAAGAATTATCTTGAAAAAAGATTATAGTCAGGGTTCTCAGACTCTTCAAATCATTGCTCTAAAATATAGAGATATAATATTAATGGTTTTATACAGAAACCCTTCTTTTCCGGAAACGACCTTTCGACAATTGCTATTCGAGTCTCTGAATGAAATCGATTGGCAACACGACCAAAAAATAATAATTATTGGTGACTTCAATATATGCAGGCGAAGCACACAGATCATAACAGATACACTATTATGTACGAAAGGAATTCTTTCCCTTTTAGACAGAAATGTGCACACAACAAAGCATGAAACACAAATAGATTGGGCTTTCTCTAATATACCACATGATGATATTATTTGTAAGACTTATCCAACTGCACATAGCCATCATGACGGTATAGTAATCGCGATGTAAGGAAAGTTCTAAAAGCGACGAATAAAAATATAGATTAATAATAAAGAAATACTCAATTTTTATTTTCCTAAAATAAATCAAAATTTCGTATATACTTTTATGCATGATCATAAAAATGTATTTCTTCGAAATAGAAAATACGTATTGAGTAACAAACTTATATTACATTCGGTTTATGTTAATTTGTACATTTTATTTAAAATAAAATGCTATACAACAATTAACATATTCTACTCCTCCTAGGAATAAGCCTTGGCGTGGCGGTGGAGCTAAGTACTTTCATAATTGAGAGGAAACTAATTATTCCATTTGGTTTAATATCCTTCTTGGTGGAGGGTATTTAAAAGTTCGGCCCGGCCGAACTTAAAGCTGTTTTTACTTGTTATACTTCATCTGATACAAATAAAAAATATTGTTTTTTTTTTCAAAATCTTGAACCCTAAGTATGGGGGAAGTACCAGAAGGAATGGTTCGATCTATACCACCTTTATAACAGATCTTGTGTTGATAGAAATATTGAGTCTAAATGAAATTGGATCTTAATGTGGCGTTTTATGAGCTTCATGGGTATTCAAAATTTCGACACTTTGTGGGGGAGGTACCAGAAAGAGTGGACCGATACCTTCCATTTTCACACCAGACGTTGTGCTAATAAAATTATTGGGATGTGTGAAATTTGAAGACTATAGGACTCTTACATCATATTTTCTACGAGTTGTAATTATTTAAAATGTTGACCCTTTGTGGGAGAGGTCCCTGATGGAGTGAACCGATATTATCCATTTTCGCACCTGACCTAGCACGGATGAAAATATTAGGATTCGCAAAGTTCGAGCAAAATGGGATTATCCTTTCTATTTTTGTGCAATAAATTGTTTTCTTTGAAAATTTTGACATTTTGTGTGGGAGATACCAGAAGGAGTGGACCGATATTGCCCATCTCTGAACTCAATCTAAGTTTGACAAAAATATTACGATGTACCAAATAATATTACAATGGATCAAATCGGATACTCCCTTCGAGAGTTATCGTGCGCACCAGCCAGCCAGACAGACGGACATCGGTAAATCTGAAACGGATTTGGTCCAAAGAGACCTAGGTAAAACCGTTATTTTGACTAGGCACTATGGTATGGCTGAGGGTATAAAAATGCAGGTCACATTTATAATCCAATTTAGATAAAATTTTACAGAGACCATTTATATTTCTATGAAGGTCCTCAAAAGTTACAATGGGTCTATCTAGCTTCCTTCTCCATATTACAAACAAATGCACAAAGACATAATACCCTTACCTGATGTAGGGTATAAAATATAACAAATCGGATGAACAATGTATATAGGAGCTATAGCTAAATCTTAACCGATTTTCATCAAATTTGACATACTTGTTTGTAGGCTCAATTTTGTCGTAAGTGCAAAATTCCATCCAATTTAATATTACACGTTTGGTGCACAATAAAAAGCAAATCGGACGAAGATATATTGAACCATTATCTTCAATTTCAAAAGAGTTCCTTGAGTCCTTGGGCTAAACAAATTATTTGTGAAAAATTTCATCTGGGTCGGGGAATAAATGCGACCTGCACTTTGTTTACAAAACTACAACTACGGAAGAACGGGCAAACGGAAAACATGCATAAATCGACTCAGAATGTGATTATGTGCAGATCATTAAAAGAATCTATTGGTCTATCTCGTTTCCTTTTGTCTTACACACAAATGCACAAAGATATAATACCCTCACCCTCTTATGGTGTAGGGTATAATATCGGTATGGGTAAAACTATGTAATTCTATGCGAAATCTTAAATTCTATATTCATCTCAGGTTTCTGGTTGAGAGAAATATTTAGATATAGCAAGTTGTAAAGAATCGTTGACTTGTTTCGCAAGTTATGACAGAGAATAGTATTGACAAGTAAAAAAGTAGTAAGTTCGGCTGGGCTGAACTTTGAATACCATCCACCATTTGGAACGAATTAGAAAATTTTGTGGTTAATGTGGTTAAAATCATAAAAAACCGAATATCGGGGGTACAGTTATATGGGGGATATACGATATCGTGGACCTATATAGATAATTCTCTTCCAAGGGATAATTTACCCACAAGGAACTCCTTGTGTGGATTTTTAGACAAATCCGTTGAAAAATGTGGGTAAAGTCGTCAAAATACCGAATATCAGGGGTACCGTTATATGGGGGCTATACGATATCGTGGACCTATATAGCCCATCGAACCTGACCTGCCTGCAGGCAAAAGAGGGATCTGTGCAAAATTTTAGCTTCCTATCTTAATTCGTTTAGACTGTAGCGTGATTACAACAGACGGACGGACATGGCTAAATCGTCTTAGAATTTTACCCTGATCAAGAATATATATACTTTGTTGAGTCTAAAATGATTATTTCGATGAGTTACAGACGGAATGACGAACTTAATATACCCTCCATACTATGTATGGTGGAGGGTATAAAAATTGTGGTCCGTTGTGATTCGTTGTTTGCGTGTAGCTTGGACATATGGAGGTGTACGAAAAGTGCGGAACGGTGCTATATTCGGTATTGGGTGAAAGGTTAGACATGACATTCGGAAATTTGATATATATATATATATATATATATATATATATATATATATATATATATATATATACATATATATATATATATATATATATATATATATATATATATATATATATATATATATATATATATATATATATATATATATATATATATATATATATATATATTAGTGAAGGTAGCTGTGTTTTAAATTTGGTATTGCATGAAGGTATCGTAAGGTAATCGTAAAAAATTGGTATTGGGTAAACACATTGTAGTTTAAACTTTTGGAATAGGGGGATAGAGTTGGAATCTCGAAATTTGGTATTGAAGTCTTTGTTGGTATCTAGAATCGGGATTTGGAGGCGGTAAATGTTTATTATGATAATAAATATTTTTTAAATATTTTTGGAGGAAAGAATTGGATTTAGGTCCGTTGTGCCATGCTTTTATTAGTATTCTTCTCGGCAAACTTCAAAATGAAAGATTTTTAAAGACTTTTTAATGGAAAAGGTAAAAACTTTCTTATTATTTTTTCCGAAAAGAAAATTCTTGAATAAAATATAAGTCCATTGGGTGTCCATCATCGAGTGTATTTGGTGGCATGGTATTGAATTGAATTATTATTATAAATCGACCATAAAACCGATCAATATTCACCATGAAAAGTATGACTGCTAACGATCAGCCCATGAGATCATGTTACGTAGGGAGTTTTGGTGTTAACCAGGCTTACTTCATTAATTAATCTAGTACCTTTTGCAGTCGACCCCAACCAAATGACCGCAGACAACTTGAATATCACAAAAATAACTTCCACTTTAAAAGTAAATAAGTTCGTAGTACAAATATGTTGCCGGGCCTGGAAAAGCCTACAGTCATATTCACTCAATTAAAACACACACACACAACAAAAAATACGAGAAATAATATGCACAGGAACATAGTTGTTGCTGCTGTCTGCATGCCGGCATGCGGTGAACTTGCCCTACGGTTAGTTGCTTAACGATGACGTTCTGTTGATGGTTAAGCAAATACGTGGCATTATTGAAAGCAAATAAACATGGTCAGTTGACAGAGCATTAATTATTTTTATTTCCATTATACGCTCATACATACATGTAGTTATGAAATTGACCAGTCGTTTTTGAGAAAATCAAAAGCTGAATAACATATTGCACCTTAAATTGCTTTGAGAAAAAACTGAAATATATAAATTGCTAAAGAGGGTTTTCAGCTCAAATATATTGGTACAAATAAATGTTTAATTTATGATAAATTTAGAAATAATTTAAATATATTAAAAGCTTGAAAAGTAGTAGTAAATATATACCAATGATAGCCTTAAAAACCAACTTACAGAATACGAAAAAGTATTATTATAAAAGAGTATCATTCATTCATTCATTCAGTATCATTCAGTTGTTTTAAATACAAAAAGTTTTTAAATAAGACAATATAAACCAACATGAAACCAAGTGATATTATATTCGGTGAGATCATCTCTTGAAAGATGAAGGTAAAATGTCTTCTTTTAGAGGATCTAGTTATTATAACCTCCACCATAGTATGGAGGGTATATTAAGTTTGTCATTCCGTTTGTAACACCTCGATATATACATTATAGACACCACAAAGTATATATATTCCTGATCAGCATAAAATTCTATGTCAATTTACCGATGTCCGTCTGTGGAAATCACTCTAGCCTCCGAACGAAATGAAGTAGATTGATAAAGTTTTACTGAAATGTATATTATGTCTTCAGGACTTTTGGTATTAAAAATAAACCATGTAGGCCCACGTATTCATATAGCCCCCATATAACGGTACCTCCCGATATTCGCTATTTTGATGGTTTTATCGACACTATTCCCTGGAATTATTTCATAGTTGATATTTGAAGTTCCAAAGGGATACTACAGCCTAAGACAGATAATTGTCTGTGCAAGTCCACGTTTGGGTATAACCCTCATATAACGGTATCTTCCTATATTCGGTATTTTGATTATTTTACCGAAATTATTCACCGGTATTGTTTCAAATTTAGTATTTGAAGTACGTAATGGCTACTACAGCCTATGACAGAAAACTGTCCGTGCAGGTCCACGTTATCGTCCAGGCCCTATATAACGCTACCTCCCTATAATCGGTATTTTGATGATTTTAGCGACATCATTCACATCAATTGTTTCAAATTTGGTATTTGAAGTTTATAATGGATTCTACAGCCTATAACAGAAAATTGCCTGTGCAGGTCCACGTCTTCGTATAGCCCTCATATAACGGTACCTTCCTATATTCGGTATTTTCATGATTTTAGCAACATTATTCACCGGAACCGTTTCAAATTTCGTACTGGAAGATCCTCATGGGTACTACAGCCTATGCCAAACATTTTTGTATGCAGATCCAAGTCTTCGTATAGCCCTCATACAAATGTACACCCTGATATTCGGTATTTTGATGATTTCAAAAACATTATTGACCGGAATCGTTTCAAATTTCATACTAGACGATCCTAACGGGTACTACTTTATATATATATATATATATATATATATATATATATATATATATATATATATATGTCTAGGGATAAAGTCCTCACAAATAACTCCTTGTATAGAATTTAAAACAATTCCGTTTAAAAATGTGGCTAAAATCATCAAAATCCCGAATATCGGGGATCCCGTTATATGGAGTTTGTACGACATTTTGGACCTATATAAACAATTCCCTTTCAGGGGGTAAAGTGCTCACAAGGAACCCCTTGTGTAGAATTTTAGACAATTCCGTCGAAAATGCGACTAAAATCATAGAAATACTGAATATCGGAAAGTACCGTTATATGGGGGCTATACGATATCGTGGACCTATATAGATAATTCTCAGCCAAGGGATAAAGTACTCACAATGAACTCCTTCTGTGGATTTTTATATAATTCCATTAGAAAATGTGGGCGCTATACGATATCGTGGACCTATGTAAATAATTCTCTGCCGAGAGATAAAGTGCTCTTGAGAACTGCTTTTGTCGATTTTCATACAATTCCATTGAAAAATGGTGCTAAAATCATCAAAATACCGGATATCGGGGGTACCGTTATATGGGGGGCTATACGATATCATGGACCGTCTTCGAACTTGACCTGCCTGCAGACAAAAGAGAGATCTGGGCAAAATTTTAGCTTTCTATCTTAATGCCTTTAGCCTGTAGCTTGCTTACAACAGACGGTCAGACGGACGGACAGGGCTAAATCGTCTTAGAATTTTACGCTGATCAAGAATATATATACTTTGGTGGGTCTAAAATGATTATTTCGATGAGTTACAAATGGAATGACGAACTTAATATACCCTCCATACTATGTATGGTGGAGGGTATAAAAAATAAGTAAGCAAAGGCTACAGTAGTGCGGGGCCGACCATGTGGTACCCTACAACATTACATATTGCTCTTAACTTTTTGGTCAGGGATATTTGCCCAATATTTAAGCACTGAGTCGTGCTCTTAGTTGTTGTGTTCCATTTTACAGCTAAATATAATCCAATGGTCGTCCAAATTGCTATACTTTTTCTCTGTCCTTAACTCTCTACTCAAGCGAAATTCCGTGTCCATTAGTTTCAATTGTGTGATCAGGAAAATGTTTCTGTTTTTGGTTCTTTTGAACCCCTAAATATTTTGCTATCATCTTCAAAAGCAAGTTGCCCCTCTGTATCTCCAAAATTTGATTCATCTCAGAATAAAAAGCCAGAAGGTCGCTGTCCGCTGTCCTGAACGCTAACTTCATGCGAGATTTCGTGTCCTTTGGCTTCTGGTTACTGGCACAATACACATGTTTTCAGAATTTTAGCCATCTATCCCAATTCGTTCGAAAGATAGTGTGATTTCAACAGACAGACGGACAAACACATATTCGGACGGAATCGCTAAATCGACTTAGAATTTTACGCTTATCAAGAACATATATACTTTGTTGGGTCTGATATGATAATTTCGAGAAGTTACAAATGTGATGACATATATAATGTACCCTCCATAGTATGGTGGAGGGTATAAAAAGGCCTCCATGAACTGTTGCGAAAAATCTAAAATGTTGTGATGACTTCTCGCTGACGGGCATTTGCTAGTTTTCTGATCTTAGAAGTTCAAAATATATGACAATGAAATTTTCTCAGTAAAAGCCGTGATATCTCCTAAGACCCCTGATTTTAAAATCAAGATATGTCTTATAAATGAAGAAGAGGTATTCTAATAGAAGACTAGGCATTAATACAATAGTCCAAGAGGTATTGTCATAAAAGGTCAAAAGGGCTAAATATTTTTTATTCAAAGCGTTGTTGTCCGGGAAATCTTTTCACAGGACATGAAGAAAACTTCTCATAGGAGGCCGAGAGATATCTTCGTTGATGACCGAGAATTTTTTTTTTCAAAAATTAAAATTTTCGATACTCCAACTTAAATTTTTCCAAGCCTTTTTTCCATTAAATTCTAAGTAGCACACTTTCCTTTTAAAAACTGTTTACCTATATTCCGAGTCATCATTTAAACATTTGCCTATTCCTCACTATCTCCCGTGGACAAATGTTTTACACGGAACAACAATTTTTCAACCTTTACAATTGCAACCGTCAGAGATGACAGATGTTAAATCTGTTTTTATGCTGGTCATGTCATCCGTCTATGGCAAAAATGCATGCATTCCTACCAGATTGTGGTTGGTGGCTGTCGTTTGTCTCTCCGTCCGTCCATCCGTCCGTTCGTTCGTCGTCAGTCTGTCTGTTATTGCTTGCTGTTCATCTATTAACATTATTGCGATTATCATCTCAGATTTGCAACTCCACAACAACAACTTGTGACTGTGTATGTACACATGCATGGATCATCAATGGAGTGTGCTCGAATACGTGAATGACTGACCACCAACAGCTAACCAAACTCCTTGGTCAAGAAGGATCCATGAAGTAGTAGTAGTGGTATTACTGCCGTGGCAAACGAGTGCTGAAAGAAAGTGTTGGAGGTTATCTTGTCCGGAGAAAGACATTTGTAATTGCTTTTGATTTACGTTTTAATCATTCGATTGATTGATGGAAAGTAACGCATTGCAGAGGTAGATCTCGTACATATGTATTAAAATATGAACATTTTGTGTGATTCGGGGGGAATTTTTAATTGGCAAAATATAAAAAAAATAATTTATATTAAACACCGAATAATATATATAACCCAGCATTAAATCGGATAAGTACATGGGTCACTTTGAAAGACAACAAACCATTACGCTGATAGTACCAACATCGAAGATTATTCAGCGAGCAACAACCACAGGAATAGAATTAACCAAACTGTCCAGTTAACGTAAACAGCGGAATTTATAATTTTTCTTCGATAAAATTCCGCGATGGCAATGCTTGTCACATTTACAGGGTAAGATAAAAAACTGCAACAAGTCAAACGGCATAATTATACCCTACAACACTATGTGTTGGGGGTATTCTAAGTTTGATTGGGCCAAAAATTATGTAACATCTCGAAATATTGGTTTCCCACATAGGAAAGTATATATGGATCTTCCCATCTCGCCGAGTTGAGTCGATCTAGTTATGTATGTCCGTCCGTCCGTCTGTCCAAGTTAATTTGTAATCACTTTACAGGTCGAAATTATGGGCCGATCCTCACGAAATTGAAAATGGAGGTGGAGTTAAGGTCAGAATAGAACCCTATTTCTTTTGGAGATGATCGCATAATATTTAGGGGTTGAAATGGACCAAAAACTGAAAAATTTCTTGATTTTACAGTTGCTCTACAAGTCGCAATTTTGGACCAATCGACGCGGAAGTTTGCATGGTGTTAGAGCTCAGGACTGGGCAGAAGTCTTCTAATTTTGCTGGTCATCGGGTAATATTTAGTTGGTGAAATAGAACATAACATTTGTGTTCAATAAAAGTAAAATTTTCCATTAAAACGCGAATATTTTTAATCCTGGCGAAATCACAAATAGACGAAAAGGTCAATTCTGACCGTTTAGTAGATACCGATATTAAATATATCGGATATATTTAGCGAAATATGTACAATGTGTGTATACAAAGGAAGGGGATGTTAGCTAAAATCCTTATATCTCAGGAATGGCTGGACAGATTTCGACAAATTTTGTCAATTCAGAATGGCCTCTTGGCATATAAGAATAAAATCTACAAAATCGCATAAAAAGATGGCAGCAATGATCTTAATATAGATTTTGTATTTTTTTCTGACATTTTTTTTTTATTTTTTCATTTATTTTATCGCATGCGATTTTTTCAATTTGACTTAGTGTTGAAGTGTATATTTTGGAATATTTTTTCACCTTACAACACAATTATCGTCCGATCCACATGAAAAAGGGCACAGAAGGACTAGGCCTCTTGTCTTCAAAGATGTCCGCAATATATTTAAGGGTTGAAATGGACCAAAAACGGAAAAATAATCCTGATCACACAATTCAAGCCAATCGGCACGCCTGAGAAGAGATTTAAGGACAGGGAAGAATTCTAGCATTTTGTATAACCATTGGATAATATTTAGCTGTAAAATGGACCACAAAAACTAACAGCACGACGGAGTGCGTAAACATTGGGCAAATGTCCCTGATGGAAATCCAAAATGGATTTGGCCATAAAGGGGCTTCTAACATATTGTAGTGTTTTAGGGTATCAAATGGTCGGCCCCGCGCGGCTGTAGCCTTTGCTTACTTGTTTTTACATTTTTTTAATAATATAAAAATATTGAATGAAAGCAAACAATGCTGGAAATAGTGTCAAATTTTAGAATAATTTGGTGGCTTTTGGTGGCCATTGTGCGCAGGAAATTAAGCGAGGAACCTCATTTTGTAACCATTCTTGGGTGCCGCGTGCTGAGTCCTGTTGGAATGTCCAATATCTGCGGCCAAAATGTTTGCGTGCCCAAGACTTTAATACACCCTCCAGATGCCACGGTCGATTAATACTAGCGGAGAGCGACCATCGGCTGTTATGGCGGTCCACACAATCACCATGGCCGGTGCTTGAGTTCTGGAGGCCAACAGAAGGTGTACATTTTCAGCTGACCTCTTTGACAAGTAAACACGATCATTTTGTTTGTTTACAAAATGCTGGACAACGAATGTTTTCTCATCGTATAAAACCAAATTGAAGAGTTCACCACTTTCGCCCAAGCGAAGCAACTCTTTAGCTCTTTTGAGAACATTTTGTTTCTTTTGCGGTGCAAGTTTTTACACCTTTTGGAATTTCAATATTTCCCGGCTCCTGCCCACCACCTCCTGACCTATGTCAGTAATGTCCAGGTAGCAGTTTCCGGTACCGTCGCTAGGTCGGGCAATAGTCGCGCTAACGAGTACCTTGATACCCTCCATCGGTACTTCGTTAGATGGCGCTTAAAGTTGAACCTAAGGAAATTTTAAAAGTTCTCTCGAATAAGATGATATACTTAGCGTTAGTTATTCAGGAGAGCTTCTTCATATTCGTCATATAGACTACGTCCTTCTAGGCCCAAAGGTCTGTATTTCGGATACAATGTTTAGAATTAGGGGTGGTCTTTACCACGATGTTAGGACGATGAATGAGGATGGAATGTATGATGAATGTACCAAAGGGTTACTGGAAATTCACAATATAAGTGTACGAAAAATACTAAAATGTACTACATTTGGTACCATTTCGTATCATGTGAGCAGTTAGAGCTAAAAACTAGACATTTGGAATGGAAATCAAGGCTTAGGAGTAAGCTCGATGTAAGTAAATGTGTATCCATGCATATGAAAAGTACTAAACAGCACTAAGTTTGGTACGATTTGATTTTGGAGGAACGAATGGAACTAGAATCCAGAAATTTAATATAAATGTCACAGTTGGTGTCTGAAATCTGCAATTTGGTATTGGGCCCGTCGCTGATTCAGCCTGATCGTATAAAAGTGGATTCCGAAATGTGAGCTATACAGGGTGAGAATAAAAATCTGCAACCAACTTCAGACAGCTGTCTTTTTTAAGCCACTCGTCCTACAGCTGTAAAAAAATGTAAAAATTATGGCGTTTGACTTTGTTGCAGTGTGTTTTATCTCACCCTGTACTAATATATTCATTTCCTCATTATTAATTTCTGACCTTTTACTTGTTGTATTTGTATGTTCCCTTTACAGAAACTTGCCAAGCGATCCTCCATCTACTCCATTCGATTCATCCTAATCATAACTTAAAGCGAGAAAATGTTAAATTGCTGGTCATTTCTGTTTTCTAAGCAAGCTTCATTAATCTCCGGCTTTACAATGAACAATTAAACTTACATTTGTTACACTACCAAATGCTGCCTCTGTTGTTGCTCTCGGCACGGATTGCTGTTGTCATTCTTATTGTTGTATTCGTAGTTGTTACTCTTGCTGTTGATGTTAATGCTACCATAAAGAACTACATATAAACATTGACCATCATAATATAAATCTGTCGTTGTCATACGTCATTTTGTCAAGAGTTTTGATTGTTGGCTGGAACACATTGTTCTTGACCGCGGCTTTCGTTGAAGCAATTATAAATGGTTTTATGGACGGGTTTTCTGGAATCATGACTTACGGTGTGGTTATTACTTTTTATATACCCTACAAAATAGTGTGGGAAGTTGTTTTTCTTCTATTTGACAAAGTAAATGCTTATCGTTTCCCTATAAAATAAGTTATAATGTAACAATAGGCTTTCGATGGATATATACCCCCAGTATGTACAATGTCAGGCCTTTTTAGTTCTCAAATTTTTTTCACTTTGAAAAAAAATTTAATCAATACTTCATACATCGTACAACATTTTATTCGATTTTTTTCGGAAGGAATAATAGGTAAATGTTTACATTTTACGCCAAAAAGTCTTCAAGATATTTCGCAATATTTTCGGGATAATATTCGACATTTATTCCGATGCCACGGTCGACTAATACGAGCGGCGAGCGACCATCGGCTGTTATGGCGGCCCACTCCACCACCAAGGCCGGCGCTTGAGTTCTGTTGGCCAACCGAATGTGCATATTTTCATCTGACCTCTTAGGCAAGTAAACACGATCATTTTGTTTATTTACAAACTGCTGGACAACGAATGTTTTCTCATCGAAGAAAACCAAATTTGGCAGTTCACCACTTTCGGCCAAGCGAAGCAACTCTTCTTCTATTGAGTCTATTTTCTTTCTTTTGCGATATAAGGTCTTGCACTTTTTGGTATTTACATGGCTTTACCCCGAGCTCATTTTTCAATATTTGCCGAATGGAATATTACGATAAGTTCAGCTCACGAGCCATTTTTCGGCCACTTCGACACGGATTTCGTTTAAGTCGCTTCTTTACTTTTCGAACCCTTCGAATATCTTGTAATGTTGCTGTTTTCTTCCGTCCACTTCCTTGACGTCGAGCTACGCTACCAGTATCACGGTGGCGAACGATGGACAAAAAGATTTATTCACATTTATATGCTGGAGTGCTCTAACGATAGCCACTTGTGGTTTTCCAGCCAAATATAAAGAAATCACACTATCACGCTTGAATTCCATCACGAATAACTTTTTTTCTGGAAAATTCTGACCAAAATGCTTTTGTTTGTTAACAGCTGTCGGACGTGTGGCTTAGAAATAACAGCAGTCTGATGGTGGTTTCAGTTTTTTCATCTCACCATGTATTTAGCACGATTATAGAACGAATATACAAAACCAGCTCGTTACAAAACCGAAGACCTCCAAAGAAACCACAGACCAATAGTGACATCCATATCAAATTTCGGGATTTCAGCTCTATTCGTTCACCCAAACCAAATTTGGTACCCTTTAGTACTTTTTGTATAGTTTTAGTACTTATTTACCCAACCGTTTCACATCGCAATCGTCGATGCCAAAATATATCGCAATCTAACTTTTCACAGTTTCAGGGTAAAGGGATAGACCCAATACCAATCACAGTTACAATTAGTAAAATTCAGAAATTTATCTCTATCTCTTCACCCAATACCAAGTAAAGCACCATTTATTTCATACACTTATAGTTCACATTCACATCCAAAACATCAGACAACACATGAACACCGACCTTACTATCAAATTTCAGATTTTAAGCACTATATGTTCACTCAGTACAAAATTGCACCAAATACAATTCTATTTAGTACTTTTCGTGCACGTTCCGAAACCACGCCTTTGTCATGAATTTACCAACTACAGTAACAACAATACAAACTTTCAGCATCATCAATTCACCCTAACCCAAACTGTTCCACATTTAGTTCCATTTAGTACAATTTGCACATTTCCAAAACCATCTATATATATCAAACTTCCTAGCTTTATATATCAAACTTCCTAACAAACTATCCAATCTTGATTCCAAGTTTCAAGATTTAGCTCTTTCCGTTCACATAATACCAAATTATAGCATTTTAAAAGCTTAGTACCATTTTAGAACGTGCATTTTCATAAACTCTTTGGTATATCTCACCTGTGCTCCATGAGTGACTCCCATTTAGAATTCTAGCTCTATTTTTTTTCAATTTTGTAGAATTTTGACCAATTTCTAGAAAATTTAATACCATTTAGTACATATAAGTACAGGTTTTCATAAAAATCTATATCATACAATCCAATATAAATCTTTAGTACAAATTTCCATAACAACCTACAATCCAATGGAAATCTTATTTCCACATTTCAGGATATCAACTCTACTGGTTCTACCAAAATTTAAATTTAGTACTATTTAGTACACATAAGTACGAATTTTCAAAACTTCCTGCATACTCCCAATTCTAGAATGCAAGGGTAATCTTATTTCCCAATTTCATCATTCCAGCTCTGTCGGTTCACCCAAATCCAAAATGTACCAAATTTAGTACCATTCTGTACTTTTCGTTCGAATAAGTACACATTTCGAAAACTATCTCCATATCCCAATCCTACACTCCCCAGAAATATTAATTTCAAATTTGCAGGAATACAGCTCCATTCGTTCCCCCAAATTCAAATTGTACCATATTTAGTACCGTTTTGTACTTTCTGTAACTGCCTTCTTTGATCGACCGTACTCCTAAAATTTGATTCCCATTCCACTTTGATTCAAATTTTTAGCTCTAACCTTTCATATGATACACAATGGTACCAAATATAGTACATTTTAGCACTTTTCGTGCAATTATGGTGCGAATTTCCAAAAACCCTTTTTGTACATAAATCATACCAATTAAAATTTAAGAGTTCTAGCTCTACGGGTTCGTGAAATACAGAGGGTGCAATATTTTGTATTTTTTATTACCGTTTTAGTACGAATTTCCAAAACCCCAGCCTTATCTGACCAAAAGTAGACAAAAATGATGGATTTTGTACTTGGATTCTTAAAAGTGTTTAAAACTTCTATAAAGGAGGACGATGTAAAAATATTGTTAAAAAATCCACAATTTACAAATATCCCAGAAGAATAAAAAACAAGTAAGCAAAGGCTATAGTCGTGCGGGGCCGACCGTTGAATACCCTACAACACTATAATAAACCATACAGTTTATATAGGCGAAATACTCGACAGAATTCCACAAGATATTGTGACAAATAATAAAGGAAAACCATCAGGTTTCGTTCTCTAATTTTTGAATAAAAGCAACTTAAACTAATTTGCTCATTTCCAATTTATTGGTAGATGTTGCACGTAAATGGTCTTCCTAGATCTGGAACCAATATTTCCCAAAGACCTATAATCTGTCAGAAGTGGCAAAAGATTAACATTTATTATTGGTTTTTGACTGAAACGCATCTATATGAGATACAGACATTTGACTATATTCTTCAACGAAATCAGCGTTAACGAAGTAGTCAGAAGTGCGTCTTTCCTGTATATGTGAATTCTCCAAAAAGTCACTGGAATGGACATTTTCGTATTTTGTCGACAAAAGTTGTCAAACTATTTCACACATTGAATATTTTTGGATGGCCATCCAAAACTGCTAGTCTTTTGCAATGTCCGGTAACCCCCATTCAAATGTGCGTGAGGATCGAGCGATAATCACGACCTGCTGGCAATTTTGCAGTTTTTGGTCCATTTCAACCCCTAAATAAATGGCGATCATCTCCAAAAAAAGTATGCTCCTATTCTAAACCTTATCTTATCCCCATGCAAAATTTCGTAAGGATCGGGCCATAAATGCGATCTGTATATAATATCCTGATATCCTAACTACCTAGTTTATAGCTGTAGAAATATTACCAACTGCTTAATTCAAAATGAAAATATGACAAAAATATGACAAAATTGAAAAAATATGAGAAAAAGTTACAAAATCAATATTTTCATATTTAGAGAGATATTTTTATGCGATTTTTTAGACGTTTTTTCTTTCCTGCCAAGAGACCATTCTGAATTAATGAGAACTGTCGAAATCAGTTCAGCCGTTCTCGACATATAAGAGATCTTTCAAGCATATCTTCTTTGATAGACATATATATCGCACATATTTTGCTATATATCCGATTTGTTGGATGTTAACATCAATGTAAAGATCAGAAGTAACCTTGTCATGGCCTTGTGATTTCGTCGGGATTTAAAATATTCGCGGTTTAATGAAAAATTTTGAATTTTTTCAACACAAAAGATATAGTTTATTTTACCCGCTAAAGATTATCCGATGACCACCCAAATTGGTAGGCTTCTTTCCCGCCCTAAACTCTAGCTACATGCGAAATTCCGAAATTTTTTCAGTATTTGGTCCATTTCAACCCAACTAAACATTTAGCGATCATCCGCAAAAAAATAGACTTCTATTCTGACCCTAACCCCACCTTCGTGCAAAATTTCGTTAGGATCAGGCCATAATTGCGACCTGTAGCGTGATTACAAATTAACATGGACACACGGACAGACGGACGGACATACATAGCTAGATCGACTCAGCTCGGCGAGCTAGGAAGATCCATATATACTTTCCTATATTGGAAACCAATATTGCGAGGTGTTACATAAATTCTGGCCCAATCAAACTTATTCAAACTATACCAAATTATGGACCCATACGTGCAATATTTTGCCACCGGAGCTAGAACCCATTATGACCAAAAAATACCAATTATTAGACAAATCCGTGAAAAAAATGTGACAAAAACCATCAAAATACCGCATATCGGGAGGTACCATTATATGGGGGCTATACCAAATCGTGGACCTATACGTGCAATGTTTTGCCACCGGAGCTAGAACCCATTATGACTAACAAAATACCAATTTTTAGACAAATCCGGGAAAAAATGTCGCAAAAATTATCAAAATACCGAATATCGGAATGTATCGTTACATGGGGACTATACCAAAACGTGGACGGATATATCTCATTTTCAATACCAACCATCCTAGACACCAATGGTCAGACAATGGTCTGAAAATTCACACAAGAAGTTCCTTGTGGGTACTTTATCCCTTGGAAGAGAATTATCTATATAGGTATATGATATCGTTAGCCCCCCATATAACGGTACCTCCGATATTCGGTATTTTGATGATTTTAGTTACATTTTTCAACGGAATTGTCTGAAATTGTACACAAGAGGTTCTTTGTGAGCAGTTTACCCCCTGACATATATAGGTTAACGATATCGTATATCCCCCATATAACGGTACCCCCGATATTCGGTATTTTGATGATTTAAGCCATATTTTCCTATGGTATTTTCTGAAAATCCACACACAATTTGCTAATTCGTTCCAAATGGTGGAGGGTATCCAAAGTTCGGCCCGGCCGAACTTACTACTTTTTTACTTGTTACACTTGAAATATTTATTTAAAAATAATGGAATACAGTGTAGAGTATTTAAACTTTGGCCCATTTTTCTGATTTGCTATATATGACTCATAAACTGGCAGACATCACACTGATCTGACGGACACTTGACCACACTTCTACGATCGTTCACCTAAAAAAAAAAGTTAATCAAAGTTTCTTGACTACACACATACATATACAAGCATATGTGTATAAACTGATTAATACACAATGGGGCAGGCAATTAAGCTTCCATCTAAAAACAAATCAGCAGCATAAGCTAGCAGCCTGTTTCGCTGACTGACTGACTGACTGACGGCCAGTAGGTGTCTGTATGATGTGTGTTTATCAATTCGAACAAGTTTAGGTTTTTCTTTCCGTACATAGCTCGCATTTACGGATTGTGTAAAATTTAATCGGTTTTACTTAGAATTTATGTCTGAAGTTTTATGCATGGACCCTAGACATTGTATGACTTTGAGGGTAAGCAAAATGAATGACCGTGACAAATTAAGTTTGTTCTTATTTGCGTTGCATTTTAACACGCATTCGGTGGGACTAAACCACACAGGAATATTAACAGATTATGTGCGTATTGTTGTAAGGGCTTAAGGGCAGCATTTTTGTTTGCATATTTGTTGTTGCCATACATATACAATTTTCGTCTTAACTCTGGTTTAGTAATTTTTTTTTTTGATATTTTTGCCCAGAGATAGGTTTTTGTACCCTGGATTTCAGTAAAACATTTTTTTGATAAGGGACCCGGATATTTGACCCTAAAGTCCGGCTCTAAGTCCCTTCTTAGACACGGATTTACAAAACCGATATAGATATCATTTGGAAGCTAATGAAAATACCTATATTTTAAATAATGTCCATGTTGGTTTGGTAGGGCCGGGTCTTTAACGCGGACCTTCGGATCTAATAACCGGGTATCGGATTTAAAAAACCGATATAGATATTATATGAAAGCTAATGAAAATACCTACCTATAATTTAAATATTATCCATATTGGTTTAGTAGGACCGGGTCTTTGACGCGGGCTTTCGGGTCTTATATCTGGGCATCCGTGCCCCAAAAAAAAAATTATGTCCCGGAATGACATACCAGTACCTATCTCTGGAAAAAATGTCTAAAAATATGAGAACTTTTACTGAAATGGAGTTGTTCTTTAAAAGTACAATTTCGGGAAAACTTATCAAAAACTTGGATATAGCTCCCAAATGGTAAATATCAGCACAAATGGAGTGGATTTTGGCAAGTACGACCAAATTCAGCAAGTAGTTTAAATTACGTGAAAATCGGTTCGGATATTGCTATAGCTCCCATGTATATTGTTCATACAGGGTGAGATGAAAAAATTGCAACCAACTTTAGACTGCTGTCATTTCGAAGCCACTCGTCCGACAGCTGTTAAAATTATTAAAGTAAAAAAATCATTATATTGTTTACAATCGCACAAAAGCATTTTGGTGAGAATTTTCCTCAAAAAAAGTTATTCGTCATGGAATTCAAGCGTGATAGTGTGATTTCTTTATATTTGACTGGAAAACCACAAGTGGCCATCGTTAGAGCACTCCAGTATTTAAATATGAATAAATCTTTTGTGTCCCGTACCATCGTTCGCCACCGTGATACTGGTAGCGTAGCTCGACGTCAAGGAAGTGGAGGGAAAAAAACAGCAACATCAGCAGAAATGGCTCGAAAAGTAATGACTCGTGAGCTGAACGTATCGCAATATTCCATTTGGCAAATATTGAAAAATAAGCGTTCTCCAGCAGTTTGTAAACAAACAAAATGATCGTGTTTACTTGCCAAAGAGGTCAGCTGAAAATATGCACCTTCGGTTGGCCACATAAACTCAGAACTCAAGCGCCGGCTATTGTGATGTTGTGGGCCGCCATAACAGCCGATGGTCGCTCTCCGCTCGTATTAATCGACCGTGGCATCAGAATAAACGAATATTATCGCGAAAATATTCTGGAGGGTGTATTAAAGCCTGACCTCAGACCTGGGACATTCCAACCATCGCACTAAGCACACGCCACCCAAGAATGGTTACAAAATGAGGTTCCTCGCTTCATTTCCAACGCACAATGGCCACCAAAATCTCCGGATACCAATCCGTTGGATTATTGTATCTGGAGTATTTTAGAAAACAAGGATGCCACTAAAAAATACCAAAGTGTCGATCATCTCAAACAAGCGCTTCACCGGGAATGGGTCAAAATTCCGCAGAGTAACATTCGGGCAGCGCATGGCGGTTTTATTGGCCGTTTGAAAGCCATAATTCGTGCCAAAGGTAACAAATTCGAACAAATCTAAACTTATTCTAAAATTTGATGCTATTTCCGACATATGTCTCTTTTCATTTTATTTTTTTTTTTCAAGCGATATTTTCGCTTTCATTCAATAAAATTTAAAAAAAAAATGTAGAAATGACTTTGTTAGAGTTTTTTTATCTCACCCTGTATATCCGAAACCACCTCCATAGGTTCAGGCTACACATGAGCAGCGATCCTGATACCGAACTTCAGATTCCAGATTGTACCAAATATAGTACTATTTAGTACTTTTCGTGCACATGTATTGCCCAGTTAAAAAACATCAGCAGGGACGCCAACACAAAATTTCAACATTCCAGCCTCATCCATTCACCCTAAACCAAACTGTTTCAAAATTAGCTACCATTTAGAACAGTTCCCATTCTAAGTACACAGTTCCAAGACACCTTCACTTATCAAACATATTTTCGAACCTAGATTCTCATACCGAATTTCAGCTTTTAGCTCTATTCGTTCGCATAATACGAAGTGGTACCGTTTTAGAAGTTTATAGCATTTTAGAACTTTTCCGTACCTTAAAGCTCGAATTTCGAAAAAAAAAACCCTGTGGTAAATCTATCCTGCACTCCATCAGTGAGTCTCATTCCAAACTTCAGCTCATTTCAATAAATTTGAAAATGCCAATTTTAGTAAGGTCCTAGGTTCCACTGAGCTAAGTGACCCATTTCCCATGTCGTTTGGACAACAACTGTACTCTTACACTATTGTTAATTCACATGAATAATATGTAAAAATAGTTATTACAAAACAAAATGCTGTTGATTACAATCTTAATTTCTATTTTCAAAGCAAAGCAATTCATCTATGTTCTGCTCGAATTACTATTCCAGAAAATTCATGCTTTAACCTAAATTCAACATTTGTTTATGAAGTACTTGATTTATCGTTTGCCCAGTACTCAAATTATTCTATTCATTCACTTTAACGCTGAGATTTATGAAAATTTCATTTTGCTCTGGCTTAGAACATTCGGACATACAAAGCAAAGCCTATAAACAAACAAACAAACAAATCTCTGTAAATCACTCTCAATTTTCCTCGCAATGTGGATAAATAAATGAAAATATAATATTCAGGTAAAGTATACCGGAAGCATTCCCAATTTGCCCAAGGGAATCTGTTTATCTAACAACAAATGAAGCGCGAATGAAAGTGAAGTTTTTAGAATTTAATTTAGAAATGGGCCAATATAAGTGGACTAATTCCCCTTGATGCGATCTAATTAACAATACAATTTTCACATAAAGGCTGGGGAAAAAGTTATCATAATTTTTTCCTCCAAAAATTTCGTTTGCTGAATTTATGGCGAAATAAATGGGTAATTCAAATACACAAAATAAAAGGAAGTACAATTACAATCAATTAAAAAGGCAACGATTTTCTGCAAATTCACTGATTTTCCCTTCCGTCTGTTATATTACTCAAAATTAATACTAAGTGCAGATATGAAATTTTTTTTTATTAATGTACTCGTACTTTTTTCTTTTTGTCTGTTTTCTTTTTTTTCAATTTTCTTTCAAAAATATTAATGCAAGTGCTCAAGAGGTACTTTAAACATTCAGAATTTCAGGATTCAAATAATCAATTATTATGAAAGAAAATTGAAAAAAAAGAAAACAGACAAAAAGAAAAAAGTACGAGTACATTAATAAAAAAAAATTTCATATCTGCACTTAGTATTAATTTTGAGTAATATAACAGACGGAAGGGAAAATCAGTGAATTTGCAGAAAAATTCTAAGACTGATGTATTAAATTCCGGGGGTTGGAAAAGAGGTGCCAGGAAGCAGTTATAAAATTAAAACATGTAAAACGGCTACCTCAATTACAAAATATAAAATTTTAAACGATGTCCATTATGACATGAATACATAGAAACTGAGATAATTGATACACGCTTTCGTATAGCCACCATGTAACGGTAATTCTCGATATTCTGTATTTTGATGATTTTCGCCACATTTTTGCACCGATTTGCCTAAAAATTGGTATTTGTATTTCGTGATGGGTTCAAGCTCCGGTGGCGGAGCCGTGTGCACATAAGTCCACATTTTTGTACAGCTCCAGATATCACGGTACCTCCCGATATTCAGTGTTTTGATGGTTTTTGTAACATTTGTTACGGATTTGTCAAAAAATTGGCATTTGCAGTTCGTAATGGGTTCTAGCTGCAGTGGCAGAACATTGTGTGTACAGGATGAGATAAAAAAACTGCAACAACGCCATAATTTTTATTTTTTTTTTTACATTTTATTGAATGAAATCAAAAAAGTGTGCCAAATAGCATCACATTTTAGAATAAGTTTAGATTTGTTTGAATTGGTCACCTTTGGCGCGAACTATGGCCTTCAATCGGCCAATGAAACCGTCACACGCTGCCCGAATGCTGTTCTGCAGTATTTTGGTCCATTCCCGGCGAAGCGCTTGCTTGAGGCGATGGACACTTTGGTATTTTTTAGTGCCAACCTCGCTTTCCAAAATACTCCAGACACAATAGTCCAACGGATTGGTATCCGGCGATTTTGGTGGCCATTGTGCGCTGGAAATGAAGCCAGAATCCTCATTTTGTAAGCATTCTTTAGTAGCGGGTGCTGAGTGCGATAGTGCTGAGTCCTTTTGGAATTTCCAAGGTCTGAGGTCAAAACATTTGCGTGCCCAAGGCTTTAATGCACCCTCCAGAATATGTTCGCTATAATATTAGGCATTTATTTTGATGACACGGTTAATTAATAGGAGCGGCGGAGATTATGGCGGCCCACAACATCACCATGGCCGGCGCTTGAATTCTGGTGGCAAACCGAAGCTGCACATTTTCAGCTGACCTCTAACTATTGGACAATGAATGTTTTCTCATCGGAGACGGAGAAAACCAAATTCGGCAGTTCATCACTTTCGGCCAAGCGAAGCAACTCTTTAGCTTTTTGAGTCTATATTCTTTCTGTTGCGGTGTAAGTTCTTGCATTTTTGGAATTTCAACGGCTTTACCCCGAGCTTATTTTTCAATATTTGCCGAATATTGCGATATGTTCAGCTTTCAGCCACTGCGACGCTTCTGTACTTTTTGAACCATTTCTTCTGATGTTGCTGTTTTCTTCCGTCCACTTCCTTGACGTCGTGCTACGTTACTAGTACCACGGTTACGAGCGATGGTACGAGGCACAAAAGATTTATTTACATTTATATGCTGGAGTGCTCTAACGATAACCACTTGTGGTTTTCTTGCCAAATATAAAGAAATCACACTATCACGCTTGAATTCCATCACGAATAACTTTTTTTTCTGGAAAATTCTCAGCAAAATGCTTTTGTACGCTTGTACACAATATAATGACCTGTCACTGGAATAATTTTAACAGCTGGAATTGGATGCAATTTTTTCATCTCACTCTCTATGAGCTTCATAGAAATTCAAAATGTTGACCCTTTTTGAGGGAGGCACCAGAAGGAGTGAACCGATATATTCCATCTTCACACCAGACCTAGCACTGATGCAAATGTTAGGATTTCCAAAGTTGGAGCAAAATCGAATTATCCCTTTACCCACTGTGCAGTAAAAAATTTTCTTTGAAAACTTCGAGCTTTTGTGGGGGAACGATCTAAGTTTAATAATAATATTACGATGTACCAAATTTGGAGCAAATTGGATACTCCCTCCAACTTATCGTGCGCACCAGCCAGACAGACGGACGGACACCACTAGATCGACTCCAAATGTTCTGAAAAAGATTCGGTAAAAAGAGACTAGGGTCTAAACAGTTATTTCGTTGTTCCCTCTCTAGCCATATGGCTGAGGGTATAATAAAGCCGTATATTCCTGGTATTTCCATCTCGAACCCAGTAAACATAGATTCCTTTTACCATACCCATGATTTGCTTTGAAATAATTACAAGTCCGTTTCACATCTCATTTACCATCCCACATCCTTTCCCTCTATAAAAATATTCCGACTTCATCCCTTTCAAAATGGAAGGGTAAAAAATAATTTACGACTTCCATGCCGTTGATAAGACTATTAATGTTCGTTTTGATTAAATTGATGCCTCTGCTAATGACGACAATGAAACAGTCATAAAAAAGGTAATATAACATTAAAATGGAATACATTTCAAGTTATTATGCAAAAGAGCTCTTAAGGTACAGGAATTGATACCTTTTTTCGTTTTCCTTTGCAACATTTTTGAATGGGCCACATAAAAGAAATGATGTGGTAAGAAAGAAGCAGAGTACTTCCCTTTTTTGTTGAGCTCTGAAGAAACCTTTGAAATCATTGTTGTCGTTTTTTTTTTCATTTTTTCCACAGGTCAAGAAATTGGAGGGTTGGTTGGAAAGTTTTTTTTTATACCCTACACTACATAGTGGTAAGGGTATTATGTTTTTGCGCGTTTGTTTGTAACATGGAGAAGGAAGCGAGATAGACCCATGGTCACTTTTGAGGATCTCCATAGAATCACTTTCTGAGATGATTTATGCATGTCAGTCCGTCCGTCTATGTATTTTTGTGAACAAAATGCAGGTCGCATTTATTATCCGATTGAGATGAAATTTTCCAAACAACATTTGTTTGTCCCAAGGACGAACTCTGTTGAAATTGGAGATAATGGGTAAAAATTTAGATATAGCTCCCATATATATCTTCGTCCGATTTGCTTTTTATTGTGCACCAAACGTGTAATATCAGCCCGAATAGTATGGAATTTTGCACATACAACCAAATTAGGCCTAAAAATAAGTATACCAAATTTGATCGAAATCGGTTTAGATATAGCTATAGCTCCAATATATTGTTCATCCGATTTGTTATTTTTGTCCTCCGCAGCCGTTAAATGCACTCTGTAACAACAATATTTGGGGAAATATATCAAATTCAGCTCAGAAATACCTCTGCCAAATTTAATCGAGATCGGTTCAGATTTGGATATGGCTCCCATATATAACTTTGTCCGATTTACCTTTTATTGTGCACTAAACGTCTAATATTTGCACAAATGGGATGTAATTTGGCATATACAACTGAGTCTAGAAGGTAGTATGCCAAATTTGGTGAAGATCGGTTCAGATATAGCTATGGCTCCCGTATATATTGTTCATTCGAATTGTTGTATTTGTTACCCACAGCCGTAATATGCACTCTGTAACAACAATATTCAGGGAATTATATCAAATACAGCTCAGAAATATCTTTGCCAAATTTCATCGAGATCGGTTCAGATTTGAATATAGCTCCCAAATTTATCTTTATCCGATTTCAATTTAATTGTGTACCAAATGGGCAATACAAGTCTGAATTTAAAAGATACAAATGCTTCGGCATATTTAATCCTCTGAACTTTAAATTATAATTATAATCATAGCATGTTTGATTGAATTCTCCCATAAAAAATGTTATGTGTTATGTGGAGCTCCACTAAATTAGCAAAGTGGTGTAGGGTATCATAAAGTCGGCCCCGCCCGACTTTAGGACTTTCTTTACTGGTTTTTATTTAGTTTAGAACAGAGAAGTAGCTTTAAAACAAGTAAACAAATTCTATAGGCGAACGGGGCCGACCATGTGATACAACACTACAATATGTAGAATTCCTCTTATGTCCAAATCCATTTTGTAAGATTTCGTTTTTGAAATTATGTCATAGAGCACTGCCCAGATACAAACTACCCTTAATTTTTTGACCAGGGACATTTACGCACCACGTCGTGCTGTTGGTCACAGATACATATAATCATCCAAAATGCTAGACTTCTTCTCTCTCCTAAACTCTCTTTTTATGCAAAATTTCGTGTCGATTTGTTAAAATTGTATAATTAGGAACAATTTTCGGTTTTTGGGTATTCCGAGTCCCTCAATTATATGCGATCATTTCCAAAAGCAATAGACTTCTATTCAATTTCGTGAGAATCGAGCAGAAATTGCGACCTGTAGCTTGATTAAAAATTAATGTGGACAGACGGACGGACATACATAGCTATATCGACTCAGCTCGATAAGATAGGAAGATCCATATAAAGGGTGAGATGAAAAAACTGCAACCAACTTCAGACTGCTGTCATTTCTAAGCCTTTCGCCCAACAGCTGTTAAAATTATTACAGTGAAAGCACATTACACTGTTTACAAGCGTACAAAAGCATTTTAGTGCGAATTTTTCGGAAAATAATTTTTCGTGATGGAATTTAAGCGTGATAGTGTGATTTCTTTGTATTTAGCTGGAAGACCACAAGTGGCTATAGTTAGAGCACTCCGGTGTAAATGTTAATTTACTACTGGCAGCGTAGCCCGAAGTCAAGGAAGTGGACGGAAGAAAACATCAACATCAGCAGGAATGGTTTGAAAAGTAAAGAAGCGACTTGATCGAAACCCGCGCCGCAGTGGCCGAAAAAATGGCTCGTGCGCTGAATATATCGCAATATTCCATTCGGCAAATATTGCAAATTGAGCTCAGGGTAAAACAATTGAAATTCTAAAAAGTGCAAAAACTTACACCGCAACTGAAAGAAAATAGACTCAAAAGAGATAAAGAGTTGCTTCGCTTGGCTGAAAGTGGTGAACTGCTGAATTTGGTTTTCTCCGATGAGAAAACATTCGTCGTCCAGCAGTTTGTAAACAAAGAAAATGATCGTGTTTTCTTGCCAAAGAGGTCAGCTGAAAATGTGCACCTTCGGTTTGCCACCAGAACTCAAGCGCCAGCCGCTCGTATTTATCGACCGTGGCATCAGAATAAATGCCTATTATTATCGCTAAAATATTCTGGAGGGCTAAAGGCTTGGGCACACAAACATTGTGGCCGCAGACCTTGGACATTCAAACAGGACTCTACACCATCGCACTCAGCACTCGCCATCCAAGAATGGTTACAAAATGAGGTTTCTCGCTTCATTTCCAGCGCACAATGGCCACCAAAATCTCCTTTGGAATATTGGATCTTGAGTATTTTGGAAAGCAAGGTTGGCACTAAAATACACCAAAGTGTCGATCAGCTCAAGCAAGGGCTTCGCAGAGAATGGACCAAGATACCGCAGAGCAACATTCGGGCAGCGTGGGACGGTTTCATTGGCCGCTTGAAGACCATAATTCGTGCCAATGTTGATCGATTCGAATAAATCTAAATTTATTCTAAAACTTGATGGTATTTCCGACATGTTTTGCTTTCATTTAATAAAATATAAAAAAAATGTAAAAATTGTGGCATTTTACTTTGTTGCAGTTTTTTCATCTCACCCTGTACTTCCTATGTGGGAAAACAATATTTCTAGGTGTTACATAATTTTTGGCTAAATCAAACTTAATATCTCCAACACATGGTCTTGTAGGGTATAAATAATGACAATTATGCCTAAAAATTTCTCAACTGCCATCGTATTTGTGTTCTTTTCTTTGCTACTTTTTTCTCATTGGCATTAAAGGAGTTCGTTTTTTTTTCTTCTCTTAAATTCCATGTCTTGCTGTTCATTTCATTGCTGTCTTGCCTTGAAGATGAATGTCTGGCATTGATGCCTTCACTGTTATGGCCCTTCAAGCCAATTTAATGAGAGATACTATCTATCAGTCCAAAAATGTAGGTGTGCAAAAGAAATTTGCGGTTATGTTATCATCAAAGTTGTTTTTTTCCTTTAAGAGTTTCCTTTCTGTTTGGGCTGTTTCTGTTTTTAAGTGCCTGCGTGTGTTTGACTTAAAAAATTTTGTTAAAAAGGGTTTCGGGGTCAATAGCCATACCGAGATTTATCTTCATTAGTTTGAGTTCGGTGAACTCATCATTTTTTAATGTTCCGACCATTTTTTTTTATGGGAATTATATATGAATTATTCAAGTAAATGTTGTGTAAATTGAAAAAAAAACGGCATTATGCCTGTGGGATAGCATCTTTGTGGTTACATGATAAGGAAGTAATTTGAAAATTGAATATTTTGGTAACTAATAAGGGAATTAGTGTTTCAAATAATTAATTGGTTTCTTTGGGGTTTTTCATAGTCACGTGCATCCGTCCCTCTGTCTGTTATTATCACACTTACTTCATAGTCTGAGAGGTAACATTCCCTTAATTTTAGTTTTTTTAATTCATTCACCCCATAGCTTCTAGTGCTTTTATTGCTTTGCGAATGTTTTGATCTACTGCAATAGTTACATGCATGCAAATCCTGTCGACTCTGGCCTGGCTGACTAAACTTAATTAACACTTTTTCATTTCATTTTGAAAAATTTAATTAAATCGAATGTGAAAGTGTCGGATTGGTGGTGCTGTTAATAGTTAATTAATGAAAATTGATTAAAATATTTATTTATTCCATTTCAAACGCAATATTTGCTTGCATCATCCACATATATATGTACATATGAAATTAATTTTTAATTTTTAACCGTTTACATATTGAAATATTTATTTAATGGCGGTCACACAATTAATATGCATAAAGTAAAAAACGCCAAAGGGCGATAAAATAACTGCTCGGAATCTTTCAAAAGGAGAATAATGAAATATGTAGCGTAAATAATGATTACTGAAAACATAGGGCTTTCGCCGCTTTGGCTATAAAAACTCGTTGTAATAGGATGGACATTTTTAATGGAAATATTTAGTACCACAATATACTACAAAATTATATGTGAGAATTGAAAGTAAAAAAATTTTAAAAATTTGTAAAACAGAGCAATTAGATTTATTGACGCATAATCGTCAAGAGGCACAGTATCCATTCCTCAAGGCGCTCAGAAGGGTGAAATCACAAAAAAGAACTAAGATTATTTGAAATAAATGAAAATGGAATAACTGTTCTCAACTCAATTATAACTCAATTATAGAACACAAAATTCTGCTCAGGTATCGGGGATTTCAAAGTTGTTGTTTGGTTCTCTAATCACGCAGTGCTTAAGTTGAAATATACATTTTAGACCCCCCTATGTCCGCCCGTCTGTGGAAATCATTCTAGCTTCCGAACGAAATGAAGTCGGTTGATAAAATTTTACTCAAATGTTATATATTATATCTGCTGGACTTTTGGTATTGAAAATGGACATTTAGGTCCACGTTTTGTTATGGCCCCCACATAATGGTAACTCCCTTTTTTCAGTATTTTATTGATTTGAGCGACATTAATCTCCGGAATTGTTTTAAATCTGGTATTTGCTGTTCATGACGGATACTACAGTCTAAGATAGAAAATTGACTTCGTCTTCGTATAGTCCCCATATAACGGTACCCCCCGATATTAAGTATTTTGATGATTTTAGACACATTATTCACCAAATTGTTTTCAAGTTTCGCATTTAAATTATGTAATGGTTTTGACAAAATTCGCCTATGCAGGTCCACGTCGTCGTATAGACCATAATATAACGGCTACATTCGGTATTTTTAAGATTTTAACAGAATGTTTAGCTGATTTTATTCTATTTATTTATTTATTTATTTTTTGTAAAGTGCCAAATTTGTTCCATGTGCTGGAGGGTATTTAAAGGGCTGGACAGAAGCCTTCCAATTTTGATGGCCATCGGGTATTTTTTAGTGTTAAATAAAACCGCGAATATCACGAATAGACGAAAGGGTCAATTCTGACCGTTACGTAGATAGCGATACTAAATATATCGGATATATATAGCGAAATATATACAATGGAAGGGAATGTTAGCTAGAATGCTTATATCTTAAGAATGGCTAGACCGATTTTGACAAATTGTGTCAATTCAGAATGCCCTCTTGGCATAAAAGTAAAAACTCTAAAAAAATCGGATAAAAGATGCCAATAATGATGTTAACATAGATTTTGTAGAATTTTGTGACATTTTTTTTTTATTTTTTCATATTTTTTATCGCATGCGATTTTTTCAATTTTTTCATTTTACAACACAGATTGGGGTTATTATATACAGATTGTAATTATCGTCCCATTCTCACGAAAAATTTCATAAGGGTAGGGTTAGGCTCAGAAGGGCAATATATTTAGAGGTTGAAATGGGCCAACAACTAAAAATTTTCCTGTTTTCGCAGCCATTATAAAGGTCACAATAAACTTAAGGACAGAAATCACGCATGAAGTTAGAGTTTGGAACAGCGAGTAGAATGGACCACTACTTTTGTTTGAAACCAGTAAAGAAAGTCCTAAAGTCGGGCGGGACCGATTTTATGATACCCTACACCACTTTGCTAATTTAGTTGAGCTCCACTTAATAATTAAAACTTTTTATGGAAGAGTTCAATCATACGCGCTACGATTATAATTTAAAGTTCAAAGGACTAAATATGCCGAAGCATTTCTATCTTTTAAATTCGGACTTGTATTGTCCATTTGGTGCACAATTAATTTTAAATCGGATAAAGATATATATGGGAGCTATATCCAAATCGGAACCGATCTCCATAAAATTTGGCAAAGATATTTCTGAGCTGTATTTCATATATTTCCCTGAATATCGTTGTTACGGAGTGCATATTACGGCTGTGGGTAACTAATACAAAAAATCGGATGAACAATATATGTGGGAGCTATAGCTATATCTGAACCGATCTTCACCAAATTTGGCATACCAGCTTCTAGACTAAATTCGGTCCTAAGTGCCAAATGCCATCCCATTTGGAGAAATATTAGACGTTTGGTGCACAATATAAAGTAAATCGGACGAAGTTATATATGGGAGATATATCCAAATCTGAACCGATTTCGATAAAATTTGGCACATGTATTTCTGGGCTGTATTTGATATATTTCCCCAAATTTTGTTGTAACAGAGTGCATATTACGCCTGCGAAGGGCAAAAATAACAAATCGGATGAACAATATATATGGGAGCTATAGCTATATCTGAACCGATTTCTATCAATTGTGGCATACTTATTTTTAGGCCTAATTTCGTTGTATGTGCAAAATTTCATACTATTCGGACTGATATTACACGTTTGGTGCACAGTAAAAGGCAAATCGGACGAAGATATACACTGGTGGCCAAAACTAAAGCAACTGAAATTACAAGGAGAATGAATGCCCTGTAACTTTTTCAAAAATTAAGAAAATGAGAAAGTTTTTCTTGTTTTAATTTAGGTACTTTATTCACTTTTTAAAAAACCTAAAACATAAAACAAAATTCATTTTTATATAAAAAATAATGTTTGGTAAAGTCAATTAACCCGATTTTGGCTTGGACAAAACAAAAGCAACTCTGTTGTACATTCATATATCCGCTGCAATTTCAGTTATTTTTACTGTGATCGCTTTTTTCATTTCATTTATATATATGTGATTTCATAATTATTTCTGGATCTGAAACTGGATCAGTCTATAACGGATGAAGGCCGTGAAAAACTTCAGCCCGTACTGATCCACAAATTGCGAGAGAAATAAAAAACAACTATTTAAGAGTTCAACTGGATTGGTGAGAGAGCAATCATTGGAAATAAGCTCGAGATCAGTGCGTAGACGAGTAGTGGCAGCTGTTCAAAAAACCATTTTTATCTGAAAAAATCAAAAAGGCTTTCGGAAACGATAATATTAAGTGGAATCAAGCTCAATGGAAAAAACATTATTTCTGGGATGAGTCTACGTTTAATATTAAAGGCTCAGACGTGAAAAATTTTACGGTGAGAAAACCAAAAAATGAAGGACTCAAGCCGCAGTGTTGCAAAGGTACAGTGAAGCATGAGGGAGGGTCAAAAATGGCGTGGCGCTGTTTTTCTTTCTATGGACTTGGGCCTATCCATAAAATAAAGGAAGTTGTGGATCGGTTTGTTTACAAAGATGTGTTGGACATCACGTTGTTCCCATACGCTGAGTAAAATATTCGGCTGATTTGGCTGTTTCAGCATGACAATGATCCCAAACTTGTATCAAAACTTGTCAAATATTGGTTGCGGGAGTCAAAAATTCATGCTTTGTTATGGCCGGTACAATCACCTGACCTATACTCCTTAGAAAACCTTTGGAGTATCGTAGATAGGAAGATCAAGAGAGATTCGGAAATAAATAAGTACAACATTTTCTAAAGAATTCGGGGTGCCTGGGAAAGCACACCCAAGGATCAAAGTGAGCGTGTTATAGATTCAATGCCTCGTAGGTGTGCAGCGGCTATCAAAAATAATGGTTATGCTATCGACTACTAGCCAAAATTTGATTATTTTAAAATAAAAAGTCAAAAGTTGCTTTAGTTTTGACCAAGCAAAAATTGGGTCATTTTAGTTTTCCACATATTATTTTTCGTTCAAAATTATTTTTGTATTTTTATTTTTAGTTTCTTAAAAGTGAATTAAACCCCTCATTTAAAACTGGAAAAATAATTTCGATTTGTTTATTTTTGTAAAAGTTACAGGACATTTATTATCTTTGCGATTTAAGTTGCTTTAGTTTTAGCCACCAGTGTATATGGGAGCTATATATCTTCGTCCAATCTTAATTTTGACCGATTATCTCCAATTAGTATAGGGTTCGTCCTTGGGCCAAAAAAAATGTTGTTTGGAAAATTTCATCTCAATCGGATAGTAAATGCGACTTGCATTTTGTTCACAAGAATACATGGACAGACGGACGGACGAACGGACTGACATGCATAAATTAACTCAGAAAGTGATTCTATGGATATCCTCAAAAGTAACTATGAGTCTATCTCGTTTCCTTCTGCATGTTACAAACAAATGCACAAATGCACATAATACCCTTACCACTATGTGGTGTAGGGTATAAACAAAGTGCTAACCTTCTGCCCTGTCCTTAACTCTCTCTTCATGCAAAATTACGTGTCGATTGGTTTTTAATTGGGACCGGTAGATCGACTGCAATATCAGAAAATATATAATTTTTTGATCCATTTAAACTCCTAAATATACATCTTTACAACAATAGGCTTCTATTCTGACCCCCACCCTACCTCCATGCAAAATTTCCTGAGAATGGGACGATAATTACGACCTGAATATAATAAGATCAAAACATAGTGTTGCAGGGTGTAAAACATATTAAACAAGTAAAAAAGAAGATAATTTCGGCCGCGTCGAACTTTTAATACCCTCCACCATTTAGAATGAACTTGAGAAATTAAAAAAAAATCCGAAATTAAATTAAAACCCTTGTATGGGGACTACACGAAGACGTTGACATGTTTACCAAGTTTTTGTCAAAGGATGTAGTATCCATTACGAACTTCAAATACGAAATTTGAAACTGTTCCAGTGAATAATGTTGCTAAAATCATTAAAATATTCAAGGTACCGTTATATGGGGGATATACGAAAATGTAAAACTGCATACAAAATGTTTTTTCATAGGCTGTAGTACCCGTTAAGATCTTCCAATACGAAATTTCAAATTATTCCGATAAATAATGCTGCTGAAATTATCAAAATACCGACTATCGGGAGGTACCGTTATATGGAGGCTATACGAAAACGTGGACCCACGTGGCCCATTTACGAACTTAACCTGCATACTTGTAAACTATGAATACATGCAACATTTTAGCCTTTTATCTCAATTTGTTCGAATTCAAGCGAGATTACAAAAGACAGGCGGAAAGACAGACATTCGGACATCGCTAGATCATCTTAGAAATTTACGCTGATCCAGAATATATATAGTTTGTATGGTCTATTATGAATATTTCGAGGAGTTACAAGCGGAATGACGAAGCTAATATACCTTCCATAGAATGTGGTCAAAATTGTGAGTCAAGTCCACCAATGAGGATATACAAAATAAAATGCTAAATATATATTTCAGAATATCATTTTTAGGGATGTTCACCTACGAAAATGCTAGAAATTGTAAAAAAACAAACATAGCTTTAAACATAATTTATTAAATTTATAAAGGCACCTTCCTAAAACTTCCTAAAAGACAGCATTCTAAGCAACGAAGAGTTGTGACCTTAAGGAAAAATGTGCTCATTAGTAATACTCTAATTTGCATAACACTTTGCATTTGTCCAAAAGGACAGCTACAGTAAAACCTAGGCATGACAAAATATTTGGAGGAGGAGATGCATATTGCATATATGCTGTTATTCTTCTCCACCCAAAAACTGACAACTCCGCAAACCCAAAACGAAAGAGTACGAACTTGCGAATTAAAACATGTTCAATTAATTTTCAACTAAATGAACAAAATTTACAACACCGAGCGCAATATGGTATACTCTAAACCACAAAACAAAGTGTTGCTAGTTGTTGCATGCAACCGACAAACCTTGCCTCCGTGTACACTGTAAGTGGTAGTATAGTTTTTGTACGGTGTGGTTTATTTAGTTGACAATGTCAGACCTTGATACAGCAAGAACAGCATGACAATACGTATGCATCTTAATAAATGAAGACAGATAATGAGCTTGCATCTCTTGCCATGAGACACACACAACACACAACCACAGCAGCACTACCACTACGAAAAACAAACTTTGTAAGGGACGAATATTTTTAACTAACTAATTGTCTTTGTGTTATGTCATAATTATTATTTTCAGAAACAATTAATTTTCAAATATTTCTACTGTCTTAGATATGCTTGGCAGAGAAATGTATGCTCCTTGTATCACTTCAGCAATGACTAAAGTTTGGATGTAAATGAATTTCATACATTGATATGGAATATATAATATATCTGTTCACGTTTCTGAGTATATCCTTCATTTTTTCAAGAATTTATCAGTTATTTCTTTAGTGTTTCTTCTATCTTTGCATGGTGCTGAGTTCTGTTGGAATATCCATGGTAAGCGGCCAAAATGCTTGTATGCCCAAGGCTTTAATACACCCTCCAGAATACTTGCGCGATAATATTCGGCATGTATTCTGATGCCACGATCGATTAATACGGGCGGAGAGCGACCATCGGCGGTTATGGCGGCCCACACCATCGCCATGGCCGGCACTTGAGTTCTGGTGGCCAACCGAAGGTGCACATTTTCATCTGACCTCTTTGGCAAGTAAACACGATCATTTTGTTTGTTTACAAACTCCTGGACAACGAATGTTTTCTCATCGGAGAAAGCCAAATTCGGCAGTTCACCACTTTCGGCCAAGCGAAGCAACTTTTTAGCTCTTCTGAATCTATTTTCTTTCAGTTGCGGTGTAAGTTCTTGCACTTTTTGGAATTTCAATGGCTTTGCCCGAGCTCATTTTTCAATATTTGCCAATGGAATATTGCGATATATTCAGGTCTCGAGCCATTTTTCGGCCACTGTGACGCGTTTCGATCAATTCGCTTCGCTTCTTCATTTTCGAACCATGTCTCTTGATGTTGCTGTTTTCTTCCGTCCACTTCCTTGATGTCGGACTACGCTACCAGTATCACGATAACGACCGATGGTACGAGACACAAAAGAGTTTTTTACATTTAAATGGCGGAGTGCTCTAACGATAACCACTTGTGGTTTTCCAGCCAAATATAAATAAATCACACTATAACGCTTGAATCCCATCACGAATAACTTTTTTTATTGAAAATTTTCACTAAAATGCTTTGTACGTTTGTAAACAATATAATGAGCTGTAACTGGAATAATTTTAACAGCTGTCGGACGAGTGGCTTAGAAATGACAGCAGTCTGAACTTTGTTGCAGTTTTTTCATCGCACCCTGTATTTGTGGACTATTATTTTTTATACAATAACAAAATTACCTAAATGAATGAGTGTACACTTCGACTACTGAACGGAAAGTGAACGCCGAGGTTCTTGCAATCACAGAGGATAGCGGTAACCATCGAGGATCTCTACAATTAAATATCCCAATAAGAAAGGGTAAAGCAAGGTGAGCAAACTCAACGGTCACCGTTAGTAGGTATCTGCGCTCTACGGTCTCCGCCAAGGGATATTGCTGAGAAGATGCCGGTGAGTCTCTTTAAAAGTATCTATTATCTCCTGGATGATATTAGATCTGCATAGACTAAAACCTTTGAAATGCCTTTTGTTTGAAAATAAATAAAATGTACTTTTCAGTAACATATGGTCAATATACATAACATGGTTCTGGTGAGGCGCAACATTTGGACGGGCCGACTATATGATGTCCTACACTTCTATGAATTTTTAGTAGATATATCGGTAACACTGGAAATTAAACTGGAAATTTGTGTGAGGTAAATCATACATACTCATACACCTTAGATCTGTTGAACTTGGAAATCGAGTAGAAATAACATATGGTAGTTTTTTCATAAGTTGGATGGATTTATTGAGGTATGTTATATTTCACATTATCTCTGGTACCAATTATAATTGCTAAAAATTGCATAAAATGACTTTAAGAAGCCTTATATTTTAAATGGAATGGAAGATGTAGTTATATCCGATCCAATTTGACGCAAAAATTGTAGGCTTTATTTCCGTCAGAATTTGATAGTATTATCAAAATTACAGCCTTAAAAAATTATAAATAAGTCTAAGCAGATCTCCCCAAAGATTTGGAAACATATTTTTAGGCTGTATCTAATAACTTGCTTCTGGGCTGAAGTTTGTATTAATTTGAAATCGGACAAAAATATATGTGAACCGATTATATCAAATAGGGTTCCAATAAGTTTCGTCCTTGAATTGTGCAAAGTTTGGTCTGAATCGGGCCATAAATGCAAAATTCAATTTGATTGCAGAAATACAAAATGCGATTCTATGCGGAACAACGAAACCTTCTGTGTGTTACAGATGAATTCACATGGGTAAAATACCTAGTACTTAGGATATAATAATATACAAATTATTATTGGTCCTTGGCATAAGCCTGTCGAGAAACCAACTTCCTAATTTATAATACCTCAGCTTTATGCGGTCAAAAATGTAAATCAATGAAAATGTAAATCAACTGGATTCATTTATGCTACAAACGTCCTCCGAAATACCTGAAATTGAGGGTTGCGGTCATACGCTGAATGCTCAAAAACATAGACAAATACCTCATCTTCTGATCATAATATCTTGATTTTACTTGAGTTATAATACAGGGTTGCCCATATTCGACGGACCCATGTTTTGTTATGCGACTTGTGTGCGGTGGAGCGCCGTCTTGTTGAAACCAGAACTGCCTCATACGCTTTCGACGAATAATTGGCATCACAAAATTGGTCATCATGTCGCGATAACGCTCCTGATTAATGGTAACAGCATGGCCATTTTCATTTTGGAAGAAAAACGGCCCAATGACCGTTTTCGCACTAACGCCGCACCAAAATGTGACTTTTTCGTCATGAAGAGGCACTTCTTGAATCTCCTGAGGATTTTCAGTGGCGTAAAAACGGCAATTTTGCTTATTTACGGTCCCTTAGAAGGCGCACTTCTCACATTTTTTAATGTTTTAAAAGCACGTTGAGTTTTCACAATTGACTTCTTGTAAATTTCAACTATTTCAGAGCGCTCGCGTGGCGTGTATTGGTTCATGGTAAAAATCTGCTTGGACTGACGCTTCAAACTCGGTATATTATTAAGCGATGTGACATCTCTGTCAAAAGTTATGGCGTTGCCAGATGGGTCCGTCGAATATGGGCAACCCTGTATTAAAAATTTAACTGTCATTTTTGATACCACCCCTTTACCAATCTAGTATATATCAGAAATTTTGCGAATATTGAAAAATAACTTGGATGCTTGAAAGATTTGTAAAGTACTGAAATTTTTATCTCAAATCACAAAGAATGAGTTCATCAAAATAAAAAGGGCAAGAAATTAACCATAGTCATTTCTTAGTTTCCTTAAACATTGGGTATCTGCTTATTTGAAACATAAATATAACATAAAACAAGTAAAAAACTGTAAGTTCGGCCAGGCCCAACTGTGAAAACCCTCCACCAATTGGAAAAAATTTGGCAATTTTCAAAAAAAAAAATAAAATCCGTTAAAAATTCTGCTAAAATCTTAAAAATACCGAAAGTAGCCGTGTATTACGTACGACGATGTGGACCTGCATAGGCAACTTTTGTTACATGGGGGCTATCCGAAGACATAGACCTGCACACACAATTTGTAATAATCTACTACAATATTCAAATGCGAAACTTAAAAAAAATCGGTTATAATGTCGATAAAATCAAGATACCGAATATCGGGAGGTACTGTTATATGGGGGCTATACGAAGACGTAAACATGCACAGACAATTTTCTGTCATAGGCTGTAGTACGAACTTCATATACCAAATTTGAAACAATTCTGGTGAATAAATTCGCTAAAATCATCAAAGTAACGAATATCGGGAGGTACCATTATATGGGGGCTCTACGAAGACGTGGACCTGCACAGGCAATTTTCTGTCTTAGACTGTAGTATCCATTACGAACATCAAATACTAAATTTGAAACAATTCCGGTAAATAGTGTCGCTAAAATCATCGAAATACCGAATATCGGGAGGTACCGTTATATTGGGGCTATACGAAGACGTGGACCTACATGGCCCATTTCCAATACCAAAAGTTCTGCAGACATAATACACATTTAAGCAAATTTTTATCAACTTACTTCATTTCGTGCGAAAGCTAGAGTGATTTTATTTCGAGGTGTTACAAACGGAATGACAAACTTAATATACCCTCCATACTATGGTGGAGGGTATAAATATATTTAACGCAATTTAAAAGATGCACAGCTAAACATTTATTTCGATTTATTTTAGTAGAACTTGCCGATGATAACACCAAAGGGAGACCTTGAGCGAAAATTAAACTAATTTAAAGTATCAAACCTAAGGATGCCTCACTGGCTTACAATAGTTTTAATAAGACTCACGACGGTGACATAGCATTATGACGTAGCCTTAGCCATGGTCTGTAATAGTTTGCAATCTTTTTATGTGGTCATGAATTTCCTTCTTTGGTCTTTTTCGTTTTGGGCGAAAATAGTTAAACTTGTTGAGGTAAATATGCTGGGGTTTGTGTGTATCCCAATGCTAGGGACCGACCTTATATTATATGTTGATGACGGTGAGGCAGCAGCGTTGTTATAATTTGTAAAATATGCATGTAAAGAATTCGTTAAGTGAATTCTCGTTTTAAGACCGGAGGCACATTGTGATAAAGACTATCTTTTGTGGTCTTGTGGATTTTAGTGGTCTTGTGGCAGCTTGTTTGGTGGAAGATTTTTTTTTAGTTTTTTTTTTGGGCTTACTCGCTTCGTTTTATTGAAGCTCCTAAGGAAGCATAAAATGTTATGTTCCTATGTTTTATTTTTTTCAGAATATGTACAGGGTTATAGAGAATGTTTTAAAAGTTTCCTGTGGTTTTTGTCCGGCGAATTCTATTTGAAATATATAGAAAATAATTGCCATAGTTAGATCATAACCCTATTAATTTAAGCGACTCGTGGCCACTACTTTACATTGACGATAATCATGATCATTATCTATTTAAACATGCTGCTAATTTCTTTTTGAGACTATTTGTTAATAGTACAGTTTTGGTTAATAGCCGACAGACTAGTATGCACTCTAAGGTATCAGTTACCTTCCACCGGAGAAGATGGCAATCGCTGTACGAGTAGCATAAAAGTTTGTGGTTTGCAACCTTTCAGGTATAGTTACAAACTTTGATTCCGCAAAACATACATATTTACAAAAGATAATGGGATGAGAGAAATACGTCGTGGTATATAATTTAAACAGGCAATATCGTAATTTAAATTGTAAGTCAAAGAATTGCTAAATACAACTACTTTTCGGAAACATAATATTTTCGATGTTGATTAAGTTCAAGTACACAATTCTGATCATTTTTAGCTTTTGAAAACTAAAATATCTAACTGCTCGTGTATATATATTTTCTCACAGAATAAATACTAAACCAATTTAGACATAAAATATGTCATTGATTTTTTGGCAGGGTATGTTGTCATTCACAATTCATTTCGATATTATGGCTAAATCTGCCCACTACTTATTATTTTTCGAAATTGTTCAACTGGGGAAACGAAAAGTTCCATGTAGATGAATTCTATTGATTCCCCAAAACAATATAAATCATATTGGCATCAGGGACTACTTACAAAACAAGCTACTCACCCCTTATTTTAACGAGTCATAAGCTGGACGGAAAGGACTCTCCCAAATCCTGATGTCCGTATTATCAAGGCCTTAAAGTGACTTTAGTTATTTAACCATTTTGTCAATTTGGTGGGAGATGTTTAATATTAGTAAAATAGCAAGTGCCCGCCGACTTCGTAAACGAAAAGCCCACCTTAAAATTTTAGATTCGTTTCAATAGCTAGTGTGAGGTCTTTTAGTACTCAAAATGCCCAATATGTTCAATTTCGCAACATTTCCTAATCATAACTTCATATATCGTAATAAATTTTTAGACTTTCAAGTATTAACAAGTAAAAAAGCTGTAAGCTCAGCCGGCCGAACTTTGAATATCTTCCACCATTCGGAACGAATTTGGCAATTCTCAAAAACAATAAAATCCGGTAAAAATTCTGTTCAAATCTTAAAAAAAAACCTTAAAAAAGTATTAAAGTCGGCCGGGGCCGACTTTATGATACCCTACACCACTTTGCTAATTTAGTAGAGCTGCGCATAACAATTAAAAGTTTTTATGGGAGAATTCAATCATACACGCTATGATTATAATTATAATTTAAAGTTCAAAGGACTAAATATGCCGAAGCATTTGTATCTTTTAAATTCGGACTTGTATTGCCATTTGGTGCACAATTAATTTGAAATCGGATAGAAATATATATGGGAGCTATATCCAAATCGGAACCAATCTCGATAAAAATTGGCAAATATATTTCTGAGCTGTATTTGATATATATCCCTGAATATCGTGGGAGTGCATATTACGGCTGTGCGTAACAAATATGACAAATCGGATGAACAGTATATATGGAAGCTATAGCTATATCTGAACCGATCTTCACCAAATTTGACATACTAGCTTCTAGACTCAATTCGGTCGTAAGTGCCAAATTTCATCCCATTTGGCCAAATATTAGACGTTTGGTGCACAATCAAAGGTAAATCGGACGAAGTTATATGTGGGAGCTATATCCAAATCTGAACCGATCTTGATAAAATTTAGCAAATGTATTTCTGAGCTGTATTTGATATATTTCCCCAAATATTGTTGTTACAGAGTGCATATTACGGCTGCGTAGGACAAAAATAGCAAATCGGAATAACAATATATATGGGAGCTATAGCTATATCTGAACCGATTTTGATCAAATTTGGCATAGTTATTTTCAGGTCCAATATGATCGTACGTTCAAAATTCCACACAATTCGATATAACTCGTTTGGTGCACAATAAAAGGCAAATCGGACGAAGATATATATGGGAGCTATATCTAAATTTTGACCGATTATCACCAATAGGGTTCGTCCTTGAGCCAAACAAATGATTTGTGCAAAATTTCATCTGGATAGGACAATAAATGCGAACTGTACTTTGTTTACAAAAATACATGGACAGACGGACGGACAGACGGACGGACAGACGGACGGACATGCATAAATCGACTTACAATGTGATTCTATGCATATCATCAAAAGGAACTATGGGTCTGTCTCGTTTCCTTTTGCCTTTTACAAACAAATGCACAAAGACATAATACCCTGACCACCTTGTGGTGTAGAGTATAAACAATGTAGCTGTTATATTAGTGTCTATACGACGACATGGACCTGCATAGGCAATTTTTTCATAAGCCATTACAATATTGAAATGCGAAACTTAAAAAAAAATCGGTGAATAATGTAGCAAAAATCATCAAAATACCGAATATCGAGAGGTACCGTTATATGGAGGCTATACGAAGACGTAGACCTGCACGGACAATTTTCTGTCTTAGGCTGTAGTATCCATTATGAACTTCAAATACCAAATTTGAAACACTTCCGGTGAATAATGTCGCTAAAATCATCAAAATATCGAATATGGGGAGGTACCGTTACATGGGAGCTATACGAAGTTGTGGACCTGCACAGACAATCTTCTGTCATAGACTGCAGCATTCATTACGAACACCAAATACCAAATTTGAAAAAAATTCCGATGAATATTGTCGTTAATGTCATCAAAATACCGAAAATCGGGAGGTACCGTTATATGGGGGCTCTACCAAAACGTGGACCTACATGGCCCATTTTCAATACCAAAAGTCCTGCAGACATAATATACATTTAGTAAAATTTTATCAATCTACTTCATTTCGTTCGGAGGCTAGAGTGATTTCCACAGACGGACGGACATCGCTAAATCGACATAGAAATTTATGCTGATCAAGAATATATGCACTTTATGGGGTCTAAAATGTATATTTCGAGGTGTTACAAACAGAATGACAAACTTAATATACCCTTAATACTATGGTGGAGGGTATAAAAATTGTATTCAAATGGTTCCTTTTTAAGAAAGAATAATAAGAATATGTTTACCTTTTACACCAAAGACTCTTCAAAATCGTTCACTTTGAAGTTATCGAGAAGGATAATAGTAAAACAAATGGACCCACATCGAATTCTTCTGTCCAAACCTATTTCAATGCCTCCATATGTAAGCCCTAAAAACCAACGGTGAACTCATGTTGGAGGTTATAAAAAAAAGCAATGCAAAATACAACCAGTAAGGGAGGGTCAAAAATCGGGCGGGACCGACTATATGATACCTTACACCACTATGCGTATATATTAGTGCTCCCGTAACAAAAAATTTTATATTGGAATTTTATGTGAAGTAGATCACAACAGTTATTAACCAAATAACATTGCTGTATAGTGCATGATATGACATCGATAAGGACTATATTAAAATAAATTTATTGAAGCAAGATATACCGGATTGAGTTTCACTAAGTGGTAAAATTCGGTTGAATCTGAAAATGTGAAAATTTGAGCTGATATTACATATTATTGCTCACCAATAACCGTTAAATCCGATTAAGATGTATATCGAAGCTAAATAAAAATCCGAATCGCTCTCGATGATATTTGGCAGATGTATTTTAGATCAGTATCATCGTATCGATATTACGGCATTGATTAACCCGAAATCGGTTGAAGCTATATATGGGAGCTATATCCTAATCTGATCCGATCTCGATAAAATTTGACGGAGGTATTTTTGAACTTCATAAGTTAATATCATTGATTTCGAATGCATATTACGAATGTGAGGGAATTAAAGACCAAATCGAGCTATAGCTATATCTAAACTTATTTTTAAAAATTTAATGTACTTGCTTCTAGACTGAATTCGGTCGGATTTCCCGAAATTTAGTACATTTGGACTGATATTAGTCATTTGGTGCACAATTAACCCGAAATCGGTTGAAGATATGTATGGGAGCTATATCCAAATCTGAACCGATCTGATAAAATTTTAGGCAGAGGTATTTCTGGGCTGTATATGATACCAAGCATCATTACTGTGGGGTGCATTTTACGAATCGGGTGAAACATGTATGTGGGAACTATATCTGAACCGATTTTCTTCAAATTTTATGCTCTTGCTTCTGGACTAAATTCGAACAGATGTACCAAAATGCAGGACTTTTGTACAGATATTGGCCATTTGGTTCACAATTAACAAGAAATCGGTTGATTTACAGGGTTGTCCATATTCGACGGACCCATCTGGCAACGCCATAACTTTTGACAAAGATGTCACATCGCTTAATGACATACCGCGTTTGAAGCGTCAGTCCAAGCAGATTTTTACCATGAACCAATACACGCCACGCGAGCGCTCTGAAATAGTTGAAATTTACATTCAACAGAAGAAGTAAATTGTGAAAACTCAACGTGCTTCTAAAACATTAAAAAATGTGAGAAGTGCGCCTTCTAAGAACACCATTAAGCGTTTATACGAAAAATTTTCGACTGGTTTCGATATCGCAGCGATATATTTCGGTCGATCGCCTTGGTCGGCTTTTATATGGCCTCTTCGGATTAGAAAGAGCCTTACCAGTCGAGCCAGTGTTGAGAGGTCCCCAAGAACATTCCAAAAACGCCGTTCTCAGCAGTTGGGCATGGCTCGGTCCACTTTACAACGCATTATTCGCATTGATTTGCATTTGTTCCCGTACAAATGTCAATTGACGCAAAGAATGTTGCCTGCGGACAAGCCTCGTCGATTGGAATGGGCCCAAAGTTCCGTCGAATATGGGCAACCCTGTATATGGGAGCAATATCCAAATCTAACCAGAGCTGTATCTGATATCTGGGACCAAAGATGATTGTTGTGGAATACATATTACGCTTATGAGTGACTTTATGCCCCACATCCGATAAAAAATACATATGGGAGCTATAGCTAAATCTGATCCGATTATCACCAATTTCAATAGGGTTCGTCCTTGGGCCAAACAAGTATTGTGTGCAAAATTTCATCACAATCGGATAATAAATGCGACCTGAGTTTTTTTTCACAAGAATATATGTACGGACGGACGGACGGACTGGCATGCATAAAACGACTAAGAAAGTTATTCTATGAAGATCCTCCATCCACAAAGACATAATACCCTTACCACAATGTGGTGTAGAGCATAATCATCAAAACAAATTTCTTTCATTCTCACAAATTCAAACATTTAGTGCGGAAACTATATTGTTATTTGCTTCAAAAAATTCTGGACTCGTAGAATGACAAAAATGTGGGTCATCTATAGACTTTTGTCGGTCGCTGTATGTATGCAACAGTGACTTTTGTAACGACATAATTCGAACAATGCACAAAAAGTGTGGATTTTGCAGATTTCTGGATTTCCTGTCGTCCAATATTTCATCGGCTGCAAGTTATTAATAGTTCCATTAATGTAATACATCACTCCTATATTTCGGATAAAAATGCTTTGAATTTTTGAGTGGTTTTTCATAAAATCTCACTTCGTTTACTCATTGTTTATTTATTTCACATAGCGAAATACGTGCCTCTCTAATTCGTTTATTCATAAATATGCAATCAGTCTGCTGTCTGGTAAAATAAATTAAATTTGCCACAATGAACTTGTTGTTTTTTTATTGTTCTTCTCTAATTGAATTTATTTCTGATTAACAGTAATTTGTGATGGAATGGAATGAAATCTGCCCAAAAATACACATTTACAATTCCGAAGGAAAAAATAATTTAGTTAACACTAATTTTCAACCAGCCGCACACACACATACGCATAACATACTGATATTAATTAACCAGTATTTGTATTGCAAATTACATAAAAAATAACTAATTTCTGTAGAGGCAACTGGTATCTGTATTCCGTCGGTTGGTAATAGATTTGTTTGGTGCTGGCAATAAGGCCTTAATGGAACTCCACATGCAAACCTATTAAATTTCATGTTAACTTCACAACAGCAACAAAAATAAATGGAAACAGAAACAAACATAGTTTTCATTGAAGTTGCGTGGCTTTTAATACTCAACTGCACCCCGTTGATTTTCTGTGAATATCGGCTCTGTTTTTTCTTCGCCTCCATGTGAAACAAGAGTGCAAATAAGTGAAAACTACCACAGCACTTTGCACTTCGGTGGGCATAATCATATGGGTACGTTTTTCAGAGATTTTTAGCCCCCACATTGAGAAGTTACACTTGTGTGCCGGCAACTTTGGTAATCGGTACCAAAGTGTGAATTATTTCAAAGTCCACCTTTGTATTGCATTTAGGTGCCTGTGTGTATTTGTGATGTGAAATGGTGTTGTACAGTGGACTATTTGATGACATTTTTTTAAATGTAAAAAATTAAATAATGGTGGATAAAAACTTGTATTTGGGTATTAACTTGATCAGCATAAAATTCTATGTTTAGCGAATTGAGTCTGGAAATCACTCTAGTTTCCGAACGAAATAAAGTAGGTTGATAATATTTTAATCAGATGTGTTTTAGGTCTGCAGGGCTTTTCGGATTGAAAATGGGCTCCCGTACCGGCAGATTTAAGGTTCATTTGGCTGTTTTAGTAACAATTTCATACCGAATGGTTCCATTTGATGTTCATTGGGAGTATGTGGTCCAGGTATGTAGTTTTGGCATAGACAATAAATGCACGGTGCAATAAAAAAAAAAAACTGCAACAAAGTCAAAACCCATAATTTTTATATTTTTTTAAAATTTTATTGAATGAAAGCAAAAAAACGGAAATGGCATACAATTTTGGAATAATTTTAGATTTGTTCGAATTGGTCACCTTTAGCACGAATTATGGCCTTCAAACGGCCAATGAAACCGTCACACGCTGCCCGAATGCTGCTCTGCGGTATTTTGGGCCATTCCAGGCGAAACGCTTGCTTGAGATGATCTACATTGCCAACCTTGCTTTCCAAAATACTCCAGACAAAATAGTCCAACCGATTGGTATCCGTAGATTTTGGTGGCCATTGTGCGCTAGAAATGAAGCGTGTAATCTCAATATGCAACCATTCTTTGGTGGTGCGTGCTGAGTGCGATGGTGCTGAGTCCTGTTGGAATGTCCAAGGGCTGCGGCCAAAATGTTTGCGTGCCCAAGGCTTTAATACACCCTCCAGAATATTTTCGTGATAATACTCGGCATTTATCTTAATGCACTTTTTACACCCTCCACCATACATAGTATGGAGGGTATATTACGTTCGTCATTCCGTTTGTAACTCATCGAAATAATCATTTAAGACCCAACAAAGTATATATATTCTTGATCAGCGTAAATTCTAAGACGATTTAGCCCCGTCCGTCTGTCCGTCTGTCCGTCCGCCCGTCTGTTGTAATCACGCTACAGTCTAAAAAAATTAAGATAGGAAGCTAAACTTTTGCACAGATCTCTCTTTTGTCTGCAGGCAGGTCAAGTTCGAAGATGGGCTATATCGGTCCACGATATCGTATAGCCCCCATATAACGGTACTCTCCTGAGAGAAAATTGTCTATATAGGTCCACGATATCGTATATCCCCCATATAACGGTACCCCCGATATTCGGTATTTTGATAACTTTACCCACATTTTTCAACGGAATTGTCTGAAAATTCACACCAGGAGTTCCTTGTGGGTACTTTATACCTCGGCAGATAATTATCTATATAGGTCCACGATATCGTATAGCCCCCATATAACGGTACCCCCCGGTATTCGGTATTTTGACGATTTTAGCCACATTTTTCAATTCAATTGTCTGAAATTCCACAAAAGGAGTCCCTTGTAAGTATTCTACCCTCTGAAGAAGAATTGTCTATATAGGTCCACGATATCGTATATCCCCCATATAATTGTACCCCCCGATATTCGGTGTTTTGATGATGTTAGTCGCATTTTTCAACGGAATTGTCTGAAAATCCATACAAGGAGTTCCTTATGGGTACTTTATACCTCGGAAAAGAATTATCTATATAGGTCCACGATATCGTATATCCCCCATATAACTGTACCTCCCGATATTCGGTATTTTGATGATTTTACCCACATTTTTCAACGGAATTGTCTGAAAATCCACACAAGGAGTTCTTTGTGAGCACTTTACCCCCTGAAAGGGAATTGTCTATATAGGTCCATAATATCGTATATCCCCCATACAACGATACCCCCCGATATTCAGTAGTTTGATGATTTTAGCCACTTATTCCAATGGAATTATCTGAAAATCTACAAAAAGAGTTCCTGGTGAGTACTTTACACCCAGACATAGATTTGTCTCAATAGGTCCACAATATCATACATACCCCCATATATCGGCACATTCCTATATTAGATATTTTAAAGATTTAAAATAAAATTTACTGGATTTTATTTTTTTGAAAATGTTCTAATTCGTTCCAAATGGTGGAGGGTATTCGGCCGGGCCGAACTAACTGCTTTTTTACTTGTTTGAAATTAAGTAACTTCCCTGAAATACAGTGGCTATTTCAGAACTACAAAATTGTTGTCCAAAATAAGAATATATTTTCATACTTTGGCACCCGATTTCATTTATTCATATATCCTATGAAGCGTAGTCAAGGTTTCTGGTATTTGAGAATATGTAAGGTTCTGTTTTTTCAAAGAGGGTCCCAAAACCATAGTTGCGATCAAAGGAACGTATCTCAGATGAAACATTTATCCTCATTTTTCTATCCAAAACTCTTTCATCCTTGCCATATTTAAAGTCTCGAAACCAACAGTGACATGAATATCAAATTTCAGAATTGTATTCTATCCCTTTACCCAATTCTAAATACCTTTTGAATACCTACCATTCAGTGCTTTTCGTACAATAATAAAGGAAATCTTCGAATCGACCTCCATATGTTCAGGCTATACATAAAGAGCGATCCTAATATAAAATTTCAGATTTCAAGCACCCAATACAAAATGTTACCAAATATAGTACTATTTAGTACTTTTCCTGCACTTGTAGTACTCATTCCCAAAACCAATCTTCATTACAAACCTACTAACAACAGGGACCCCAATACAAAATTTCAAAAATTCAGCTGGATCCGTTTACCCTAACCCAAACTGTTCCAAATGTTGTACCATTTAGTTTGCATATTTAGTATACATTTCCAAACCACCTTGTAATATAAACCTGAATTTCCAACCTTGATTCTCATAATAAATTTCAAGTCTTTAGCTCTATAAGTTCACATAATACCGAATGGTACTATTTTAGTTGTTTAGTATCGTATGGCTAGAGAGGGTATACTGCATTTGACGTGGCCAATATGTGCCTCATCGAATTAACGGTTTTAGACCCTACGTCTTTTTCGACCAAGTCGGTTTCAGGACATTTGGAGTCGATCTAGGGGAGTCGCTCCGTTCGTCGGTCCGTCTCGCCTTGGTACATCGTAAAATAATTGTCAAACTAAGGTCGAGTTCGGAGATGGGCAAAATCGGTTCATTCTGGTACCTCCACCACAAAAAGTCAATATTTTCAAATAAAATTATTTGCTTCATAAAAAAAGGCTTAACCGATTTTGCTTAAACTGGGGAAATCCCAATATTTTCGTCAGTGCTAGGTCAGGTGGGAAAAAGGACAATATCGACCCACTTCTTCTGGGACCTCCCCCACAAAGGATCAATATTTAAAAAAATTTACATCTCAACATGTTTTCAAAATAAGATTTAGTGTGGAGATGGGGTATATGGGTTCAACATTTTGAATAGTAGTCTACAATGTTATACAACGTGATATAAGAATCCAATTGTGTTCAAATGGCACACATCTCAATTATATTACCAACAAAATATCTGGTATTAAAAAGGGATAGAACGGACCTTTCCATCTGGTAACTCCCCCCTAAACGGGTCATAATTTTGAATAACTATGGCGCTTATAAAAGCCGAAATGATCACACCATTCTTTTCAAACATGACACATCATAATATGTCCACCAACACAACATCTATTATGGAGATGGGATACATTTGCTTACTCCTTCTAGTAGCTCCCCCACAACGGGTCAACATTTCAGAGGGAACTTATATATTGGGCATATCCAATTCTGAATCGATTTTCACTAATTTTTGAGTGCATGATATCGTTTCGAGAAGGATTATATTAATATATATATATATATATATATATATATATATATATATATATATATATATATATATATATATATATATATATATATATATATATATATATATATATATATATACATATATATATAAAACGTACGTCCCGAAATTCACTCCATTTGGGCTGATATTAGCCATTAATTGCACAATAAACCTGAAATCGAATTAAGGATACATGAGGGAGCTATGTCCAAATCTTAGTGGTTCTCGATAAATTGGCAAAGGTACTTTTGAGCTCTATATCTGGTACCAAATATCATTGTTGTCAAATGCATATTACGAATATGAGGGACTCAAACACCAAATCGGATGAAACATGTATATAGGAGCTATAGCTATATCTGTACCGATTTTCACCAAATTTAATGTACTTACTTCTAGACTGAGTTCGGTCGGATGTGCCAAAATGCAGGTCATTTGGACTTATATTGGCTATTTGGTGCACAATTAACCCGAAATCGGTTGAAATATATATATTGAGTTATATCCAAATCAGACATGTATCTGATATCTGGTACCAAAGATCATCGTTGTGGAATGAATATTACGAGTGCGAGGGACTTTAAACCCCAAACCGGATGAAACACATATATGGGATCTATAGCTATATCTGAACCGATTTACACCAAATTTGAAGTGCTAGTTTCTGTATGAATTCAATTGTAATTGCCATTTGGTGCACAATTAACCCGAAATCAGTTGAAGATATATGGGAGCTATATTTAAATCTGATCCTATTATCTCCAATTTCAATAGGGTTCGTCCTTGGGCCAAACAAATGTTGTTTGCAAAATTTCATCTCAATCGGATAATAAATGCGACCTGTTCACAAGAATACATGGACGGACGGACTGACATGCATAAATCGACTCAGAAAGTGATTCTATGAATATCCTCAAAAGTAACTATAGGCCTATCTCGCTTCCTTTTCCCTTATACAAACAAATGTACAAAGATATAATACCCTTACCACTATGTGGTGTATTTCAACAAATTTGTCGCATCTGCTTGTAGGCTTAATTCGGCGGTGTTTGCCAATATCCATTCAATTTAGGACTAAATGTGCAAAGTCCACAAGGAAAGTGGAATATAAGAATTAGGACCGATTATAACCAATTTCAATAAAGTGCGTCCTTGTCCAATAAAGCGAACTGTGCAAAATTAGGTTTTGTAGTCGGCCCTAGGGTTTTTCTTGTGGCGCCGTTATTACTAGCTATGATAAAAGTGGGTTATTTCACATTATGTGTTCTATGTACTTATTATATTTGGAATTCTCTGATTCTGAAAGTTTTTTATGCGCCCAACAAATTTTTGCTGGAGTAATGCCCACTGTATTCATCATTTTAATGTATGACGCATGGTCTACATGGTTGTAATGATGGTCTACATGATAACGCATCACGCATCGTTTGTTTGTTTTTCGAATGCGTTTTAAACAAACATTTTGCACTTCATCTGATAGATGGTTGGATGGATGTACTCTCTTTTGTAGACATGTAGTCTTAGACACAAAAACACCTTATTGCCATAGTTTTTTTTTTTACTTTCGTTCATCTGATTATTGGAATGTGGCACGTCTTCTCTTCGTCCACTGAGCCACTGACTGCCACTACCAACAAATCGCCTTGTGCATGCATGCATACATAGATTATGCGATTATTAATGAAAGGGGGGTATGTGCCGGACAGCATCCCTTCTTTTGGTGGCGCTCCATTCGTTTTTGCCTCCTATTTAATGTTGCTGGTCACGTTTTAGCTCTGGCTGGTGGTTATTTCCATAGAATGTATTCGCACTTTGACATGTTTACATGCCATGATTTGTTAACACTTCATTAAGAGCTTATGATGGCCAGCTAGCTGACTGACGATCTAAGTAGCTAACATGCATGGGCTTGTTGGTCGTAAACATGGCCCGAACACGAACATAGTGTTTATGCATTATTCGCCTGATATATATTAAACATGACTTACTTATATACGATGGGTAGACAACACATATGTACATATGTGTTAGATTTACGCACACATATGTATGGAGTGCTTTGTATGATAATTTGACATGACTGGCCTCCCTTGAAGACAACTGCCATGGCATACAAATGAAAACCCAAGTAAAATTAAATTGAGTTCAATTTCTTTTTCTTTTGTGGAATTGTTATTGGTTTTGTTGGTAAAACAGTTACTATTATTGGATTAGTCAGTCTGACTTTAAAGAGTTAAATTTTTCCATTTAAGGCAGAACGTATGTTTAGTAGTGATGTAACAAGACTGAACATAAAAACGAAAACACAGGGTCAGATAAAAAACTGCAACAAAGTCAACCGCCATAATTTTTACATTTTTTAAATTTATTGAATGACATCAAAACATTTCGGAAATAGCATTAAATTTTAGAATAAGTTATGATTTGTTCGAATTGGTCTCCTTAAGCACTAATTATGGCCTTCAAACTGCCAATGAAACCGTCACACGCTGCCCGAATGTTGCTCTGCGGTATTTTGACCCATTCCCGGCGAAGCGCTTGCTTGAGGTTATCAACACTTTGGTATTTTTTAGTGACAACCTTGCTTTCCAAAATACTCCAAACACAATAGTCCAATGGATTGGTATCCGGAGATTTTGGTGGCCATTGTGTGCTGGAAATGAAGCGAAGAACCTCATGGTGCTGAGTCTGGTTGGAATATCCAAGGTCTGCGGCCAAAATGTTTGCGTGCCCAAGGCACCCTCCAGAGTATTTTCGTGATAATATTCGGCATTTATTCTGATAGCACGGTGGATTAATACGAACGGAGAGTGACCATCGGCTGTTATGGCGGCCCACACCATCACCATGGCCGGCGCTCGAGATCTAGTGGCCAACCCAAGGTGCAAATTTTGACCTTTTTGACAAGTAAACACGATCATTTTGTTTGTTTACAAACTGCTGGACCACGAATGTTTTCTCATCGGAGAAAACCAAATTCGGCAGCTCACCACTTTCAGCCAAGTGGAGCAACTCTTTAGCTCTTTGGAGTCTATTTTCTTTCTGTTGCGGTGTAAGTTCTTGCACTTTTTGGAATTACCCCGAGCTCATTTTTCAATATTTGCCGAATGGAATATTGAGATATGTTCAGCTTCCGAGCCATTTTTCGGCCACTGCGATGCGGGTTTCGATCAATTCGCTTCTTTACTTTTCGAACCATTCCTCCTGATGTTGTTAAACAAAAACCTACAATGCAGTCTACCCACTTTCATTTTACAAGAAATTATAGTCATTTCGGTTGAAATTTTCTGCCCATGACCGTCAAAACACCTAAAGGTTCAATTAAATGTGTTATAATCATATAAAACAGCTGCTCAAACCAATCTAATGGGGTATATTGTAATTGATAATTTGTGGCTCGCTATAACCATAACCGTTTACCGTAAATACGCATTGAATCTGCCGTAACTATAACAGAAAAACTGATTGTTGTTAATTTGAATGTTATTATACCTTACAACACTATGTGTTGGGAGTGTTGTAAGACTCATTGTGGCAAAAATTAGGTAACACCTCGAAATATTGGTTTCTCACATAGGAAAGTATATATGGATCTTCCTATCTCGCCGAGCTGAGTCGATCTAGCTATGTATGTTCGTCTATCCGTCCATGTGAACAAAATGCAGGTCGCATTTATTATCCGATTGAGATGAAATTTTGCACAAATCATTTGTTTCAACAAAGGACGAACCCTATTGAAATCGGAGATAGTTTAGATATAGCCCCCATATATTGCATTTTATTGTGGACCAAACGTGTAATATTAGCCCAAATGTGATGGAATTTAGTACTTATGACCAAATTGAGTCTAGAAACTATTATGTCAAATTTGGTGACATCAGCTAAGAAATACTTTTGTCAAATTTTATCGAGATCGGTTAACATTTTAATATAGCTGCCATTTATATCTTTATCTGATTTGTGTACCAAATGTTTAATACAAGCCCGAATTGAAAAGACACAAACGCCTCGGCAAATTTAGTTCTTTGGATTTTAAATTATAACTATAATCATAGTTGGTATGATTTAAGTCTCCACTAAATATGTAAAGAGGTGTAGGGTGTCAGAAAGTCGGCCCGCCCGACTTTCCCATAATGTATATATATATATATATATATATATATATATAAATTCCAAGTCGATTTAACGATGTCCGTCTGTCTGTTATCACGATACAGTCCACAAAAGCAAAATTTTGCTCAACAATTTGTATTGTGTGTAGGATAGTTGGTAGTGAAAATAAGATATATCGGTCCACGTTTTGGTAAAGATTTTGTCACATGTATCAACGGATATGTCCTGAAATTGGTATTTGTAGTTCGGAATGTGTAATGTAGTTCGAAACATTGTATGTATAGGTCCAAGTTTCGATATAGCCCCCATATAAGGGTACCTGCCGATATTCGATATTTTGATAAAAATTTGTATTTGTAGTTCAGAATGGGTTCAAGCCCGATGGCAGAACATTGAATATTTAGTTCCACGTTTTCCTATAGCGCACATATAACGATATCCACCGATATTCGGCATTTTGTCATATTTACCCACATAATTGTTTCAAATTTTGGTATTCTAGATGATTTGTGGTGTGAAATTGTCTATAGAGGTTCCCGTTTTATAACGGATTCACTCACTTTATGTTTTTTTAATAAGATTAACTGAATAATGCAAACGGTCTAACGGTCTTATGAAGTTTAAAGTGAAACACGATTGAGTTCATATAATTTTATGTAAAAATGTTTCCTTTACCCTAAGGTGGAGGATATTAACAGTTTGGCCTGGGCGAGCTTATTCTTTTTTACTTGTTTTAAAATAATCCTTCTCCAAGTGATAGCATGCACTCTATAGCAAACTATAACTGCTCTAAAGCCCATTATTGATATGTTGATAGTATGAAATACATTCTTTTGTTATGGGAACTCTACTAAATATGCATAGTGGTAAGGATAGTAAAGATGTCCGCAATATATTTAGGGGTTGAAATGGACCAACAACTGAAAATGTTGCTGATTTTACAGCCGTTATAAAGGTCACAAATAGAAACCAATGGACACAAAATGTCGCATATAGTTAGGGTTTAGGACAGCAGGTAGAATGGACCCCTACTTTTGTGTGAAAAAATACCAACATTTCCATTCTACCGAAACGCTGAAAATAACTAACAGGCGAAGTCCAAAATACACAGAAGGCGAACTTCTGGCTTTTTTATGCTGATTTTGTCTTGCCTCTTGCATTTGAAGATCACTGCAAAGTATTAAATGGTTCAAATGAACAAAAAACAAGCAAAAAAGCCGTAAGTTAGGCCGGGCCGAACTTTGAATTGAAATAAAATCCATTAAAAATTCTGATAGAATCTCGGAAGGTGCCGGGGGTCAGGGGGAATAGTGTTCACAAATAACCCCTTGTGTAGAATTTCAGACAATTCCGTTGAAAAATGTGGCTAAAATCATCAAAATACCGACTATAGGGGGTACTATTATATGTGGACTATATGATATCGTGGACCTATATAGATAATTCTCTTTCAATGAATAAAGTACTTACCAGAAATTCGTTGTCTGGATTTTCATACCATTCCATTGGAAAATGTGGCTACAATCATCAAAATCCCAAATATCGGGGGATACCGTTATATGGGGTTTATACGATATTTTGGACCTATATAGACAATTCCCTTTTAGAGGGTAAAATTCTCACAAGGAACCCCTTGTGTAGAATTTCAGACAATTCCATTGAAAAATGTGGCTAAAATCGTCAAAATACCGAATATTGGGGGCAGGTCTAGTTCGAAGATGGGCTATATCGGTCCACGATATCGTATAGCCCCCATATAACGGTACCCCCGATATTCGGTATTTTGATGATGTTAGCCACATTTTTCAATGAAATTGTCTGAAAATCCACACAAGTAGTTCCTTATGGGTACTTTATACCTCGGCAGAGAATTATCTATATAGGTCCACAATATCGTATAGCCTCCACATAAAGGTACCCCCCGGTATTCGGCATTTTGATGATTTTAGCCACATTTTTCAATGGAATTGTCTTAAAATCCACACAAGTAGTTCCTTGCGAGTAATTCACCCCATGAGAGAAAATTTTCTATACAGGTCCACGATATCGTACATCCCCCATATAACGGTACGCACAAGGAGTAGCTTGTGGGTACTTTATACCTCGGCAGAGAATTATATATATAGGTCCACAATATCGTATAGCCCCCATATAACGGTACTCCCCGATATTCGGTATTTTGATGATTTTACCCACATTTTTCAACGGAATTGTCTGAAAATACACAAAAGGAGTTCCTTGTGGGTACTTTATACCTAGGCAGAGAATTATCTATATAGGTCCACAATATCGTATAGCCCCCATGTAACGGTACCCCCACCGTATTCGGTAATTTGATGATTTTTGCTACATTTTTCAATGGAATTGTCTGAAATTCCACAAAAGGAGTCCCTTGTGGGCATTTTAAATCCTCAAAAAGAATTGTCTATATAGGTCCACGATATCGTATATCCCCCATATAACGGTACCCCCCGATATTCGGTATTTTGATGATTTTACCCACATTTTTCAACGGAATTGTCTGAAAATCCACACAAGGAGTTCCTTGTGGGTACTTTATACCTCGGCAGAGAATCATCTATATAGGTCCACAATATCGTATAGCCCACATATAACGGTACTCCCCTATATTCGGTATTTTGATGATTTTAGCCACTTTTTCCAATGGAATTATCTTAAAATCCATACAAGGAGTTCCTTGTGAGTACTTTACACGCAGACATAGATTTGTCTTTATATGTCCACAATATCGTATATCCCCCCATACATCGGCACCTTCCTATATTAGATATTTTAAAGATTTTAAAATAATTTTTATTGGATTTAATTTTTTTTGAAAATTTTCTAATTCGTTCCAAAAGGTGGAGGGTATTCAAAGTTCGGCCCGGGCGAACTTACTGCTTTTTTACTTGTTTTCGATGATTTTAGCCACATTTTTCAAGGGAATTTTCTGAAATTCTACACAAGGAGTTCTTTGTGAGCACTTTACCCCCTGAATGGGAATAGTCTATAAAGGTCCACAATAAGGTATATCCCCCCCGGCACCTTCCGATATTAGGTATTTTAAAGATTTTAACAGAATTTTAAATGGATTTCATTTTTCTGAAAATTTTCTAATTCGTTCCAAATGGTGGAGGGTATTAAAAGTTCGCCCCGGCCGAACTTACTGCTTTTTTACTTGTTATGTCTTATTTTTACAATAGTGTTTTTGTCATTACCAGTAATGCTAAAACTGACACATGTGCTTATAATATTTGTGATGTGCCTTATTTTTAATTGGTTTCAATCAAATTCCATAATTTAAATGTCAGTGATACAAATTGACTCCTTTCCCAGGAAAAATCCAAATGCGGAGGCGTTTGTTTTCGATTATAATACTTACTACTGAAAGCGGTACCATTGCAAAAATCAAAAACCCTAATATAGTCAGTTCAAAAATTAAATAACATCAAATTTAAGTGATTTATCTATCATTTTCAGATTGAATATTGTGATAACGGACTTTTCCAGCATACTGTTAAAATACGTTGAGTTACAATGAAGTAGGCCATTCCCGCTCACTCTTAAACTTTTCCAAATATACTGTAAAATACTGTAAAATGGTTTCTGCTGCATATATCGGCATTTGTGGCAAAGACATAGAAGTGTAAAGATGGGACAAGGCAGAGTCAAGATATGGCAACCCTGTAAAAATACCTCTGTTGTTATGATATCGTAACAACATAGTTAGCAATGTTGAGCGATTTAAACCGCTTAGGAAATGTGTAATTAATTGGGAAAGCCTATGGAATAGAATTTTAAAACCCAACTTTTGGATTTTTCAAACTTTTATTTGTCATTTTTATCTATAAATGTGTTTTTTATATTAACATGGCCCTGTCATGAGCTGTTATTCTAGATAGTATGGACACAAACCATTTGCTCAGAATGCATTTTGTCTAGTCTTTACCATTTTAGGTCTTTGTTTGTGGTTCCTACTCGTATTTCAAACAAAGACATAGAAGTGTAAAGATGGGACAAGGCAGAGTCAAGATATGGCAACCCTGTAAAAATACCTCTGTTGTTATGATATCGTAACAACATAGTTGGCAATGTTGAGCGATTTAAACCGCTTAGGAAATGTGTAATTAATTGGGAAAGCCTATGGAATAGAATTTTAAAACCCAACTTTTGGATTTTTCAAACTTTTATTTGTCATTTTTATCTATAAATGTGTTTTTTATATTAACATGGTCCTGTCATGAGCTGTTATTCTAGATAGTATGGACACAAACCATTTGCTCAGAATGCATTTTGTCTAGTCTTTACCATTTTAGGTCTTTGTTTCAAATACGGCAAAATATAGAGGTACGTTTACATGGGAGGTGTTCCAACAAGTGACAAATTTTTGTGAGGAGGAATATATCGTACTCAGAACCCAAAACGCCAAATTGCATCAAAATCTGTTTGAAATTAACATTCTCAAATCGGGAGAACGTTTATATAAAGTGTTATACCAAAAATATGTCCAATGCTGAAAAATGTCATTACATAAATTCATTACCTTATCCGAAACATGAATGATAAATTGACGCAAAATCCCTAAGCCAAATTATAGTCAATTTTAATAAATTATTTACCTTTCTATATATGGGGACTATGCCTTAAACGTGAACAAATGTTAAACATTTTTTTAGTTACATTATTCTTTACTCATTATGAAGCTTCACTAAAATTTAGATCAATTAGTTGTATAAAAATGTTGTTTCAACACCTTCTCATGCTTGAGGACTACTTTATATCGACACGATTGGATTTAATTAATTATAATTAAGAAAAGTGGGGTATTGGGAGGTAATGAAAATCGGGCGATTGGATTGACAATTTATGCCATTAAATTAATCTAGTGATATATAGGTTTCGTTTGGCGGACTGAGACGCTGTGGTTCGGGGCCCCTTCATTCACGCGGAACGGAAAATTTCTGATCTCTGGATATTTCTTAAAGAATATCCAACATGAACTTTAACAACTTAAAAAGCAGTAAGTTCGGCCGGGCCGAACTTTGAATACCCTCCACCATTTGGAACGAATTTGGAAATTTTCCAAAACTAAAATCCTTAAAAAATTCAGTTAAAATTTTAAAAGTACCGAATATAGCCATTATATTGGGGTCTATACGACGTGAACCTACACAGGCATTGTTTGCCATTATAGCCTGTGACAATTTTCTGTCACAGGCTATAGCATCCATTACTAACGTCAAATACGATGTCTCAAACAATTTCGGTGGGTATTGTACCTAAACTCGTCAAAATACCGAATATAGGGAGGTACTGATGTATGGGGCCTAAACGAAGACCTGGGCCTGCATAGGCAATTTTCTCTCACAGACTGTAGTTCCCATTACGAAATCTAAATACGTAATTTGAAACAATTCTAGTGAATAATGACGCTTAAATCATCAAAAGACCGAATATAGGGAGGTAAAGTTACATGGGGGCTATACGAAGACGTGGACCTGCACCGACAAATTTCTGCTTTATGCTGTAGTATTCATAACGAACTTCAAATACCAAAGTTGAAACAATTCCGGTGAATAATGTCGCTAAAAGCATCAAAATACCGAATATCGGGAGTTACCGTTTTATAGGGGCTATATAGAAAAATAAACACATGTGCAAAATTTTAGCCTTCTATCTCAATTCGTTCGAAAGATAGCGTGATTACAACAGACAGACAGACGGACATGGCTAAATCAACTTAGAATTATACGCTGATTACGCTGATACTTTGTTGAGTCTGACATGAGTATTTCGAGGAGTTACAAATGGAATGACAAAGTTAATATACCCTCCATAGTATGGTGGAGGGTATAAAAAGGAATTAGATGTCTTTCAAAGATGTGTGCAAAGACGCATACAAAAGTTAAAATTACAAACAAATATACAGCTTTTAGTAAATTGGAAGCAAGAGGGAACGAAGTATATATAAACCAATATGCACAAAAAACAATTTACATAATAACTTGCAGGACACTGCTAACAAAGTGTATTTAGACCTTTCAACATCAAAAACACAACAAAATATTTGAATTTCAAAAACACCCTTCCCCCGAATTCATTCACACACAAACCTCGAAGTTTGTTAAGTTCTGAATATTTACATGATATTGTGTGTCCTTGTTTTGAAAATTCATGAATTAAAGACAGACAAAATATTTAAATCCCTTGTCATTGTTGTCAGCGGCCTTAATGTTAGCCCTGTTTATAAATATGCATATGAGAGAGAACTGCGAATGGAACAATGAATGGAAGGGAAAAAACTCCAGTTTTGTTTGCTGCCGTTTTGCTGGTTGGCAACTAGAATTGTGTCTTTAGGGCATTAGGTCAATTTATTTTAGTTTCAGGTTTTTTTTTTTGTTCTTTGCCTTTATGGGCTTATTTTTTATTTCATTTTATAGTTAAAAGTGGCAACAATTCCTGTGTGGCAAATGTGTGTTAATTTTACCACGAATTCACATTGAATTAATTTAATTTCATGGTATTCATTGTTGGTTTCTTTTGGTTTTTTCTTTCCTTCCTGCCAGCCAGCCCGTGTTGAATCAACAATCGGTATTCACTGGTTGGAGGTTTTTCCAGCGCTAATGGTAAACACGCAAGAGAAACAATTTAAGACTTTAGAAACTACAAAATAACATATGCATTCCAACACAATGGGCTGAGTTATGGCGATATTGAAAAGAAAAAAACACCTGGTTGTTACAAATCAAAATTATTTCTTTAAAGCATTGATTTCTATTTCTTCAAAATTCAAATCAAACAAATTATTTAAAAAATATATAGAGGGTTAGATAAAAAAAACTGCAACCAACTTCACACTACGGTCATTTTTAAGCCACTCAGTGACAGCTTATTATAGTGTTTACAAGCGTACAAAAGCATTTAGGTGAGAATTATCCAGGAAAAAAGTTATTCGTGATGGAATTCAAGCGTGATAGTTTGATTTCTTTATATTTAGCTGGAAAACCATAAGTGACTATCGTTAGAGCACTCCAGCATTTAACTGTGAATAAATTTTTTGTGTCTCGTACCATCACTCGTTACCGTGATACTGGTAGCGTAGTCCGACGTCAAGGAAGTGGACGGAAGAAAACAGCAACATCAGCAGAAATGGTTCAAAAAGTAAAGAAGCAACTTGATCGAAACCAGCGTCGTAGTGGCCGAAAAGTGGCTCCTGAGCTGAACATATCGCAACATTCCATACGAAAAATGGGCTCGGGATAAAGGCATGGAAATTCCAAAAAGTGAAAGAACTTGTACCGCAACAGCAAGAAAATATATTCAAATGAGATAAAATTTGATTTTCTCGAATTTGATTTTGTAAACAAACAAAATATGCACCTTCGGTTGGCCACCAAAACTCAAGCGCCAGCCATGGTGATGATGTGAGCCGCCATAACAGCCGTTGCTCGCTCTCCGCTCGTATTAATCGACCGTGGCATCAGATTAACCCTGTATATATATTCTTTAAGCTAAGTAAATATTTAGGTGTTTCCCTCCGATAAGAGCTAAAGAAGACCTTTATAATAAAAAACATGTAAGCAAAGGCTATAGTCGTGCGGGGCCGACTATGTTATACCCTACAACACTACAATATGTTAGAAGACCCCTTATGTCCAAACCCATATTGGAAGATTTCGATTTTGAAATTATGATTTTGACTAGGGACATTAGCCCAATATTTCTGCACTCCGTCGGGCTGATAGTTGTTGTAGTCCATTTTACAGCTAAATATAATCCAATGATCATCCAAAATGCTAGAATTCTTCCCTGTTCTTAACTCTCTTCACAGGCGTGTCGATTGGCTTCAATTGTGTGATGGGAAAAACATTTCTGTTTTTGGTTAATTTGAACCCCTAAATATTTTGCAATCATCTCAAAAAGCAGAGGGGCTTCTTGCTTCAAATTTACGATATTTGGCTATATTCGTCAACGAAATCAGCATAAAAAGCCAGAAGTTCGCCTTTTGTGTATTTCGGATATCGCCTGTAGTTAATGCTTGTATTTTTCCACACAAATATAGTGGTCCATTGTACCCGCTGTCCTAAACTCTAACTTTATGCGAGATTTCGTGTCCCTTGGTTTCTATTTGAGACCTTTATAACGGCTGCAAAATCAGGAAAATTTTTAGTTTTTAGTCCATTTCAACCCTAATATATTGTGGACATCTTTGAAAACAATAGGCGTAGCCCTTCTGAGGCCAACCCTACCCTTGTGAAAATTTTCGTGAGAATCGGACGATATTTGCAATACTTATATATTATCCCCAACCTGTGTTGTAAGGTGAAAAAAAATAAAAAATATTATAAGTCAAATTGAAAAAATCGCATGCGATAAAAAATATGAAAATATAAAAAAATGTCACAAAATACTACAAAATCTATATTAACATCATTATGTTCATATTTTTCTGCGACTTTTTTTAAATTTTATACATTTATGTCAAAAGGGCATTCTGAATTCAAAATTTGTCAAAATCGGTCCAGCCATTCTTGAGATATGAACATTCTAACTAACATCCCATTCCTTTGTATATATACATTGTATATATTTCGCTATATATATCCGATATATTTACTATCGGCATCTACATAACGGTCAGAATTGACCTGTTCGTCGATTTGTGATTTTGCCGGGATTAAAAATATTCGCGGTTTAATAGAAAATTTGACTTTTATTTAACACAAATGTTGTGGCCTATTTCACCCACTAAATATTACCCGAAGGCTTCTGCCCAGCCCTAAGCTGTAGCCCCATGCTAACTTCCGTGTCGATCGGTCTATAATTGCGACCTGTAGAGCAACTTCAAAATCAGGAATTTTTTCAGTTTTTGGTCCATTATTTAATATTATGCAAATGAAATAGGGTTCTATTCTGACCCTAGCCCCACCTCCATTCTAAATTTTGTGAAGATCGGACCATAATTGCGACCTGTAGAGTGATTACAAATTAACATGGACAGACGGACGGACGGACATACATAGCTAGATCGACTCAGCTCGGCGAGATAGGAAGATCCATATATACTTTCCTATGTGGGAAATCAATATTTCGAGGTGTTACATAATTTTTGGCCCAATCAAACTTATAATATCCCCAACACATAGTGTTGTAGGGTATAAATAGGAGTTCAAGATTAGAAGGAGTTAGATTTTAAGCTGAAAATTCCATTGAAAATGGTTAAATGTTTCTTTCTTTTTTTAATAATTGTGAGTGAGTCTACATAGACAATCTTCTGCTATAGAGGTTGTTATCTATTACTATGTCCAAATATCAAATTTTAAGGAGTTCGTTTGAAAATGTTGCAAAAGTCTTCAAACTACAGAATATGGATATGTACCGTTATATGAGGGCTATAGGAAAGCGTGAAGCCGTGTCCAATTTGTCGCCGCAAAATGTAGAAGACATTACGAACTCTAAGTTTCCTATTACATGTTACAAATAAATGCACATCTACATAATACTGCAGCGTAGTTCACGTAGGGTATAAAAAAATATATTCGTTTAATAATAATATTCTATTCAAGGTAATTGTATTAAATTTGTAATTTTGCAACTGTATTCACATCCCATTGTTCGAAATAAAAGGTTCTAATGCATGAGGGAAATGTTTGTTGCAACAAATTCATAGTATTTTGTGGGTTAATGATTCACAAATGCCTATTTGTTTTTGTTAGTGTGTCGTAAAAATAGGTATATTTTCTTTGCCTAAAAAGCCATTTTTCAAGACAATATTTAAATCTATTAGATTTTAAATTTGAATCCGTCGGAGGAACAAGTCTTCTGTATATAAGAGCAGTGAAATAATTGTGTAACTGATGTAGAATCAAAGCTCAGCAAAATGGATGAAACTAAAATTTGAAATCTTCCACGAGGGCCAGTCTCGGTGCGTAGGCGGGTGATAACGCAGGGTTTTTGGAAACTCGTACTAAAAGGGTTCTAAAATTTGAATACGTTGTATTGGACAAACGGAATGAGCAAGTATTAATTGAATGAAATTTGTAATGAGAGTCACTGATGCAGTGCAGTAAAGATAAACCACTGGGTTTTTGAAAAATAAGAATTTTTCGGTTACAAAAAGTTCTACAATTGTTCTGTACTTGTAAAATGGTACAGGTTGGTTTTAGTTTGGATAGAACTAAAAACTTGTAATTTGATATAAGAATCAAGATTGCAAAGTAAGTTTGAAATTTGAATGTGTATTTGGAAGTTTATGCTAAGCCTGCGATCTGTACTAAATGGTACTAAATTTGTAACAGTTTTGAAATGTTGTATTTATGTCTCTGTTGGTAGTAGTTTAGTGATAAACAGGTTGTTGCGGAAATTTGTAATGTAGTGCACGAAAAGTACTAATTTGTACTATATTTACAATTTGGTATTGAGTGAAGAAATGTTGCTTAAAATCTGAAATTTGGTATTAGGGTCGCCTGGATATATGTAGGTGATTTCGGTAATGTATACGATAATTGTATTAAAAGTACTGAATAGTACTATACAGGGTGAGATGGAAAAACTGCAACCAACTTCAGACTGCTGTCATTTCTAAGCCACTTGCCCGACAGATGTTAAAATTATTCCAGTGACAGCTCATTATATTGTTTACAAATGTACAAAAGCATTTTGCTAAGGATTTTCCAGAAAAAAAGTTATTCGTGATGGAACTCAAGCGTGATAACGCGATTTATTTGTATTTGGCTGAAAACCACATGTGGCTATCGTTAGAGCACTCCAGCATTTAAATGTGAATAAATCTTTTGTGTCCGAACCATCGCTCGTTACCGTGATACTGGTAGCGTAGCACGATGTCAAGGAAGCGAAAAAAAACAGCAACATCAGCAGAAATGGTTCGAAAAGTAAAGCAGCGACTTGATCGAAACCCGTATCGCAGTGAGCGAAAAATGGCTTGTGATCTGAACATATCGCAATATTCCATTCGGCAAATTTTGAAAAATGAGCTCGGGGAAAAGCTTTTGAAATTCCAGAAAGTGCATGAACTTACACCACAACAGAAAGAAAATAGACTCAAAAGAGCCAAAGAGTTGCTTCGCTTGGCCGAAAGTGATGAACTGCCGAATTTGGTTTTATTCGACAAGAAACCATTTGTTGTCCAGCAGTTTGTAAACAAAGAAAAAAATCGTTTTTCTTGCCAAAGACGTAAACTAAAAATGTGCACCTTCGGTTGACCACCAGAACATAAACGCCGGTCATGGTGATGGCGTGGGCCGCCATAACAGCCGATGGTCGCTCTCCGCTCGTATTAATCGGCCGTGGCATAAGAATAAATGCCGAATATTATCACGAAAATATTCTGGAGGGTGTATTAAAGCCTTGGGCACGCCAACATTTTGGCCGCAGACCTTGGATTTTCCAACAGGACTCAGCAATGTCGCACTCAGCACCCGCCACCCAAGAATGGTTACAAAATGAGGTTCCAGCGCACAATGGTCACCAAAATCTCCGGATACCAATCCATTGGACGATCACCTCAAGAAAGCGCTTCGTAGGGAATGGGCCAAACTACCGCGGTGAAACATTCGGGCAGCGTGTTACTATTTCATTGGCCGTTTTAAGGCCATAATTCGTGCCAAATGTGACCAAATCGAACAAACCTAAACTTATTCTAAAATTTGATGCTATTTCCGACATTTTTTGCTTTTATTCAAGAAAATTTAGAAAAAAATGCAAAAACATTAAGTTCGGCCGAGCCGCACATTTAATGTTCTCCACTTTGGGTTAAAGGAAACATTTTTATATAAAAGTATCTGAATTCATGCGTGTTTCACTTTAAACTTCATATACCAGTAAGACCTTTTGCATAATGCCGTTAAACTTATCAAAAACCATAAAATGAGTGAAATTTTTTGTCATAGGCTGTAGTACCCATTACGAACTTCAAATACTTAATTTGAAACAATTCCAGTGAATAACGTCGCTTAAATCGTCAAGATACCGAATATTGAGATGTGCCGTTATAATAGGCTATACCAAGACGTGGACCTGCATACGAAGTTTTTTTCCATAGGTTGTAGTAACCATTAATATCTCCCAATACAAAATTTGGAACGATTTCGATGAATAATGTTGCTGAAATACCAAATGTCGGGAGCTGTCTTATGTGGCTATAGGAAGATGTGGACCTGTACAGAAATATTTTTGTCATAAGCTGTAGCACCCATTACGAACTTCAAATACGAAATTTGAAATAATTCCGGTATATAATGTCGCTGATATCATGGAAATACAGATTATGGGGATGTACCGTTATATGGGGGCTAGACGAAGACCTGGATCTGCATACAAACATTTTTGTCATAGGTTGTAGTACCCATTACGAATTTTAAATATGAAATTTGACATAATTTCGGTAAATACTGTCGCTAAAATTTTGAAAATACCGAGTATTGGGAGGTACCGTTATATGAGGGCTATAAGAAAACGTGGACCGACATAGCCCATTTACGAGCTTAACCTGCCACTGGTAAACTATGCATGTATACAAAACTTAGCCTTCTATCTCATTTTGTTCGAAAGATAGCGTGATGACAGACAGACGGACGGACAGACGGACATCGCTAGATCGTCTTAGAATTTTACGCTGATCCGCACTATATATATACTTTGTAGGGTATTTTATAAATATTTCGGGGATCTACAAACGACATGACAAAGTTAATATATCCTCTATAGAATCGTGGAGCGTATAATAAGCTTTCAGGACGGCACCCCTTCAATATGCCTGTTCACTGTACTACATCAAGACACTTTTCAGATTAGATTTACGTGCATCACCGAAGTGCCAGAATTTACTAGGTAACATACTTAGTCAACATTTTCTTGATTTATTCTTATCACCCCTTTGAAGACTAAAAATAGGAAATATCTTTCAACTAAAAAACTATATGTAGACGACAATCGCATACAAATACATAGAAGCTCCCGTATGTATTTTTACACTTCCTGTTCCTGTTTTTGCCAGGGGTTGAGACTATTTCAGGTTTTATATTTTGGCACCCCACCATATTTCTTCAATACAGGAAATGTGCTGTGTCCCTCAGTGGGAACGACACTTGTTTTTCTTTTCATTGTTGTTAGACCTGCATTCTTGGAGCAAAAGTTTTTAGACTGTGTGTCAATAGTGTTATGCAAATATTGGCTACAGACCACCATCACCAGTCTGTCCAGCACGCACACTCACATTCGCTCACCCACCCACTCCATAAAGGCATGAACTTTACCCAAGTCAGCATAATGGAAAATGCATTTGGTTCATCACCATCATATCGCTCTGTAGATATCTCTATCGTATCTCTCTATAGAATCTTTGATTGCACTCTAATATTGACTTTCTCGACGACCTAGCGACCGAGAGACTTTGCCGACAGAAAGAAAACAAACCAAGTGAGGACATTCGTTTTAATGTCATTGGTCTTTTGAGGAAATGAAAATACTTCATAATGTTTTTTTTTTCTATATTTGCATACAGACTATTACCAAGAGGGTGACACAAGTTGTACACGCATACATACATACGAAGAATATATGAATTGCTTTAGGATGATGTGCAGACAAATTATTATTTTATTGGACGCTTGGGAAGTCGTAAATTAGCCATAGGTTATTGCAGCAAAGTAGATTCAATGCAAAGTGCATATTTTTTTTTTTTTTTGGTTTATTTTTGAATAAGGTTTGAAATATTTATTTCCGGAGCAAAATATATGTTATGTTCAAAGTTGTTCCTCGATGTCAGGGTGGTTTTCCCCTAGGATAAGAATGAAGAATTTAATCTGGTGTGATTTAGGTGGCGAAATTAATATTTTTGTATTGAAAAAATATGAACAAAGGCTATAGACGGATGGGGTAGACCATACGTTACTCTATACCACTATAGTTTTAGGTAAAATTTCTGTAGATCTAAAATCCTCTATACGGAAATGAATGAATAGCTCAAGGTGATGGTATACATTATCAGATTAAGAGATGGTACGGTTGACATTTTTTTTTTGGGGTTTCGACAATCGAGAAGTTACCTGAATAAAATGTAGAAAAAGTATAAAACGTCAGACTGAGACCTGAGGCTGGATTTTTGTTCTATTTTTCCATGAAATATTAATATAAAGATTCATTCTGTAATTTCTGAAAGTTAATATAAAGGTCTAACGTTATCAATATTGCATCCCTCGATTCGAACATAGATACGAATCCAATATTTTGAAAAAGAAAAACAAACTACATTCGCTTCATGTAATTTATACAGTCTCCTGATAGGTTGTTTTCGTGGTAGTCGAACAGAACTACCAGACCATGTCAAATTTCACGGAATTTACGCTCTATTTTAGCACCCTGTCATGCTTATTGTAATTCTAAACAATATTTGAAACTTTAAATCAGCGAACGAAAACAGGCGAATAACGTACTGCTCACACAAAGTTGCAAACTTTAAATATTTTTATACCCTACACCACAAGGTGGTCAGGGTATTATGTCTTTAAATATTTTTATACCCTACACCACAAGGTGGTCAGGGTATTATGTCTTTGTGCATTTGTTTGTAACAGGTAAAAGGAAACGAGATAGACCCATAGTTCCTTTTGATGATCTGCATATAATCATATTCTTAGTCGATTTATGCATGTTGGTCCGTCCGTCTGTCCGTCCGTCCGTCTGTCCATGTATTTTTGTAAACAAAGTACAGTTCGCATTTATTGCTCTATCCAGATGAAATTTTGCACAAATTATTTGTTTGGCCCAAGGACGAACCCTATTGAAATTGGAGATAATCGGTCAAAATTTAGATATAGCTCCCACATATATCTTCGTCCGATTTTCCTTTTATTTTGCACCAAACGTGTAATATCAGTCCGAATAGTATAGAATTTTGCACGTACGATCAGATTGGACCTGAAAATAAGTATGCCAAATTTGATCGAAATCGGTTTTATCCGATTTTTTTTTGTCCTCCGCAGCCGTAATATGCACCCTGCAACAACAATATTTGGAGAAATATGTCAAATACAACTCAGAAATACATTTGCTAAATTTTATCGAGATCGGTTCAGATTTGGATATAGCTCCCACATATAACTTCGTCCGATTTACCTTTTATTGTGCATCAAACGTTTCAAATTTGGCACTTACGACCGAACTGAGTCCAAAAGCTTGTATGTCAAATTTGGTGAAGATCGGTTCAGATATAGCTATAGCTCCCATATATACTGTTAATCCGATTTGTCATATTTGTCACCCACATCCGTAATATGCACTAACAACGATATTCAGGGAAATATAACAAATACAGCTCAGAAATATCTTTGCCAAATTTTATCGAGATCGGTTCAGATTTGGATATAGCTCCCATATATATCTTAATCTGATTTCAAATTAATTTTGCTCCAATTGGTCCATACAAGTCCGAATTTAAAATATACAAATGCTTTGGCATATTTCGTCCTTAGAACTTTATAATTATAATCATAGCGTGTATGATTGAATTCTCCTATAAAAACTTTTAATTGTTATGCGCAGCTCACCTAAATTTGCAAAGTGATGTAGGGTATCATAAAGTCGGCCCCGCTCGACTTTAAGACTTTCTTTACTGGTTTTTCAATCGTTTTGTACTCCAAACAAAACAAAACCACAAACATTTCAATTATAGAAATACACAAACAATACGATTTCTTTAATGTTATTCTGCTGTGAGTGCCCGAACTGTATCGTTTGCGAACGAAACGCCGGGAAACGTTTGCTGTGCAAAATGATGACTGCTATATTTAGAGTTGCCAGTCTAGATATTGTTTTGCACATTTTCCATTATATGATGGATATAATATTAATTAAAAGGCATAAATGTAAGTTAATGTTAATTGTTTACTTTACTTGTAATTAGTTAATGTATAGGGAAACGTTTGCAAACGTTTCCAATGAGTTTTGAACTGTTTCGTTTTCAATGATGTGTCATCTAGCCGAGTACATTTCAGTTTTGTTTTTGTTTCCACTCATCTACACAAACAGTACAACATAAAAAATAATTTCCGTTTTCTTAATATCTGTTTTGGTTCGTACTTCAAGAAAGCACAGAACAAAAGGATTGCAAACGTTTGATATAGGTTATTTTTGTACGCTGATTTAAATCCCTATGTTCGTTTATCCGATATCTGGTTGAATACATCTTAAAAGTGCTCTTTTTAGAGCTATAGGAAAGTTAAAAGAAACGCAATTAAGCAAAGGTTATAGTCGGACGGGGACGACCATTTGATACCCTACTGATGCATATCTGATGTCTCTTTGAATAGAACGAAGTTTCCCATAAAAAACATATGTTGGCAATTAGCTCCTCTATTCGAATAATCATCATAGATCTCGAACCAATGTTTTCCAAAAACAAACGATCTCAAAAGTATTTGACGATTTGATTAATATGAGCGGTGAGCGGCCACCGGCTGTTATGGCGGTCCAAATGGGATGGAATTTGGCGCATACGACCGAATTGAGTCTAGAAGATAGTATGCCAAATTTGGTGAAGATCGGTTCAGAAATAGCTATAGCTCCCATATATATTGTTCATCCGATTTGTTATATTTGTCCTACGCAGCCGTAATATGCACTCCATAACAACGATATCCAGGGAAATAAATCAAATGCAGCTCAGAAATATCTTTGCCAAATTTTATCGAGATCGGTTCAAATTTGGATATAGCTCCCATATATATCTTTATCTGATTTCAAATTAATTTTGCACCAACTGGCGCATACAAGTCCGAATTTAAAAGATATAAATGCTTCGGTATATTTAGTCCTTTGAACTTAAAATTATAATTATAATCATAGCGTGTATAATAAAACCTATAAAAACTTTTAATTGTTATGTGGAGTGGTGTAGGGTATCATAAAGTCGATCCCGCCCGACTTTAGCACTTTCTTTACTGGTTTCTTTCTGATGCGGTGTAATTTCTTCCACTTTTTGGCATTTCAATGGCTTTACCCCGAGCTCTTTACGGAACATTGCGATATGTTCAGTTCACATCCATTTTTCGGCCACTGCGACGCGGGTTACGATCAAGTCGCTTCTTTAATTTTCGAACCATTTCTACTGATGTTGCTGCCTTCTTCCGTCCATTTCCTTGACGTCGGACTACGCTACCACGGTACGAGACACAAAAGATTTATTCACATTTAAATAGTGGAGTGATCTAACGAAAGCCAAACATAAAGAAATCACGCTATCACGCTTGAATTCCATCACAAATAACTTTTTGTACCCTTGTAAACAATATAATGAACTGTCACTGGAATAATTTGAACTGCTGCCAGAGTCACGTAGAAATGACAGCAGTCTGAAGTTGGTTGCAGTTTTTCATCTCACCCTGTATATGGACTCCAAAACCATGAAATTTGGTCGGTATTGTTCAACTTCTTGCGGACGACGACAAATCGATAAACTGCCTTTTGTCGATACTGGACTCAACGACAGCAATATTTTCTTCTGTACGCACCCTTCTAATTCTTTTCGGTGGCTTGACATCCAAAACAGTGAATGTAGACGGAAATTTGGTAATTACGTTCTTTATGATGATCTTGCGCGCACCATAAAATTCACGAAATGTTTTAAAAATATCTTTAATTGAACACGGTTTTTGAAAAAAAAATTTCCACGATTTGGGAGCATTGCTCTGGAGTTAGCCTATTTATGATGACTTGTCAAAAATAGTGAGTACAAGTAGAGACGTTGCATTAAAATGTCAAATACCTTAGTGATTTATATTACAAAAAGACCTCATAAAATACGTATTATAAATGTGTATCTGTTACGGGTAGCTTTGGTGGTGCAGGGTACCATAGAGTCCCGTCCGACCAACTTTTGATCTTTCTTCACTGGTTTTCATTTGGTATTTGAAACTCGCAACATATAAAACCACTGTAGCAGGAAGCCGGTACCGACCGAATTCATTGTCAACAAGTAAAAAAGAAGCTATAGGTCGGTAAGTTGGTTTTGTCTGTTACAACAAAAACCCCTTTGTCGACCGTGTCTTGTCTATTAATAGGACAGTGTTGGCTTGTTTGTTCGGGATACCATAGTATTTTATTGTTTTAAACCAAATTACATGGTTATGCTATTTCGTTTACGTAAAACAAAAGCGTAACAAATGGAAAAAGATGATAATGTTTATAAGTGTGGTTGTAATATTTAGAAGTATTTCCAAAAGAATTTTAGTTTTATTTAATTCTTTTGTTCCTCTTCTAAGCTTTCGATCTAGTCACTTGGGTAAAAAAAGTTTTTTGTCATATAAGTAATTAAAAAAAAAAAAAAACTTCTGGGGAGAATATCACAGACAAAAAACAAGGGAACTGATGAGGATTGGTGGCTTATTCCGAAATCTAGGTATTCCCTGCCTTACCCCCTGGTAAACATTACCATCGTTCTCCGCAATGTCGGAAATGTCGGAAATAGCATCAAATTTTAGAATAAAACCAGTAAAGAAAGTCTTAAAGTCGGGCGGGGCCGACTTTATGATACCCTACACCACTTTGCTAATTAAGTAGAGCTCCACATAACAATTAAAAGTTTTTATAGGAGAATTCAATCATACACGCTATGATTATAATTAAAATTTAAAGTTCAAAGGACTAAATATGCCGAAGCATTTGTATCTTTTAAATTCGGAATTGTATTGCCCATTTGGTGCACAATTAATTTGAAATCGGATAAAGATATATATGGGATCTATATCCATTTGAACCGATCTCGATAAAATTTGGCAAAGATATTTCTGAGATGTATTTGATATATTTCCCTGAATATCGTTGTTACGGAGTGCATATTACGGTTGTGGGTAACAAATATAACAAATCGGATGAATAATATATATGGAAGCTATAGCTATATCTGAACAGATCTTCACCAAATGTGACATACTAGCTTCTAGACTCAATTCGGTCGTAAGTGCCAAATTCCATCCCATTTGGACAAATATTAGACGTTTGGTGCACAATAAAAGGTAAATCGGACGAAGTTATATATGGGAGCTATATCCAAATCTGAACCGATCTCGATAAAATTTAGCAAATGTATTTCTGAGCTGTATTCGATATATTTCCCCAAATATTGTTGTTGCATAGTGCATATTACGGCGGCGGTATTTTCCTAATTTCAAGCAATTTTCTCAATTTCGGGCATACTGTCGTTTCATAATTTTTTTTTTTTTTTTCAATATCGTGGAGCAAATGTAATCGTATCTCTGTTTGATGTATTCTCAATGTTATTTTTATGGTGGCCTGAAATTAATTCCTCAATTACATCTTCAGATTTCATTTTGACCCATTATAAAGTCATTAAAGAATCATACATACATACACACTTATATACAAGCCCCTGTTATTTGTGTGTACACACTAAAGGAAGGGAGATAATTTTAAAGTTAATGATCAGGATTTTAATATTTCGTACACACCAACCTACACGCACATACACTCTCTCCACCCCGTAAGGAGAGTAGGCTTTCATTCGTTGTCGCAATTATGTTGTTGTTATTTTTGTTGTAACTACAAAATGTTAAGCGTCAATTAAATTTTATTCGAGCTTCGTTATTAAAATCCATTTATTATTTTAATGTGAATAGGGATTTTATTGCAGTGTTAATAACAATAATCACGTATAATAAAAAAACAGTAACAACAATAATGACAAGAACAAAAATAATTACAATTACAACAAAGAATGCCAGTTGATTTTTTTAAAGTCATGCGGAAGAAGGGCCTCCCTCTTTTTAAGAAGCACAATCGTGCGTATGATTAATAATTAATTGGTTCAAATTAAATTTCGACTCACAAATACGCACGAATTAAATTTTAAGAGCCAACAACAAAAATGAAGTGGAGAGAGGGGTCCTTTTCATTACAATTTCTTTTGAAGACGTCATTGACATTTAGCCATTTTCCAATTGGTTTGTCTCACTCTGGCCCTCTTCGCTTTTTTATGTCGATGATGTCTCCGACAACAACACAACAAACAGATAAATTAAGATTATGTCTGTAATTTATTAACAAACCATAACAAAAGACGTCGAAACTCTGTAGAATAGAATCATCAGTGTTTGGTAGAACTGGCGAATTTCGTTATACCAGGACACACAGCAAACAATCAAGGCTGCAAACAATGTAAGGATTTCCCCAAGCAAGGACATTCTTATATTGTTGGCGATAAAAATCCTATCATGAAGAGCGAAAAAGAAATAAATAGCACAAATATTGTACACAAAAGCGTTCAGACAATGCCAAGTACAGACAATGCCATAAGATTCCCTTTAAAGGCAAATAGAGTAATTTTAAATTGGATATTTCTCCATTTTTTTTTTTTTTCGAAGAGCTAAATATGTCTTTGTTTGCTGCACAGTGGGGTGCTGTTGTGTATGCCTACAATGCAGAGTTATTAAAATAGAAAGTAATTGGGCTGATATACAGGGTGAGATAAAAAACTGCAACAAAGTCAACCGCCATAATTTTTACATTTTTTTTAATTTTATTGAAAGAAATATCGGAAATAGCATCACATTTTAGAATAAGTTTAGATTTGTTCGAATTGGTCACCTTGGGCACAAATTATGGCCTTCAAACGTCCAATGAAACAATCACATGCTGCCCGAATGTTGCTCTGCGGTATTTTGGCCCATTCCCGGCAAGCGCTTGTTTGAGGTGATCGACACTTTGGTATTTTTTAGTGCCAAACTATCTTTACAAAATGCTCCAGACACAATAGTCCACTGGATAGGTATCCGGAGATTTTGATTTTGAAATGAAGCGAGGAACCTCATTTTGTAACCATTCTTGTTTGTTTGCGTGCCCAAGGTTTTAATACTTCCTTCCAGAATATTTTCGCGATAATATTCCGCATTTATTCTGATGCAACGGTCGATTAATACGAGCGGAGAGCGACCATCGACTGTTATAGCGGCCCACATCAACACCATGGCCAGCGTTTGAGTTGTGTAGGTCAACCGAAGGTGAACATTTTAAGCTGACCTAATTGGCAAGTAAACACGATTATTTTGTTTCCTTACAAACTACTGGACAACGAATGTTTTCTCATCGGTGGAAACCAAATTCGGCAGTTCACCACTTTCGACCAAGCGAAGCAACTCTTTAGCTCTTTTGAGTCTATTTTCTTTCTGTTGCGGTGTAAGTTCTTGCACTTTTTGGAATTACAATGGCTTTACCCCGAGCTAATTTTTCAATATTTGCCGAATGGAATATTGCGATATGTTCAGCTCACTAGCCACTTTTCGGCCACTGCGTAGCGGGTTTCGATCAAGTCGCTTCTTTACTTTTCGAACCATTTCTACGGATGTTGCTCCTGGCGTTCGGGATTTTGGCGATTTAAAGGTAATGGGGAAATTATAAGCGTCGGATATTATCTTAATTACAATTAGGGAGGTTATGACCTTTTCCATAATGGAATAAGAATTATGACAAAAAAATCGGTCATAATTTCCATAATAAAAGGGATCAAAATCAATACATTTTTCCTCTGATGTATTCAACACCGGCTACGAGACCCATAGTGTTTCCAAACTTTTGTAAGTAGCCGGCATTTGATTTCAAGGACAATATCATCAGAACTTCAAGAGATATCAACACATATGACACCAATATGGAAAGGCAAGAATGTAGGCTATAATGTAGTGTGTAGATCCTAGTGCCCCATAATGGGCCTCATTCCGACTTTTTAGAGGTTTTTAAAAAAAAAAATTCGGTAAAAAATATCAATTTTATTTAAAAAAATTTACCTGTGATAAAAATGTCAGGTAAATTCCAGCATAGCCACTAAAATCAACTTATCCGGTTCTTATTTTTTGGACATAATCGCCAGAAAGCAAACAGTCATACTCCTAATGGGGATTGTGTTGGGTTTGGAAGCGGAGATAATCCCACTGTACATGGGGTTATGACCAAAAAAGGACAAAATTCAAAGAGAACAGACCTACCGAGAACCCCAATTATCAAGTTTCATCTAATGTGGTTGGAAATTGTGACAGAAAACTTCAAAATACCCAAAATGTTAGGGTAACATCACAGGGGGGCTGTACCAATTAGTGGACCTGTGGCGAATATCTTTTGCAGGGAGAGAACAGAACTACCAAGAACACAAAATGTTAAGATTCAACTTCCTTGACGGGAAATTGTGTCAGAAATCTTCAAAATACCGACAACTTGGAGGTACCGTTATATGGAGGCTATAGCAGTTAGTGGACCTAAATAAAGAATTATTTGCAAGGTTAAAACAGATCTACCGAGAAACCCAATTGTCAAGTTTTATATAATTGAGAAAATCTGGAAGTACCATATACACAGGCTAAGGTGAAAAACTGCAACCAATTTCAGACTGCTGTCATTTCAAAGCCACTCGTTCGACAGCTGCTAAAATTTTTCTAGTGACAGCTCATTATATTGTTTACAAGTGAACACAAGCATTTTGGTGGGAGTTTTCCAGGAAAAAAGTTATTCGTGATGGAACTCAAACCTGATAGTTTGATTTCTTTATATTTTGCTTGAAACCCACAAGTGACTATCGTAAGAAATAAACGGTAAATAATGTAGCTAAAATCATCAAAATATCGTATATAAGGAGGTGCCGTTAAATTGGAGCTGTACAAAGACCTGGACCAGCATAGACAGTTTTCTGTCACAGGCTGTAGCATCCATTTCGAACTTCAAATACCACATTTCAAACAATTTCGGTGGATATTGTACCTAAAATCGTCAAAATACCGAATATGGGGAGATACGGATATATGGGGCCTATACGAAGACCTGGACGCGCACAGACAATTTTCTGTCACAGACTGTGGTATCCATTACGAACTTCAAATACCAATTTTCAAACAATTCCGGTGAATAATGTCGCTAAAATCATCAAAATACCGAATATAGGGAGGTACCGTTATAGGGGGGCTATACGAAGACGTAGACCTGCACAGACAATTTTATGTCTTAGGGTGTAGTATCCATTTTGAGCTTCAAGTACCAAATTTGAAACAATTCCCGTGAATAATGTCGTTAAAATCATCAAAATACCGAATATAGGGAGGTACCGTTATATGGGGGCTATGTGAAAACGTGGACCTACATGGCCCATTTACGAACTTAACCTGCCTACTGGAAAAATAAACATGTGTGCAAAATGTTAGCCATCTACCTCAATTCATTCGAAAGATAGCGTGATTACAACAGACAGACGGGCAGACAGACAGACGGACAGACAGACAGACAGACAGACAGACGGACAGACAGACAGACAGACAGACAGACAGAGAGACAGACTGACATCGCTAAATCGACTAAGAATTTTACGCTGATCAAGAATATATATACTTTGTTGGGTCTGACATGAGTATTTCGAGGAGTTACAAACGGAATGACAAAGTTAATATTCCCTCCATAGTATGGTGGAGGGTATAAAAATGTAAAAATTATGGCGTTTGACTTTGTTGCAGTTATTTCATCTCTCCCTGGATGTATACTTTTTGGGGTCTGCGACGAATATTTCAAGGTGTTGCAAATGGAATGAAAAAGTTTAATATACCTCCAATGTGTTGTAGAGGGTATAAAAATAGTTTAAACCACATTCTCATAATCGCCAAAAAATGTTTCTTCAAATCAACATTCTGCAAGTGTTGGATGGGCTTGATTTGATAGACTAAGAATTTAAAATTTAAAAAAATACAATTCGATAATTCTGAAAAAAAAAATATTTTTTAAAAGCTCCGCGATAGTACAGAAAATGTATTCCTCAAAACCTTCAACTTCCTTGAAAACAAAAGTTCCCTTCAAATTTGCTCCAATTTGGTATTTAGTGAATATTTTTGGCATATGACCTTTGGCTCAAACATTGGGAACTTCAAGTCATTAGATTAAATTTAAAGTTTTTAACGTCAGTTATATGATGAAACCACAGATTTCAATTATTTTCAGTGTCTTAATCACATTTACCCCGGAAAATGGATTTCCATCGGATCACCCCTTGATAGCTGCCATCAAATTATTTAATACACATCCTTTATAAGTGTAAGGGTCTAAAATGAACACATTACTTGCACGCAATTATATTTTAAACAGATTCGTACATTTCATTCCACCTGAAACCAGTGTAATCCATAAATGTGCCCAAACCCAACGACCAAACACATGGAATGTAGAATCGTTTATCTTAAATATTAAATCTTTAACAAATTGTCTTTGTCAATGCATTTGCAGGAGTGTGTTTAAATTTTGATTTCCGTTTTACTTGTTTCTTTGCAACCGCCGTTTTTTTTTTGGCAAGCAATGACAAACAATTAATTATGAGAGCCTTTGGTGAAGGGTACAGCAAAATGCCGCTCGAGACGGCAACAAGAATTTTCCATTTCATTACAAATCGATATATCTGGCAAATACCGCTTTTTCACTATTCCCCTTTGCTGGAAAGCGAAGTTGTCTAGACAGCTATCAGCCCTGGTGGTAAATGTCATTTTTTTATTTTTGGCAATTCAGAAAAAAACCAGCGACACTTTTAATTCTCTATCTCTAATTGAATTTTAATGGTTGTGCAAACTCCAGTTGTGCTGTACTACTCTCCCTTTTCCCCTCGGTCGACATGTTTAACATTTAAAAAAATTGTCTGTCCTATTGTTTTGGACTGGGAAAAGCCATAGAGTTTACAAATACCATTGACCATAGAATTGCCACATAGTTAAGCAATAAAGTCGACGGTCCTCAAAACAAATGTGTTGAAATTTGAAGAGCCGTACCCAAAAAAACTGGGAATCAAAATTCCCTTTCAAAGACCACAATTATTGTTGAGACAGTTGAAAAGTGCAAATAAAAAATGGGAGCATTTTTTGTCTGGTATTTTCCAATTCATGACAAATGTGGCAAACATTACGGTTTGTTATTGTTTTAGGGATATATATGTGTGTGTGTGCATTACGACTGTCTGCTATGAAAATCCATGAAAAACAAGAGTCACTTGAAAGCGGATTGTACAGCAGCTGAAAAAAGAAACGACCAGACGAGATATTTCGGCCTTGCACTCTTTACAAATCAATTGATTTTCGATTGTCATCCAGCAAACCACTTGAATCCCGTATAAAAGCACAGAAACACATACACACACACATGGGAGTGGGAGGTGATAATGATCTGCATTGAATCGCTTAATTTTTGATCAAACAATTTTGCAAACTCGGTGACATATACTTAGAACAATTTAGAAAATATTGAAAATGGTATTGTATTTATTTAATGGCATAATATAATTGATTTTATATCGGAATACGTTGAATTTTTTTTTTATACCCTCCACCATACTCATTTTGTCACTCCATTTGTAACTCATCGAAATAATGATCTTAGACCCAACAAAGTATATATATTTTTGATCAGCGTAAAATTCTAAGACGATTTAGCCATGTCCGTCGGTCTGTCTGTTGTAATCACGCTATCTTTCGAACGAATTGAGATAAAAGGCTAAAATTTTACACACATGTTTATTTTGCCAGTAGGTTAAGTTCGTGAATGGGCCATGTAGGTCCACGTCTTCGTATAGCCCCCATATAACGGTAACTCCCGATATTCAGTATTTTGATGATTTTAGCGACATTACTCACCGGAATTGTTTCAAATTTGGTATATGAAGTTCGAAATGGATAACACAGCCTATGACGGAAAATTATCTGTGCAGGTCCACGTCTTCATATAGCCCCCGTATGACGGTACCTCCCGATATTCGGTATTTTGATGATTTTAGCCACATTATTCACCGGAATTGTTTCAAATTTGGTATTTGAAATTCGTAATGAAAACTACAGACGGTGACAGAAAATTGTATGTGCAGGTCCACGTCTTCGTATAGCCCCCATATAACGGTGCCTCCCAAAATTTGGTATTTTGATGATTTTAGCGTCATTATTCACCGGAATTGTTTCAAATTACGTATTTAGAGTTCGTAATGGGGACTACAGTCTGTGACAGAAAATTTTCTATGCAGGCTCAGGTCTTCGTATAGGCCCCATATATCAGTACCTCCTTATATTCGGTATTTTGACGAGTTTAGGTACAATACCCACCGAAATTGTTTGAGATGTCGTGTTTGACGTTCGTAATGGATGCTACAGCCTGTGACAGAAAATTGTCTATGCTGGTCCAGGTCTTCGCACAGCTCCGATAAAACGGTACATCCCTATATACGATATTTTGATGATTTTAGCTACATTATTCACCGTTTATTTCAAGTTTCGAATTTGAATATGGTAATGGCTTATGACAAACAATGCCTATGTATGTACTCGTCTTATAGACCCCAATAAAACGACTATATTCGGTATTATTAAAATTTAAACAGATTTTTTTAAGGATCTTATTTTTGGAAATTTCCAAATTCGTTCCACATGCTGGAGGGTATTCAAAGTTCGTCCCGGCCGAACTTACTGCTTTTTAACTTGTTTTTATATAAATTGATGTTATTTGGTAAAATACACCATTATATATTTTTTTTGCACAGAGGAAAATTAAGAGCTGTTAACAAAAATTTCAAATACATTATTCAATTCCAGCAAAAGTACTCATTACGACTCGGGTTAACAATCCATTATTTTAACTACGATATGGCACATGTTCTTATTGTTTGGTCACAAAAAGACGAATAAATTAGAACATATCTACAGGGTGAGATGAAAAAACTGCAACCACCTTCAGACTGCTGTCATTTTTAAGCCACTCGTCCGACAGCTGTTAACATTATTCCAGTGACAGCTCATTATATTGTTTACAAGCGTACTAAAGCATCTTGGTGAGAATTTTCCAGAAAATAAATTATTCGTGATAGAATTCAAGCGTGATATTATGGTTTCTTTATATTTGGGTTGAAAACCACAAGTGGCTATCTATAGAGCATTCCGCATTTAGATATGAATTAATCTTTTGTGTCTCGTACCATCGCTCGTTACCGTGATACTAGTAGCGTATCCCGACGTCAAGGAAGTGGACGGAAAAAAAACAGCAATATCAGCAGAAATGGTTCGAAAGTAAAAAAGTGACTTGATCGAAACCCCGAAAAATGGCTCGTGAGCTGAACATATTGCAATATTTGCAAAATATTAAAAAATGAGCTCGGGGTAAAGCCATTGAAATTCCAAAAAGAGCAAGAACTTATACCGCAAAAGAATGAAAATTGACTCAAAAGAGCTAAAGAGTTGCTTCGGTTGGCCGAAAGTGGTGAACTGCCGAATTTGGGTTTCTCCGATTAGAAAACATTCGTTGTCCAGCAGTTTGTAAACAAACAAAATGATTGTGTTTACTTGCCAAAGAAGTCAGCTGAAAATGTGCACTTTGGTTGGACCCCAGAACTCAAGCGCCGGCAATGGTGATTGTGAGGGCCGCCATAACAGCCGATGGTCGCTCTCCGCTTTTCATACGTTCACAGTATGAATTTTCACAACCACCTTCTTCGCTCATCTACAGACACAAACAGTGAAATCCAAATCAAATTTCGGAATTTCAGCTCTATCCCTTTACCCAATATCAATTTTCGCACAGTTGAAGTACGAACTCTTAAAGCAACATCAGGTACCAAAAGTGACCTTAGTGTCAAATTTTAGGATTTAAGCTCTGTAATTTCTCCTATTACCAAATTTAGTATAGCTAAAGTACGCATTTCCAAAACCAGCTCCTTCACTTATTACTTTTCGAACAATTATGGTACACATTTACAAAACTCCCTCGATATCTCAATTTGAGATAGCAACAATGACTTCAATTTCAAACATGAGAATTACGGACGTAACTCTTCACCAATATTGACCCTCGTGCAAAAGTTCAAACATTCGTCTAGATGAATCTAATTTTCTTGAAGACTTGAATGTGCATGTATTGCTATAAACTCCGCCATGAAAATGTGGGTATATTTACTTCGTCATTCCGTTTGTAATATCCCTAAATATTCGTCGTGGACCTATAACACATTCATGAACAGCATAAAATTGGAAGTCGATCTAACTATCTATTTTCGTCTGTCTGTCTGTTGAAATCGTGATCCCACATTATTTCACGTAGAGCTTCAAAATTTCGTACAACAATTTGTATTGCGTCTAGGATTGTTGGCATTGAAAATTAGATATATAGGTCCACGTTTAGGTATAGCAACTATATAACGGTACCTCCTGATATTAAGTATTTTGATGATTTTCGATGATTTCCACGAACTTGTCTAAAAACTGGCATTTATAAATCATAATGGGTTCTAACTGGCGAAATATTTTTTGTATCGGTCCATATTTTGGTTAAGCCGCCGTATGACGTTTCCTCCGGATATACGGCATTTTGATGATTTTCGTGACATTTTTTCTCGGATTTGTCTAAAAATTGGCGTTTGTACGTCATAATGAGCTCCGGTGGCAGGACATTGTAGCGTTTTAGTATATAACGCATGTAGCCGCATATAACGGTACTTCCCGATATTCGGTATTTTTATGATTTTTGCTAAGATTATTCCACGGATTTGTCTAAAAAGCGGTATTTGTAGTTCATATTGGGTTCTAGCTTCGGTGGCAGAACGTTAAATATCTTAGTCTACGTTTTTCTATAGCGTACATATAACGGAGCCCACCGATATTCGGTATTTTGATAATTGTCTATATAAGTTCCCGTTTCGGTATTGCCGCCAGTCATACCCGTTTTGGTATGATCCCGGATCCACCCACCGTGCTGTTTTTTGATAAGTTAAACTGCATTATCCATGCGATCTTACTGGTATTTGTATTATTAATGTGATGAAGAGCAATTTTCCTTCGACGCCTTCCTTTAAAAATGAACGTTTATTGGAGAATTTCACATGAACTTATATGAAACACAGCTTTGACACTAAAATTAGCTTTTTAATACCTTCAAATTCCTGGCGTTGAAATAAAATTTAGTCTTTTAGTGCATTCTGCGAAATATCCGCATCTTAAATGGAGTTTTAAAAATATTGTGAGAAAAGGAAAAAAAGACCATTCTAGTGACTCGCTTGATGCTTAGAATTATGAAAAATTCAAAAAATTTGTAAAAGGTGGCAATGTACCACAAAATATTTAGGTTATTTTACGATTTAAACTTTATAAATGACGATACCCGCTTCTTCTTTTATGGTACTAATTTCATAATCTGCGGAGTTTTTCTAGTAAATTCAAAAAAAAAAAAAAAAAAAAAGACTTGACTTATAGTCGAGTTTTAAATAAGTTTTCATTCGTTCTGTAAAAACCGTTTCTATAGTCCGTTGTTGGTTGCACTTTTTGACAGTATTGTTTTTCTTTGTTATAAGAATTTTACTTAAACGTAAACCAGGGTTTTTTTAAAGTATTTCAACATAATAAAATAATTACAATATTTGAAGTCTTAACCGTTAGCTGTATACTGATTCCCTGGCAATTACTATAAAATTTGTGGCATGTATCTATATCAAGAAATGTTGGGCGCCATGTGATAAGTCTTCGTACACATTTGCTGCTCACAGCCACATATGACACGTAAAATGAATAGAAGAAAGTGACATTTTGTAACTAAATGACTTTGAATAGAAGTTAGCACTTCTTAACAGAATCAACTTCAGTCCTTCGTTTTAAATGTCTAAAAGTGTGAATGAACATTCCTTGCATGTGTGTTTGGGACATTTTCCTTTCGTATGGAATTTTGTCAACGTGAGCAATTTTAAAATGAACTAAGAACATTTAGCAAATGTCATCTTCACTTCATGGACAATGTGCAAATTTCGTTTTTCATTCATTCGAATTTCTTCAGCTCATACGTAGAATGAAACACCACCGCAAATTGACGGCATATGTGACGTGTTAATAATGTCACTAGCAAAAAGGAAACTATTCGACATACATGAAATATTTTTCTACTTAAATTAAAAAAAAAAGCTTTGTGAAGGGAAAGTAAATTTCAAAGTAAAAATGTTAATATGCAGTGCGAGCGGTAATGGTTATTGCTTTTTGAAAATTACTGTGACATAAACACATGCTTACAAAAACTTTGTTAGAAAATTAGAAGAAGATTCACAAATAGAAATTTCGTGTTGTGAGGTATTTCAGAAGGTGATTCTTTATCAGACTGTGATACATCTAAGGCATTGTGGAGTTCTCATGTCCCAATGCTTTGGTGTCCAGGGAAAGCGACAATGCCTTGATGTTTGGTTCACATTCTTAAACGTTCCTTTGTTTAGAAGAAAATATGATCGAAATTGATTAATCATCGAGCATATGTGAAATTGGAAAAGAAACTCACTACAAGTGGCTCTGGAAGTTACTTATGTTATTTTTATAAAATTTACATGAAAAACCCACAACAAAATCGAAGGTGACTGGTCTGAAAATCTGCATCGACAAGTTAAAACCAGTAAGGAAAGCTCAAAAGTCGGGCGGGGCCGCCTATATGATACCCTACACCACTATGCATATTTAGTAGAGCTCTCGTAAAAAGGTTTATACAGGGCATTTCAGAGCTCTATGAGATATTTGGTACAAAATCAAAATCTATCTAATTCTATCGTGCATTTTACGAACTATAGCTATCTCTGAACCGGGTTTCTCCAAATTTTACGTATTAGCTTCTAGACTGGTGATTTGGGCTGATATTGACCATTTAGTGCACATTTAACCCGAAATCGGATGAAGATATATATGAGAGCTATATCCAAATCTGAACCGATTTCGATACAATTTAAAACAGCTATTCCTGTGCTCCATCTAATACCTGGTACCAAATATCACGGTTGTAGAGTGAATATTACGAATGTATGGGACTAAAACATTAAACCGGATGAAACATATATATGGTTGCTATACCTATATCTGAACCGATTTTCACTAAATTATTAATTATTATTTATATACTTGCTTCTATGCTGAATTTGGTCCGATGTACTAAAATTCAGTCCATTTGGACTTATATTGGCCATTTGGTGGTGCACAATTAACCCGAAATCGGATGAAGATATATATAGGAGCTATATGCAAATCTGAACAGATTTCGATAAAATTAGAAACAGCTATTTCTGGGCTGTATCTTATATCTGGTACCAAATATCATTCTTGTGGAGTGCATATTACGAATGTGAGAGGCTTAAACACCAAATCGGATGAAAGATATATATGGGAGCTATAGCTATATCTGAACCGATTTTGATATACTTGCTTCTAGGCCGAACTCGGTTGGGTGTGCCAAAATTCAGGTAATTTGGACTGATAGTGGACATTTGGTGCACATTTAACTCGAAATCGGATGAAGATATATATGGGAGCTATACCTGTTTCTGAACCGATTTTCTCCAAATTTGTTGTATTTGCTTTAAGGCTAATCTCGGTCACATGTGCCAAAATTCGGGCCATTTGGGCTGATATTGGCCATTTGGTGGTCAATTAACCCGAAATCGGATGAAGATATATATGGGAGCTATATCCAAATCTGAACCGATTTCGATAAAATTTAAAACAGCTATTTCTGTGCTCCATCTAATACCTGGTACCAAATATCATTCTTGTGGAGTGCATAGTAGGAATGTGAGGGACTTAAAGATCAAATCGGATGAAAGATATATATGGGAGCTATAGCTATATCTGAACCGATTTTCTCCAAATTTGATATACTTGCTTCTAGGCCGAACTCGGTTGGGTGTGCCAAAATTCAGGTAATTTGGACTGATAGTGGATATTTGGTGCACATTTAACCCGAAATCGGATGAAGATATATATGGGAGCTATATCTAAATTTGATCCGATTCTCACCAATTTCAATAGGGTTCGTCCTTGGGCCAAAAAAATATTGTTTGGAAAATTTCATCTCAATCGGATAATAAATGCGACCTGCATTTTGTTCACAAGAATGCATGGACGGACGGACGGACGGACGGACAGACGGACTGACATGCATAAATCGACTCAGAAAGTGATTCTATGAAGGTTCTCAAAAGTAATTATGGGTCTATCTCGTTTCCTTCTCCATGTTACAAACAAATGCACAAAGACATAATACCCTTACCACTATGTGGTGTAGGGTATAAAAAAAAAATGTGAAGAATTGGGCGAGTTGCCCAGCAAAAAATGTGTAGGAGTCTAAGCCACTTTCAGCATTACTATAGTAATGAAAACATAACCCCTGCATTACCAGCACGCCATAAATTATTACAACTACATATAACTTACCAAGCAATCCGAAAATCAATATCTTACCATGTAATGAGTGATGGCGTCACATAATACGCAATATGTTTTGGGTTTCCTGAGTTCTACATATTGTTCACTAAATGGCTAATATCAGTCCAAATGACTTGAATTTTAGCACATCCAACCGAATTCAGTCTAGAAGCAAGTACATCGATGTCGGAAAATATCGGTTCAGATATACCTAAAGCTCCCATATATATGTTTTATACGATTTGTCGTTACAGTCCCTCACATGCGTAATATTCACTCCACTACAATGAAAATTTACACACTCAGATATTACGCGAAAACACATATGCCAATACATATTTTATCGAGATTGGTTCAGATTTTTATATAGCTTCTATATAAAAATCGTTTTGTTCATGTGTAATATCAGCCCATATTGAATAGATTTTTATACCTTACAACACTATGTGATGGGGGTATTATCAGGTTGATTGGGCCTAAAATTATGTAACATCTCAAAATATTGGTTTCCCACATAGGAAAGTATATATGGATCTTCCTATCTCGCTGAGCTGAATCGATCTAACTACGTATGTCCTTCCGTCCGTCTGTCCATGTTAATTTGTAATCACTGTACAAATTTGATATACAGGTCGCAATTATGACCCGATCTTCAAATTTAGGATGAAGGTGGAGCTAGGGTCAGAATAGAAACCTATTGCTTTTGGAGGTGATAGCATAATATTTAGGGTTTGAAATGGACCAAAAACTGGAAAATTTCGTGATTTTGTAGTTGATCTGTTACGGAGTGCATATTACGGCTGTGGGTAACAAATACAACAAATCGGATGAATAATATATATGGAAGCTATAGCTATATCTGAACCGATCTTCACCAAATTTGGCATACTAGCATCTACACTCAGTTCGGTCGTATGTGCCAAATTCCATCCCATTTGGGCAAATATTATACGTTTGGTGCACAATAAAAGGTAAATCGGACGAAGTTATATATGGGAGCTATATCCAAATCTGAACCGATCTCGATAAAATTTAGCAAAGGTATTTCTGAGCTGAATTTGATATATTTCCCCAAATATTGTTGTTACAGAGTGCATATTACGGTTGCGGAGGAAAAAAATAACAAATCGGATGAACAATATATATGGGAGCTATAGCTTTATCTGAACCGATTTCGATCAAATTTAGCATACTTAATTTCGGGCCTGATTTGGTTGTATGTGCAAAATTCCATACTATTCGGGCTGATATTACACGTTTGGTGCACAATAAAAGGCAAATCGGACGAAGATATATATGGGAGCTATATCTAAATTTTTACCGATTATCTCCAATTTCAATATGGTTCGTCCTTGGGCCAAACAAATGTCGGATAATGAATGCGACCTGCATTTTGTCACAACAATACATGGACAGACGGACGGACGGACAGACGGACTGACATGCATAAATCAACTCAGAAAGTGATTCTATGCAGATCATCAAAAGTAACTATGGGTCTTTTTCGGTTCCTTTTGCCTGTTTTAAAGAAAATTAAAATAAATTATTGGCTTGCTAAACGATTATAAACCCTGAGACGCCGTTCATACTCTTTCGTTTTTAATGCGCGATGAGGAATTTGTGTTACTTGCCCTTTTTATCCTGATATTAATAATAATCAGAATTTTGCAAACATAAATTATTACTTTCTTTCCCAACTATAGGCAAAATGCTTTCCCATAATGGGGCTGCTATCTCGTTCTGTACATACATATATTATAGGCAAAATACTTTCCCATAATGGGACTGCTATCTCGTTCTGTACATACATATATGTATGTGTATGTATATATTTTAATCACAATTTGTATATACTGCACAGACAAATTCTTTCTTCCCGACTATTGACAGTACACTGACTCATGTTACTATTAACTATCTGTCCCTGAAGTACATTTTCCTAATAAAGAACATTTTCATGAACCAAACTCAAAAAAAAAAAAAAAATATCGCTTTCTTTGTTCGGGTTACAATGACAAAGAGTTACTTACTATCCTTCCTTAACCAACAATTTATTAAAGAAGCAGAAAGTATTCCGCTATCCGGAAAAGCTACCATGCGGAAGTTCCTGATGCACATGAAATGCTGTTCTGCTGCTGTTGAAACATGAAAAATAAATACAAGAAAAAAAGAATGAATTTTTTATTCTTATTTTCCATTATATGAATTTTGGTTTTATTTATTTAATGCACTTTCAGGAGACAAATTCTACAAAAGATGAAGTAAAACCAGACCCATAAACAAACTGGAATATACCCTTTTGGAGGAGCTTAAACACGAACTCAGTGTCTGTGGCGATACTTTCTTAAGATTGTTGCTGATGTTCTGTATGTATGGACGAACATACATATATATGTATCTTTTTGGTAACAAAGTAAGCAACAGCTGAAATTTCCTGTGAACAATGAACGAGGTGGACATAAAAAGTGGCACTTTTAGCAGTTATCCATCCGAGTATAATTAGAATGAATATCGACGATCTTCTCTACACAGAGTACCAACTTCTCTTCTATCATCGAAGGTGTGGACTCTCTTGTTAGAAAACCACACACAGGTAACGCAGTAGTCGATGTAGCATTCTTTGCAAATATTATATATAGTAGGTTACTAATTATATTAATAAACAAGTAAGCAAGGTTTATACTCGTGCGGGGCCGACCATGTGATGCCCTACACCAGTATATGTTAGAAGCCACTTATATGTTAGAATTAACATCTTGGAAGATTTAGCTTTTGAAATTAAGTCATAAAGCATTGCTCAGATAGTACCCTTACCAGTTGTTGTCTCTTAGTTGCTGTGGTCCATTTTACAGTTAAATATAATCCAAAGGTCTTCCAAAATGACAGACCTCTTCCCTCTCCTTTACTCTCTTCCCATGCAAAATTCCGTGTTGATTGATTGCAATTGTGTCAAACGCCATAAGTTTTACATTTTTTCTAATTTTATTGAATGAAAGCAAAAAACGTCGGAAATAGCATCACATTTTAGAATAAGTTTAGATTTGTTCAAAATGGTCGCCTTTGGCACGAATTATGGCCTTTAAATTATGGCGTTTGCGGTATTTTAGCCCATTCACAGCGAAGCGCTTGCTTGGGTGTTTATTAGTGCCAACCTTGCTTTCCTAAATACTCCAGACACAATAGTCCAACGGATTGGAAATGAAGCGAGAAACCTCATTTTGTAACCATTCTTGGGTGGCGCGTGCTGAGTGCGATGGTGCTGAGTCCTGTTGGAATGTCAAAGGTCTGCGGCCCTCCAGAATATTTTCGCGATAATATTCGGCATTTATTCTGATGCCACGGTCGATTAATACAAGCGGAGAGCGACCATCGGTTGTTATTGCTTCCCACGGCTTTTGCTTGAGATCTGATGGCCAACCGAAGGTGCACATTTTTAGCTGACCTCTTTGACAAGTAAACACAATCACTTTGTTTGTTTACAAACTGCTGGACAACGAATGTTTTCTCATCGGAGAAAACCAAATTTGGCAGTTCACCACTTTCGGCCAAACGAAGCAACTCTTTAGCTCTTTTGAGCCTATTTTCTTTCTGTTGTGGTGTAAGTTCTTGCACTTTTTGGAATTTCAATGGCTTTACCCCAAGCTCATTTTTCAATATTCGCCGAATGGAATATTGCAATATATTCAGCTCATGAGCTATTTTTCGGCCACTGCGACGGGGGTTTCGATCACGTCGCTTCATTACTTTTCGAACCAGTTCTGCTGATGTTGCTGTATTTCTCCGTCCACTTCCATGACATTGGGCTACGCTACCAGTATCACGGTAAGGAGCGATGGTTCGAGACACAAAAGATTTATTCACATGGAAATGCTGGAGTGCTCTAACGATAGTCACTTGTGGTTTTCCATCCAAATATAAAGAAATCACACTATCACGCTTGAATTCCATCACGTATAACTTTTTTCCTGAAAATTCTCATCAAAAAGCTTTTGTACGCTTGTAAACAATATAATGAGCTGTCACTGGAATATTTTTAACAGCTGTCGGCTGTGTGGCTTTGAAATGACAGCAGTCTGAAGTTAGTTGCAGTTTTTTCATCTCACCCTGTACATGATCGGCGAATAAGAGTGCGTGAAATAGCTAATAACATTAGCATCTCAAGTGATCTAGTCAATTTAACTTTGTTTGAAGAACTGCAGATGAAAAAGCTTTCTGCACGAAGGGTGCCGCATTTGTTAACAGTCGATCAAAAACGCGTAAAAATGACATTTTCTCAAGCTTCTTTGGATCGTTTTAAGCGAAATAAATTGACTATCTGCAAAAGGTTAAAAAGGTTAATTTGGATCAATTAAATGTACAAATTCGAGAAAATAGTCCTGGCTTACAACACAAGAAAATAATCATCACAAGGCAGCGCACAAGCTAAACAATGGCTAAAATCAACGAATTAAAGTACGAGTTGCTTGACCGCCCACCTTATTCTCATGATATAGCTCCCAGCGACTTTTACTTGTTCCCAAATCTAAAATAAATTCCTTGCTGGCAAGCGTTTTACCTGAAATGAAGATGCAATCACAGTTGTAAACCACTATATTTTGAAGACCTTGACGATAACTATTTTAATCAAGGGATAGAATTGCTAAAAAAAGCGTTGGACTAAGTGTATTGAAGTTACATTCAAAATAAAAATATTTTTGAAAAACTAACTATTCTCTTTCATTGATGGGCTACGAAGTTTCCGAACCGCCCGTGTAGATCCAAATCCCAAAAGAGTTTTGGGATTTCAGGACAAAATTTTTAGGGTCCATTATATAGACTTAACTATATTTAAAGGGCTTCAAATATTTTGCGCTATAGTAAGCAAAATAGTTTTAAATTAGATACAGTCCTATGGATTACATGTCAAATCATTTGTACAAGATATAGGCCATGTCGGTCTATGTTATGGAGAAAACCTCCATATATGGGGGATTAAAGTAGTTTTTATATTTTAGCAATATTTTTCAAACTAATGTCAGCAAATGTTGGTAGTTTGAGTTTTCAGAAAGTAGAAAACATCCTTTTAAAAAGTAATTAGTATAGGCCCACGTTTTGGTATAACCCTTATATGAAGGCATTTCCTATATTATATATACTTTTTATTAGAAGTGCCATAAAATTTAGGTTTCTAACTCCTAAATTAAAGCTAATGGTTTAATTTTTTTAACAAATTTAAATCGCTCGAGATTTCACCATGTATTGACATTTTTACCATGGGTATTTTTTGTTTTTATTTAGTCGAGTCATTATAAAAAATTGTGCCACTTATATAAGGTAGATCTGAGAATTATTACGCTTTAACAAGTAAGCAAAGGCTATAGTCGTGCGGGGCCGACCATATGATACCCTACAACACTACAATATGTGAGAAGGCCCCTCATGTCTAAATCCATTTTGGAAGATTTCGCTTTTGAATTTAGTATCATCTCCAAAAGCATTTTGGCTATATTCGTCAACGAAATCAGCAGAAAAAAGCCAGAAGTTCGCCTATTGTGTATTTCGGATATCGCCTGTAAGTAATGTTGTCTTAAATTCTAACTTCGTGCAAGATTTCGTGTCCTTTGGTTTCTATTTGTAACCTTTATAACGGCTGCAAAATCAGGAACATTTTGAGTTGCCGGTCCATTTCAACCCTTAAATATATTGCGGACATCTTTGAGAACAATAGGCTTAGCCCTTCTAAGCCTAACCCTACCTTTGTCAAATTTCGTGAGGATCGAACGATAATTGCAATCTGTATATAAATAATAATCCCAACCTGTGTTGTAAAGAGCAAAAATATTACAAAATATACACTTCAATATTTTAAGTCAAATTGAAAAAATCGCATGCGATAAAAAATATGAAAAAATAAAAAAATGTCACAAAATACTACAAAATCTATATTAACATCATTATTTGTATATTTTCATGCGATTTTTTTTAGATTTTATACTTTTATGCCAAGAGGACATTCTAAATTTACAACATTTGTCAAAATCGCTCCAGCCATTCTGGAGATATAAGCATTCTAGTTAACATCCCCTTCCTTTGTATATAAACATTGTATATATTTCGCTATATATATCCGATATTTTAACTATCGGCATCTACGTAACGGTCAGAATTGACCTGTTCGTCTATTTGTGATTTCGCCGACATTAAAAATATTCACAAAGTGTTGTAGGGTATAAAAATATGCATAAAAGACTATAAATGCGGGCAGAAAACACTGACGGGCTAGCTAGTTTTCTATAATTACAATTGCAATCTTTAATATAGTATTTACAGAAGTCATATAAAATATGAAATGAAAATGGAAGTGGGGTTAGGGCCTTTTGTTTTGGAAATTATCGCAAAATATTTAGACCAAAAAATTGACCAAAAATATAAAAATTTCCTGAATTTTGTATGAAAGGAAAGTTAGGGACAGGTAAGAAATTTAGAATTTTGGATAACCATTGGATAATGTTTAACTGTAAAATGGACCAAAACTTTCGTGTGAAATTGCTTTGACGAGGGAGTGTGTTAATATAGGGCGAATACCCCGATCAGAAAGCTAAGGGTAACATCTGGACTGGGCACAATGACATCGTTTCGAAAGCGAAATCTTCCAAATTCGATTTTGACAATATGGGCTGGACGGTCCCGCACGGCTATAGCCTTTTCTTGCTTGTTATACCCTACAACACTATGTGTTGGGGGTATTATAAGTTTGATTGGGCCAAAAATTATGCAACACCACGAAATATTGGTTTCCCACATAGGAAAGTTTATATGGATCTTCCTATCTCGCCTAGCTGAGTCGATCTAGCTATGTATGTCCGTCCGTCCGTCCGTCTGTCCATGTTAATTTGTAATCACTCTACAGGTCGCAATTATGGCTCGATGTTCACGAAATTGAAAATGGGGTGGGGTTAAGGTCAGAATAGAACCCTATTTCTTTTGGAAATGATCGCATAATATTTAGGGGTTGAAATGGACCAAAAACTGAAAACATTCCTGATTTTACAGTTGCTCTACAGGTCACAATTATAGACCAATCATGGGGCTAGAGCTTAGGGCTGGCCAGAAGCCTTCCAATTTTGATGGTCATCGGGTAATATTTAGTGGGTGAAATAGGCCAAAATATTTGTGTTAAATAAAAATCAAATTTTCCATTAAACCGCGAATATTTTTAATACCGGCGAAATCACACATAAAAGAACAAGCAAATTCTGGCCATTACGTAGATGCCGATAGTTAATATATCGGATATATAGCGAAATATATAAAATGTCTATATACAAAGAAATGGGATGTTAGTTAGAATGCTCATATCTCAAGAATGGCTGAACCGATTTTGACAAATTTTGTCAATTCAGGATTCCCTCTTCGAATAAAATCTAAAAAAATACGAATAAAAGATGACAATAATGTTGTTATTTATAATTTGTAGTATTTTGTGACATTTTATTATTTTTTCATATTTTTTTATCGCATGCGATTTTTTCAATTTGACTTATAATATTGAAATATACATTTTGTAATATTTAATCACCTTACAACACAGGTTAGGATAATATATACAGATCACGATCTTTACGAAAATTTTCATAAGAGTAGGGTTAGGCTCACAAGGGCTAGGCCTATTGTTTTCTAAGATGTCCGCAATATATTTAGGGGTTGAAATGGACCAACAACAAAAAATTTTCCTGATTTTGTAGCCATTATAAAGGTCACAAATATAAATCAAAGGACACGAATTCTCGCATGAAGTTAGAGTTTAAGACATCGGGTAGAATGGACCACTACTTTTGCGGGAAGAAATACCAACATTTCCATTCTACCGAAACACTGAAAATAACTTACAGGCAATATTCAAAATATACAAAAGGCGAATTTCTGGCTTTTTTATGCTGATGTCGTTGACGAATATAGCCAATTATTGTAGACAAGCAAATCATATAGATAAGTCTACATTTAGAGACACAGCGAGGCCTCTTGCTTTTAGAGATGATCGTAAAATATAACCCAAAAACAGAAAAAAATCCTGATCACACAATTGAAGCCAATCGACACGCCTGAGAAGAGAGTTAATTACAGGGAAAAGTTCTAGCATTTTGGATGACCATTAGATTATATTTAGCTGTAAAATGGAGCGCAACGACTAACAGCACGATGGAGTGCCTAAATATTGGGCAAATGTCCCTAGTCAAAATGCTAAGGGTAATATCTGGGCAGTGTTCCGTGACGTAATTTTTGGATTTGGACATAAGGGTGCTTCTAACATATTGTAGTGTTGTAGGGTATCACATTGTCGGCCCCGCACGACTATAGCCTTTGCTTACTTGTTATACCCTCCACCTTGGAAAGGAGGGTATATTAACTTTGTCATTCCGTTTGTAACATCCCTAAATATTCGTTTTAGACCCCATAAAGTATATATATTCATAATCAGCATAAAATTCTAAGTCGATTTAACGATGTCCGCCTGTCTGTCTGTCCGTCTGTCTGTCTGTCTGTTGAAATCACGATACAGCCCACATTATTTGACGTAGAGCTCCAAAATTTAGCAGAGCTATTTGCATTGTGTCTAGGGTGGTTGGTATTGAAAATGAGATATATCGGTCCACGTTCTGGTATAGTCCCCATATAACGGTACCTCCCGATATTCGGTATTTTGATGATTTATGCCACATTTTTTCACGGATTTGTCTTAAAATTGGTATTTGTAGGTCATAGCGGGTCCCTGAGCGTGTGGCAAAACATTGCATGTATAGGTCCACGTTGTGGTATAGCCCCCATATAAAGGTACCTCCCGATATTTAGTATTTTAGTTTTTTTACCACATTTTTTCACGGATTTGTCTGAAAATCGGTATTTGTTGGTCATAATGGGTTCCAGCTCCGGTGGCGAAATATTGTAATTATAGGTCCACGTTTTGGTATAGCCCCCATATAACGGTACCTCCCGATATTCGGTAATTTGATAATTTTTGCCACATTTTTTCAGGGATTTGTTCGAAAATTGGTATTTGTTGGTCATAATTGGTTCCAGCTTCGGTGGCGAAACATTGCATGCATGGGTCCATGATTTGATATAGCCCCCATATAACGGTACCTCCCGATATTCGGTATTTTGATGGTTTTTGCCACATTTTTTCACTGATTTGTCTAAAAATTGGTATTTGTGGGTCATAATGGGTTCCAGCTCCGGTGGCGAAACATTGTAATTATAGGTCCACGTTTTGGTATAGCCCCCATATAACGGTACCTCCCCATAATCGGCATTTTAATGGTTTTTGCCACATTTCTTCTAATGTTTCTTTTACCCTAAGGTGGAGGGTATTAAAAGTTTGGCCCGGCCGAACTTAATGTTTTTTTACTTGTTTTTTTCTTAACCTACCACACTTGCCTCGTACAATTATTACATCTCATTCATACATCCCTTTACTTTTATACAAATATATCTCATTGTAATCGTACATATTTAAGCTACTGAAGTTCAATTCAATATTACCCATTCTATGAAATCTTTGTTTTTTTTTTTGCGCCACTCTCCTTTAGTGACTCTATTATTGTTGTCGGTTGGGCCGGCTGGTAGTTGGGTTCTTCTGCTGCAACTGACGTTGTTGGCTAGCTAGCTGTTGCTTACTAGCTTGCATGATGCTGGGGTCGGTCTGTTGTCCTCGGTGTTGTTCTTATTGTTGAATGCAACAACATAAGGTATTAAAAATTGAAAACATGTTGTTAAGTAGCATGTAGGACATGATGGCGCTTGTGAATGTCGTGATTTAAGATATTAAAACTGTAGTATTCCCCCCATCTTTGTGGGCTACATAAACCGTCGGAGGATAGTTTCGTACATTTGTTTGTGGCAGTGTTTGGTGGTGGTGTTGTATTGTGATTCAATTCTGTTGTTCTATGCGCGTTGCCATCGATGATATTGAACAAAGAATCAGTTCTATTTTGGTAGTTCATCGCATTATGTGGACGGACGGCATATGGTAGCTGGACACTAAACATTAAAACAACGAAGAGGAAACATTCCAAAATATATTCAACACTGGAATAGTAACAAATTCGTGACTTCGTTTCTGAATTTACGTCCGTATTTTAGATGGCGAAACTTTAAACTTCTTTATAATTACTACATTACTATTGATACAAAAGGAAAGGAAATTTAAAAACATATTAATTGTCACATGATTCTTTTTCAATTTATAATGAACCACTACGTATGGTCTTAAATCATAGGAAGATTATCGCAAATGTGATTTTATTTTACTGGATCAATAAATATGAAGAATTCTATTTTTCTTTTCTCAACGAAGGCAATCCTAAAAAAATTAAAAAACGGGTTTCAAGAGATTTTTCAAAACCACCACAATCTTAGTTAAGGAGGTCCTTAAAATTTTTTAAAGATATACACAATTTTTGTAAAAGCAGGCCTTTTTAAACATTGCATTGCCGGAGAGCTTTTTTAAAACATCAATCGTTGGTCAGGAATCCCTTATAAATTACACAATTTTTGTAGAGAAAGGAAGTGAAAAAAAAACATGTTAAAAAAATAAATGAATAAATAAATAAACCAGTAAAGAAAGTTTTAAAGTCTGGCTGGGCCGACTTTATGATACCCTACACCACTTTGCTAATTTAGTAGAGCTCCGCATAACAATTATACGTTTTAATGAGAGAATTCAATATACACGCTATAATTATAATTATAAACATAATTATAATTATATATAATTATAATTATTATAATTAATTTTATAATTATAATTAATTAACTAATTGTGCACCAAATGGGCAATACAAGTCCGAATTTAAAAGATACAAATGCTTCGAAGTGAAAATTTCATACTATTCGGGCTGCTATTACACGTTTGGTGCACAATAAAAAGCAAATCGGACGAAGATATATATGGGAGCTATATCTAAATTTTGACCGATTATCTCCAATTTCAATAGGATTCGTATTTGGGCCAAACAAATGATTTGTGCAAATTTTCATCTGGATAGGGCAATAAATGCGAACTGTACTTTGTTTACAAGAATACATGGACGGACGGAAGGACATGCATAAATCGACTTAGAATGTGATTCTATGCAGATCATCAAAAGGAACTATGGGTCTATCTCGTTTCCTTTCGCCTGTTACAAACAAATGCACAAAGACATAATACCCTGACCACCTTGTGGTGTAGGGTATAAAAACTGTAAGTCGGCCAGGCCGAACTTTTAATACCATCCACCATTCGAGACCAATTTGGCAGTTTTCGAAAAAATAAAATCCGTTAAAACAATTCTGATGAATAATGTCGCTAAAATCACCAAAATAGCGAATATAGAGTGGTGCCGTTATATGGGGGCTATACAAAGTCGTGGACCTGCATAGACAATTTTTTGTCATATGCTGTAGTATCCATTACGATCTTCAAATACAAAAATGAAAATTTCCGCAGAATTCTGTCGCTTAAATCACCAAAATACCGAATATCGGGGGGTACCGTTACATGGGGGCTATACGATATCCTGGGTCGATATCGATAATTCTCTTCGAGGGGGTAAAGTACTCACAAATAACTCTTTGTGTAGAATTTCAGACAATTCCGTTGAAATGTGTGGCTAAAATCATCAAAATACCGAATATCGAGGGGTACCGTTATGTGGGAGCTATACAATATCGTGGACCGATATAGTCCATCTTCGAACTTAACCTGCCTGCAGACAAAAAGCAGATCTGTGCAAAATTTTAGTTTCCTATCTTTATCCGTTTTGACTGTAGCGTGATTACAACAGACGGACAGACTGACGGACCGGGCTAAATCGTCTTAGAATTTTACGCTGATCAAGAATATATATACTTTGTTGGGTCTAAAATTATTATTTGGTGTAGGCCGACCATGACATCAGAATAAATGCCGAATATTATCGCGAAAATATTCTGGAGGGTGTATTAAAGTCTTGGGCACGCAAACATTATGGCCGCAGACCTTGGACATTCCAACAGGACCATCGCACTCAGCACGCGCCTCCCAAGAATGGTTACAAAATTAGGTTACTCGCTTCATTTCCAGCGCACAACGGCTACCAAAATCTCCGGATACCAATCCGTTCTACTATTGTGTCTGAAGTATTTTAGAAAACAACGTTGGCACTAAAAATACCAATGTGTCGATCACCTCAAGCAAGCGCTTCGCCGGGAATGGGCCAAAATACCACAGAGCAACATTCGGACACCGTGTAACGGTTTTATTGGCCGTTTGAAGGGCACAATTCGTGCCAAAGATGACCAATTCTAACAAATCTAAGCTTATTCAAAAATTTGATGCTATTTCCGACATTTTTTGCTTTCATTCAAAAAGATTTAAAAATAGAATTGAAAATTATTGCGTTTGACTTTGTTGCAGTTTATTTTATCTTTTTATTTTTATCTCGCGCTGTAGATTGTTTATAATAAAATCAATAGTATTAAAAATTTGGTATAAAACGGAATGAACCTGTGTACCTTATATACCTCTAAACACTTAAACGGACAATAATCTCATAGAAGGTCCAAAAGTTTTTTCATAGCTCTTCCCATATAAGAACCAAAGATCTCCCTACAGAAGACCTATGGAAATGGATAGACGGACATGCACAAATCGAGTCGGAATGTGATTCTATATAGTCACCAAAAGGGAATTATAGGCCAACCGCCTTTCCTTTTACATGTTCCAAATAATGAGCCAAGACATAGTACCCTGTTTCCATAGTGTAGTGTAGGGAATAACATTTTTCCGCATATAAAATCCCAGACCAACCTAAGAAATTTCGGAGTCATATAGAATAGCCCATATATAGAGTTAACGGCCACTAACAGATATTTTGCAGGTCTGTTCCCTAAGAAATAGTTCCCAATTTACTTATGTTCGTTAAACGATATTTAAATGTAATATGTATCCTCTTTATGGAGAGAAAATAGATAGCAATAAGGAAATTGTTATTCAATAACTACCAAATTCAACAAATACAATCACATCTAGTTTCGAAAGTATCTTTAGTGTAACTCTGGAAAAGGTGCGGATATCAAGTTCGAAGAGAAAGGTTAATATGCTTAACCTACAAAGAACAGGCAAACATTGTATTACAATAGCTTTAGGGCATGTATTTGTTGTTGCTTAGTTAAAAGTAACATATTAGTAGTTGCTCTTTATTTATTGAATTACAGTGGAATATTTATAAACTAAAACGATTAGGACAACAAATATACAAACAAAAACTGCAACAAAGTCAAACGCCATAATTTTTTTTTTTTTTAAATTTTATTGAATGAAAGCAAAAAATGTCGGAAATAGCATCAAATTTTAGAATAAGTTTAGATTTGTTAGAATCGGTCAATTTTGGCACAAATTATGGCCTTCAAACCAGTGTTGGGCATATTGCACTAAATTTTTAGTGCACTAAGAATTAAATAATTAGTGGTAGTGCAAGTTTTAATTCCACTACCACTAAAGGGTTAGTGGTAGTGAAAAATAAATTGCACTACCACTAACCCTTTAGTGATATTTAAAAAAAAATTGCACTACCACTAAATTTTAGTGGTAGTGAAATTTTATTAGCACTACCACTAAATTTAGTGATTTTTTAAATAAAATTTGCACTACCACTAAATTTTAGCGAAGCCAAAAAAAGCACTAATTTAGTGCTATTTTTTATGAAATACCACTAATTTAGTGCAAGTTTTTTTAAATACCACCAAATTTAGTGGTAGTGCTATTGAAATTTCACTACCACTAAAATTTAGTGGTAGTGCAATTTTTAATTCCACTACCACTAAAGGGTTAGTGGTAGTGCAATTTATTTTTCACTACCACTAACCCTTTAGTGGTAGTGGAATTAAAAATTGCACTACCACTAAATGAACAGTGATAGTGAAATTATTAGTGCACTAAAAATACAGTGCATTATGCCCATCTCTGCTTCAAACGGCCAATGAAACCGTCAAACGCTGCCCGAATGTTGCTCTGCGGTATTTCGGCCCATGCTCGGCGAAGCGTTTGCTTGAAGTGACAACCCTTTGTTATTTTTAGTGACATTTCGCATGAGGGCCAGTCTTGGTGCATAGGCGAGTGATAAGACTGGGTTTTTGGAAATTCGTACTAAAAATGAAATACTTTGTATTGTACAAATGGAATGAGCTAGAATTTTGGAGTATGTATCACTAATGGATCGCAGGATATATATACCATAGGGATTTTGGAAACTCGAAATTTATTTTTACGATGGTATCATGTGGAATTATGTGAATAGATAGAAATAAAAATTGTAAATTTGGTATGCGAATCAAGCTTTGATATATGAGAGTGTTTGTGAGTGAGAGTGAGAGAGAGTTTGATATATGATAGTGATTTTGGTAATGTGTACTAAGTGTGAAATTAAATTTTGTATTGGGGCCCTTGATGGTAAAAAGATGGTTTTGGATTTGATGGTTACTGCAAGTGCACGAAAAATACTAAATAGGACTATATTTGGTATTGGGTGAACATATGGTGCTTAAGATCTGAAGTTTAGTATTTGGGTTGCTGTTAAAGTGTAGTCTCGACATATAGAGGTGGTTCCGTACTAAAGTACTAAAATTGTACGAAAAGTTCTGAATGGTACTGTTTTTTGAATTGGTTGATGCGATAGAGATAAAAATCTGGAATTTAATATGTACATTACTGATGGTATCTATGTTTGAGATTTAGTGGTTATTCCAAAATTCCTCATATATTTGTACAAAAAGTACAAAATGGTACTAAATTTGGCATTGGGTAAAGGGGTAGGGTTGGAGTACTCAAATTTGATATTGAGGTCTCTGTTGGTGTCTGGAACTTAGACATGGAGGTGGTTTTGTACGATATGTACCAATTAGTACTAAATTTGGTATTGGGTTAAATAATAGTTCTGAAATGCTGAAATTTGATATGGATGTCATTGTCGGTATCTGAGTTAGAGATTTGGGGGTTGGTTTTGGAAATATGTGCTAAGTCGTATTAAATTTGGCATTGGGTGAAGCGATTGAGTTGGAAATTTGATATATAGGCCGCTGTTGGTATATATTTAGGAGTGGAGGAGGTGGATTTGCTAACGTGTGCTATGATTGTTTGAAAAGTACTAAATAGTACAAAATTTGCCGTTGAGTGAATGGATGGAACTTGAATCCAGAAATCTAATAGTACTATATCTGGTATTGGGTGAAGGAATTGAGATATAATACTGAAATTCGATATATAAGTCACTGTTGGTGTCTGTGGTTAAGATAGGGAGTTGGTTTTGGTAATGTTTACTAAGTACTAACTGGTCCTAACTTTGGAGTACAGTTTGTGTATATGATGGAAAGATGTAGGTTGTTTTGCATATGCGTTCTAAATGTACTAAATTTGGTATGGGGTGAAGGGAAAGAGCTAATATACTGGAATTAGATATTGTGGTCACTGTTGTTTTCCTCGACAAACTTCAAAGTGAAAGATTTTTAAGACATTGTGAAAAGGGGAAACCTTAAATCTAATTTACACTGGTGGCCAAAACTAAAGCAACTGAAATTGTAGCAGCCGCATGTAGAAGCATAAAACGTTTATTACTTTGATTATCTTATATTATAAATTAAATGTTATGATGAAATTATTTTATTAAATTCATTGTATTACAATTATTGATGCTCACTGTATTTACTTTTTACTCATTCGTTTGTGACAATTTATCACTCAGAATAATATTACAGTTATAATATTCTTACTCAAATGAGTTTTCGCTTTATCTTGATTTGTTCCTCTCTTTTATTGATCACTCAATTCATCATGCTATTTAAGAAGGAACATTATAATATTCAGAGTCATTCCTGTAAAACTGGCGAATAATAAACACCAAACAAATTCAAGCCAATAATTGTGTTTTTATTCTCCCTATTTTCGGAACGAACCTTGAAGAATAATCCAACTAAGACGTTAATCGTTCGGTTAGGATTTTCTTTAAGATTTATAATTTATTTTGTTATACAAACGATTACTATCCAGCTTGAACGTTTATCGTTTGGCATAGGATTTAATCCGAAATACAACAAAATATTTTATAATTCACATTTTCTTGAAAAGGGTAGAAAATAATTTTAAGGATTATTTTCCCCCTTCTACAAAATTACAAGGAGAATGAGAACCCTGTAACTTTTTCAAAAATTAAGAAAATGATAAAGTTTTTCTTGTTTTAAATTAGGTACTTTATTCACTTTTTAAAAACCTAAAACATAAAACCAAAATTAATTTTTATATAAAAAATAATGTTTGGTGAAGTCAATTAACCCGATTTTGGCTTGGACAAAACAAAAGCAACTCTGTTGTACATTCATATAACCGCTGCAATTTCAGTTGTTTTTACTGTGATATTTATCGCTTTTTGCTTCCTTCGACATTTTCGCTTGTCATAAATCCTTTTTGAGAAGTTTTTTACAACATTATGTGTTTTTCTTTTCGTTTTTTAAGTACTGCCTAAAAAATTTTAAAAATGGCTAAAAGCAAATACAGTACCTGAATAAAACAGCAAATTATCAGTGACTATCAAAACAACATATCACAGAAAATGATTTCCGAGAAATATTTCATAAATATTTATGTGATTTCATAATTATTTCTGTATACTAAATCGGTTTTTTTTGAAACTGGATCAGTAGTAACAGTCTATAACGGATGAAGGCCGTGAAAAACTTCAGCCCGTACTGATCCACAAATTGTGAGAGAAATAAAAAACAACTATTTAAGAGTTCAACTGGATTGGTGAGAGAGAAATCAATGGATATAAGCTCGAGATCAGTGCGTAAACGAGTAGTGGCAGCTGGTCTGCATGCCCGTAAGACATCAAAAAACCATTTATATCTGAAAAAATCAAAAAGGCTTTCGGAAACGATAATATTAAGTGGAATCAAGATCAATGGAAAAAACATTATTTCTGGGATGAGTCTACGTTTAATATTAAAGGCTCCGACGTGAAAAATTTTACGGTGAGAAGACCAAAAAATGAAGGACTCAAGCCGCAGTGTTGCAAAGGTACAGTGACGCATGAGGGAGGGTCAAAAATGGCGTGGCACTGTTTTTCTTTCTATGGACTTGGGCCTATCCATAAAATAAAGGAAGTTGTGGATCGGTTTGTTTACAAAGATGTGTTGGACATCACGTTGATCCCTTACGCTGAGTAAAATATTCGTCTGATTTGGGTGTTTCAGCATGACAATGATACCAAACTTGTATTAAAACTTGTCAAATATTAGTTGCTGGAGTCAAAAATTCATGTTTTGTTATGGCTGGCACAATCACCTGACCTAAACTCCTTAGAACACCTTTGGAGTATCGTAGATAGGAAGATCAAGAGAGATTCGGAAATAAATAAGCACAACATTTTCTAAAGAATTCGGGGTGCCTGGGAAAGCACACCCAAGGATCAAATTGAGCGTGTTATAGATTCAATGCCTCGTAGGTGTGCAGCTGCTATCAAAAATAATGGTTATGCTATCGACTACTAGCCAAAATTTAATTATTTTAAAATAAAAAATCAAAAGTTGCTTTAGTTTTGACCAAGCAAAAATTGGGTCATTTTAGTTTTCCACATATTATTTTTCGTTCAAAATTATTTTTGTATTTTTATTTTTAGTTTCTTAAAAGTGAATTAAACCCCTCATTCAAAACTGGAAAAATAATTACGATTTATTTATTTTTGTAAAAGTTACAGGACATTTATTGTCTTTGAGATTTAAGTTGCTTTAGTTTTGGCCACCAGTGTATATAAAAGAAAGTTGTGTTAGTTACTACGCTTATAACATAAGAACCGCTGGACTGATTTTATCGATTCATACAAATTCGGAATTGTCTCCTGTCCAAAAAGGATAATATACAAAAAATCGCGTAAAAATGTGATATATTAACACTTTCATTTTGACTTTTGAAATGTACAATAGTAATGTTTTATTTTGCATGATTTTTTTCCATTTTGACTTACTTTTTTCTAATGTACATTTGTAGTGTTTTTTATATTTTATTTTTGAATTCGAATATTAATACCAATTTATTTAATTGACTTGATTTCTTGAGAACTGAATTTGATGGCGGGTTACGTGTTTTACCGAATTGTGTGGTGGCGAAACGGAAATAATTTAACGCGGACACACAAAAGTTAAAAGATAATTACTTTTTCAAAATCACGAAAAAAGAGATCTCATTGCAAAAATTCTCAAATCGGGAAAAAATCGAAAAAAAAATTTTCAATGGAATCGAATTTTAAAATAATAGTATATTCTATTGACAAACTTTGTAAGGACCTTTAAACATTTGCTGTAAAAAATCAGCGAACAAGTTGAAGATTTTTTCAATTTGTTATTCTGAATTCAGTGGATTTTTTGTAAACAAACATGATATCGATCATAACTCACGGATAAGGGTACAACCCGATTTCATATTTGTATAACCATCGTATGATTTAAGCTATGTTTGGGGTCTTGGTCACTTTTTTCATTTTTGGCCCTTATTTGGTACCTTTGTTTCTAAGGGGGTAGAGAACCTCTTCGCATAAAATTTGAAATTTTCAGAGTAGGTCCCATATTGGTCATGACCACATTAATCAATTGATTTGGCTAAAAAATTGAGTTTATGCTACCCTGGGGTAGGGAACCATCATACAGATAATTGCCATATAGGAATTTATTTAAGTAAAGTCCCCACATTGGAGTATCCCCAAGTCCACTTTCAGATCTAATGTGTGGTCAGAAAAGAAAATTTTGTGTTCTATTGAATTTGTAACCCCAAAGAGAATATTGGTTGGGAACGTAGATTTGGGATGTACATCTATATGAAATAAATTGTGAAAACATGAACAAATTACAAAAATAAGAAAGTAGAACGGGACCGACTAAATTAAATTCCCATCTTACGGTAATAGGTGTAAAATAGTAATTATATTTGATTATTCTGAAATGAGTCTACCCTCAATTATGAGGTGGATAAAACTATTTTTACTTATTTAAATCACGTGAATGTTGTTCTGCTATATTTTTGATTTGGCCTCTATTTGTCATCTTGGATTATAAGGGATGAAGAAATTTTTCAATGTAGGTCGATGTTTCGCAGTAGTGCCCATATAAAGGTACTGCCTGATTTTACCATATTTCAAAGGATTTGGCTAAAAATGTGAATTTAGGGGGTGAAAATCTTACACAAAAATTTCAACATATCTACAAATTTTAGAATTTTCTCCATCTCAAGTCCACCTTTTGGCGGACAAACAGATCGACATTGTTAGAGAGACTTATGAAGACTCTAATGCACAATCTAAGGTGTTAATGGGTTTAAAAAAGTTATTAACTTTGGCTATTCTTAAATCATTCAGCCCTCAATTATGCGGTGTACAAAATACGGTAAATTCCAAATTGCTGCTTACTTGCTGGAAAATTTTGCTACGATTTTTACCATACTAAAAATTAATTTGATCCCTTCATGGGGATAAGATTGACATATACTTTTTAATAGATTTGTATAGATATGTATAGATATATACATCCATACATATGAAGCCCACGGTATAAATATTGAAGCCAACTGCTTAAATATGGGTACAGGTATTTTAAAACACTTTTAATCGACTAGTACGTGAACAGTTATATCAATTATATCTGGGAATAATTATGCTTTGTCAAATATGTATAATAGACAAAAACTACGGGCCGGCAAAGCGGACCGGGCCAGCTAGTAATATATAAAACCTTTAAAGTCCGAAAATTAAGTATGCATTTTAGTTTATACTATTTTGTCAAAGTGAACAAATTGTGAATTTTGAGTACTAACAAGTAAAAAAGCTACAAATTCGGCTGGACTGAGTTTTGAATACCCTCCACCACTTGAAACGAATTTGACGATTAAAAAAATAGAATCCGTTAAAAATTCTGTTAAAATCTTCAAAATACCGAATGTTGCCGTTATATTAGGGTCCATACGAAGACGTGAACCTGCACAGACAATTTCCTGTCGTAGGCTGTAGTATCCATTACGAACTTTAAATACCAAATTTGAAACAATTCTGGCGAATAATGTCGCTAAAATCCTTAAAATACCAAATATCGGGAGGTACTGTTATATGGGGGCTATACGAAGACGTGGACCTGCACAGACACTTTTCTGTCTTAGGCTGTAGTATCCATTACGAACTTCAAAAACCGAAAGTCCAGCAGACATAATATACATTTGAGTAAAATTTTATCAACTTACTTTATTTCGTTGGGAAGCTAGACAGATTGCCATAGACGGACAAACGGACGGACATCGCTAAATCGACATAGAATTTTATGCTGATCAAGAATATATATATATATACTTTGTGGAGTCTGAAATGTATATTTCGAGGTATTACAAACAGAATGACAAACTTAAAATACCCCCCATACTATGGTGGAGGGTATAAAAAGGCCTAACATGAACCTCTTGGGACGAATCTAAGATTTTAAGCTAAGTGGACAAGTGTCATGTATAGAGAGATTCCATTTTATGTAGAACTTAATGAAAACATTAACCGGTATACTCATAATAAACTTCACATATCAAATTTGAAGGAATTTCGTAAAAATAATCGGGGGTATCTTCATATGGTGGCTTAGGAAAACGTTAACATATGTAGAAACAGAAAGGTGGAGAATCTATAAACTCCAAATACCTATTTTAAAACAATTCTTTAGAAATATATAGTTGACATCATGAAAACACCATGCTTTGGTAGGGACCATTTTATGGGGTCAACATCACAACATGGACCTATATGGGCAGATTTTTTGCAGTTTTTACGGCAATTGGATGTATAGCAAATGTGGTCGAACCCCCAAAAATAGCTTAAATCGTGCGGTTAGAGTAATGTGCACAGACGGACTGGGAGTAGACTAAACAGAAACAAAACTTTTTTGTATGTCCCTCTCCATGTTATTGCTACCCCCAGTTGGTAATAACATATATTTATTACGTAAAAATACATTGTAGCCAAAGAGCGGACAGAGCATCCAGAATCTGACTTGGACAAAAAAGAATAATAGAAACCCAAGAACATACTGAACTGTTCTCTGTATTCCTTTCTTATTGGAAATTTGCGGTGGCGATTGCTTTGTACTTTGTTTAACTCAAATTCCAAATAAAATAATACCAATATGAGGCCATACTTTGTATTTTTTCCGGTAATTGCAGGCTTCCTACTTTTATTACAGACAGAAGAAAATGATAAATGATTTACGAATTACTACCTCTGCAAGCCATCCAAACAAGCAGCTACCAACCACATTTGCGGCGGCACCGTCACTGTACAATGTGTACCTCATGAAAGTTGCAAGTATAATGTTGCATGGTCATTGGTTCCCGCTGTTCTTCAAATAGGAATGTAAATATTATGCTTTTGAAAATGTGCGAACTTGTTCGCCGGCACAGGATTTTGATATATAATTTATATGAATTGAGTGTTTTAATGTTATGTGTCTTTTATGGAGAAAATTCCCATTTGTGGTTTATTGCCTTTTCAAGGTTATGGTTGTTTCAAATACAAATTCTATGAAACTCAAACGCAGGTATTCTGTCCATTATTTGATAGCTACAGTGTTGGCATGTACTGTATTAGGCAGGGAACTTTGCAGGACTGTGCAACATAGTGTTAAACAGTTTGAAGACCTGTTTTAGTTAATTGTTAGATAGCTGTTTCACTCTACTCCGAAACATGGATGTACCCTGAAAATTTATACATACAAAAGCAAAGACTTATAATTATCAAAATACAAAAGACTGGCAAAAATATGTATTAAGTTTGTTATTTCGTTTGTAACACCTCGAAATATACTCTTTAGACCCCACAAAGTACATATATTCTTGATCAGCATGAAATTCTATGTCGATTCCTGATATTGGGTATTTTGACGATTTTAGCGACATTATTTACCGGATATGTTTCAAATTTGGTATTTGAAGTTCGTAATAGATACTACAGCCTATGAGAGAAAGTTGTCTTTGTAGACCCACGTCTTCGTATAGCTCCCATAAAACAGTACTTCCGATATTCCATATTTTGATGATTTTAGCTACATTATTAACCGTTTTTTTTTTTTTAAGTTTCGTATTTGAATATTGTAATGGCTTACGACAAAATTTACCTATGCTGCTCCATGCCGTTGTTAGACCCTAATATAAAACTGCATTCAGTATTTTTAAGATTTTAACAGATTTTTAACCGATTTTATTGTTTTTGAGAATTGCCAAATTCGTTCCAAACGGTGGTGGGTATTCAAAGTTTGTTCTGGCCGAACTTGCTGCTGTTTTACTTGTTTTAATATAATCCTCCTCCAAGTGATACAGCAGTTATACAGGGTTGCCCATATTCGACGGACCCATGTTTTTTTTTTTTTTTTTTGGGCCCATTCCAATCGACGGGGCTTGTCCGCAGGCAACATTCTTTGCGTCAATTGAATTTTGTACGGGAACAAATGCAAATCAATGCGAATAATCCGTTGTAAAGTGGACCGAGCCATGCCCAACTGCTTAGAACGGCGTTTTTTGGATGTTCTTGGGAACCTCTCAACACTGGCTCGTACGGCAGCGATTGTCTCGGCCGATCGCCTTGGTCGATTTTTATATGGCCTCTTCGATTTTATTGTTATACCCAGTTTTACTGTCAAGTTGGAAAAAGATTACCCAGACCTGGGACCTTGATAAATGCCCAGGTAAATGACAAAAAAATAGATTTTGTTTACAATAGATTTTGCATTGCAAAAGCAAAAATAACATAAGTTTAACTAATGTTTTTACCACAATATATTCTCATTCCATTTTCTCAATTACATTCCAAGACAACAATTTATTACTACACCGCAAACATTGACACCCTTTTCCGAAAAATGTCAAAAGCGTTAATTTGTCGTTTATTTATGAAAATTAATATTTATTATTGCGGTTTTCAATTTCCATCCACAAAGGTGTAACGATGGCAATCTGATGTGTCATGAAATCCAATGCCAGTGGCGGCAGTCCATTAAAAATCACACCATTTTAAATGTTTGCGAAAAGGGTTATTAAATATGAATTCATAGTTGTAAAATTAAATTGATAAGAATATTTTGTTTCCAAAATATTGTAACAATTTGTGATTAAAAATTTTGAGATCCTTGCAAATTTTCAGGTAAGCAAAAGTAGGTGTGTGATAATAAATTCAAATTTCGATTGGAATAGATTTGTATATTGAGATAAAAAAAACTGCAACAAAGACAAACGTCATAATGTTTACATTTTTTTTTTTAATTTCATTGAATAAAAACAATTGGAAATAGCATTAAATTTTAGAATAAGTTTAGATTTGTTCGAATTGGTCACCTTTGCCACGGACTATTGCCTTCAAACGGCCAATGAAACCGTCACATGCTGCCCAAATGCTGCTCTGCGGTATTTTGGCCGGAGAGCGACCATCGGCTGTTTTGGTGGTCCACACATCACCATGGCCGGCGCTTGAGTTCTGGTGGCCAACCGAAGGTGCACATTTTCAGCTGACCTCTTCGACAAGTAAACACGATAATTTTGTTTGTTTACAAACTGCTGGACAACTGTTTTCTCAACGGAGAAAACCAAATTCGGCAGTTCACCACTTTCGGCCAAGCTAAGCAACTCTTTAGCTCTTCTGAGTATATTTTCTTACGGTTACGGTGTAAGTTCTTGCACTTTTTGGAATTTCAATGTCTTCACCCCGAGCTAATTTATCAATATTTGACGAATGGATTATTGCGATATGTTTAGCTCACGAGCCATTTTTCGGCCACTGCGACATGGGTTTATATCAAGTCGCTTCTTTACTTTTCGAACCATTTCTGCTGATGTTGCTGTTTTCTTCGGTCCACTTCCTTGGCGTCGGGCTACGCTACCAGTATTACGGTAACGAGCTATGTACGAGACACAAAAGATTTATTCACATTTAAATGTTGGAGTGCTCTAACGAAAGCCACTTGTGGTTTTCCAGCCAAATATAAAGAAATCACAATATGAAGCTTGAATTCCATTACGAATAAGTTTTCTTTTGGAAAATTCTCAACAAAATGTTTTTGTACGCTTGTAATCACTGGAATAATTTTAACAGCTGTCGGACGAGTGGCTTACAAATAACAGCAGTCTGAAGTTGGTTGCAGTTTTTTCATCTCACCCTGTATTATAAGAATACCCAATATTTAGAGGTACAGTAACATATGGGGCTATAAGAAAAAGTGGAAGGTAGAACCAATTACAAACTCTAAATAGGTTATTTCGAGGAGTTAACAACGGAATGACAAATTTAATATATCCTCCACAGTTCGTGAAAAATCCATGATGTCCAATCAGGTTTGTAAAAAAAAAAATGGAAATTTCAGTTTTTGTTTTAATCCACCCTAATTGACCTCCAACAACATTTTTTTAATCTACCCTTTATATAGAGCCAAAAGGTCCTAGACACATGTTCTTAAAGTCCAAAAACACTCTGGGGGAGTCAAATCGTCATTGAAAAATATACTAAACAAGTAAGCAAAGGCTATAGCCGTGCGGGCCGACCATGTGATACCCTACAACACTAAATTAGCAGTAATTTTTGAAATTATGTCACGGAGCACTGACCTGACCAGGGACATTTACCCAATATTTAAGCACTCCCTTATGCTGTTAGCTGTTGTGGTCCATTTTCAATCCAAAATGATAGAATCTTTCCCTGTCTTTAACTCTCTTCTCAGACGTGTCGATTTGCTTCAATTGTGTGATCATGAATTTTTTTATGTTTTTGGTTCACTTGACAGCCCTAAGCTCTAGCTCCATGCAAACTTCCGCTTTGATTGGTCCATAATTGCGACCTGTAGAGCAACTATAAAATCAGGATTTTTTTCAGTTTTTGGTCCATTTCAACCCCTAAATATTATGCGATCATATCTGTTCTATTCTGGCCCTAACCCCACCTCCATTCTAAATTTCGTGAAGATCGGGCCATAATTGCGAACTGTAGAGTGATTACAAATTAACATGGACAGACAGACATACATAGCTAAATCGACTCAGCTCCGTGAGATAGGAAGATCCATATATACTTTCCTAAGTGGGAAACTATTATTTCGAGGTGTTACATAATTTTTGGCCCAATCAAACTTATAATATCCCCAACACTTAGTGTCGTAGGGTATAAAAATTCATGATTCCTGCCCTATTTTTTATACCCTACACCACAAGGTGGTCATTATGTCTTTGTGCATTTGTTTGTAACAGGCAAAAGCAAACGAGATAGACCCATAGTTCCTTTTGATGATCTGCATAGAATCACATTCTGAGTCGATTTATGCATGTCCGTCCGTCCATCCGTCTGTCCATGTATTTTTGTAAACAAAGTACAGGTCGCATTTATTGCTCGATCCAGATGAAATTTTGCACAGATCATTTGTTTGGCCCAAGGACGAACCCTATTGAAATTGGAGATAATCGGTCAAAAATTAGATATAGATCCCCTATATATCTTCGTCCGATTCGCCTTTTATTGTGCACCAAACGTGTAATATCACTCCGAATTGTATGGAATTTTGCATATACACCTGAAAAAAAGTATGCCAAATTTGATCGAAATCGGTTCAGATATAGCTATAGCTCTCATATATATTGTTCATCCGATTTGTTATTTTTGTCCTCCGCAGCCGTATATGCACTCTGCAACAAAAGAATTTGGGGAAATATATCAAATACAGCTCAGAAATACATATGCTAAATTTTATCGGATCGGTTCAGATTTGGATATAGCTCCCATATATAACTTCGTCTGATTTACCTTTTGTTGTGAACCAAACGTCTAATATTTATCTAAATGGGATGGAATTTCGCACTTGCTACCGAATCGAGTCTAGAAGTTAATATGTCAAATTTGGTGAAGATCGATTCAGATATAGCTATAGCTTCCATATATATTGTTCATCCGTTTGTATTTGTTACCCACAGCCGTAATATGCACTCCGTAAAAATGATATTCAGGGAAATATATCAAATACAGCTCAGAAATATCTTTGCCAAATTTTATCGAGATCGGTTCAGATTTGGATATAGCTCCCATATATATCTTTATCCGATTTCAAATTAATTGTGCACCAAATGGGCAATACAACTCCGAATTTAAAAGATACAAATGCTTCGGCATATTTAATCCTTTGAACTTTAAATTATAATTATAATCATAGCGTGTATGATTGAATTCTCCCATAAAAACTTTTAATTGTTATGTGGAGCTCTACTAAATTAGCAAAAATCCCTAAAATCTTTAAACGTGGACAATGCTTGCATATTTTGATGCGCAAATATGGAGCCAAAAAGGAATCCTCGATCGCATTATTAGAAATTTATTATTTATTTGCAGACGGTATCAGAGGAAGTGAATCCATATGTCCCATTTGAGTGGGTCTACCATTGAAATTTCTTAAACCCAAAAATGTAAAAAAATGGTTTGAATACATCGCTTATTCCCCGTTAGTCCATTGAAAGTCAGCGTAAATTATTTGGTTTCCAATATTAGCCGCGATAGTAAGTGGACAACAGTGGAGTTAGGGTCTCTTGCAAATACATACATGACACACCACATCCCCCAGAGTGTTTTGCTTGCGGTATAGGAGCTGTGTGACAGAGCCCACAGTGAATTAGCCACAGTTGGTTGTTGTTGTTGCTGTTCCTTTCACACACACACACACACACATATACACAAAGCCATTGATGTGGTTTCATTTAGGTAGGTATGCACTGCTTGACCAGTGTCCATATTTTGGTTTTTGTTTTTCGTTTGTTCCTGTAACCAAAACGGTGACAAAACATGAAACCGCATTTATTTAATGTTTAACACACACAGCGACAAGGTGACATGAATACCTCCTCTCACTTGTTAGTGTTCGATATTAAAATACGAATATTAAATTACAATTTGTCGCAGCCGATGATATGCGGGGTGTGTAAATTTATGCAAATGTTGTGGAGCGCTGGTTGTACGGCAGAGTTGGAGTTGAAGTTGGCTGGCTAAAATTGAGTATGGGGTTTTGCCATTTAAGCGGAAGTAATTTAAGTGTAAATTTACAAAAGATCAATGAAATGTGAATCAATCTTTGTGTTGTAAAATGATATGGTTTTGCGTAAAAGAAAGAAAGGATGAAATTAAGGGGAAGTATTATTTAGAATCATTCAGAGTGGTTGGTGCATATATTGTTTGCATGCAGTGGTATATGTTTAAAATAACATAGAAATTTTTAGATTCCAAAACATTTGCAACAATATGAGGGAAAATAATTTACTGATTGCAATCAGTAAACAGTGAGGTTATTAAGGATAATTACGAGACTTATTAGAAAATTCCATATAATTTTAAAAATGCGGTTTTTATTGCGAAACATTTCTAACCAACGACAAAAAACCGTTGTTTTTTGCTGACTGTGTTCTCTAATATTTTAGGCAAGGCCATAAACATCGCAAATATTTTTTATATCATCAGCCATAGGCCTTCATAGGGTACTATGTTTCATAAAAATTAAGGTCTAAGCTTACATCTCTTAAGACAAAATCCTTTTTTCGGTCATTTGGAATCAATCTAGCCTCTGTCAGTCTGTATGCACGATAAATCTCAAAGGTTGTACCTGATATCGTCCATGTTTGGTTCATTGCAATATATCAATTAAACTTACATCGAAATGGACAAAATGGGCAACTAGATTTGGTACCTACCAACAGGGTCGAAAATTTCAAAGAAATCAAGCAAAAAACATTAAACCGGACTTTTAATACCCTCACCATTGGGTAAAGAAAACTTGTTAGTATAAAAGTATTTGAATTAAAAGGTGTTTCACTTTAAACTACAAATACCAGTAAGACCGTTTGGATAACGCTGTTAAACTATTCAAAACTCATGAAGTGGGTGAGGCCGTTATATGGAGGCAATACCAAAATGGGAACCTCTATACACAATTTTATTTAAATTTACTTCAAGAATGGTAATTTACAAAACCTTCTAAAATAACAAATTGGAAATAATTTCGTGACTAAATTTGATTAGAGTTATCTAAATGCCGAATATCGGTGTGTATCGTTATATTTGCGCTATAAGAAAAACGTAGACCTAAATATTCAATGTTCTGCCATCGGAGCTAGAACTCACTATGCCTATTTTTAGATAACTCCGTGGGAAAATGTGGCAAAAATCATCAAAATACTGAATATCCGGAGGTACCATTATATGCACGAATGTATGAAGTTACTATTATATGGCGGCTATACCAATAACGAAGAACGATAATATACGGCATAATACACATTTTTGTGCCAAATTTTGAAGCTCTACGTCGCAAAATGTGGGCTGTATGGTGATTCAGATATAGCTATAGCGCCTATATATACATATTATCCGATTTGGGGTTTAAAGTTCCTCACAAGCGTAATAAGCATTCCACAACAATGATCTTTGGTACCATATATCGGATACAGCTTCGAAATAAGTGCATAAAATTTTTTAAAGATCGGTTCAGTCCCATATATTTCCTCACCCGACTTCGGGTTAATTATGCACCAAACGGCCAATATCAGTCCAAATAACCTAAATTTTGGCATATCCGACGAATTCAGGCCAGCTGTAGCTCCCATATATACAGCGCGAGATGACAACACTGCAACTAACTTCAGACTGCTGTCATTTCTTAGCCACTCGTCTCACAGCTGTTAAAATTATTCCAGTGACGGCTCATTATATTGCTTACAAGCGGACAGAAGCACTTTGGTGAGAATTTTCCAGAAAAATAGTTATTCGTGATGGAATTCAAGCGGGATAATGTGATTTCTTTATATTTGGCTGGAAAACCACAAGTGGCTATTCTTAGAGCACTCCAGCATTTAAATTCACATTTAAATATTTTGTGTCTCGTACTATCGCTTGTTACCATGATACTGATAGCGTAACCCGACGTCAAGGAAGTGGACGGAAGAAAACAGCAACATCAGCAGAAATGGTTCGAAAAGTAAAGAAGCGACTTGATCGAAACCCGCGTCACAGTGGCCGAAAAATGGCTCGTGAGCGGAACATAACGCAATATTCCATTCGACAAATATTGAAAAATGTGCTCGGGGTAAAGCCATTTAAATTCCAAAAAGTCCAAGAACTTACACCGCAACAGAAAGAAAGTAGACTTAAAAGAGCTAAAGAGTTGCTTCGCTTCGCCGAAAGTGGTGAACTGCCGAATTCGGTTTTCTCCAATGAGAAAACATTCGTAGTCCAGCAGTTTGTAACCAAACGAAATGTGTTTACTTGCCAAAGAGCTCAGCAGAAAATGTGCACCTTCGGTTGGCCACCAGAACTCAAGAGCCGGCCATGGTGATGATGTAGGCCGTCATAACAGCCGATGTCAGAATAAATAACGAATATTATCGCGAAAATATTCTGGAGGGTGTATTAAAGCATTGGGCACGCAAACATTTTGGCCTCAGACCTTGAACATTCCAACAGGACTCGGCACCATCGCACTCAGCACGCGCCACCCAAGAATGGTTACAAAATGAGGTTCCTCGCTTAATTTCCAACGCAAAATTATACCCTACAACACTATGTGTTGGGGGTATTATAAGTTTGATTGGGCCAAAAATTATGTAACACCTCGAAATATTGGTTTCCCACATAGGAAAGTATATATGGATCTTCCTATCTCGCCGAGCTGAGTCAATCTAGCTATGTATGTCCGTCCGTCCGTCTGTCCATGTTAATTTGTAATCACTCTACAGATCGCAATTATGGCCCGTTCTTCACGAAATTTGAAATGAAGGTGGGGATAGGGTCAGAATAGCACCCTATTGTTTTTGGAGATGATCGCATAATATAGGGTTGAAATGGACCAAAAACTGAAAAAAATCCTGATTTTGCAGTTGATCTACAGGTCCCAATAGAGCAATAGACCAATCGACGCGGAAATTAGCATAATTTTGATGGTCATCGGGTAATATTTAGTGGGTGAAATAGGCCACAACATTTGTGTTAAATAAAAGTCAAATTTTCCATTAAACCGAGAATACTTTTAATCCCGGCGAAATCACAAATAAACGAATAGGTAAATTCTGACCGTTACGTAGATGCCGATAGTAAACATATCGGATATGTATAGCGAAATATATACAATGTGTATATTCAAAGGAAGGGGATGTTAGTTAGAATGCTTATATCTCAAGAATGGCTGGACCGATTTTGACAAATTTTGTCAATGCGGAATGCCCTCTTGACATAAAAGTATAAAATCGAAAAAAATCGTAAAAAAATATGCCAATAATGATGTTAATGTAGATTTTGTAGTATTTTGTGACATTTTTTTCACAACGGAGGGCATAAATATTGGGCAAATGTCCCTCGTCAAAGTCCTAATTTATAATTCCAATATGGATTTGGACAGAAGGGGGCTTCTAACATATTGTAGTGTTGTAGGGTACAACATAGTCGGCCCCGCACGACTATAGCCTTTGCTTACTTGTTTTTATCTCACCCTGTACTTCCTACATTTATCAACTTCGACTCTAAAATAATATAATTTTAGTCCAAATACCAGTTTTTAATACCATTAGAATCTTTTTTATTAATAACCGTTTAAACCACAACCTTACATTATCAATATTGAAGAATTACAGCTCGAAAATTCCAATATTTATTCGCTTTTAGTGTCCAACTAACAAACCACCAAATTTCAAGATCCCAGCTCCAGCCGTTTGTTCCCAGCGTTGATGGGTCAACAGTCATGCGAAATTCAAACTGATTTGTTTTAAGAGTTAATTGCACCAGGCAAAACTATTTTGAATGAGAAAACATTGTTTCAAGAATGGAAACATTTTGTGAGCCTATTAAAACATCCAATGCTATAGTTTCACCATGGGCCTACTTTCTGAGTTTTAATATTTGCTTCAAAAATGAATGTATATCCGTTATGTAACTAAATCGAATGAGGGATATTATTTTCAAACGTTTTATCCATGAAAATGTTAAATATTAAATTATGTTAATATTTCCAAAATAGCGAATTCCTATCAGCCTGATAGTATCAGGTCAATAAACCGTCAAGTCATCAACACAAAAAGCAAATTTGTATATACCACCATGAGATCATGTTAGCTTACAACTTATCTCATACTTAACTTTTACTTTCTAACAAGCCAGGGAGTAGGTCTTAATGTGTGTGTATGTTTTTTTTGCTTGCGTTCTTCTTTTTTCACTTTTTATGAGCTGGTGCAAATTTTGCTGAGATTTGATGATGTGAAAATATGTTCGCATGGCCCGTCAGACTAGCAGCAGTGACGCAAAACTGTAAATGTTACAGTTTTCCAACGTCGCATGTTAATGATGATGAGTTTTCTGACTTTTTGCATTACAAAGCTGCTTAAAGTTTCATGTTGGAACCATGCATTCAAAAAGAGAGTTCATGTAGTCTTTTTGCCCTTTCTTAGATATCTAGCTGGTGATTTAGTTAGTATCTTTTTTGTTGGGATGAATGGATTTAATGACAAGAAATATCCAATCCATTCAGTGATGAGAAATCATTGTTAATTTGTTGTCTTTTTACTACAATTTGAGTGGGGAAGTAAATATGGAAATAATGAATGAATCAAAATATATGTAATTAATGAACCTAGAATTAATATGAACTTTGCGGACATATGGGAATAATAGTAAAGATTTGTAATTTTATGCTTACAAAAATTATGTATATATTATATTCTGTATATATTATATATATAAAAAATTATATCATTGTACTGATATAGTCTCAATTTTATATAAAATTAATTTCAGTTTTATTAAATTATTTTTTAATCAATAGTTTGAAATTAATTCTAGTTTATTAAAATAATTTTATTATTGTTTATTCTATTTATACCCTACAACACTATGTGTTTAGGGGTATTATAGGTTTGATTGGGCCAAAAATTATGTAACACCTCGAAATATTGGTTTCCCACATAGAAAATTATATATGGATCTTCCTATCTCGCCGAGATGAGTCGATGAGTCTAGCTATGTATGTCCGTCCGACCGTCTGTCCGTCTGTTCATGTTAATTTGTAATCAAGCTATAGGTCGCAATTATGAACCGATCCTCATCCGAAATTGAAAATGGAGGTGGGGATAGGGTCAGAATAGAACCCTATTGTTTTTGGAGATGATCGCATAATATAGGGTTGAAATGGACCAAAAACAGAAAACATTTCTGATTTTGCACTTGCTCTATAGGTCACAATTATGAACCAATCGACGCGATGTTTACTGTTTATGGAGTTACAGTTTAGGAGTGGGCAGAAACCTACTAATTTGGGCGGCCATCGGACAATGATTAGAGGGTAAAATAGACCCTAACTTTTATGTAAGAAAATAGGAAAATGTCCACTAAACCGCGAATATTGTCAATCCCAGCCAAATAACAAATACATTAAAAGATCACTTCTGATCGTTAGAGTGATGCTAAAAGCCAAGAAATCGGGTATATATCAAAATAGTTACAATATATATGTAAAAGAATTGATCTTATTTATTCTACTTATAAATCAAAAACCGCTGGGCCGATTTTCACAATTCCCATCATTTCGAAATGGTCTTTTGCCAGAAAATCAGAAAATCTAAGAAAATTGCGGGGAAAATGTACCAAAAAAAGTGTATATTTTTTGTTCCATTTTTTTCAATTCTTGTCATATTTTTTATCGCATGGGATTTTTTCAATTTACTTACAATTTTGAATTGTAAATTTTCTAAATGTTTACACCCTTCAACACTACGTTTTGAGGGTATTATATGCATGTCGTATTATATGCAATTTGGCATGGAGGTAGGGTTAGGGTCAGAATTAAAGCCTATTGGTATTAAGATGTACATTGAGAGGTGCAAATGGACTAAAAAAAATTATTTTTTCTAATTTTGTAGTCGCTCTATAGGCCACAATTGAAACTAATCGACACGGAATTTCGCATCGGAAGAGAGTTGAGGGCAGGAAAGAAGTCTAGCATTTTGGATGACCATTGGATTGCATTTAGCTGTAAAATGGACCACAACTTTTGCCAAATTCTCCGGGCCAAAAAACTAAGGGTAACCTCTGGGCGGGGCTCTTTGACATTATTTCAAAAACGAAATCTTCCAAAATGGATTTGGATATAAGGGGACTTCGAACATATTGCAGTGTTGTAGGGTAACACATGGTCGGCCCCGCACGGCTATAGCCTTCGCTCACTTGTTTTATTATATGAATTTTAATTTATTTTAATTGAACTCTTTGTATTTCCCATATTTCTGAATGAACAAGTATTACCGCCCTACAACGTCGTTTATCCCACCTTTTCCAATTCGTGTTGTTTTCTTGTGCCCATCTCTCAAGATTTATGTACACGTTTCATTCATAACTCGAGATGTTCCCAGTAAAAGTCAAAACAGTAAACACTGCTAAAAATAACAGCAGAAACATAAACCGTTATCAAAGTTATTATCGTACTTCCACTTTATGAGCAGTGACAATAACGTGGAGGACACTATAAGTGTTGTCAATATTTTTTTTGTTGACGATGTCAGAAGAAATGAAAAACAGACTGCATGGTAGATGCACTGTGTATCAAAAGGGTACTGTAGGACAATGAATGCACACAAGAAATACCACAAAACTAGAAACACATGTGTTATATTGAAATCTAAAATGACAATTAGAGGCCAATATGATTCATTGGAATTGCAAATGCATCGAATAGATTAAATAGAATTTCAGGTAGTGATATTGGCTTTGAAAACTTCTGAGAAAGGGCAAAAAATTCTACCCAAGCACATCTTCGATTTATATTTCACAAGCAAGTCCCGGCTTCTTCGTAAGCGAAAACTCCACCTTAAAATTTTCGATTCGTTCCAAAAGTTCTTGTTAGGCCCTTTTAGAATTCAAAATGCACAACTTGTACAGTTTGCAAATTTTTTTTTTGTTTTTATTGTTGACCTGTTGTATATGAATACTTAATAACTTTATTTTGGCTTTAGGCCAATTGAAAACATCAGTCTTATATTTTTAAAATTTTGATTTTTATTTTGCGATATTTCGACTGTCATCGAAAGTCATATTCAGGGGAAAAATTATTGAGAAAATCAACAGTCTTGGTTCAACGCCTGTTCTAAAAAAATATACAACACTATAATAAACGATACAGTTTATATAGGCGAGATACTCGAAAGAATTCCACAAGATATTGTGACAAATAATAAAAGAAAACCATCAGGTTTCGTTCTCTAATTTTCGGATAATAGCAACTTAAACTAATTTGCTCATTTCCAATTTATTGGTAGATGTTGCACGTAAATGGTCTTCCTAGATCTGGAACCAATATTTCCCAAAGACCTTTAATCTCTCAGAAGTGGCAAAAGATTAACATTTATTATTGTTTTTTGACTGAAACGCATCTATATGAGATACAGCCATTTGACTATATTCTTCAACGAAATCAGCGTTAACGAAATAGTCAGAAGTGCGTCTTTCCTGTATTTGTGAATTCTCCAAAAAGTCACTGGAATGGACATTTTCGTATTTTGTCTATAAAAGTTGGCAAACTCCTTCACACATTGAATATTTTTGGATGGCCATCCAAAACTGCTTAGCTTTTGCAATGTCCGGTAACCCCCATAATTACGACCTGCTGACAATTTTGCAGTTTTTTGGTCCATTTCAACCCCTAAATATATGGGGATCATCTCCAAAAAGAATAGGCTTTTATTCTGACCCTCATCTTATCTCCATGCAAAATTTCGTAAGGATCGGGCCATAAATGCGATCTGTATATGATATCCTGATATCCTAACTACTTAGTTTTGTTAGCTGTAGAAATATTACCAAATGTTTAATTCAAAATGAAAATATGCCAAAAATATGACAAAATAGAAAAAATATGAGAAAATTTTACAAAATCAATATTTTCATCTTTAGAGAGATATTTTTATGCGATTTTTTAGACGTTGTTTCTTTCCTGCCAAGAGGCCATTCTGAATTAATGAGAACTGTCGAAATCAGTTCAGCCGTTCTCGACATATAAGAGATCTTTCAAGCCTATCTTCTTCGATAGACATATATATCGCACATATTTTGCTATATATCCATTTTGTTGGATTTTAACATCAATGTAAAGATCAGAAGTAACCTTGTCATGGCTTTGTGATTTCGCCGGGATTTAAAATATTCGCGGTTTAATGAAAAGTTTTGAATTTTTTCAACACAAAAGATATGGTCTATTTTACCCGCTAAATATTATCCGATGACCACCCAAATTGGTAGGCTTCTTCCCCGCCCTAAACTCTAGCTACATGCGAAGTTACGCGTCGATTGGTCTATAATTGCGACCTGTATAGCTACTGCAAAATCCGACATTTTTCCAGTTTTTGGTCCATTTCGACCCCTAAATATTATGCGATCATATCCAAAAGAAATAGGATTCTATTCTGACCCTAGCCCCACCTCCATTCTAAATTTCGTGAAGATCGGGCCGTAATTGCAACCTGTAGAGTGATTACAAATTAACATGGACACACGGACGGACATACATAGCTAGATTGGCTCAACTCGGCGAGATAAGAAGATCCATATATACTTTCCTATGTGGGAAATCGATATTTCGAGGTGTTACATAATTTTTGGTCCAATCAAACTTATAATACCCCCAACACATAGTGTTGTAGGGTAAAAAAATAAAAATATCAGAACTTCATACATCGTACTAAATTTTTAGACTTTCAAGGTTTTATTTGTTATTCAGATTTTCGCTGTTCGGAAAGAATAATAGAAATAAGTTTACTTTTTACATCAAAAATATAAAATTTTAAAACTTCAGCTCTATCCGTTTACCCAATACCAAATTTAGTAGCATTTAGTACTTTTCGAACAATTATAGCACGCATTTTATAAACAATATCCATATTTCAGACTCAGATACTAATAGTTATTTCAATATCAAAGTTCAGCCAATTTTCTCCATTACTAAATTTAATACTATTTAGTACAATATCCATACACATATCCAAAACCGGTCCTTTCGCATCCATATCAAATTTAAGAATTCCAGCTCTATCACTTCAGCCAATACCAAATTTAGTACTATTTAGTACTTTTTGTATAATATAAAGCACATATTTTCAAAATCAAAATCCATATCTCAATTCAGATACAAACGGAAATTTCAATATTAATTTTTTTTCGTAATTCGGAAAGAAAGAAATGTGTTTACCTTTTATATCAAAAATATCAAACTTAAGTATTTCAGCTCTATCTCTTCACCCAATTCCAAATTTAGTAGAATTTAGTACTTTTCTAAAAATTATAGTACGCCTTTTCAAAGCAATTTCTATATCTCATCCTTAGATACCGAGAGTGATCTCAATATCGAATTTTAGAATTCCAGCCCTATCCCTTCACTCAATACCAAATTAAGTACTATTTGGTACTTTTCATACAATTATAGTACACATTTACGAAACAACCCCAATATCTTAATTTCAGATATCAGTAGAGACCTCAATATCGATTTCCGGATTCCGGATCCCTACACCCAATTTAGTACCATATAGTACTTTTCGGACAATTATAATACACATTTGTAAAACCACCAAAAGTGACATTTATATTCAATTTCAGGATTTCAGCTCTATTCCTTCACCCAATACCAAATATAGTACCATATAGTACCTTTCGTACAAGTATCGAAAGCACTTTCAAAAAACTGCTAAATCTCAGATACAGATACCATCAGTATTCTAAATGTCATTTTAGTATTTTATCTTTATTCCAATACCCAATTTAGTACCATTTAGTACTTTTCTTACAATTATAGTACACATTTACAAATCGATCATCTACATATATCCACGTTATACATGAACAGCGAGCCCAATACAAAATTTCATGTTTCAAACACAATTTGTTCACCCAATACCAAATTGTACCAAATATTGTACTATTTAGTACTTATCGTGCACTTATAGTATAAATTTCCAAAACCACCTACTTATCAAAAACCTAAAACTAACAGGGAACCCAATACAAAAATTCCAATTTCCAGCCCTATCCCTTCACCCAATACTAGATATAGTACTATTTGGTATTTTTTGTACAATTTTAGAAGTTTTGTAACTGTTCACAACCTTAAAGTTCGATTTTCAAAAACCCTTTGGTGCACCTCCATCAGTGACTATCATTTCAAACCTCAACATTCCAGCTCATTCCGTTTTTGAAGTTTTTAGTACATTTAGTACTTTTCTTACCTTTTTTGGTACTAATTTCCAAAACCCCATCCTTATCATACGCCAACGCACAAAGACTGACTTTTGTGCAAAATTTCCAGATTCTACCTAGCTGTTTCGTCTGGGCGTTGATTTTAGACCAGAAAGTCAGTCAGATATTTCACCACTATTTTATACGCACATGACAAGTAAAAATCGACGAGCGAACTTTTGATACTCTCCACCAGCGACTTACCCCGGCTGGGCCCTGGCCAACATGCCAGTTGGGCCCTGTAAAGGATTTGAAATACTAAGGTTTTATCTTTTATGGTAAAATCGGTTGTCCTCAATTTATTTTGACCTTGAACCCTATTCCAAGACTTGTAAAAATTGGGAATATTTTTGAAAAGTAATATTCAAAATACAAACTTGTAGTCCATGCAGTTAAAAAATGTGGATAGGGACTTTAAAATACCCAAGTATGATTGTACCTTTATATATAGGTTATTCTAAAAATTGGACCTATATTCATATCATTGATGTGTTCTACCTATTAACATTTCAAAATACCAAAAAATAACCTTTGCGGATACGTACGGTGAAAGGCCAAAATATAAAATGGACAATTATCGCTATAAGGAGCTAATGTCGAAACCTCGACCAATATAACGTAAAATAACTCACAATATGTTGGGAAATTATGGCGTATACCTTCAAAATACATGCTGAACAATGGTACGGCACTTTATAATTCTCTTTCCCCGGGGATGTCTTTTTTTTTGACAATTTGAAATACAAATTACCAATAATTTACGGAACTACCTCTAAAATATACAAAAAAAAACTTAAAAGCGGGAGGAAGGTTTATGTGGAGGCCATAACAATTAATGGACCTATAATGACGATATTTTAAAATGAAAACCCAAGATATTAAAATACACCAGATTTTGTTGGAAATTGTGGATGAAAAGTTCAAAATTTAGAAAATCAAGAGGTACATTATGTGGAGGCCATGGCAAAAGGTGGACCGATATTATTTAATTTCACTACCTTCACAAGTAAATTTGCAAAAATAATTTTGATGATTTATTCAAAAATTAGTTCTATCCATATTCATTTCGTGACAATAATCAGAACATACTTGATCCACTGTCCCAACTGGTTTCACTCGACAGCTTTAGGCGTTAACAGAGACTTTAATGCACCAGGTCATGACAGCATTAAAAGTTCTTAGTGTCTCTTCATTTATCTTGTGCTGACTTTTTGGATACTTCGCATCTTAAGCAACGTCGGCATGAATGAATTGAGAATGACGGAAAAAAAAAATGATGAAGATTCATATGTGGAAACTATGGTAAAAGTAAAGAAAATATGGGTACCGCAAAACCAAAAGAAAAGATTATTCTTTAATACATGGACTTAAAAGTAGCGGCAAGAAAGAACATGACATAGCAAGGGAAGACAAATGTTTAATGATGTTGTATTACAAAAGTACGAATTTAATTTAATTCAAATTGAATTAAATCAAAATTATTATATTATTCTATAACACTATGTGGTATACCACTAAGTTTGATTTGCTGAAAATGCATGCAACATCGCGAAATAATCGCCTAGACAACCTTTTGATATAAAAATATTCCCATCTCGACGATCTAAAAATACAAAGCTATGCGTGTCAGTCACTCCATTAAAAACTGTAATCAAACTACAGGCAGCAACCGGTCGTAACATACATATATATGAGAGCTATAGTTATATCTGAACCGATTTTCTCCAAATTTGATTTACTTGCTTCTGGACTAAATTCAGATGTACCAAAATTCAGGACATTAGGACTTATATTGGCGATTTGGTTCACCCGAAATCGGTTGAAGATATATGGAAGCTATATCTAAATCTGATTCGATTATCACCAATTTTAATAGAGTTCGCCATTGAGCCAAACAAATATTGTTTGCAAAATTTCATTCGGATAATAAATTCGACCTGCATTTTGTTCACAAGAATACAAGGACGGACGACCCAGAAAGTAATATCCTCAGAATAACTATGGGTCTATCTCGCTTCCTTTTCCCTGTTATAAACAAATGCACAAAGACATAATACCTCTACCACAATGTGATGTAGGGTATAAATATCACAACGTGGGTGAGGCCGTTATATGAAGGGGAACCTATATGGACAAATTTATACTACAAGGGTTGTTATCTATTGTTAGTCTTAAATACCAACTTTGAACAAATTTCGACCCAGACGAACTTACTGTTTTTAATTGTTTTTGTATCGCATGAGAAATTTTCAAATTTTAATATCATCTACCATTTCAAAGAATTCGGGAAATTTCCAACAAAAGGTTTAAACCAGTAAAGAAAGTCTTAAAGTCGGGCGGGGCTGACTTTATGATACCCTACTCCACTCTGCTAATTTAGTAGAGCTGCGCATACCAATTAAAATTTTTTATGGGAGAATTCAATCATGCAAGCTGTGATTATAATTATACTTTAAAGTTCAAAGGACTAAATATGCCGAAGCATTTGTATCTTTTAAATTCGTATTTATATTGCCCATTTGGTGCACAATTAATTTGAAATCGGATAAAAATATATATGGGAGCTATATTCAAATCGAAACCGATCTCGATAAAATTTGGCAAAGATATTTCTAAGCTGTTTTTGATATATTTGCCTGAATATCGTTGTTACAGAGTGCATATTACGGCTGTGGGTAACAAATATGACAAATCGGATGAACAGTATATATGGGAGCTATAGCTATACCTGAACCAATCTTCACCAAATTTGTTACACTAGCTTCTAGACTCATTTCGGTTGATTGTGCAAAATTTCATCCAATTTGGGCAAATATTAGATGTTTGGTGCACAATCAAATGTAAATCGGACGAAGTTATATATGGGAGCTATATCAAAATCTGAACCGATCTCGATAAAATTTAGCAAATGTATTTCTGAGGTGTATTTGATATATTTCCCCAAATATTGTTGTTGCAGAGTGCACAATATATATGGGAGCTATAGTTATATCTGAACCGATTTCGATCAAATTTGGCATACTTATTTTCAGGTACGTGCAAAATTCCATACTATTCGGACTGATGTTACACGTTTGGTGCACAATAAAATGCAAATCGGACGAAGATATATATGGGAGCTATATCTAAATTTTGACCGATTATCTCCAATTTCAATAGGGTTCGTTCTTGGGTCAAACAAATGATTTGTGCAAAATTTCATCTGGATAGGGCAGTAAAAGCGAACTGTACTTTGTTTACAAAATACATGGACAGACGGACGGACGGACATGCATAAATCGACTCAGAATGTGATTCTATGCAGATCATCAAAAGGAACTATGGGTCTATCTCGTTTCCTGTTGCCTGTTACAAACAAATGCACAAAGTCATAATACCCTGACCACCTTGTGGTGTAGGGTATACAAATACTGTTAAAATCATAAAAATACCCAACATAGCGAGTTACCCTTATATTGGGATCTATCCGAAGAGGGGGACCTGCATTTGTCATAGGCTATTAAAATATTGAAAGACGGAACTTGAAAAAATTTCGGTAAATAATATCGTAAAATATCAAAATACCGAATACAGGGAGGTATCGTTATATGGGGCTATACGATAACGTGGACCTGACGTCAATTTTCTGTCAAATACGAATTTTATAACAATTTCGTTTAATAATGTCGCTGAAATCATCTAAATTCTGATTATATGGAGGTACCTTTATATGGGGACTATACCTGCAGACCAAGCACGCGACTGAGTTAAATTTTATCAACCTACTTCAAATCGTTCGGAAGCTAGGGTTAGGGTTATTATGTCTTTGTCCGTTTGTTTAAACATACAGAAGAAAACGAGTTAGACCCATAGTTCCTTTTGATGATCTGCATGGAATCTCATTCTGAGTTGATTTTCCCTTGTCCGTCTGTACATGTATTTTCGTTAACAAGGTACAAGTCGCATTTATTGCCAGATCAAGATCAAGATTTGGCACAAAACATTTGATTAGTCCAAGGACGAACTCAATTAAAATTGAAGATAATCGGTCAAAATTTAGATATAGCTCCCGTATATATCTTTGCCGATTTGCCCTTTTGTGTACTAAATGTGTAATATTTGTCCAAATAAGTATGGAATTTAACACATATACCCGAATTGAGCCTAGAAACAAGCGTGTCAGATTTGGTGCAAATCGGTTCAGATATATCTATAGCCGTATATATTCTTCATCCGATTTGCTAAATTTCTCCTCACAGTCGTAATATGCACCGTAACAACGATGTTCGGAGATATATTTAATACATCTCAGAAATACTTTTGTTAATTTTTATCGAGATCGGTTTTGATTTGGATATAGCTCCCAAATATATCTTCATCAAACTTCACGTTTACTGTGCCTAAAACGTGTAATATTAGCTCAAATAAAAAGGATTTTGATGAATATCGGTTCAGTCCGTCAAATTTAGAGGGAAACGATTAAGACGCGGTTTTAAATTACATCTTATTTAAAACCATAATACGTATTCAAAAAACGATCATAAATTCCCTATAAAACCGATATTTGTTATGGATAGCTCTACTTAACGTACAAATTGGTGTGGCATATAATATTGAATGAAGGGCCTGGACGCGGACCGGTTTAACTAGTTTTAAATAACATAACGATTTTAAATTAAAATTTTTACAACAGTTTGGGAATCCTACTACAAATGTGACAACTTTTTGACGTAGCCATGACTGATTTTGTGTGTGAAGTTTAAGATGGAAAGGAAAAAGGACATTTTCCTTAAAGACACGCTTATCTTTCAAGAGCCTAATTATAACCTCAAATACACATCTGTTGTCTGGTACACAACTATAAATATCCTTAAGCTTTTGTAGGATACACTTACTTGGTCGTTGGAGGCAATAGGTATGTATTTTTTACTTCTCCAGTAATATTTACATAGTTAAGAATAACAAGTAAAAAAAGCTGTAAGTTCGGCAGGGCCGAACTTTTAATACTCTCCACCATTTAGAACGAATTTGAAAATTTTCGAAAAAGATAACATTCGCCAAAAATTCTGTTAACATTTTAAAAATACCGAATATAGCCGTTATATTAGGGCCTGTATGACGTGTCACAAGCCGTTACCATATTCATATTCGAAACTTCAAATAAACGGTAAATAATGTAGCCAAAATCATCAAAATACCGTACATAGGAAGGTACCGTTATATAGGAGCTATACGAAGACCTGGACCTGCATAGACAATTTTCTGTCACAGGTTGTAGCTTCCATTACGAACTTCAAATACGACATCTCAAACAATTCCGGTGTGTATTGTACCTTAAATCGTCAAAATACCGAATATAAGGAGGTACTGATATATGCGGCCTATACGAAGACCTGGATCTGCATAGGTAATTTCCTGTAAAGGGCTGTAGTTCCCATTACGAACTCTAAATACGTAATTTGAAACTACTACGGCGAATAATGACGCAAAAATCATCAAAATACCGAATATAGGGAGGTACCGTTATATGGGGGCTATACGAAGACGTGGACTTGCACAGACAATTTTCTGTCTCATGCTGTGGTATTTATTTCGAACTTCAAATGCCATATATGAAACAATTCCGGTGAGTAATGTCACTAAAATCATCAAAATACCGAATATCGGGAAGTACCGTTATATGGGGGCTATATGAAAACGTGGACCTACATGGCCCATTTACGAACTTAACCTGCCTACTGGCAAACTAGACATGTGTGCAAAATTTTAGTCTTCTATCTCAATTCGTTCGAAAGATAGCGTTATTACAACAGACAGACAGACACACAGATAGACAGACGGGCATGGCTAAATCGTCTTAGAATTTTACGCTGATCAAGAATATATATACTTTGTTTGATCTAAGATCATTATTTCGATGAGTTACAAACGGAATGACAAAATGAATATACCCTCCATAGTATGGTGGAGGGTACAAAAAAGATTTTTCTCTCTACACAGAACAAGGCAAGGATAAAATATGCCTCGGAAGATATCAGCCAAACGAAAACGACTAGAAGAGTTTGTTTGTGTTCGAATTTCCTTTGGACATCTTAATATTTTTTATCAAAATTAGAGGATGTGTGAAAATGGGATAATCTCAATTACTGGATCATCTCCAAGATAGAATATAAACATATCCCATTTAAAGCGACGGAAATAGATATGGTCCTAGTCTGAAAGAAGGCGTCTTGGCGGTTTTCAAACTGATGACTTTTTATCCTTCTTAATAAAAATGCAAATACGTTCTTATTACATTAAACAATTGAAAACTAAAGCTCAATAATTTCAGTTTATACACAACATGCATTTGATAGCAATTGCAATTCTTGGCCTAGAATCAATTTTGAGTTCCTCGAAATAAAACCGATTTCAAGTAAACAAATATTCAATTTTCCAGCATTTCTTAAGCCATCGAGTGTTTCTTTTGCGTGCACAACTCAATATATTCAAAGTGTCGAATGGATGACACATTTTCTTTTGTTCCCCAAGCAATTCAATTGAAATTGCAAGCAAAGCATTATTTGGGTCTTGCAATTCGCGCTGTAAATATCCGACATCGTCGTCGTCGTCGTTAAATACCCAAACATGGCATAGAAATTTCTGCAGTATAACCCATTCAACAACAGTCAGCAAACAGACAGACCGACCGACCGAGCGACCGACAGTCAAGAGAGAGCGTTCACACTGTCTACATTGGGAATTGCATGGGAAAACATAATTTGAATGAGAGTTTTAGTTTGGCACTGATGGCTGGCTGGCTGGCAAGCAGACATACCAACTGCCTGCCTGGTTTGGTTGGTGATAAGGATGGTGATGACGTTGTCGATGATGATGGTGATGCCTTCTTCACAAGCATTGATGGAGTTGGCGTCAGTAGTGGCGCAATTGAAACTGGAGTCAATTGCACTGAGAATATGAGACGAGTAGACAGGGACACACGCAGACAAACAAACAAACAATCGCATTCAAACGGCACAAGTGTTGATTATGCACAATATTCACATTTCACATTTGTCAGTTCGTTTTTAATAATGCACGTCGTACATACGAACGTACAGCCCACGGCACATGCATTACAGATGCAAACTTCTGTTCCAGCTACTTTCAGTTATTGCCACCATAATTGGTGAAACCAGATATTTGACTTTGATATTTGACAAAGGGAAATCCATTTGGAAAGTTCGAAATTTTCGATTAGGAAAGTGTGTAATTTGTATAACGAAAATATGTGCCAGTTAATGAGGTTGATAATCATCTTAATTGGCAAGTAAATGAAAGTGTTATTTTTATACCCTACAACACTATGTGTAAGTTTGATTGGGCCAAAAATTATGTAACACCTCGAAATATTGGTTTCCCATATAGGAAAGTATATATGGATCTTCCTAGCTCGCCGAGCTGAGTCGATCTAGCTAAGTATGTCCGTCCGTCCGTCTGTCCATGTTAATTTGTAATCACGCTACAGGTCGCAATTATGACCCGATCCTTACGAAATTTTGCACGTAGGTGGGGTTAAGGTCAGAATAGAACCCTATTTCTTTTGGAGATGATCGCCAAATGTTTAGGGGTTGAAATGGACCAAATACTGTAAAAATGTCGGATTTTGCAGTAGCTATACAGGTCGCAATTATAGACCAATCGGCGGAATTTCGCATGTAGCTAGAGTTAAGGGCGGGGAAGAAGCCTACCAATTTGGGTGGTCATCGGATAATATTTAGCGGTAAAATAGACCATATCTTTTGTGTTGAAAAAATTCAAAATTTTTCATTAAACCGCGAATATTTTAAATCCCGGCGAAATCACAAAGCCATGACAAGGTTACTTCTGATCTTAACATTGATGTTAACATCCAAGAAATCAGATATATAGCAAAATATGTGCGATATATATGTTTATCAAAGAAGATATGCTTGAAAAATCTCTTATATGTCGAGAACGGCTGAACTGATTTCGACAATTCTCATTAATTCAGAATGGCCTCTTGGCAGGAAAGAAAAAACGTCTAAAAAATCGCATAAAAATATCTCTCTAAAGATGAAAATATTGATTTTGTAAAATTTTCTCATATTTTTTTCAATTTTTGTCATATTTTTGGCATATTTTCATTTTGAATTAATTTTGAATTAAACATTTGGTAATATTTCTACAGCTAACAAAACTAAGTAGTTAGGATATCAGGATATCATATACAGATCGCATTTATGGCCCGATCCTTACGAAATTTTGCATGGGGATAAAATGAGGGTCAGAATAGAAGCCTACTCTTTTTGGAGATGATCGCCATATCTTTAGCGGTGGAAATGGACCAACAAAACTGCAAAATTGTCAGCAAGTCGTAATTATCGCCCGATCCTCACACACATTTGAATGGGGGTTACCGGACATTGCAAAAGCCAAGCAGTTTTGGATGGCCATCCAAAAATATTCAATGTGCGAAATAGTTTGCCAACTTTTGTAGACAAAATACGAAAATGTCCAATCCAGTGACTTTTTGGAGAATTCACAAATACAGGAAAGACGCACTTCTGACCATTTCGTTGAAGAATATAGTCAAATGTCTGTATCTCATATAGATGCGTTTCAGTCAAAAACCAATAATAAATGTTAATCTTTTGTCACTTCTGAGAGATTATAGGTCTTTGGGAAATATTGGTTCCAGATCTAGGAAGACCATTTACGTGCAACATCTACAAATAAATTGGAAATGAGTAAATTAGTTTAAGTTGCTATTATTCGAAAATTGAATTGTGGAATTCTTCCGAGTATCTCGCCTATATAAACTGTCTCGTTTATTATAGTGTTGTGGGGTATTCAACGGTCGGCTCCGCTCGATTGTAGCCTTTGCTTACTTGTTGTTATTGAAACTAAATTATGTGTTGAAATTTATCAAGATCGAATTTAATTTTATTTTGTACGCTCCATCATAATAGAATTTATTATATAATAAGTTTATTATTCGTTAATATTCTAGACAAGAGTAAAATTTTAGAACGATTTAGCTCTGATTGACTTTTGCTGTGAAGCCTAAATTTAGAACAGAGCTGTCCGTTGCCTGGAAATGGTTTATATCTATTCATATATCCGCAAAAACCGGTATATTGATACATTGAGTCACTTTTGAAAACGGAATAGTTTGGAATTCGGTTCTTGGAAGTCGTATAGGGTATTTATCTCTCTTACAGAAAATTCCACGTATGAATCGATATTCGGTATTTAAATGGTTTCAGTCCGATTTTTCAATGGAATGATCTGGAAATTTAGATCTTGATGATTTTAGCAACTGTAATTGTCTTGAATACAAATGATTAAATTCTTCATCATTCGTCGGCGGCACAAAGCTTTATATTATATGCAGACTGATCGAAAATGGGCTATATTGGCCCACGTTTAGGTAAAGCCCCCAATGAACGGTACATCCAGATTTTCGGCATTTTGAAGGTTTCTGCCACAATTTCCCTCCAAATCAGATGGAACTTTAAATTTGGGTGTCTTGGAAAGATCTTTAATCTACTTGCGAAAAACTGTTCGATTAACTTCCGAAAATTGGCATAGCCCCCTATAAACCGGTACATCCCGATTATCGGTATTATTGAGGTTTCTGCCACATTTACCAAAAAATTACCTGAAACTTGACATTTACCGTTGTTGTACGGTCCGTCTGTCCATGTTAATTTGTAATCACTCTACAGGTCACAATTATGGCCCGATCTTCACGAAATTTAGAATGGAGGTGGGACTAGTGCCAGAATAGAACCCTATTGCTTTTAATGATGATCGCATAATATTAAGGTGTTGAAATGGACCAAAAACTGAAAAAATTCCTGATTTTGCAGCTGCTCTACAGGACGCAATTATGGACCAATCGAAGTGGAAGTTAGCATGGCGCTAAAGCTTCGGGCTGGGCAGAAGCTTTCCAGCTTTGGTGGTCATCGGGTAATATTTAGTGCGTGAAATAGACCACAACATTTCTGTTAAATAAAAGTCAAATTTCATATTAAACCGCGAATATTTTTAATCCCGGCGAAATCGCAAATAGGCGAACAGGTTAATTCTGACCGTAACGTAGATGCCGATTGTAAATATATCGGATATATATAGCGAAATTTAAACAATGTGTATATACAAAAGAATGGGATGTTAGCTAGAATGCTTATATCTCAAGAATGGCTGGACCGATTTAGACAAATATTGTCAATACAGAAAAATCGCATAAAAAGATGGCAATAATGATGCTAATATAGATTTTGTATTATTTTGTGACATATTTTTATTTTTTCATATTTTTTATCGCATGCGATTTTTTTTTTTTTTTTTTCAATTTGCCTTATAATATTGAAGTGTATATTTTGTAATATTTTTTCCACTTACAACACAGGTTGGGGTTATTATATACAGATTGCAATTGTCGTCCGATTCTCATGAAAAATTTTCGCAGGGATAGGGTTAGGCTCAGGAGGGTTGGGCCTATTATTTTCAAAGATGTCCGCAATATATTTAGGGGTTGAAATGGACCAACAACTAAAAATGTTCCTGATTTTGCAGCCGTTAAAAAGGTCACAAATATAAACCCCATGACTCGAAATTTCGCATGAAGTTCGAGTTTAAGACATCGGGTTTAATGGACCACTACTTGTGTGAAAAAATACCAACATTTCCATTCTATCGAAACGCTGAAAATAACTTACCGGCGATATCCAAAATACACAAAAAGGAGAAATTCTGACTTTTTAGATGAGTCTAAATTTGGAGATACAGAGGGGCCTCTTGCTTTTGGAGATGTTCGCAAAATATTTAGGGATTCAAATGAACCAAAAACAGAAAAAATTTCCTGATCACAAAATTGAAGCCAATCGACAAGCCTTAGATGAGAGTTAAGGACAGGGAAGAATTTTTGCATTTTGGATGACCATTTTGCATGAATGTTAATATTTAGCAGTAAAAAGGACCACAACAACTAACAGCACGACGAAGTGCGTAAATATTGGGTAAATGTCTCTGCTAAAAATGCTAAGGGTAATATCTGTGCAGTGCTCCGTGATTAATTTGGACATAGGGAGGCTTTTAATATATTATATTGTTGTAGGGTATCACATGGTCGGCCCCGCACGACTATAGCCTTTGCTTACTTGTTTATTATTAAAACGGATTGATATTTTTAGTTTCAGGTTTTCCTCATAGTCCTTTAAATGGAAGTATTCCAAATTTGGTATTTCCTGTTCGAAAAAATACGAATCACTGTAACAGACAATAATTTACACTACTTTCTATTGAATATATCCTTGTTCAAACTATGAATCTCTTTTTATAAATTGAAATAACGACATTTTTAGCTTTCATTCAATAAAATTTGAAAAAAAGATATAAAAATTATGGCGTTTGACTTTGTTTTTTTTTAGTTTTTTGTTTTTTATCTCACCCTGTATATATTCTTATGTGCAGGACCAATATTTCGAGGTGTTACATAAGTTATGGCCAATCAAACCTATAATACCCCCAACACATAGTGTCGTAGAGTATAAAAACCGTTTTAGAGCTTCAGTCTATGCCTGTAAGGACATTTCGAAACATTTTTCGTCTCTCTTTTCAAATTTGAACTAATATCGCCCATTCACAACATACTGACCATATTCTGTACAAAAAACAATTTGTAAATATATAACAAGTCAAATTACATAGAACTCAGGCACCAAAGAAATAAATATGTAAATTGTAGTTTGTATTTTGAAGTGATTAATTTTGCTGGATATAAAGTGAAAAACATCCATCTTGAATAATTTCATGTTGTCGTGCCATCTTTTCAATTCTAATTTAGGTCACTTTTAATTACAGAGTAAGCAAAATTTATAATTGTTCTGAATATCAAATTTTTTTATATCTCCTTAAATTATTATATTTCTATATTTTTATACCCTACAACACTATGTGTTGGGGGTATTATAAGTTTGATTGGGCCAGAATTTATGTAACACCTCGAAATATTGGTTTCCCATATAGGAAAGTATATATGGATCTTCCTAGCTCGCCGAGCTGAGTCGATCTAGCTATGTATGTCCGTCCGTCCGTCTGTCCGTCTGTCCGTCTGTCCGTCTGTCCATGTTAATTTGTAATCACTCTACAGGTCGCAATTATGGTCCGATCTTCACGAAATTTAAAATGGAGATGGGGTTAGGGTCAGAATAGAAGCCTATTTCTTTTGGAGATGATCGATAAATGTTTAGGGGTTGAAATGGACCAAATACTGAAAAAATGTCGGATTTTGCAGTAGCTATACAGGTCGCAATTATAGACCAATCGACGCGGAATTTCGCATGTAGCTAGAGTTTTGGGCAGGGAAGAAGCCTACCAATTTGGGTGGTCATCGGATAATATTTAGCGGGTAAAATAGACCATATCTTTTGTGTTGAAAAAATTCAAAATTTTTCATTTAACCGCGAATATTTTAAATCCCGGCGAAATCACAAAGCCATGACAAGGTTACTTCTGATCTTTACATTGATGTTAACATCCATCAAATCGGATATATAGCAAAATATGTGCGACATATATGTCTATCAAAGAAGATATGCTTAAAAGATCTCTTATATGTCGAGAACAGGCTGAACTGATTTCGACAGTTCTCATTAATACAAAATGGCCTCTTGGCAGGAAAGAAAAAACATTTAAAAAAATTTCATAAAAATATCTCTCTAAAGATGAAAACATTGATTTTGTAATATTTTCTCATATTTTTTCAATTTTGTCATATTTTTGGCATATTTTCATTTTGAATTAAACATTTGGTAATATTTCTACAGCTAACAAAACTAAGTAGTTAGGATATCAGGATATCATTTACAGATCGCATTTATGGCCCGATCCTTACGAGATTTTGCATGGGTATAAGATGAGGGTCAGAATAGAAGCCTATTCTTTTTGGAGATGATTGAAATGGACCAAAAAACTGCAAAATTGTCAGCAGGTCGTAATTATCGCCCGATCCTCACGCACATTTGAATGGGGGTTACCGGACATTGCAAAAGCCAAGCAGTTTTGGATGGCCATCCAAAAATATTCAATGTGCGAAATAGTTTGCCAACTTTTGTAGACAAAGTACGAAAATGTCCGCTTCAATGACTTTTTGGAGAATTCACAAATGCAGGAAAGACACACTTCTGACTATTTCGTTAACGCTGATTTCGTTGAAGATTATAGTCAAATGTCTGTATCTCATATAGATGCGTTTCAGTCAAAAACCAATAATAAATGTTAATCTTTTGCCACTTATGTGGGATTATAGGTCTTTGGAAATATTGGTTCCAAATCTAGGAAGACCATTTACGTGCAACATCTACCAATAAATTGGAAATGAGCAAATTAGTTTAAGTTGCTATTATTCCAAAATTAGAGAACGAAACCTGATGGTTTTCTTTTATAATTTGTCACAATATCTTGTGGAATTCTCTCGAGTATCTCGCCTATATAAACAGTATCGTTTATTATAGTGTTGTAGGGTATTCAACGGTCGGCCCCGCTCGACTGTAGCCTTTGCTTACTTGTTTCTCATGGAATAGTAATTAAAAAACAGGTATTTAATATGTGTATCAGATCTTCACTTTTATGCAAATCGAGGGAGTTGTCTGAGTACATTTTATAAGTTTAGAATATTGAACAGCTACAATTCGCCTCTCCCCCCTCTCTCACTCTCTCTCTATATCTCTTTTGAAAATATAAGAGGTTTTTTTCCTAAAAAAATTTACATTGATATCTTTAGAGCTGCTTAAATTGTAATTCCGCTGTAGATAATGTATATATCTTAATCTGAATTTGGCCACAAGTCGAATTTTTATGTGGTAAAGGGTATGAAACGTTTGGTCCAGCTGTCAGACATAATCTGCAAGTTGGAATAACAGCTTAAATGTCTGTAAAAATATAATGAGTAATAGCAAGTGCCTGCTACTTCGTCAGCGAAAAGTACAACTTAAAATAATATTAAAAATCTTTAATCTCTTTGTATTTTAGAAACAATTATAGTACACATTTTCATTAACATCTCCATATCTTAATCACAGACTCCAAAAGTGACATCTATAGAAAATTTCAGGATTTCAGGTTCACCCAGTAACAAATTTAGTACCATTAAATACTTTTCGAACAATTATAGTACACATTTCCAAAATCGCCTCCATATCTAAACCACAGACACCAATAGTCGCCAAAATATCAAATTTCAGAATATCAGCTCTATTCCTTCACCTAACAACAAATCTATTACTATCCAGCACAATTAGTACAGATTATAGTATAGATTTCCGAAAACATCTCCAAATTTCTATCCCACATACAACAACAAAATTTGAAGATTGAAGCTCTATCCCTTCGCCCAATACCAAATTTATTACCATTTAGTAATTTTCGAACACATTTCTAAAACCACTTCCATATTTCAACCACAGACGCCAACAGTGACATCTTTATCAAATCTAAGGATTTCGCCTCCATTCCTTCATCCAATACTAAGATTAGGGCGCATTTCCAAACCACCGACACCTCTGAAACACAAATACCACTAAGTAATCTAAATATCAAATTTCAGAATTTTATCTCTCTCCCATCACCCAAAACCAAATTTAGTATAATTTAGTACTTTTTGTAAAATTTACAGTTGTTGGTTGCAAGTTTTTCATCTCACCGTGTAAGGCCCAAGACCAAAATTTTAGCTATTTGAAGAAAACTATTTCTCAATAAAACGAGTTTTCAAATTATGTTAAAAATTAGATATACCTACAAATGTACGTTTAAGTGCTTTAGTTTCATCTATATTTTTTTATACCCTCCACTATACTATGGAGGGTATATTAACTTTGTCATTCCGTTTGTAACTCCTCGAAATACTCATGTCAGACCCAACAATGTATATATATTCTTGATCAGCGTAAAATTCTAAGTCGATTTAGCCATGTCCGTCTGTCTGTCTGTCTGTCTGTCTGTCTGTCTGTTGTAATCACGCTATCTTTCGAACGAATTGAGATAGAAGGCTAAAATTTTGCACACCTGTTTATTTTTGCAGTAGGCAGGTTAAGTTCGTAAATGGGCCATGTAGGTCCACGTTTTCATATAGCCCCCATATAACGGTACCTCCCGATATTCCGTATTTTGACGATTTTAGCGACATTATTCACCGGAATTGTTTCAGCTTTGGTATTTGAAGTTCGAAATGGATACTACAGCCTATGACAGAAAATTATCTGGGCAGGTCTACGTCTTCGTATAGCCCCCATATAACGGTATCTCCCTATATTCGGTATTTTTATGATTTTAGCGACATAATTCACCGAAATTGTTTCAAATTTGGTGTTTGAGATTCGTAATGAATACTACAGCCTATGACAGAAAATTGTTTGTGCAGGTCCACGTCTTCGTATAGCTGCCATATAACAGTACCTCCCAAAATTCGGTATTTTGATGATTTTAACGCCATTATTCACCGGAATTGTTTCAAATTACGTATTTAGAGTTCGTAATGGGAACTACAGTCTGTGACAGAAAAATGTCTATGCAGGTCCAGGTCTTCGTATAGCCCCCATATAACGGTACCTCCCAAAATGCGGTATTTTGATGATTTTAGCGCCATTATTCACCGGAAGTGTTTCAAATTACGTATTTAGAGTTCGTAATAGGAACTACAGTCTGTGACAGAAAAATGTCTATGCAAGTCCAGGTCTTCGTAAAGGCCCCATATATCAGTACCTCCCTATATTCGGTATTTTGACGAGTTTAGGTACAATACCCACTGAAATTGTTTGAGATATCGTATTTGACGTTAGTAATGGGTGCTGGTCCAGGTCTTTGCACAGCTCCGATATAATGGTACCTCCCTATATACGATATTTTGATGATTTTAGCCACATTACCACCGTTTATTTCAAGTTTCGAATTTGAATATGGTAATGGCTAATGGCAAACAATACCTATGTAGGTCCACTTCGTATAGACCCCAATATAACAGCTATATTCGGTATTTTTAAAATTAAACAGAATTTTTTTAAGGATTATATATTTTTAAAATTTCCAAATTCGTTCCAAATGGTGGGGGGTATTCAAAGTTCGGCCCGGCCGAACTTACTGCTTTTTAACTTGTTTATTGTATATACGGACAATAAATCCTGCAATTGCAAATACCCTGCAAATTCTAGTTGATGCCATTGTTCCGGCTAACCATCAACACATGGTTGTCGTTATACCAGCAATAATAACAACAGCAACAACAATAATTTTATTAAATACATTTAGTTTAATTCAATTTCCATTTCATATTGTTTAAATAAACAATCACGCATTTCATTTGAATTACTTTTTAAATAAAATTAATCGGAATTAAATAAACAGCATTCGCATGGTTAATTATTGTCGGCAGCATCAGCATCATATTTCATAAAATATTTAAGCAAACAAAATACAATAATATTTATTTAACACTTGGTATAAAATTACCATTGAAACGTTTTTGTTTTTATTTATTTAAAATGGATTTGATACAATATTTTATTTCTATTGCAATGTGGAGAGCTAAAAAAAACTACAATTTCTATGGCGTGGCATGAATTTAAAGTGCATGAATCAACGACGAGTGTTGCGAGTGGTTGTGGTAGGTTGCACGGTAATGGGAGCCACAACATTTTGGGCACACCGTCAGAGTAACCCTAGACTAAGGCAGAACAATGCTCAGCATATTCGCGTGCACAGTTGAGTTATTTTGCCGATTTTCTCACGAATATTATTTTTTTGACATTGTAAAGGGATAGATGCCAAGTGAGGTATTAAATGCCCCACCCGATGTGGAGCCACAAGGGAAAATTTAAAATACTAGGTATTTAATTGGTATATTGCTGCTGGGTAGCTAATTGTGTTTAAAATGTAACAAAATAATGTGTGTTTCTGTGAAGCAAAATGATGGTAAAATAAAAAAAAAACAAGTAAAAAGCAAAATAGACATTAAATTCGTTCGCCCGAACGTTTGATATTTTCCATCATTAGTAAATTAAAACATTACAAAATATTTCCGAATGTTACATTTTTTACAGAGCAAGTTTTGATTGATACGGATGAAGCCGATGCTTTAAAATTTTGCATGGGTCTCTGTTGATGGAAGAAACGAGATGCCATGGATTCAAAATATCCACCAAAGGACAAAATTCCAAAATGGAAACTAGTAAGGGAATGTCAAAAGTCGGACGGGGACGACAATGGGATACCCTACACCCATATATATATATATATATATATATATATATATATATATATAGTAGAGCTACAGTAACAAAATAATTTATTTCAAGTAGATAATACAACCCATCAACATTTGGAGAGCACTTATAGTTTGCTATAGCGTGCATGATATCAGTTGGAGAAGGATTATATTAAAAAACAAGTAAGAAAACTTTAAATTCGGCCGGGCCGAACTTTTAATACCCTCCACCTTAGAGTAATTTAAACATTACAACCAATTATGACCCACAAATACCAATTTTTAGACAAATCCATAAAAAATGTGGCACAAATCATAAAAATAACGAATATTGGGAGGTACCGTTATATGGGGGCTATACCAAAACGTGGGCTTATACATGCAATGTTCCGCCACCGGGGCTAGAACCCATTATGACCTACAACTACCAATTTTCTGAGAACTTCGTGAAAAATGTGTCAATAATCATGAAAATACCGAATATCTGGAGGTACCGTTATATGGGGACTATACCAAAAAGTGGACCGATATATGTCAATACCAACCATCCTAGTCACAATACAAATTATTCTGCTAAATTTTGACGCTCTACGTCAAATAAAGTGGCTTGTATCGTGATTGTAACAGACGGACGGACAGACAGACAGACGGACATCGTTAAATCTACTTAGATTTTATACTGATTTGTTATACTGATTATGAATATATATACAATGTGGGGTCTACGACGAATATTAAGACATGTTACAAATGGAATGACAAAGTTAATATACCCTCCTTTCCAAGGTAGAGGGTATAAATATATATCGGAGCCGAGTTGCATAAAATGAAAACGTACGTCCCGATATTCACCCCATTTGGGCTTATATTACCCATCTAGTGCACAATTAACTTGAAATCGGATAAAGATATATGGGAACTATTTCCAAATCTGAACCATTCTTGCTAAAATTTGGCAAAGGACTTCTGAGCTGTATTTGATATTTCACCGAATATCGTTACTACCAAGTGCACATTATAGCTGTGCAGAATAAGTTCAACAAATCGGATAAACAATATATATGGTAGCTATTACTATATCTGAACCGATTTTCAACAAATTTGACACATTCATTTCCAGGCTCAATTTGCATGCATAAATCGGCTCAGAATGTGATTCTATGCAGATCACCAAAAGCAACTATGTGTCTATCTCGTTTCCTTTTGCCTGTTACAAACAAATGCACAAAGACATAATACCCTGACCATCTTGTGGTGTAGGGTATAAAAATCAAGTCGATATCACTAACCTAAAAAGTCACCCCAATAGAAAATTTTAAAATTCCTGCTTCATTCGTTTACCCTAAGCCAAATTGTTCCAAATTTAATAACATTTAGTACAGGTGACGCACTTTGAACTCATATCTAAAACCCCCTTCTTAAGTTAAACTTAATTTCCAACCTTAATTTTTATATGAAATTTCAAGTTTTTTGCTCTATCCGTTCATATAGTACCGTTACCGTATTCCGTTTTCCAATACAACGTATTTATTATACCCTCAGCCATATGGCTACAGAGGGTATATATCTTTTGATACGGTCAAAACGTGCCTAGTCGAAATCCCTTTCAGAACATTTGGAGTCGATCTAGCGATGTCCGTCCGTTCGTCCGTCCGTCTGTCTGCCTGGCTGGTGCGCACGATAACTCTCGAAGGGAGCATCCGATTTGGTCCAAACTGGTACATCGTAATATTTTTGTCAAACTTAGACCGAGTTCGGAAATGGGCAATATCGGTCTACTCCTTCTGGTACCTCCCCCACAGAAAGTGAATGGATAATCCGATTTTGCTCCAACTTTGCACTTCCTAATATTTGCGTCAGAGCTAGGTCAGGTGAAAATGGGTCCACTCCATTAAGTACCTCTCCCACAAATGGTCAAAATTTTGAATAATTACAACTCTCATAAAATGTGATGTAAGAGTCCGATTGTCTTCAAATTTCACACATCCCAATAATTATATTAACCCAAGGTCTGGTGTTAAAATGAAATATATCGATCCACTCCTTCTAGTACCTCCCCCACAAATGGTCGAAATTTTCAAAGAAATACATATTTTTTTTTTTTTACACAGAAAGAGAAAAGATAATCTGATTTTGCTCGAACTTTGCAAATCTAGAACTTTGCAAAATAGGTCTGGTGCGAAAATGGACAATATCGGTCCACTCCTTCTGGTACCTCCCCCACAAAGGGTCAAATTTTTAAATAATTGCAACTCTTATAAAATGTGATTTAATAGTCCGATTGTCTTCAAATTTCACACATCCCAATATTTATATTAACCCAAGGTCTGGTGTTAAAATGGAATATATCGGTCCACTCGTTCTGGTACCTCTCCCACAAATAGTCGAAATTTAAAAAAATATATATTTTTTTGCAAATCCTAATATTTGTTTCAGTGCTATGATAGGTGTGAAAATGGACAATATCGGTCCACTCCATCAAGTACCTTCCCCACAAATGGTCAAAATTTTGAATAATTACAACTGTCATAAAATGTGATGTAAGAGTCCGATTGTCTTCAAATTTCACACATCCCAATATTTATATTAATCCAAGGTCTGGATTAATTTTAAGATTAAGATTATTAAGATTATTCCATCTTAATCTGGTGTTAAGATGGAATATATCGGTCCACTCCATCTGGTACATCCCCCACAAATGGTCGGAATTTTCAATAAATATATATTTTTTGCACAAACGATAATCACGATTTTGCTGCAGCTTTGCAAATCCTAATATTTGCGTCGGTCCGCTCAAAATTTTTAATATCCACGAAGCTCACAAAAAGCGAAATCAACATCCGATTCCATTCCAGACATGGTACATCTCAATATTTCCATGAACACAAGATCTGTTATTTCTCTTGCTACCTGCTCCACATAAGGTTCAAGATTTTGAAAAACAAAACGGCCAAAGAAACTCCTTCTGGTACCTCACCCACAAAGGGTCACAATTTCCAATATTTTTATCTGTCATAAATTGCGAAACAACTCAGCGATTCTTTACAACTTGCTATATCTAAATATATGTCTCTCAACCAGAATCCTGAGATGAATATGGAATTTGAGATTTCCCATAAATTGGATATAAATTTTCGATTTTCTTATATATTCATAATAATATTTATAACATATTTTTATTAGGTCCGATATGAAATATCAATATTGACCCATTCTTTCAAAACCCACTCCATAGAGGGTCAAGAGTTTGAAAATTCATAGCAGAAATCAAAATATTTTTAAATAATCGAACATTGGCTACATCTGTTTGCATGAGAGTCAGGTCATTTCAAGATTCCAGCTTCTGCAGTTTCGTCTAGGCTTTGATTCTACGTCAGAGTTAATCAGTATATTATTTAAACGAGTAGTGAAATGGGACTCATATTGAACATAAACCAAATTTTTGTGTGATATTCATCTTTAATCTATTTCAAAATCCTTTTTCCATTTTTATCCTTGAAATAATCTCATTTTGAATTTGAAATAAAAAACAGCCCATCAATATCTTGGCACATTCCATTTCATAAAAACCACATGCCATAGAAGAATTCGAAACGAAACAACAAAACAGAACAAGTGTGGGAATGAAAAGAATGAATAAATATTTACATATTTTATGTTATTTATCTCAATGTCCAGGAAAAACAGTTTTGTGTGAAAAATGATTTATTTTATTGGCAACTATACGGGAAGGCAAAACGAAAACAAACACATAAAGTTAACTATGAATGGAAAAATAGCTACCCCAAAAACTTTGGCATACATTGGCCACCAGTTTTCATTGTCGCGGAGTTTGGGAGGCAGCAATAACATCAGCACACATGTGTGAGAGACAAAACGTCGCAAAACATGCCAAGAAATGTAACCACAAAAATAACAACAACCACAAAAATAATCTAAAAGTAAAACAAGTAAAAAAGCTGTAAGTTCGGCCGGGCCAAACTTTGAATATCCTCCACCTATTGGAAAAAATTTGGCAATTTTCAAAAAAAAAAAAAAAAAAACAAAAAAAAAACAGTTAAGAAAGTCTTGAAGTCGGGCGGGACCGACTTTATGATACCCTACACCACTTTGCTAATTTAGTAGAGCTCCGCATAACAATTAAACGTTTTAATGGGAGAATTTAACACACACGCTATAATTATGCCGAAGCATTTGTATCTTTTAAATTCGGACTTGTATTGCCCATTTGGTGCGAAATTAATTTGAAATCGGATAAAGATATATATGGGAGCTATATCCAAATCGGAATTGATTTCAATAAAATTTTTCAAAGATCTTTCTGAGCTGTTTTTGATATATTTCCCTGAATATCGTGGTTACGGAGTGCATATTACGGCTGTGGGTAACAAATATAACAAATCGGATGAACAGTACATACGGGAGCTCTAGCTATATCAGAACTGATCTTCACCAAATTTTACATACTAGCTTCTAGACTCAATTCGGTCGTAAGTGCCAAATTCCATCCCATTTGAATAAATATTATACGTTTGGAGCGCAACAAAAAGTAAATAAGTCGAAGTTTTATATGGGAGCTGTATCCAAATCTGAACCGATCTCGATAAAATTTGGCATACTTATTTTCAGGCAAAAATTTCATACTATTCAGGCCGATATTACACGTTTGGTGCACAATAAAAGGCAAATCGAACGAAGATATATATGGGAGCTATATCTAAATTTTGACCGATTATCTTCAATTTCAATCCTTCGGCCAAACAAATGATTTGTGCAAAATTACATAGGGAATAGGGCAATAAATTCGAACTGTTCTTTGTTTACAAAAATACATGGACAGAGGGTCAGACGGACGGACATGCATAAATCGACTCAGAATTTGATTCTATGCTGATCATCAAAAATAACTATGGGTCTATCTCGTTTCCTTTTGCCTGTTACAAACAAGAGCACAAAGACATAATACCCTGACCACCGTGTGGTGTAGGGTATAAAAACTAATAATATCCGTTAAAATCTTAAAAATACCGAATTTAGCCATTATATTGGGGTCTATACGATGACGTGGAACTGTAAAGTCAACTTTTGTCATAATTCATTAAAATACTCAAATGCGAAACTTGAAAAAAATCGGTGAATAATGTAGCTAAAATCATCAAAATACCGAATATAGGGGGGTGACGTTATATGGGGGCTATACGAAGATGTGAACCTGCACAGACAATTTTCTGTCATAGGCTATAGTATCCGTTGCGATCTTCAAATACCAAATTTGAAACGATTCTGGTGAATAATGTCGATAAAGTCATCAAAACAACGAATATATGGAGGTACCATTATATAGGGGCTATACCAAAACGTGGACATGCACAGACAATTTTTTGTCGTAGGCTGTACTATTCATTACGAACTTCAAATACCAAACTTGAAACCATTGTAGTAAATAATGTCACTAAAGTCATCAAAATACCGAATATAGGGAGATACCGTTATATGGGGGCTATACGAAGACGTGGACCTACATACATGGACCATTTTCTGTCTTATGCTGTAGTATCCATTACGAGCTTCAAATACCAAATTTCAAACACTTCTGGTAAATAATGTCGCTTAAATCATCAAAATACCGAATATCGAGAGGTACCGTTATATGGGGGCTATCCGAAGACGTGGATTTAAATGGCCCTCTTTCAATGGCCCAAAAGTCCTGCAGATATAATACACATTTGAGTAAATATTTATCAACTTACTTCATTTCGTTCGGAAGCTAGAGTGATTTCCACAGACAGACAGACAGCATAGAATTTTATGCTGATCAAGAATATGTATACATTGTGGGGTCTAAAATGTATATTGCGAGGTGCTACAAACGGAATTACAAACTTAATATGCCCTCCATACTATGGTGGAGGGTATAAAAAGAACAACGACCACAACTGTTTTGAACAACGCCAGCAGCCAGATAATGTTGCTTTGCTCCGCGTTGTTATGGTTCTCTCGATGGCAACCGTTTAAGTTAGTCCATTGGTCCACTCATAACATTTTAGCAGCATTACGCCATGGTAACGCAATTTTAATCTAATGGACAATTTTTCTGCGCTAAAAGTTAACAAAATTTTCATTTGTAATAAATTAAAATTTGTCAATTTATTTAAAACAGTCCGTGTGTAAATCGAAGTGTTTCCATAGACAACGATCTATGAACTGCCATCAATTTTTTTTGGTTATATCGAAAATTCGTAATCCATAACGGCTACGAATTGGCTCACCTCAAATGCATTACACCCCAACTGTTTTGTTTTGGGAAATTATTATCTTGTTGTAAGTCGCATATATTTGAATTTACACTGCAATTCCATCGAATATTGTCCAAGATCTAATTTAAAGTGTGGGAGTGTAGTTTATGAAGTCTGTCAAATGGTAAACACAATAGAAGTGTATCGAACTGAATTGTGTTATGGTTTAATGAGATATAACATTTGAATAGTAGCTAAAACAACAGGTATGGAGTAGTAAAGTTTTAATTTTTGTCTAAGTTTATAAAAAGTGTGGGAGAGAGTGGTGGCATATGGGAGTATTCAGAAATGTTTAACAATCATTGAAACTGAGTTCCACAATCCCATATCTAACGAACATTTCAAATGTTCCTATTAATATAAATGTAGTTTGTTAGAATGAAGTGTTTTAATCAAAACTACATTGTGGACTCGGTATATTTCATGGGGCTAGAGTTTAGGGCTGGGAAGATGTCCACCAATTTATATGGTTATCCAATTAATAATTTTCGGTTAAATTAGACCATAATTCTGACATAAAAATCACAAGTATATGAAAAAGGTAACTTCTGATCGTATTGATGGTGATATCCTAGAGATCCCTTTCTTTTATTAGACCATAACTTATATATTAATTATACATAACTTATAACTCAAGAAGGGCTGGACAGATGTTGGTACTGGGGTCCGATATCCTAATGTCTATTCTATTCAAGAAAGATAAGTATTAAACATCGTATTGGCCTCTTATTTCATTTTCTCAACATTTTATACAAAATAAAAAAAGGAAAATAGTATCAGTCGATTTTTCCGACATAGTATTAGTCGATTTTTCCAGACTTGAGTTATGATTATTCAAATTGTTCACTCTTTAGGGGGAAGGTTCCGAAGCTGTTGGCCAATATTGATCAATTCGTTTCTGACCTAAGACTGATATAAATATTACAATGTGTCAAATTTGTACTACATATATCGACTACTTCCTATACTTTATATGAGATACATGCCAATTTTTGGGAAATGTGAAAATATCGGTGAGGTAACATTATATTGTTTACAAGTGTACAAAAGCTTTTTGGTGAGAATTTTCAAAAAAAAAAAAAAAAGTTATTCGTGATTGAATTCATGCATGATAGTGTGACCTCTTTATATTTGGCTGGAAAACCACAAGTGGCTATCGTTAGAATACTCCAGCATTTAAATGTGAATAAATCTTTTGTGTCTCGTACCATCGCTCGTTACCGTGATACTGGTAGCGTAGCCCGACGTTAAGGAAGTGGACGAAAGAAAACAGCAACATCAGCAGAAATGGTTCGAAAAGTAAAGAAGCGATTTGATCGAAATCTGCATCGCAGTGGACGAAAAATGCCTTATGAGCTGAACATATCGCAATATTCCATTCGGCAAATATTGAAAAATGAGATCGGGGTAAAGCCATTGAAATTCCAAAAAGTGCAAGAACTTACACCGCAACAGAAAGAATAGACTCAAAAGAGTTAAAGAGTTTCTTCGCTTGGCCAAAAGCGGTGAACTGCAGAATTTGGTTTTTTCCGATGAGAAAACATTCGTTGCCCAGTAGTTTGTAATCAAACAAAATTATCGCGTTTACTTGCCAAAGAGGTCAGCTGAAAATGTTCACCTTCGGTTGGCCACCAGAACTCAAGCACCGGCCATGGTGATGGTGTGAGCCGCCATAACAGTCGATGGTCGCTCTCCGCTGGTATTAATCGACCGTTTCATCAGAATAAATGCCGAATATTATCGCGATAATATTCTGGAGGGTATATTAAAGCCTTGGGCTATCAATTATTTTGGCCGCAGACCTTGGACATTCCAACAGGACTCCGCACTATCGCACTCAGCATGCGCCACCCAGGAATGGTTACAAAATGAGGTTCCTCGCTTCATTTCCATCGCAAAATGGCCACCAAAATTTACGGATACCTATCTGTTGGACTATTGCGTCTGGAGTATTTTGTAAAGCAATGTTGGCACTAAAAATACCAAGGTGTCGATCAGCTCAAGCAAGTGCTTCGCCGGGAATGGACCAAAATACCGCAGAGCAACATTCGGGCAGCGTGTGACGGTTTCATTGGCCGTTTGAAGGCCGAAATTCGTGCCAAAGGTGGCCAATTCGAACAAATCAAAACTTATTCTAAAATATGATACTATTTCCGACATTTTTTGCTTTCATTCAATAAAATTAAAAAAAAAATGTAAAAACCGTGGCGTTTGACTTTGTTGCAGTTTTTTTGTCTCACCCTCTATATATATATATTACATTAATTATCTAATATATTTCTTCATATTCAAAAATCTCTTTCATTTCAAAAGATTCTAAATTAATTAACTAATAGCTCGAATAATAATCTCTCGTCACTAAATGTTTAATAAGACATTGCTCTGTAACAGCAGCCATTTAGCCAAAGTCAACGGATATTAGTTAATTAAATTAAATATTATATACTTATCTCTTACCTAATGATACCAATTAACTTCAGGGGATGCTCTATGCCTTCCTACATCTTCAGCAAAAACGAAGAAAATCATTTAGCGTTCATCCATTCTTACCGGCAATGATCACTGATTATGTGAACAGCAACAGCAACGCCACCAACGACATTAGCAACAACTTTTGCGACAAAATTAAGAACAACAGAGCAGCAATACAGCATGACTCGAATGGACAGCAAGCGCAATTGATGCAACTGGCGGAAAATATTTGTTCTAAATATGTCTAAGCTTGCGTCATAGCCACCAAAACAAGGAAATTACTTGCCGCAATTTGGACTAAGGATGTGGCGGTTGGACCAGAATCCGGTAAGGCAAGTAGAAAAGTTGCAACAACCAGTTTTGATACGGCGTGTGCAACAAACACAGTTGTACGACAACAACAACAATAAAGAAAAATGCATGACTTCTACTGCCAGTCATGTACTTTCCATTGACTTTCTAAAATAGATTTTTTGTTAAACGGGAAAACGATTTAAACACTTAATCGACTTCTAATTCGAATTTAAAGAAGCAAAGTAGAGAATAAGATCTGCTGGCGAAGGGAGATCTATGCGAATTAGCTAACACCTTACAACAAACATTTGTTGGAACTGGAATCCATTTTATGTGATTGATTATCCTATAAAACTTTCTTTGAAATAAAGTTTACTAAATTATTTTTTGAAAGTAAATCTCGCCTGTAAAAAAATTCAAAGTTTTTGTTGATTTTCAGACCAAATTTTATTTGAGAGCCTTTTGCAAGATTTTATACAGAAATGTCAGGCTTTTAGATAACATCTAGAACCGTTGGATACAAAATAGGTCCTTATTGGTCTACGATTTGTTATAGCCCCTATCCAACGCGTTTTTGCAAATTCGAACTATAAGCATATGAAAAGCTATAAAATGGTACTAAACTTCTAAAATGGTACCATTTGGTACTATGTGAACGGATGGGAGATAAAAACTTAAAATTCGGTATGAGAATCATAGTTGGAAAGTATGTTTGATATATGACCGTGGTTTTGGAAATGGTACTAAATATGAAACAGTTTGGCTTAGGGTGAACGGATGAAACTGAAACTTTGAAATATTTTTTGTTGGGTTCCTTTTGGTAGGACGTTTGTGATAAATTGGTGGTTACGGCAATGTGTTCTACAAGTGAACGCAAAATACTAAATAGTACTATATTTAGTACAATTTGTTATTGGATGAACAGATAATGCCTGAAATTTAAAATTTGGTATTAGGATCGCTGTTCATGTGCAGCCTGGAGACATGCAAGTGGTGTCGGATATGTGTACTATTAATGTACCAAAAGTACTAATTTTGGTATAGGATAAAGGGATAGAGATAAAATTCTGAAATTTTATATTTACACTAGCTGAACCCGTTACACTAGCTGAACCCGTTCGCAACGCCTTTAATTTATATGCAGTCAAAATTTTATAAACGAATATATATTGGCTTAAAAAAATAATAAAAAGTATTGTAATACTTTAATGCGTAAATAAACAAATAGCTCGGTCTGCCAACGCGTGAACATGATACATAAATCGATCGAAATATATATATGGTAGCCATATTCAAACCTCAACAGATTTCAATATAATATGGCAATTTTTTTTTTTTTTTTGGGTACTTGATTTCGTCTCTCTGTCTGAATTTCTTTGGAATTGGACAAACATATCGCGTTGGGTGCATCAAATATGTGAAATCGGCCGAAAATATATATGGGAGCTATATTCAAATCTGAACCGATTTCAATATAATTTAACAAATTTATTTTGAGATCAAAATCCCATCACACATTCCAAATTTCATTGGAATCGAACATACATATCGTATTTGGTGCATCAAATACATGAAATCGGCTGAAAATGTATATGGGAGCTATATTCAAATCTGAACCGATTCCAATATAATTTGCCAAACTGATTTTCTAGACAAATTCTATCACACTTTCCAAATTTTATTGAGCTGTGGCGTACACACCGTGTTTAAAGCACCAAATACATGAAATCGGCTGAAAATATATATGGGAGCTATATCCAAATCTGAACCGATTTCAATATAATTTGGAAAAAAATATTTTTGTTTCAAATTTCGTTACGCATTCCAAATTTGGACGCTTTATCTGTATTCGATCAGCAGTTATGTGCATATAAAATCTAAATTTTTGGGAGAAACCTCCGATTCTGATGCTAAATCTCTATTGGGTTAATGGATAGAACTGGAATCCTGAAATTTGATATAGATGTTGGTATCTAGGACTGGGACATGGAGCTGGTTTTGGAAATACGTACTATGATCTACGAAAAGTAGTGAATGGTATCAAATTTGTCTTGGGGAAAGGGATAGAGATAAAATTCTGGAATTTGATATTTAGGTTACTTGGTATCTGTATTTGAAAATTGGCCGGTGTTGTGGAAATGCGTCCTATATTTGAACGAAAAGTATTAATGATACTAAATTTTGTATTGGGTGAGGGGATAGAGCTGGATTTCTGAAATTTGATATAGATATCGCTATTGGAGATAAGGAACTGTTTTTGGATATGCGTACTATAATTTAAATTTGGTAAGATGCAAAATTACACAGCGCATATCCTGTATCCAGTTGATATCCGTTGGTATCTGAGGTTGAGATGTCGAGATTATTTTTAAAATGCGTACTACATTTGTACGAAAAGTACCAAATAGTATTGATTTTAGTATTGTTAGTTATGGGGTTCTCCATTGGCATCTGGAGTTTAGACATGGAGGTAGATTTTGAAAAATATGTACTATAAGTGTTCGAAAAGTAAATGTTACTAACTTTCGTATTGGGTATCCCTTCAGAGAGCTGAAATTCTGAAACTTGATACTGTTAGAGCACTCGAGCATTTATATGTGAATAAATCTTTTGTGTCTCGTACCACCGCTCGCTACCGTCATAGCGGTAGCGTAGCCCGGAAGAAAACAGGAACATCAGCAAAAATGGTGAGAAAAGTAAAGAAGCGACTTATTCGAAACCCGCGTGGCAGTGGCCAAAAATTGCTCCTGAGCTGAATATACTGCAATATTCCATTCGTTTAATATTGAAGAATGAGCTCGGGGTACAGCCATTGAAATTCCAAGAAGTGCAAGTGCAAAAAGAGTTGCTTCGCTTGACCGAAAGTTGTTTTCCAGCAGTTAGTTAACCAACAAAATGATGATAGTGTTTACTTGCCAAAGAGGTCAGCTGAATATGTGCACCTTCGGTTGGCCACCAGAACTTAAGCGCCGGGCATTGTGATGGCATGGTCCGCCATAACAGTCGATGGTCGCTCTCCGCTCGTATTAATCAACAGTGGGGCCAAAATACCGCAAATCAAGATTCGGGCAGCGTGTGACGGTTTCATTGACCGACTAGCAGACGATAGATAGTTTAGAACGCAAAAAGCTCAAATATTTAAATTTATGTATATTTAATACATATTCTGGTTCCATAGTGTACAAATCGCACCAACTACTGTGATGAAATCAACATACCACCTTTAGATCTTGAAGGTTTGGTTGAAAAGCGTGCCACATAACTTGTGACGGTTTCCATGTAATCTCCTTCTGTTCATAGAACATAATCAACACAACAACATGCTACTCACTAGACGGACGGACAGACAGACATTGAGATATTTTTGGCCACAAAAGAAAACATACCTTACCGTTGGTTTTTGGTTACCTTTATGCCACACCAAACCGAACCGAAAAAGTGAAAGAAATCGCAGTGGATATTGTACCAGCTTCGACAGATGAACTGTGTGCAGCAGAACCAAGAACAATTCAAAGAAAACGCCTTTCTAATTTTAAGCATTTAGTGGAGAAAAAAAAATGGAGCTACGATTTGGGCGAAGCTAACATCAAATAAAGATGCCAAGTTTTTGGTTACAAAAAAAAAAAAAAAAAACAGCACAGCACAGCCTGATTTGCAACACAAATAGGCTATAATCAAATTGTTAAATAACAACAAAAAAAAAATGGGATACGAAAGACTTTCTAAAAAAGCTATTTGACCTAAAGTTCATAAATCATTGAAATTATGATAGAAAAACAATTGCAGCTGCAGCTTGAGCTTGAGCGACCAAACGTGATGAGTAGAACTAAATAGTAGTGGTTTGTAAACACTGATTGTGTTTAAGACCCAATCGCATTAGGTGAAATAAGTTCCTTTAGGTAGATGCCCTGACATTTCCCACGACGGACAGAAATTTAGAATCGCCTTTTTATAGTATGGAGGGTATATTAAGTTTGTCATTCCGTTTTTAACACCTCGAAATATACATTTTAGACCCCACAAAGTACATACATTCTTGATCAGCATAAAATTCTATGTCGATTAGGCGATGTCCGTCCGTCCGTCTATCCGTCTGTCCGCCTGTGGAAATCACTCTGGCTTTAAAACGAAAAGAAGTAGGTTGACCAAATTTTACTCACATGTGTATTATGTCTGCAGGACTTGTTGGTATAGAAAATGGGTGATGTAGGTCCACGTCTTCGTATAGCCCCCGTAAAACGATACCTCCCCATATTGGATATTTTGATGATTTTAGCAACATTATTCACCTGTATTGTTTCAAATTTGGTATTTGTAACTGTGACAGAAAATTGTCTGCGCAAGTCCATGTTTTCATATAGCATCCATATAACGGTACCCCCGATATTCGGTACTTTGGTGATTTTACCGACATTATTCACCGGAATTATTTCAAATTTGGTATATGAAGTTCGTAATGGGTACTACAGTCTATGACAAAAAATTGTCTGTGCACGTCCACGTCTTCGTATAGCCCCCATATAAATATTGAAAATTGAGAGACTTTTTTTTATAATTTTTTGTTGGACATCTAAAATTTACGGTTTTATTCAAATTTAATTTCACAAAAAAAGATGTATTTCTTAAACTATATAATATACTAGCAAGTGCCCTCTACTTCGTCAACTAAAAGTTTACCTTAACATTTTAGATTCGTTCCAGAAGTTCGCGTTAGGCCTTTTCACTACCCAAAATATCCAATTTGTTCAGTTTGAGAAAATTTTTAATAAAAACTTCATATTAATTTTCCAGATTTTTTACAAATAGGCCTACCAAATCTTTAATTTTGGGCTTTACCCAGGAGGATGTAAAAAAACACAATGGACCCAACTCCAAATTTTGTGTCCAAAACAATATTAACGTATGCATATGTAAAAATTAGAAGCCAACAGAGACCTCAATATCAAATTTCGGGTTTCCGGTTCCATTTATTCACCCAATAACAGATTTTGTAAGTCAGCACACATATCCAAAACAATCTACTTCTTTACCTTCTAGACAACAATAGAGATCCAAAATTCGTATCATTAGTAATTGTCGAACAATTATAGTGCACATTTGCAGAACCACTACCAGATTTCAACACCAAATACAAATACCAAGTTGCTACGCTTGGCCGAAAGTGGAGAACGAATTTGGTTTTCTCCGATGAGAAAATATTGAAAAAAACATGATCGTGTTTACTTGCCAAAGAGGTCAACTGAAAATGTGCTCCTTCGGCCACCAGATGGTTGCTCTCGGCTCGTACTAATCGTGACATCACAATAAATGCCGAATATTATCGAGTAAATATTTGGAGGGTGTATAAAAGCCTTGGGCACACAAACATTTTGGCCGCAGACTTTGGACATTCCAAGAGGACTCAGATCGCAGTTACAAAATGAGGTTCCTCGCTTCATTTCCAGCGCACAATGGCCACCAAAAACACGGCACTGCGAAATTGAAGGCCATAATTCGTGCCAAAAGTGACCAATTCGAACAAATCTAAACTTATTCCATTTGGCGCACAATTAACCCGAAATCGGTTGACGATATAATGGCAGCTACATCCAACTCTTATCCAATCTTGATATAATTTGGTAGATGTATTTCAGAGCTTTATAAGATATCTGGTACCAAATATTATTGTTGTCGAATGCATATTACGAATAGGAGGGACTTAAAAACCAAATCAGATGAAACATATATGGGAGCGATAGTTATATCTGAACCGATTTTCACCAAATTTAGTGTACTTGCTTCGAGACTGAATTCAGTCGGAGTCGGGTCATTTGGACTGATATTGGCCATTTTGCGCACAATTTACCCGAAATCGGTTCAAGATATTTGTATATTGGAGCTATATCCAAATCTGAACAGATCTTGATAAAATTTAGCAGAGCCATTTCCGTGTTGTATCTGGCATTTGGTACCAAATATCATTGTTGTGGAGAGCATGTTACGCATGTGAGAGACTTAAAACCCCAAATCGGGTGAAACGTATATATGGGAGCTACAGCTATATTTTAACGGATTTACCAAGTACAGATTTATAGGATAAATTCAGTCGTAAATACCAAAATTCAGTCCATTTGGGCTGATATTAGTCATTTTGTGCAAAATAAACCTGATTCCGGATAGATATATATGGGAGCTATATCCTAATTTAAACCGATCTTGACAGAGGTATTTTCAAGCAGTATCTAATGTCCGGTACCAAACATCATTATTCAGTGGATATTACGCACATGAGGGACTTAAAACCCAAATCGGATGAAACATATACATGGAAGCTATAGTTATATCTGAACCGATATTCTGCAAATTTGATGTACTTGCCTCTATACTGAATTCGGTCAGATGTACCAAAATTCGGGTCTTTGAAGATCGGGCGGGGCCGACTTTATAATACCCTACACCACTTTTCTAATTTAGTAGAGCTCCGCAATTAAACGTTTTAATGGGAGAATTCAACATACACGATATATTTATAATTTAAAGTTCAAAGGACTATATATGCCGAAACGTTTGTATATTTTAAATTCGGACTTATATTGCCCATTTGGTGCACAATTAATTTGAAATCGGATAAAGATATATATGGGAGCTATATCCAAATCGGAACCGATTTCAATAAAATTTGGCAAAGATATTTCTGAGCTGTATTTGATATATTTCCCTGAATATCGTTGTTACGGAGTGCATATTACGGCTGTGGGTAACAAATATAACAAATCGGATGAACAGTATATATGAGAGCTATAGTTATATCCGATCTTCACCAAATTTGACATACTAGCTTCTAGACTCAATTCGGTCGTAAGTGCCAAATTCCATGCCATTTGGACAAATATTAAACGCTTGGTGCACAATAAAACGTAAATCGGTCGAAGTTTTATATGGGAGCTATATCCAAATCCGATCTCGATAAAATTTGGCATACTTATTTTCAGGCCTAATTTGGTTGTATGTGCAAAATTTCATACTATTCGGGCTGATATTACATGTTTGATACACAATAAAAAGCAAATCGGACGAAGATATATGAGAGCTATATCTAAGTTTTGACCGATTATCTCCAAACAAATGATTTGTGCAAAATTTCATCTGGATAGGGCAATAAATGCGAACTGTACTTTGTTTAAACAATACATGGACAGACGGACGGACGGACGGACGGACATGCATAAATCGATTCAGAATGTGATTCTATGCAGATCATCAAAAGTAACTATGGGTCTGACTACCTTGTGATATAGGGTATAGAAATGTTCTAATGTCAACATACTAGTAGTTCATTACCTTTCTAAATCCCCCCTTTAAAAACTTTTAACAACAACCAGTATAAAAGAGTTACATGTTCTTTGCTCATATTGGGACTTATTTTCTCCTCCTAGAATCCAATAAAAATATTCACACTCTTGACATAGCCCAGACACTTTCTTCATTGCAATTATATTTATTAAAGACATGTTAACACAGTCACATGCTAAGTATGAAATCGTGTAGGTGTTTCTGCCACACTTCAAACAAGTTTGCTCCCATTCGTCCTGTACTGCTAGCTGTATGAATTCCTTTGATGTCATTGTTGTCGGTTAACTTAATAGGAAAATGTTTTAATCGTTACAATATTTCATTATCACTTGACAATTTTCCGGTTTCTTTGTGTGTCGTTGCCTTGCCTTGGTTATAAGGTCGCTCGTCTTACAGCGCTTTGGGAGAAAAACAACAGACAATCATTGTTACCGTCACTGTCTCTGTCAGCATAATCACCGCCATCATCTTCAAAGACAATGTCAGTGTCGATGCCACTTTGGTAGTACGACAGACAATCAACATATTAATTAGTAAATGTCAACAACGTCACTTTTTTGTCGTTGTTGTTGTCGCGAAAAGCAACAGCCCAGGCTTTAACTCCCTCCCGCACAACAAACAAATGAATGAATCTCATTTTCTTTGCTTTCGAAGATTGACGTGTATCATCTTACACCATGAAATACTACAGCGAGGATCTGGTTACATGGGATGTCATATGAGGGCCACTCTAAGCAGGATGGATGATTTTGATTTTTATACCCTACAACACTATGTGTTGGGGGTATTATAAGTTTGATTGGGCCAGAATTTATGTAACACCTCGAAATATTGGTTTCCCATATGGGAAAGTATATATGGATCTTCCTAGCTCGCCGAGCTGAGTCGATCTAGCTATGTATGTCCGTCCGTCCGTCTGTCCATGTTAATTTGTAATCACTCTACAGGTCGCAATTATGGCCCGATCTTCACGAAATTTAGAATGGAGGTGGGGTTAGGGTCAGAATAGAACCCTTTTTCTTTTGGACATGATCGCCAAATGTTTAGGGGTTGAAATGGACCAAATACTGAAAAAATGTCGGATTTTGCAGTAGCTATACAGGTCGCAATTATAGACCAATCGACGTGGAATTTCGCATGTAGCTAGAGTTTTGGGCCGGGAAGAAGCCTACCAATTTGTGTGGTCATCGGATAATATTTAGCGGGTAAAATAGACCATATCTTTTTTTTGAAACAATTCAAAATTTTTCATTAAACCACGAATATTTTAAATCCCGGCGAAATCTCAAAGCCATGACAAGGTGACTTCTGATCTTTACATTAATGTTAAGATCCAAAAAATCTAATATATAGCAAATATATGCGATATATATGTCTATCAAAGAAGATATGCTTGAAAGATCTCTTATATGTCGAGAACGGCTGAACTGATTTCGACAGTTCTTATTAATTCAGAATGGCCTCTTGGCAGGAAAGAAAAAACGTCTAAAAAAATCGCATACAAATATCTCTCTAAAGATGAAAATATTGATTTTGTAACATTTCCTCATATTTTTTCAATTTTGTCATATTTTTTTTGGCATATTTTCATTTTGAATTAAGCATTTGGTAATATTTCTACAGCTAACAAAACTAAGTAGTTAGGATATCAGGATGTCATATACAGATCGCATTTATGGCCCGATCCTTACGAAATTTTGCATGGGGATAAGATGAGGGTCAGAATAGAAGCCTACTCTTTTTGGAGATGATCGCCATATATTTAGGGGTTGAAATGGCCCAAACAACTGCAAAATTGTCAGGAGGTCGTAATTATCGCCCGATCCTCATGCACATTTGAATGGGGGTTACCGGTCATTGCAAAAGCCAAGCAGTTTTGGATGGCCATCCAAAAATATTCAATGTGTGAAGGAGTTTGCCAACTTTTGTAGACAAAATACGAAAATGTCCATTCCAGTGACTTTTTAGAGAATTCACAAACACAGGAAAAATGCACTTCTGACTATTTCGTTAACGCTGATTTCGTTGAAGAATATAGTCAAATGTCTATATATCATATAGATGCGTTTCAGTCAAAAACCAATAATTAATGTTAATCTTTTGCCACTTCTGAGAGATTATAGGTCTTTGGGAAATATTGGTTCCAAATCTAGGAAGACCATTTAAGTGCAACATCTACCAATAAATTGGAAATGAGCAAATTAGTTTAAGTTGCTATTGTTTGAACATTAGAGAACGAAACCTGATGGTTTTCTTTTATTATTTGTCACAATATCTTGTGGAATTCTTTCGAGTATCTCGCCTATATAAACTGTATCGGTTATTATAGTGTTGTAGGGTATTCAACGGTCGGCCCCGCTCGACTGTAGCCTTTGCTTACTTGTTAAATATTCTCTTATAAATTCAAAATCGTATAATAACAATTATTTATTTGATGAGAAGGAAAAAGGTCGAAATAATATCTCCTAAAATATTGTTGAAATTTGTAGTGTACGATTTGTTGACTTGTAACTCCATGTCATATAAATAATTGTATTTCTCAAACTAACAATGTTTTCTTATTTTCAGTGTCTGGATGATTGGTAACAAACGAAAACTCCAAGAAACAGTAGAAGACGAAAACGAACTTCCCAGGTGGAAACTGGAAATTTGCATATCTTCGCAGAGCATACAACCTGACAAGAAATTGTAAACGTTATTGACATTAACATCAAAAGAAAGCTACAAACGTACAAAATAGATATAATGAATTAAAAAGTACAGACTGACAGGTATAATTTGTCACAGTGGAAAAAAGGCAAATCCAATAATGTATATAGATAATATATTACATCGATCGTACACCAAATAACCTTACAAATAAATTATAACCCATGGATCGGATAATATACCTGAAATATTCCTTAATATGTATTATTATCGTCGGAAAGACACTCGGGATATATTCTTCAAAAATAATGCCTCAGAAGTTCTTGAAGTAGATATTCGTATTTAGTAGATATTTAACAAAATGTTGGGGAAATATTATGAACAATCGAAGTTAATAACAGCATTGATATCTCTTCATCTTGTAGAGAGATCAGGATTTTAAAATATTTTTGCCCATATGCAGTGGGCAACAGTTTCATTGAATTTGGATAATGATGGAGTTTTTTGAAATTTGGGAAAAGCGAGGAACAATTTAAACATTTATGATTTTTGTATCCTACACCACAAGCTGATCAGGGTATTATGTCTTTGTGCATTTGTTTGTAACAGGCAAAGGGAAAAGAGAAAGACCCATAGTTCCTTTTGATGATCTGCATTCTGAGTCGATTTATGCATGTCCGTCCGTCTGTCCACGTATTTTTGTAAACAAAGTACAGTTCACATTTATTGGTCGAAATTTTGCACAATTCATTTGTTTGACCCAAGGAAGAACCCATTGAAATTTTGAGATAATCGATCAAAAACTAGATATAGCTCCATTGTGCACCAAATGTGTAATATTTGCCCAAATGGGATGGAATTCGACCCTCACGACCAATTTGAGTCTAGAAACAAATATATCAAATTTGGTGAAAATCGATTGATATATAGCTATAACTCCCACATATATTGTGAGAAATCAAATCATCCGATTTGTTATATTTGTTCTCCACAGCCGTAATATGCACTGCAGCTCAGAAATACCTTTGCCAAATTTTATCGAAATTGGTTCAGATTTGGACATCTTAACCTGATTTCAAGTTATTTGCGCATTAAATGGGTAATACAAGCCCGAAGATATTACAAGCGTACAAGATATTACAGGCATACAAGATATCATAAGCGTACAAAAGCAGAAAAAAGAGAGATTTTTCCAAAAAAAAAAGTTATTCGTGTTGGAATTCAAGCGTGATAGTGTGATTTCTTTATATTGGTCTGGAAAACCACAAGTGACTTTAGTTCGAGCACTCCAGCATTTAAATATGAAAAGGTCTTTTGTGTACCATCGCTCGTTACCGTGATACTGGTAGCGAAGCCCGACCTCAAGGAAGTGGACGGAAAAAAACAGCAACGTCAGCAGAAATGGTTCGAAAAGTAAAGAAGCGGCTTGATCGAAACCTGCATTGCAGTGGCCGAGAGATGGTTCGTGAGCTGAACATATCGCAATATTCCATTCGCAAATATTGAAAAATGAGCTCGGGTAAAACCATTGAAATTGCAAGAAGTCAAAGCTGTATCTGATATGTTGTACCAAAGATTATTGTTGTGGAATCCATATTACGCGTGTGAGGGACCGGATAAAATATACATGGGAGCTGTAGCTATATCAGCCACTCGGTGCACAATAAACCTAATATCGGATAAAGATATATATGGGAGCTACATCCTAATCTGAGACGATCTCAATAAAATTTGACAGAAGTATTTTCGAGCAGTATCTGATGTCCGGTACCAAACATCATTATTCAGTGGATATTACGCATGTGAGGGACTTAAAATCCCAAATGGGATGAAACATATATATGGGAGCTATAGCTATATCTGAACCGGTTTTCTCCACATTTGATGTACTTGCTTCTAGACGGAATTCGGTCAGCTGTATCACAATTGAGGTCATTAGGACTTTATTGGCCATTTTGTGCACAATTAACCCGAAATCTGTTGAAGATATATATGAGAGCTATATCTAAATCTGATCCAATTATCACCAATTTCAATAGGGTTCGTCCTTGGGCCAAACAAATATAGTTTGGAAAATTTCATCTCAATCGGATAATAAATGCGACCTGCATTTTGTTCAAAAAATACATAGGCGGACGACGGATGGACTGACTGACATGCATAAATCGATTCATAAAGTGATTCTATGAATATCCTCAAAATTAACTATCTCGTTTCCTTCTCCCTGTTACAAACAAATGCACAAATAAATAAAACCCTTACCACTATGAAGTGAAGGGTAAAATTAAACATCTACAATGTTAGCATATACAGACCTTCGGAAACATTTCTTTTTAAATCCACGACATAATATCTTAAAAGTCACGTCCTTTAAGAAAATTTTCGTAAATCTATAATCTGATAGTCTATACAAATTTGTGTGTAAATCTACGATTATAGTCCAGGTAATTTTTGAAAGAAGTGTTTTCAAATAACTTTTCAAAAATTCTCTTCAAAATCCTGTATAGCACCCACTAGACAGGTAAAAATTAAAAATTGAACGTAGTTTTTTATTTATTGCAATTTTAAAAAATTTGCACCACTGTGCCCGCGAATAACCTATGCGATTTGATGCCGTTACTTATTTATGTGGGCGTTGTTGGTTTTTGGTGGCTGCTTATTCCTCTTCTTCTTTTGTTGATGCCGCACGCTTCTGTGGCATAACATTTAAGACGTTACAAATTGTAACTAATTAAAAGTTGATGAGTTTGCTTTTGTGGTGTTTGTGTCTGTCCGCCTGTCTCCCGATCTGTCCGTCCACACGTCTCACTTCGCACAACAAAAGACAGATTTATATCTTTCGAGTGATTGATAAATTCATTTTTCTTTACGTTTACAATGTCGTTACTTATTCATCCTAGGCAGGGAGGGCGAGCGAACTGTTAACCCCAAAATGACAAGGCAATAAGCCGCAACGAATAAGACGAATAAGATTGGGTGACAATGATGAGGGAGCGTGACGATGGCGAAATAATGTCGAAGCGAATAGGAAGGAATTCTGCTGGTTCATAGATAGAATGTTATTTACACACATTTGGAAGACACAAAACATTATTAAATGTTTTCTGAAATGACATCCTGAAAATACCAAGGTGTTGTGTGACAAACGATGCTTAAAGATATTAATTATTTAAATGTGTGATTACACACACACACACATCCATGGTTACTTGTCTAGGTGGTTGGGTGTGTTGCTGTTGTGATAAATGTATGAGTAAATTAATTTCAATCTGAGATTTAAATGATTGCTCTGTTTAATTTAATGAAGAGTAAAATTAAATATCTTAGGTGGGCGTTGACAGCACTCAACATTGCTATGAGAGTAGTTCGATATTTGGGGAGTGTGTGTGTGTGTGTGTGTATGAGTGTGTGTGCATTTATTTGCATTATGACAATTGTTAATGAGTTTTCATTGGAAAGCCGAACATTTGTCAAACACCTGCTGCGCATTTCTCATGAGTTCATTATTATTATTGTTAATTCAATATTTCCATTGAGAAGAGCCAACCATAAACGACATTTCAATGACCGTTGGTTTGATTCTCGTTATGTTGTTGTTGTTATTGTGGTCGCATTCACACTTCCCTGTCTGTATTGGTTTTTATGTTCATGTTAATGCAATTTTCATTTGTTTTGTTAATAATTAAATATGTGTGAGAAAATACCTACATATATTTTTAATGGTATTAAGTATTAGGATGTGCCGATTGCAATTTATGGAACACAAATTTGTTTTCGCCAAAGACAAAGGAGTGATATAAATAGGCATTTATAAAAAACTAATAAGGAAATCACTCCCCTTTGTTTTTATATGCATCCAAAATTTAATACACGAATATTTTATGGTATTTAAATGAAAATAAAAAAAAAATTAGGAATATTGGCATTTACAGGGTAAGCCACTAGTACGACAGCTGTTAAAATTTTTCCAGTGACAAGCGTACAAAAGAATTTTGGTGAGAATTTTCCAAAAAAAAATTGGCTGGAAAAACACAAGTGGCTATTGTTAGAGCACTCCAGCATTTAAATGTGAATAAATCTTCTGTGTCTCGTACCATCGCTCGTTACTGTGATACTGGTAGCGTAGCCCGAACTCAAAGAAGAGGACGGAAGAAAACACCAGAAATGGTTCGAAAAGTAAAGAAGCGACTTGATCGAATCCCGTGAGCTGAACATAACATGAATTCTATTCGGCAAATATTGAAAAAAGCCATTGAAATTCCGAAAAGTGCAAGAACTTACACCGCAACAGAAAGGAAATAGACTCAAAAGAGCTTAAGAGTTGCTCCGCTTGGCCGAAAGTGGTGAACTCAAGCGCCGGCCATGGTGATGGTGTGGGCCGCCATAACAGCCGATGGTCGCTCTCCGCTCGTAGTAATCGACCGTGGCATAAGAATAAATGCCGAATATTATCTCAAAAATTTCTGGACGGTGTAGTAAATCTCTGGACACACAAACATTTTGACCGCAGACCTTGGACATTCCTACAGCACCATCGCACTCAACACGCGTCACCCAATGGTTCAAAATGAGTTTCCTCGCTTTATTTCCAGCACATAATGGCAACCAAAATCTCCGAATACCAATCCGTTGGTCACAAAATGAGGTTCCTCGCTTCATTTCCAGGCACAATGGCCACCAAAATCTCCGGGTACCAATCCGTTGGACCATTGTGTCTGGAGTATTTTGGAAAGCAAGGTAGGAACTAAAAAATAACAAGGTGTCGATCACCTCAAGTAAGCGCTTTCCAAAATACTCCAGACACAATGGTCCAACGGATTGGTACCCGGAGATTTTGGTGGCCATTGTGCCTGGAAATGAAGCGAGGAACCTCATTTTGTGACCACGTGCTGAGTGCGATGTTGTTGAATCCTCTCGAAATCTACAAGGTCTGCGGTCAATATGTTTGCATGCCCAAGCCTTTTATACACTCTCCCGAAAATTTTCGCAGTAATATTCGGCATATATCCTGATGCCACGATCGATTAATACTCGATTTCACAAAGACATAATACCCTTACTACTATGTGGTGTAGGGATAAATATAAACGGTATACAAAATATAAGCCTAACAAACTGTTTCCTTTCGACATGAAGGCTCATAACAGCCAAAGTTCACCAAATAGTGATAAACTGCAAGTCTTTTACCACATTGCGGTGACAGAATGTGATTTTGCATTTATATCGAAGTATTTTTTAAAATGTAATGTGAGATAACGCAAATTCATCAGACTTTCATCTTTCACTTAACGCTTTAATATGAATTTCGCACAACTTATGTCCTTTCATTACACTCGGTTGTATTTCGTTTTGGTTATCCGAATTTCCAACCAAATTCCCATTCAATATCAGCAGTTCAATGGGACGTATTAATATTTGTTAAACAAACAAAGGAATAATAATAAATGCTTAACAATGATATAAATAATTTTAATAACATTAAAAGTTTGTCCTGCAGTAGGCTCAGAATAAATTACGCATAATATTCCATAAAATTTCGCACTCAATGTGTTGAAAACCTACTGAATAGTAAAACAGCTAGTTGGAAGTTTAAAAATAATGTAAAGATTGGCGGTTTTAATAGATATTTAAAATACAGTGTCAAACTAAACACAGATATTGGAGGTTTTAATCGATATTTAAAATACAGTGTCAAACTAAACACACATATTTAACAATTACGGAAAAAATATTTCCAAGCAAATAGTTTAATGAGGAAGAAGACAACAAAAATAGATATTTTTCAGTTGTTCGTTTATTGAAATCCGTTTAGATTTCGCAACGGTATGGATTGAGCCGTTTATTGGTATCTTAGAGGCTTCAGGCATAAAAAACAAATGAGTATTTTTTATGTGAAATAACGGTTGTATTTAAACATAGTAAATCGACGGATCTTCGAATATATATGTACCCAATCTATGAATATAAAAGAATAGTGAAATAACTGACTAAACTAGAATCAACGCCCAGATAAAAAGGCTGAAGATGATAAAGATGGGTTTTTGAAATTTCGTACAAAAAGGTACGAAAAGTACTAAAATGTACTTAATATTTATAGCCAAATTTATTTTGTATCCCGAAATGTACCAAAGTTTACGAAAAGTGGTAAATTGGTACAAAACATAAAAATGGCTGCATTTGGTATTATATGAACCAAAGGAGCTAAAATTGGGTATTACAGTACAAAAAGTACTGAATGGTACTATATTTGGTATTGGGTGAAGGGATAGAGCCGAAATCCCCATATTTTATATTGAGGACTCTGTTGGTATCTGGGATTGATATTTGAAGATGGGTTTGGAAGTGTGTACCATAATTGTACGAAATGTAAATATTTCGTATGGATTGACGGAATAGAGCTGAAATCCTGAAATTTGATACAGCTGTCACTGTTGAGGTCTGTGGTTAAGATGTTGAGGTGTTTTTTTGTTAATTTGTACTATAATTGTTCGAAAGTACTATATAGTACCGGAATCCTGAAATTTGATATGGATGTCACTGTTGGTGTCTGTATTTTTTGGTATGTGGGTTTGAGATTTGGAGATGGGTTCTAGAATTGTACGAATAGAACTTAATAAGTTGTTAAGATATGGATGTGGTTTTAGAAATGTGAAATAATTGTACGAAAAGTACTACATAGTACTAAACTTGGTATTGGGTGAAGAGATAGAGCTGGAATTCGAAAATATGATGTTGAGGTATATGTTGGCATCTGGGATTGAGATAAGGAAGTGCTTTTGCAATGTTTACTATAATTGTTTGCTAAATACCTAGTGGTACTGAATTTGGCATTGGGCTAAGGAATAGAGCTGAAATCTTAAAATTTGATTTTGGGGGCCCTGTTGGTATCCAGGATTGAGATGTGGAAGTGGTTTCGGAAATGTGTACTATTGATGAGAATAGATACACGACCGTTTCGTCTGTGTGTTATTTCAATTCTGTTTTTATTTAAAATATTTGTTCCTTACGTACTACTGAAACTAATCTAACTTAACCTAGTCGCAGCCACACAATTGTTCTTATCTATTCTAATATTGAATGGAGAACATTGCAGGGCTGCTTTACATTTCATTCAAGTGATCTTGTGCATCTACTGAGCGCATCGATATCTGTGCGTGTGGGTCATAACCTTTATTATCTGACACATTATCGTATGCGTCAGCGCACAAGATCACCGAATTGTTCACATGTGGTATTTTATGGCGGCTGGGAAATATGTAATTTTTGAATATTTATTGTTTATTGCTAGTTTTTCCCAGCGCCTCAACCGCACTCAAAAGTATGTACAAAGTATTTTGTACAACTATAATTGTACGAAAAGTACTAAACGATACTAAATTTTGTATTGGGTGCAGGAATTAAACTGGTATCCCGTAATATGAGGTCTTTTGGCATCTGGCAAGGAGATATAGAGGTGGTTTTGGAAATGCGTATTATAATTATTTAAAAACAAGTAAGGAAAGGCTATAGTCGTGCGGGGCTGACTATGTTATACCCTACAACACTACAATATGTTAGAAGCCCCCTTATGCCCAAATCAATTTTGCAAGATTTCTCTTTTGAAATTAGGATTTTGACTAAGGACATTTGACCAACATTTATGCACTCCGTCGGGCTGTTAGTTGTTGTAGTCCACTTTACAGCTAAATATAATCCAATGGTTATCCAAAATGTTAGAATTTTTCCCTGTCCTTAACTCTCTTCCAAGGCGTGTCGATTAATTTGAAGCCCTAAATATTTTGCAATCATCTCTAAAAGCAAGAAGCCCCTCCGCACCTTCAAATTTAGACTCATCTATATGATTTGCTTGTCTACGATATTTGGCTATATTCGTCAACGAAATCAGCATAAAAAAGCCAGAAGTTCGCCTTTTGTGTATTTCGGATACTGCCTGTAAGTAACGCTGGTATTTTTTCACACAAAGTTGTCCATTGTACCCGCTGTCCTAAACTCTAACTTTATGTGAGATTTCGTGTCCTCTTGTTTCTATTTGTGACCTTTATAACGGCTGCAAAATCAGGAACATTTTTAGTTGTTGGTCCATTTCAGCCCCTAATATATTGCGGACATCTTTGAAAACAATAGGCCTAGCCCTTCTGAGCCCAACCCTACCCTTGTGAAAATTTTCGTGAGGATCGGACGATATTTGCAATACTTATATAACCTGTGTTGTAAGGTGAAAAAAATGTACAAAATATTAAAAGTCAAATTGAAAAAATCGCATGCGATAAAAATATGAAAAAATCAAAAAATGTCACAAAATACTAAAAAAATCTATATTAATATCATTATTGGCTTATTTTTCTGCTATTTTTTTAGATTTTATACTTCTATGTCAAGAAGGTATTCTGAATTGACAAAATTTGTCAAAATCGGTCCAGCCATTCTGGAGATATAAGCATCCTAACTAACATCCCCTGTCTTTGTATATACACATTGTATATATTTCGCTATATATATCCGATATAATTACTATCGGCATCTACGTAACGGTCAGAATTGACCTGCTCGTTTATTTGTGATTTCGACCGGATTAAAAATATTCGCGGTTTAATGGAAAATTTGACTTTCATTTAACACAAATGTTGTGGGCTATTTCACCCACTAAATACTACCCGATGACCATCAAAATTGGAAGGCTTCTGCCCAGCCCGAAGCTCTAGCCCCATGCTAGCTTCCGTTTTGATTGGTCTATAATTGCGACCTGTAGAGCAACTGCAAAATCAGGAATTTTTTCAGTTTTTGGTCCATTTCAACCCCTAAATATTATGCGATCATCTCCAAAAGAAATAGGGTTCTATTCTGACCCAAACCCCATCTCCATTCTAAATTTCGGGCCATAATTGCGACCTGTAGAGTGATTACAAATTAACATGGACAGACGGACAGACGGACGGACGGACATACATAGCTAGATCGACTCAGCTCGGCGAGCTAGGAAGATCCATATATACTTTCCTATGTGGGAAACCAATATTTCGTGGTGTTACAAAATTTTCGGCCCAATCAAACTTATAATACCCCCAACACATAGTGTTGTTGGGTATAAATACTAAGTGGTACTAAATTGGGTACTAAATTCGGTGAAGGGATAGACCTGGAACCCTCAAATATGATATTAAAATTGAAGATATTTAGATATGAAGATAGTTCTAAAAATGCATACGAAAAGTATTATATAGTACTTAAGTTGGTATTCGGTAAAGGGATAGAGGTAGAATCTCGAAATTTAATGTTGAGGTTTCTATTGGTGTCAGTGGTTAAGATGTAGAAGCGGTTTTAAAACATATTCTATAGTTTTACGAAAAGTACTAAGTGGCACTTGATTGGGTGTTGGGTGAAGGGATAGAGATAAAATCCCGATATTTAATATAAATGTTGGTGTCTGAAGATGAGAGAAGGATCTGAGTTTGGATATGAGTGTTATAATTCTACTAAATCGTACTAAATTTGATAATTTCAGAAATCCTGAAATTTTGTATTAAGGTCAAAGTTGGCATCTGAAGTTGAGATATGAGTGGAAATTTAACATAGAGGTCACTTTTAGTTTCTAGGATTTACATATGGAGACATTGAAATAATTATGGACAGAAAAATTGAAAACGGGTTCATTGTGCAATGATCTTACCAATATCCTCCTCTGTAATCTTGAAAAGGAGGGTTTTAAAGACATGTTGGTGTAAATGTAAAATTCTTGTTATTTTTTCGACAAACAAAGCAACTTGAATAATATATAAAACCTTGTCTTAAGTCTGAAAATGTAGTACGATGCATGAAATTTTGACTACAATTATTTTTTTAACTGAACAAATTGTGCATTTTGAGTACCTTAAAGGCCTAAAACTGTTTAGATGAGCAATATTCGCAATCTCATTTTTGATAATTTTTTAGATTTATACAAACTTACTCAACACATTATCCCGATAAATTATAACTTCATTCAACAGCCAATATATGACTTAATAACGTTTTCAATTTTATTATCCAATTTAATTTTTTCAAACAAAATATCAGTTTCGAAAAGAATTTAAGTAGTTTACAAATACAAAATTCTCAATTAATTTTTGAACAAGTTATTACAATGTGGTTATCAGACCATAATATTCTAAACACATACACTCGTCCTCATATGTGGGTGTGTATGAGTGTCTGTGGCAGGACATCGGTGTTGTATGGCACAACATGGGCTTAACACATTTTAGATGTGTGGAGGGGAATATATTCTGTTGCCACCATTCTGTTGTATGCTTTTCAATTGTGTCGTAAACTGGTAATCTTCTTCGATATACAGCACGGTAAATATTATTTTTGTTTGTTGTTAAAATGCATATCGCTATTATATGACCACATAAAGTTCAATATTTTCGAATGGTCCTAAAATACAATGTCTATCGCCCGTACTTCCGATGGCTGTGCGCGTTTTGCTCTCTCTCTCTCTGGCCGGTCACCCTCACAACTGTGAGTAAAATATTTTGTTTCATGCCGTCATAAAACTCAAAGTTATAATAAAAACCGAAAAATACACACATATATATTTCAACACAATATCTATAGAATCATTTCGAAGCTATACCGAAGGATATACGAGCAGTGTCTGCCAGTCATTTAGTCAGTTAGTCTGTCGTCATTTAGATTGCTAAGTTGGTATAATAAAATTGAGCAATCATAAAATATTGTCGTAAAAATTTGTAACCCTTTCTTCCAAAAAAAAAAAAAAAAAAAAGATTAAAGCTTGGGTGTTGGAAAGTTGCAGCAAATGAAGCAGCCTCATCTTCAATACGAATATTTTGGATCGCCACCATCCTAGACATTGTGTGCACATTTATTGAATATAAAATGCTCAATTTGTAATATTTAGCAATAAAATTGCTAATAAGTTAGGTGTATTATGATAAAAGTATCGAGTGGTATTTCAAACTTTGTTGAATTTATATGGCTAAAGACGCAAAGGAGATGGCAAATGGTGAATGAAACAAAATGCGTATCTTTATGTTCCTTTTCTTAATAATATTTGTTGATAAAAAGTGAACCATAAGATGACCATTAGGAGACAAATGTTCAAATAAATGTTTTTACAAAATACAAAAATGACCACTTTGAAGCCTTTGATGAATTTTATTTTTGTACACTGAAATATTGTATTGTCTTGCCACTTTGTTGTCTTATTTGCCATCAAAGTATTTAAATAAAAACAAGTAAGCAAAGACTATAGTCGTGCAGGGCCGACAATGTGATACCACACAACACTACAATATCTTAGAAGCCCTATATGTCCAAAACTTTTTCTGCTTTTAATTCATTTGAACCCCTAAATATTATGCGATCATCTTCAAAAGCAAGAGAGGGGCCGAATCTCCAAACTCCATGTAGAATTTGCTTGTCCACAATATTTGGCTATTTTTGTAAACAAAATCAGCATAAAATGGATTTTGCTGTAAGTGACTTTCAGCGTTTCGCTAGAATGGAAATGTTGGTATTTTATCAAAAACAAGTAAGCAAAGGCTATAGTCGTGCGGGGCCGACCATGTGATACCCTACAACACTACAATATGTTAGAAGCCCCCTTATGTCTGAATCCATTTTGGAATATTTCGCTTTTGAAATTATGTCTTGGACCATTGCCCAGATATTACCCTTAGCGTTTTGACCAGGGATATTTGCCCAATATTTAAGGTCTCCATCGTGCTGTTAGTTGTTGTGGTCCATTTTAGAGCTACATATACCAATGTTTATCCAAAATGCTAGAATTCTTCGCTGTTCTTAACTCCCTTCAATTGTGTGAGCAGGAAATTTTTTCTGTTTTTGGTTCATTTGAACCCCTAAATATTTTGCGATCAACTCCAAAAGCAAGATGCCCCTCTGTATCACCAAATTTAAACTCATCAATATGATTTGCTTGTCTAAGATATTTGGCTTTATCCATCAACGAATTCAGCAAAAAAAGACAGAAGTTCAACTTTTGTGTATGTCGGATAGCGCCTGTAAGTAATATTAATATTTTTAGACACACAAAAGTAGTGGTCCATTCTACCGGCTATCCTAAACTCTAACTTCATGTGAGACTTCCTTTGGATTCAATTTGTTTACTTTATAACGGCTGCAAAATCAGGAACATTTTTAGTTGTTGGTCCATTGCAACCCCTAAATATATTGCGGACATCTTTGAAAACAATAGGCCTAGTCTAACTAAGCCTAACCCTACCCTTTTTCGTGAGGATAATTGCAATATGCATATAATATCCCCAACTTGTGTTGTAAGGTGAAAAAATATTACAAAATGTACAATTCAATATTATAAGTCAAATTGAAAAAATCGCATGCGATAAAAAATATGAAAAAATAAAAAAATTACACAAAATACTACAAAATCTATATATATCATCATTATAGGCATCTTTTTATGCGATTTTTTTGATTTTATACATTTATGTTAAGAGGGCATTCTGAATTGACAAAATTTGTCGAAATCGGTCTAGCCATTCTTGAGATATTAGCATTCTAGCTAACATCCCCTTCCTTTCTATATATACATTGTATATATTTCGCTATATATAAACGATATTATTACTATCGGCATCTACGTAACAGTCAGAATAGACCTGTTCGCCTATTTGTGATTTCGCCGGGATTAAAAATATTCGCGGTTTAATGGAAAATTTGACTTTTATTTAACACAAATGTTGTGTCTATTTCACCCACTAAATATTACCCGATGACCATCAAAATTGGAAAGCTTCTGCCCAGCCCTATGCTCTAGCCCCATGCTAACTTCCGCTTTGATTGGTCTATAATTGCGACCTGTAGAGCAAGTGCAAAATCAGGATTTTTTCAGTTTTTAGTCCATTTCAACCCCTAAATATTATGCGATCATCTCCAAAAGAAATAGGATTCTATTCTGACCTTAGCCGCACCTCCATTCTACATTTTGTGAAGATCGGGCCATAATTGCGACCTGTAGAGTGATTACAAATTAACATGGACAGACGGACATACATAGCTATATCGACTCATCTCGGCGAGATAGGAAAATCCATATATACTTTCCTATGTGGGAAACTAATATTTCGTGGTGTTACATACTTTTTGGCCCAATCAGACTTATAATAACCCCAACACATAGTGTTGTAGGGTATAAAAACTGATCACAAATAATAGCTAAAAACGCCGAAAACTCAATATTTAAGAAGTTATGGCCATTTTAGGGTATTAAACAATTCATACCTTAAAATGTGATCACATATAATAGCTAAAAACGTCGAAAACTCAATATTTAAGGAGTTATGGCCATTTTAAATTATTCAATAATTCATACCTTAAAAGGTGATCATAACTAATAGCTAAAAACGCCGAAAACTCAATATTTAAGGTGTTATGGCCATTTTAAAGTATTCAATAACGCATGCCTTAAAAAGTGATCACAAATAATATCTAAAAACGCAATATGAAAACTCAATATTTAAAATGATCTGGTCATTTTTGAATATAGATTATTTCACATTATGACAGCTAGACATTATTATCTGCGTGGTTTTTATAACAGAGATATAAAGTTCTGGCATACTTCTTTTCATTTTACATCCTTATAGTAGTATATTATAGTATTTATTTATTTATTTATTTATTTATTACAAATTTAACTTATAACTAAAAAAATTACAAGGTAAATATATAGAAAGGGATATGGCCTGACAGCTAAGGTCTTAAGCCAAATGGAACATTAATGGGTATAAAGTTAATTACATTGTTAAAACATCTTAATCAGATTTGTTGTTTTAAGGAAGTTTATCAAATCCGAAACATGTTTATCCTGAAGGAAACTCAAAGTAGATGTTAGTACAATATTTTTAAAAATAGTCCTTCGAACAGTCTCAAAAAATGAGCAATTATCCAATAAATGTTCGATCGAAACATATTCGATATTACAAAGTGAACACGTTGGTGGAATTGTCTTGTCCATATAATGTCCGTGAGTAATTCTTGTATGACCTAATCTGAGCCGAATCAGTTTGGTAATATCGACTTTATCTAAGTTTTGAAAATTATTATATTTTAGGTAGTCAAATATTGTATTTTTTCCCTCATTTACCTTTTTATAATATTCAGATGTTTTTGTAAATCCTTGTAATAAAGTTGTATTCATATCTATTTTTAAGAGTTTTTTAACATCTCTATAATTAAAATTGTCAACAGTTGTTAAAGGTGAATTTAGAGTATTTTTTGCCGTTTGGTCAGCAAATTCATTACCGTTGATACCGCAATGACTAGGTATCCACATAATCTTTATTAAAGGGGCATAATTTATAAGACTACTTCTGATGTGTTTAGGGTAATAGTCATTATTGTTTATATTCTTTATGGCTTTCAATGAAGCTAACGAGTCTGTACAAATGATATATTCTTCTTTTTTCTTTTTGACATAATCAATAGCATAATAAATTGCAATTATTTCGGCAGAAAAAACTGACGAGAAATGATGTGGCAAAAAAGCATTGTATAAAACTGTATTATCTGTAGTTATAGCAAAAGCAGTAATATCGTCCTTTTTCGATCCATCAGTATAGATGAATTTAAAGTTTTTAAATCTGTTTTTAATTTCTCGAAAAGCTTGAATGAACATTTCTTTAGGGGTTGATAATTTGTTACACAGGCTAAGTTCATCTATTATGGATTCATTTAAGTATTTTAAATAATTGTTGGAACTTGGTAATTTTATAAACTTTAAAGGTAAGTCGTTTTTTCTGCTAAAATCAATTATTATTTTGTTCGTAGATATTATTCTATTTTCTCTTTTTCTTTTAAGGCACTTTTTGATGGAGTTAGAGTTAGGGGTTTCCCCGCTGAATATTATATTTTTGTAGAGACGTTTAATAGCATTGTCTCGGATATCTTCTAAAGTGGGAGATTTTGTTTCGAAAAGCATATTATTAATGGGAGTTGTACGAAAAGCTTTTAATGCGATTCTGATTGCGCTATTATACAAAGTTTTAATTTTATTTAAGTTTTGTTTTGAAGAAAACCCGTATATGTATATTCCGTATTCAATTTTGCCGATTATTAAGGATCTAATTACTGAGAGTATGGTACAAATATTGGATTTAAATTTATTACAGCTTAAACATTTTATAATATCAAGTCGTTTGGGTAATGATGTCAAGAGGTATTCAATATGGGAAGTCCACGTATATCTTGAGTTGAAATAAACTCCAAGAATTTTCATCGATTCTGCTGTTGGTATTGCACATTCACCTATATTAATTGACATTTTACAATCCTTTTTTCGACAAATGTGCAGATGTTTGCACTTAGTTACCGATAACGATGCACCTGAATAGTGAGACCATTGATTTATATTGCGGATAATTGGGCTTAAAACCCATTCGTGAGCATTCCGAGGAAACTGTTTTAGAATAATAAAATCATCTGCATATGCACAAAACTTTATGTCTTTGAAATTATATAGAACATTACATAGTTTGTTGTATGAAATAAGGAATAATAAAACTGAAAGTGTCGATCCTTGTGGAATTCCGTTATAAAGAGGAAATAATTTTGAAACATTGTTATTAACTCTAACCTTTATTTGTCTATTTTTCATAAAATTAAAAACATATGAAATTATAGAGGGACCTAGTTTCCATGATTTTAATTGATCAATAATGGCATGTACGCCTATTTTGTCATAAGCTTTAGAAAAGTCCAGTGAAATTAGTGATATATGATTCCTCTTTGATATGGAATCTGTTATTAGGTTATCTACATAAAGAAGATTATCTATAACAGATCTTCCCGGCATAAATCCAATTTGTTGACTACAAAGAAGTTTATTTGTCTCTGTAAACCACCTGAGTCTATTCGCAATGATTTTATCTAAGATCTTAGAGAAACAGTAGTTGAGAGAAATTGGTCGGTAAGATTTCAATAATGTTTTATCGGTTTGAGGTTTTGAGATAGGTACAACAACACTTATTTTATAGGACTGCGGAATATTATTTCTAAAAATATTATTGAATAGGATTAAGAGTCGATTCTTAATTTCGTTTGGCATCTTTGAAATCATTTCGTAGTTAATGCGATCTTCTCCAGGTGTTTTACCCTTAAGCGAATTTAAGACAGAATTAAGTTCAAACAATGAAATGGGTTCCTCTATACTTATAGCCGAATTAGAAGGAATATAGTTGGAAGTAGGATTAGTTCTAGCTTTACTTTGTCTGAATTCTGTAGAAAAATTATCATCTTTAGAATCTTTAGACCAATATTCGGCGAAAGCATTTGCAATGTCATCCTTTTGCACTATTCCAAAATCAGTGTCACATTTTCTTATACAGTGTACATCGTGATTATTATTTAGTCCATTAAATCGTCTTATATTGCTCCATATTTTTGAAACTGGAGTTAAGGGATTTATTTCAGCTGTGAATTTATTTATGCTAGACTGTTTTGATAGTTTTATCTCTCTTTTAAATATTGCATTTGATCTCTTAAACTCAATTAAATTTTCTGTTGTCATGTTACGATTGAAACTGTTCCATTTTTTATTTCGTTCCTTTTTCAGAGTCTCTAATTTTCTATTCCACCAGGGAACAGTCTTTTGTTTTCGGTTTGTTATCAAGGGAATAGATTCATTCGCAGCTTGATGTACGATTTTTCTCAAATTTGCTGATTCTTTATTGACATCTTTACTGATAGGTCGAGTACTGCTGTAATGTATGAGGCGATCTCTGAATTTGGTCCAATCTGCTTTTTTAATGTCAAATTTTGGGGGTAATTTAACGCTACCAAATGAGTTTTTAGGAAATAAAGTTATATATACAGGGAAATGGTCACTACCATGGAGGTCTTCAAATACCTTCCAATGAGAGCCAATGGCTAGTTCAGGAGATGCAAATGATAAATCAATGTGTGAGAAAGAATTATGTGTTGAAAAATGAGTGGGGGAGCCGTCATTTAGAAGAATCAAATTAGATTGATTAAAAAATTTTGCAAGCGTTTTACCTCTACCATTGCTGTATATTGAACCCCACTGCTTATGCCAACTATTAAAGTCGCCTACAAATAACATTGGAGTGGTAATGTTTTCAACGGTTTTTACTAACTGATCTAAATTGAATTTTACACTTGGGGATATATAGGTTGATACAATTGTAAAATTAATTTTTGATGAAATGTTTGCCGAAATAATATCAAATTCGTTCCCATTCATGTTTACACTATGTTGAATTGTTTTATGAATTAACAGGGCTGAACCACCGTATGAGTTTTCAGTGTTATTCACATTGTAGATGTTGTAATTAATAGGAATTGGAATATGTTGAATCGAACATAAATGGGTCTCTTGCAATGCTATTATATGCGGAGTATGATCTTTGATTAATAAGAGCAATTCATTGTAATTATTTATGTATCCCTTAATGTTCCATTGGATTATTTTTAAAGACATAATTATAAAAGAAAGAGAAATATTATAAAAGGGTAAAGAGAACTAAATATTAAGATTGCTCTGAAAGAAAATTAAATACAAATATTTAAAAATCATCATCTACAATATTTACATCATTATTATTTGTTATATCAATATTCTTCTTTTTACTTTTTAATTGACGTTTTAAACGATTAGAAATTTTTCTAGGTAAAATTTTAACATTTTTATTAGATTTTAAGTTAAGAGAACTTGTTTTCTTGCACGGAATATTACCATCATCCATTAAAGAGTAATCTGAGCATACATCCTTCTCTTGTTGGTTGTTGAGGGAGGATGAGTGCATAAGAGAATTATTCTCATCCGCTGATTGTAAAGTACAATGGTTTTCGTGTGCTTGATCCAAACTGGTGTTTTGTGGAGACATTTGTTGTGACGAGTCTGGTGAGGAATTTGAGTTACAGTTATCAGCTATTTCTCTTTCTATGATTGGAATTTGAGTAAGGGGAGGGGAATCGTGGAGGGAAGTGTTATTGTTTACATCTTCTTTTTGTTGAATAATTTGAGCAAAAGTGTGGAACGAGTTGTAATTTGTTGTTGTACTTTGTGAAGGTAATGTTGAGGAATGGCATGTTCTTTGATTAAGTATTTGACGGGCTGTTTTTAAATCTACTTTTTGAATGGTTTTTATAGCTTGTATCTCTTTTTCTCTTATGTATATAGGGCACTTCTTATCGAGTGAGTTATGAAGGGTGTCATCCAATTTGTAAATTTTACAGTTTGTGCAAATTGTTGTTAGAGTACATTTTTCGTTTTTTTCGATGTCAATGTGGTGTGTATAACCACAGTTTACGCATTTTTTGGTGTCTCGGCAGAATTTAGTGGGATGACCAAATTTGAAACAATTGAAGCAACGAAGTGGGTTAGGAATGAAGGGTCGGATTTGTAGAAGTTCATAACCTACAAATATTTCTTCTGGAGGCGAAGTAGTCGCAAATGTAAGTATTATAAGACCTGTTTCAATCATTTCTTCGTTCGCCCTTCTTTGAATTTTTCTAACTTCAATAACGTTAAAGATTTTTAATTCATTTAATATTTCTTCTTCTGGTACTCCAATTAATTCTTTTGTGAAAATAACTCCTTTGGAGTTATTTAGGAAGTTATGTTCGGTAACATCTACGACAATCGTTTGTGAAATTTTGGTTAATTGGACCAATTTTTTGGCTTGATCAACATTTTTGGTTTTAATTAGTACAAATCCACTCCTAGTTTTCTTACATAATTCCACTTCTCCGCCGCACGTTGAATCAATCACCTTTTTTAGTAGAAATGGAGAGACTTTCTGTAAGTCTCCACCAAATTTTCTCTTCATGACAAGAAACTTTGAACCTGTGGTTTTGTTTTTAAGTTCTCTCTCCTTACTAAATGATATTGGAGACTCGTCTCCATTTGCTTCACAAAACATTTTTTCTGTGTTACAGTTATATCGTAGAAATAAGTTTTTTTTGTTTATTTAACAGAAATTATTATAGATTTTTTCTTGGAAATACTTCAGAACTATTATAAAACTTATATTATTATTGTTTTCGATCGTCTACTTTTATTAACTTTAAGGGTATTTAATGATTTAAACAGAATCGCCTTAATTAGCTTAACGCTTTCACATATGCAACCGATCACTTCAAACGTTCGAGCAAGACTGTGTGATATTATAGTATATTTCTGCTCCTCTATGCCAAGTTGATAGAGACTCATAGATGGTTTTCACATTCCATAATGGTTGGTTGTTCCTCTTGCAACATCATTGTAATGATCTATTTTCCACCCAAATATCTAGCGTTGCATCAACATTCTGCAAATTCGAATATCGGAATACACCAAACGCATAAAGAAGTTTGTCCGAATGCAGTCCCCTGAAAAAAGATGCACAAATTCAACTTGAAATTCGAAACGAGTATAGCATTGAATGTTTCTGTAGTTACATTAAATAAGTCAACAACAACGGCAACAACAAAACGCTGTTGGAATATTTTTCGCTTTACGATATTTGTTTATTCCTTTACCGGCACCAGCTCATGAAAAATTCATTCTTGGCGTGAAATTTCGCGCATAAATATAAAGGAATTGCATTTTTTGCAACTATTTTCTTGGTCTTTGTTCGGAGCTGAACACTTAAAATGAAATAATATTTCAGTTACAACGCGTGTCATAGCCGCGGCGTAACCCAAAGTAAATAAAAACAAGTTTCAGAAGGGAGTACTACGAAGTTGGCGGATACAGTGTGTAGAAAGTGCATAAAATGCGCTGATTTTCGTTGAGGCTATAGGAATATATTCGATATTACCAAATTAACAAGTTGATGGATTCCTAATCGGGGCTGAGTTATTTTGTTTACCTGGACTTTATTTAAGTTTTGAATGTAGTCAAATATTGAATTTGTTTCCTGTCATTTAGCGTTTTGCATTCCTATTGGATGAAATTTTGCCATATAAACTTAGGGGCCAACGTTTTGATATTAGCTCCACAGACATGTTGGTCGAATTAGGATTAATGCGTGGATATAAACGTCCGTCTGCACACGTATTTTTGTAAACAAAGCATTCATTGTCCTATCGAGATGAAATTTTGCACACGTCATTTGTTTCGCCCAAGGACGAACCCCATTGATTGGAGATAATCAGTAAAATAATAACTCAGGTGTAGCTCCCATATATATTTGTCCGATTTGCTTTTTATTGAGCACCAAATGTGAAATATTAATCCAAAAAGATTGAAATTTGACACATACGACCAAATAGAGCCTAGAGACATGCATGTGCAGTAGATGGGGGCTATGGTCCCCATACAAGGTGAGATGAAAAAAACTGCGAAAAGACTGCTGTCATTTCTAAGCCACTCGTCCAACAGCTGTTCAAATTGTTCCAGTGTCAGCTCATTATATTGTTTACAAGCGTACAAAAGCATTTTGCAGAGAATGTTCCGCAAAAAAAAGTTATTCGTGATGGAATTCAAGCGAGATAGTGTAATTTCTTTATATTTTGCTGGAAAACAACAAGTGGCTATTGTTAGAGCACCCCAGCAATTAAATGTGAATAAATCTTTTGTGTCTCGTACCATCGCTCGTTACCGTGATACTGGCAGCGTAGCCCGACGTCAAGGAAGTGGACGGAAGAAAACACCAACATCAGCAGAAATGGTTAGAAAAGTAAAGAAGCGACTTGATCTAACCTGAGTCGCAGTGGCCGAAAAATTACTAGTGAGCTGAACATACTGCAATATTCCCTTCGGCAAATATTGACAAATTAGCTGAGGGTGAAGCCATTGAAATTCCAAAAAGTTCAAGAACTTACACCGCAACAGAAAGAAAATAGACTCAAAAGGGCTAGAAAATAGCTTCGCTTGGCCAAAAGAGGTGAACTGCCTAATTTGGTTTTCTCCCATGAGAAAACATTCGTTGTCCAGCAGTTTATAAACAATCAAAATGATCGTGTTTACTTGCCAAGGAGGTCAGCTGAAAATGTGCCCAGACATGGTGATGGTGTGGGCCGCCATAACAGCCGGTGGTCGCTCTCCGCTCGTATTAATCGACGGTGGCATCAGAATATATGCCGAATATTATCGCGAAAATATTCTGGAGGGTGTATTAAAGCCTTAGGCACGTAAACATTTTGACTGCAGACCTGAACATTCCAAAAGGACTCAGCAACATCGCACTCAGCACGCGCCACCCAATAACGGTTAAATGAGGTTTCTCGCTTTATTTCCATCGCAAAATGGCCCCCAAAATCTCCGGATACCAATCCGTTGGACTCTTGTATGTGGAGTATTTTGGAAAGGAAGGTTGGCACTAAAAAATACCCAAGTGTCGATCACCTCAAGCAAGCGCTTCGCCAAGAATGGGCCAAAAGACCACAGAGCAACATTCGGGCAGCGTGTGATGGTTTCATTGGCCGTTTGAAGGGCATAATTCGTGCCAAAGGTGACCAATTTGAACAAATTTAAACTTATTCTTATTCTAAGTTGTGGCATTTGACTTAAATGCATTTTTTTATTTTACCCTGTATAGCTGCTCGATTTCAAGTTTATTGTGTACCAAATGGTTAATATAAGCCAAATGGTTAATACAAACCCGAATGGAATGGATTGTGGCACATACAAACGAATTGAGCCTGGAAGAAAGTTTAACGAATTTGGTGAAAATCTGTTAAAATATGGCTATAAGTCCCACATACATAAATGTTTCCTCCAATTTTGTAGTTAAGTCCCTCACTTTTCGAAAAACTATAGTACCATTTCGAAACTCATCTCCAAGCCTCATTCCCAGATACCACCAGAGAACTAAATATCATTTGTATTTCACCCAATACCCAATTTAGAACTTTTCGAACAATTCCAAATTCACTTCCATATCTTTACCACAGACAGCAACATATTTTAGTGCTTTGCTTACTATTATAGTACAAATTTCCTTAATCTCAATCCGGGGCATAAAAAGTTATCGCAATAAAAAATTCTATCCCTCCATTCAGTTCTATTCTACCACCAAATGTTGTTAAATATTGTACTTTTCGAAAAACTATAGAACGCATTTCCAAACTCAGATTTTATTTCAGAATTTTATCCATAACCTTTCACCATATACCAAAAATAGTACCATTTAGAATTTTTTGCGCAACTATATCCATTTCCAAAACCACCTCGATATCTCAATTCCAGGTACCTCAATATCAAATTTCGAAATTCTAGCACTTTACATTCAGTACTAAGTCTGGTAACATTTAGTACTTTTCGTCTAATTTAAGTATTTATTTGCAAAACTGTTACATACATCAATCCTAGACAACAACGGATATCACAATATAAAATTTCACGGTTTCAGGTCTACGCCCTTACCCAAATTTAGTACCATTTAGTACTTTTTGTAGAAATATAGACGCATGTCCAAAACACAGCCAAATCTAAAACAGATATTATCACAAATCTTAATATAGAATTTCAGCATTTTACTTCTATCCCTTCATCCAATATTAAATGTAGTACCATTCAGTGCCATTTAGCTCAAAATTCACATTTCCGCAATCACTTCCATATGTCCAGGCTAGACTTGAACGGCGACCCTAATGCCAAATTTCAGATTTTTTTAAGCTCAAAATGTACCAAACGTAGTGCTATTCTGTACTTTCGAGCACTTGTAGTACTCATTTCTGAAACCACCTCTTTATTATGAACCAACTACCAAAAGGAAACCCTATACACAATTTCAGCTTCATCCGTTCACACTGAACCAAACTGTTCCAAATTAGGTATCATTTAGTACAGTTCCCTCATTTAGTACACATTTCCAGAAAAAATTGCAGGATACCAGTTCTATGTGTTAACCTAAAATTTAAATTGTACCAAATTTAGTACCATTTAGTACACATGAGTACGAATTTCCAAAATATAAAATATCAATCATAAAATACAATAGTAATCTTATTCAGAACTTCAGCTCCAAATCGAAATTGTACCAAATTTAGTACCACTTAGTACTTTATGTTTCGAAAACTTCCTCTATATCCCAATCCTACACTCCTCCTGTAATGTTAATTCCAAATTTCAGGATTCCAGCTCCATCCCTTCCTCCAAATTCAAATTGTACTAAATTTAGTACTGCTTAGTACTTTTCATATATATGAGTACACACTTACAAAACTCCCTCTATACAGCGATCCTACCCCTCAACCTTGATTCCAACTCCAAATTTTTTAGCTCCAACCGTTCACATGATACGAAATGGTACAAAATGCAGTACAGTTTAGTACTTTTCATAAAAGCCCTTCGATACATCATACACTCCATCAGTGTCTGTGCATTTAAGAGTTCTAGCTGTACTGCGTCCTTCAAAGAGTACCTTTTTATACTTTTCGCACGAATTTCAAAAAATCCAGCCTTATCAGACCCTTCCGGACCCGATCTGACTCTCATCCAAAATTTCAAAATTCTAGCTTCGGGGCATTGATGAATCGTTAAATCAGTCAATTACTTTACTCGTCGAAATTTGAAAGAGCAGCGTTTGTGCCAATATACACTTAATTTTCCAGACCATTTATCATCACTTGTGAGATTGTAAGACTGTCACCTTCAAAATATTCCGCATCATAAATGTCCCAGAATAAATTCTCTTGATTGCAATGTGTGCTGGCCACATTTGTGATTGTTTGTAAATTGAGGAGAGAGATCAAAAAGTATCTGGGGAAATGGTTACATGAAACTTATGAAAAAAAAAACGAATTAAGCGGGAAAGAAATATGGGCAAACAGATCTAAATATATACATGCGTACGGATGAGAACAATTGAAGAGTCGCTCTTTTAGTTCTAAGGCGGAGATTTGTATAGATTTCGTCAACGAATGTGGGACATATTAGGTTAAGGACAACTTGCTGCACTGTTAGATAGGTACTACACAACTCGGTGAACTTATAGTCATTATGATGGTTCTATAGAGTTTCAGAGGAGGAGAGAAAAGTATGATAAGGTATGGAAAAAAGGCGAGTGAAAGGATCCATATAAAAACTCAATACAAATCGCATTTCTAAAACATTACTCAAATCAATAAGGAAAGGACAAAATTCGGGCAAGGCCGACTAGTCACTCCAAAGTCAAACGCAACAATTTTTACATTTTTATACCCTCCACCTTGGAAAGGAGGGTATATTAACTTTGTCATTCCGTTTGTAACATCCCTAAATATACGTCGATATTCGGTATTTGGATGATTTTTGCCATATTTTTTCATGCATTTGTCTTAAAATTGGTATTTGTTGGTCATAATGGGTTCAAGGTCCGGTGGCAAAACTTTGCATGTATAGGTCCAGGCTTTGGTACAGCCCATTTGTCGGTCATAATGGATTCTAGTTTATGTGCCGAAACATTGTATGTATAGGTCCACGCTTTGGTATAACCTCCATATAAAGGTGTCTTGCGATATTCGGTATTTTGATGGTTTTTGTCACATTTTATCACGGATTTGTCTAAAAATTGGAATTTGTTGGTCATAATAGGTTCTATCTTCGTTGGCGAAATATTGTATGTATATGTCCACGTTTTTGACAGCCCTATATAGCGGTACCTCCCGATATTCGGTATTTTGATGATTCTTGTCACATTTTCCCATGAATATGTCTAAAAATTGGTATTTGTGAGTCATAATTGGTCCTAGTGTTTCCATTACCCTAGGGTGGAGGGTATTCAAGGTCGAGGGTCTCGGCCGAACATAATGTTTTTTACTTGTTTTTTTTTTTTTAAATCTTATTGAATGAAAGCAAAAAATGCCGGAAATAGCATCAAATTTTACAATAAGATAAGATTTGTTCGAATTGGTCACCTTTTGGCACGAATTATGGCCTTCAAATGGCCAATGAAATCGTCACACACTGCCCGAATGTTGCTCTGCAATATTTTGGCCATTTCCCGGCGAATCACTTGCTTGAGTTGATCGACACTTTCGTATTTTTTAGTGCCAACCTTGCTTTCCAAATTGCTGCAGACACAATAGACCAAAGGATTGGTATCCGGAGATTTGGGTGGCCATTGTTCGCTGGAAATGAATCGAGGAATCTCATTTTGTAACCATTCTTGGATGGCGCGTGCTGAGTGCGATGGTGCTGAGTCCTGTTGGAATGTCCAAGGTCTGCGGCAAAAATGTTTGCATGACCAAGGCTTTAATACACCCTCCAGAATATTTTCACTATAATATTCGGCATATATTCTGATGCCACAGTCGATTAATACGAGCGGAGAGCGAACATCGGCTGTTATGGCGGCCCACATCATCGCCATGGCCGGCGCTTGAGTTCTGGTGTCCAACCGAAGCTGCACATTTTAGTTGACCTCTTTTGCAAGTAAACACGATAATTTTATTTGTTTACAAACTGCTGGACAACGAATGCTTTCACATCGGAGAAACCCAAATCCGGCAGTTCACCACTTTCGGCCAAGTGAAGCAACTCTTTAGCTCTTTTAAATCTATTTTCTTTCGGTTACGGGGTAAGTTCTTGCACTTTTCGGAATTTCAATGGATTTGCCCCGAATGAAATATTGCGATATATTCAGCTCAAGAGCCATTTTCGGCAACTACGACGCGGGTTTCTATCAAGTCGCGTCTTTACTTTTAGAACCAGTTCTGCTGATGTTGCTGATTTTTTCCGTCCACTTCCTTAATGTCAGGCTACGTATTACGGTAATGAGCGATGGTACGAGACACAAAATAATTATTCACATTTAAATGCTGGAGAGCTCTAACGATAGTCACTTGTGGTTTTTCAGCCAAATATAAAGAAATCACACTATCACGCTTGAATTCCATCACGAATAACTTTTTTTTCTGGAAAATCTCACTAAAATGCTTTTGTACGCTTGTAAACAATATAATGAGCCGTCACTGGAATAATTTTAACAGCTGTCGGACGAGTGGCTTGGAAATGACAGCAGTCGGAGGTGGGATGCAGTTTTTAAACCCTCCACCATACCATGGAGGGTATATTAACTTTGTCTTACTGCTTTTTAACTTGTTTTCATCTCACCCAGAAGATATATTGAAAAATCTTTGTTCCTAAAATGTGAAATTCAAGATGATTTGGTTAAAAATTGCGGATATATCAATAAATGAAGCTATATTGAATACATTTGGTGCAGATTAATCTAACCACAGCCAACATAGTTCATAAAAAGATTTTTGCGCTCGCAGGATCTTTTGCATTCTAAAGACATAATTCCATTCATCCCTCATGCATGGTCCATTGACAAAATTATCCTAAATGTATAGTTTTTTTGTCTATCATTTCACTACTTCCCGCGACAAAAGTAACTGATATCAGCTAAAATCTAGAATATGTTCCTACATTATTAGTAACACAAAATTATACCTACAGATTCATCTCTCTGTAAATTATGCCTACAACAATGTTGTCGCTGTGTTTACATTTTATTGTGATCAGGCTTTTAACACATTGCATTGCTATATTTATATTCATGACCAGAAGCTGGCAAAGCAAACCTCTACACCTTCGGTGCGGTTTAAATAACCTGAGACGATATGGCTTTCAGACCGATTCGGGCAACAATGTTGCACACTTATGTAGATGAGGTTGTGGTTTGGTTTGTCTGATTTTCGTTTGGCGTTTTGTATACAGGTATGTATGTATGTATGTTTGTGTATGTTGTTGGTTACTCTTGTAATTTGGCTATGGGATGGGATCAATCGCATGGGAATGCATTGCACTTGTATTCGTACTGTACTCTGCACATTCCTGGTTATAGATCATCACATTATCAAGTGGTGGTTAAATCATTGAACAAATTAAAATCTATACAAAGCATTTCAGATGGAATTCCTTAGCGGATACTGGCGTTGTACAGCACATAGATAAATACTAAACATTATTGAAATTCATCGGTTATTATTAAAGAAAAAAAGAACACATATTTTATTTAATTGTGATACACTTACGCATGCTCTTACTTTTCGGTACGATTAGAGGTATAGAATGAACAAATTAATAACATAACCACAAAAATATTCATAACAAAATAAAAAGTTATTTCTATAAAAGAGCAAAATAATTTTACGTTTGATTGTTTGTTTGTAATTTATAGACTCAACTAACTGAACCCCGTGCGCTTCGATACCCCTTTTGATTTTACATGCATTCAAAATTTTATATACGAATATTTGTTGGTTTAAAAAAAAATAAAACAAATTCCAAAATTAACCAAGTAAAAAAGCTGTAAGTTCGGCCGGGCCGAATTTTTAACACTCTCCACCATTTTGGTGCAAATTTGGCAATTTCCAAAAGAAAAAATGAAATCCGTTAAAATTTCTGTTAAAATCTTAAAAATACGACGAAGTGGACCTGCATAGGCAAATTTTGTCACAAGTTATTACAATATTTAAATGCTAAACTTTTAAGAAAAATCTGTTTATAATGTAGCTAAAATCATCAAAATACCGAATGTAGGGGGTACTGTTATATGGGGGCTATACGAAGACGTGGACCTGCACAGACAATTTATTGGCATGGGCTGAAGTACGAACTTCACATGCGAAGTTTAAAACAATCCCGGTAAATAATGTTGCTAAAATCATCAAAATACCGAATATCGGGGGTACGGTATATGGGGGCTATACGAAGACGTGGACCTACATGGCCCATTTTCTGTTTTATGCTGCAGTATCTATTACGTACTTCAAATACCAAATTTGGAACGATTCCGTTAAATAATGTCGGTAAAATCATGAAAATACCGAATATCGGGGGGGGGGGGGGGGTACCGTTATATGGGGGCTATACGATGACGTGGACGTACATAGCTCATTATACCCTACAACACTATGTGTTGGGGGTATTATAAGTTTGATTGGCCCAAAAATTATGTAACACCTCGAAATATTGGTTTCCCACATAGGAAAGTATATATGGATCTTCCTAGCTCGCCGAGCTGAGTCGATCTAGCTATGTATGTCCGTCCGTCCGTCTGTCCGTCTGTCCGTCTGTCCATGTTAATTTGTAATCACTCTACAGGTCGCAATTATGGCCCGATCTTCACGAAATTTAGAATGGAGGTGGGTCTGGGGTCAGAATAGAACCCTATTTCTTTTGGAGATGATCGCCAAATGTTTACGGGTTGAAATGGACCAAATACTGAAAAAATGTCGGATTTTGCAGTAGCTATACAGGTCGCAATTATAGACCAATCGACGCGGAATTTCGCATGTAGCTAGAGTTCAGGGCGGGGAAGAAGCCTACCAATTTGGGTGGTCATCGGATAATATTTAGCGGGTAAAATAGACCATATATTTTGTGTTGAAAAAATTCAAAATTTTTCATTAAACCGCGAATATTTTAAATCCCGGCGAATTCACAAAGCCATGACAAGGTTACTTCTGATCTTTACATTGATGTTAACATCCAACAAAACGGATATATAGCAAAATATGTGCGATATATACGTTTATCAAAGAAGATATGCTTGAAAAATCTCTTATATGTCGAGAACGGCTGAACTGATTTCGGCAGTTCTCATTAATTCAGAATGGCCTCTTGGCAAGAAAGAAAAAACGTCTAAAAAATCGCATAAAAATATCTCTCTAAAGATGAAAATATTGATTTTGTAAAATTTTCTCATATTTTTTCAATTTTGTCATATTTTTGGCATATTTTCATTTTGAATTAAACATTTCTACAGCTAACAAAACTAAGTAGTTAGGATATCAGGATATCATATACAGATCGCATTTATGGTCCGATCCTTACAAAATTTTGCATGGGGATAAGATGAGGGTCAGAATAGAAGCCTACTCTTTTTGGAGATGATCGCCATATATTTAGGGGTTGAAATGGACCAAAAAACTGCAAAATTGTCAGCAGGTCGTAATTATTGCCCGATCCTCATTAGACTGGGGGTTACCGGACATTGCAAAAGCCAAGCAGTTTTGGATGACCATCAAAAAATATTCAATGTGTGAAATAGTTTGCCAACTCTTGTAGACAAAATACAAAAATGTCCATTCCAGTGACTTTTTGGAGAATTCACAAATACAGGAAAGACGCACTTCTGACTATTTCGTTAACGCTGATTTCGTGGAAGAATATAGTCAAATGTCTGTATCTCATATAGATGCGTTTCAGTCAAAAACCAATAATAAATGTTAATCTTTTGCCACTTCTGAGAGATTATAGGTCTTTGGAAAATATTGGTTCCAGATCTAGGAAGACCATTTACGTGCAACATCTACCAATAAATTGGAAATGAGCAAATTAGTTCAAGTTTCTATTATTCGAAAATTAGAGAACGAAACCTGATGGTTTTCTTTTATTATTTGTCACAGTATCTTGTGGAATTCTTTCGAGTATCTCTCCTAAATTAACTGTATCGTTTATTATAGTGTTGTAGGGTATTCAACGGTCGGCCCCGCTCGACTGTAGCCTTTGCTTACTTGTTTTTTGACTTAGGATGTAGTATCCATTACGAACTTCAAATACCAAATTTTAAACGATTCCGGTAAATAATGTCGCTAAAATCATCAAAATGCCGAATATCGGGGGGTACCGTTATATGGGGGCTATACGAAGACGTGGACCTGGGGGGTTTCTATTCTACCCTACAACACTATGTGTTGAGGGTATTATAAGTTTGATTGGGCCAAAAATTATGTAACACCACGAAATATTGGTTTCCCACATAGGAAAGTATATATGGATCTTCCTATCTCGCCGAGCTGAGTCGATCTAGCTATGTATGTCCGTCCGTCCGTCTGTCCATGTTAATTTGTAATCACTCACTCACTAGAGTTTAGGACAGCGGGTAGATTGGACCACAACTTTTGTGTGAAAAATAAGAACACTACTTGCAGGCGTTATCCAAAATACACAAATGGCGAACTGTTGGCTTTTTATGCTGATTTCCGTGACGAATCGTAGACAAGCAAATCTCAAGTTGGAGAAGATTATCTTGCTTTTGAGATGGTTCAAATAAACCAAAAACAGAAAAAATCCCGATCGCACCATTGAGGCTAATCGACACGCCTGAGAAGATAGTTAAGGATAGCGAAGAAGTCTAGCATGTTTGAAAGGGAAGAATTGTAGCATTTTGGATGACTATTGGATTATATTTAGCTGTAAAATGGACCACAACAACTAATAACACGACGGAGTGCGTAAATATTGGACAAATGTCTACGGTCAAAATGCTAACGGTAATATCTAGACAGCGCTTCGTGGCATAAATTCAAGAGCGAAATCTTCTAAAATGGATTTGGACATTAGGGGGCTTCTAACATATTGTAGTGTTGTAGGGTATCACATGGTCGGGCCCGCACGACTATAGCCTTTGCTTAATTGTTTTGTTTAATTTTGTCATATTTTTATCGAATGCGATTTTTTCAATTTGGCTTAAAATTTTGAATTGTATATTTTCTAAAGTTTTCATACACCCCACAACACTATGTGTTTGTGGTATTACAGGGTGATATAAAAACAGTAACAAAGTCAAACGACATAATTTTTAAATTTTTTTTTTTTAATTTTATTGAATGAAAGCAAAAAATGTCGGAAATAGCATCAAATTTTAGAATAAGTTTAGATTTGTTCTAATTGATCATCTTTGGTACGAACTATGGTCTTCAAACGGCCAATGAAACCGTCACACGCTGCTCGAATGTTGCTCTGCGGTATTTTGGCCCATTCCCGGCGAAGCGCTTGCTTGAGGTGATCGACACTTTGGTATTTTTTAGTGCCAACCTTGCTTTCCACAATACTCCAGACACAATAGTTCAACGGAAGCGAGGAACCTAATTTTGTGTGCCCAAAGCTTTAATACACCCTCCAGAATATTTTCGCGATAATTTTCGGCATTTATTCTGATACCACGGTCGATAAATACGACCGGAGATCGACCATCGGCTGTTATGGCGGCCCACACCAACCAACCGAAGGTGCACATTTTCAGCTAACCTCTTTGGCAAGTAAATACGATCATTTTGTTTGTTTACAATCTGCTGGACAACGAATGTTTTCTCATCGGAGAAGCGAAGCAACTCTTTAGCTCTTTTGAGTCTATTTTCTTTCTGTTACGAAGTAAGTTCTTGCACTTTTTGGAATTCCAATGGCTTTACCCCGAGCTCATTTTTCAATATCTGACGATTCGAATATTGCGATATTGCCACTGCAAAGCGGGTTTCGATCAAGTCACTTCTTTACTTTTCGAACCATTTCTGCTGATATTGCAGTTTTCTTCCGTCCACTTCCTTGACGTATGGCCACGTCACGGTAACGAGCGATGGTACAAGACACAAAAAATTTTTTCACATTTAAATGCTGGAGTGCTCTAACGATAGCCAATTGAGGTTTTCCAGCAAACTATAAAGAAATCACACTATCACGATTGAATTCCATCACGAATACATTTTTTCTGGAAAATTCTCACCAAAATACTTTTGTACGCTTTTTAACAATATAATCAGCTGTAACTGGAATAATTTTAACAGCTGTCGGACGAGTGGCTTGGAAATGACAGCAGTCTGAATTTGGTTGCAGTTTTTTCATCTCACCCTGTATATGCAGGTCGCAATAATCGTCCGATTCTTACGAAATTTTGCATCGAGGTAGGGTTAGGGTCAGTATTAAAGCCTATTGTTTTTGAAGATGTACATTTAAGGGTTCAAATGAAGAGAAAAATTAAATTTTCCTGACTTTGCAGTCGCTCTACAGGTCAAAATTGAAAACCAATCGACAGGGAGAATTAAGGCAAGGAAGAAGTTTATCATTTTGGATGACCATTGGATTATATTCAGCTGTAAAATGGACCACAACTTTCGTGTGGAATTGTTTCGAATACCTAACATCACTACGGAGTGAAAATGCTCCGGTCAAAAACCTAAGGGAAACAATCGGGCAGGGCTCTATGACATTATTTCAAAAACGAAATCTTCCAAAAGGGCTTCCAACATATTGTATATCGGCCCCGCACGACTATAGCCTTTTGTTACTTGTTTGGGCTTACATTGAAATGGAGTATATGTTCATTTCTACTAAGCCGAACTTTTGTATTCCTTCTAGGTGTAAACCTGACTTTGTTGGAAATTGGCATAGAGACCTTTAAAATACCGAAAATCAGGACATACCGTTATACAAGGTTTATACCTGAACTAGGACCGATGTCTTCCATTTTCAGTATCAAAAACCAGGCAGCTCTAAGCTCTACCATTAATAGAGCGAGCCACTTGGCGATTTCAACAAGAAGAAGGACATGGCTAATTCGACATAGAATTTTACATTGTAGCTTAAAAATTCCTTAACAACGTTATTCAGGATCAACTGTCACTTACACTTGGCATATGTGAGTCATCTGTATTTCATGATGTTCTAAAAAGATATCAATTATAATTGCATAGAAATATTTTACAAGCCTCCTTTACTGTACTTTGTTAATTATCATTCATTGCAATGCATTGTTTCTATGGCCAGTAAGTTTTTCCATTCTTTTTCATTACTTTTCTCGTCAGTCAAAATCTCCCCTTTCAGCTGTAAAAGTTAGATATTCGTTAAAGTAATGTTGTTGTTGTTGTTACAATTGTTATGGTCCTTTGTTGATTTGCATCTGACATGGTTAGCATTCAACCTTAACGAAAACTGACAGATCAACAGACAAACAGAGCTGGCTGGTTGGTTGGCTGCAGTCGCCCAGTCCGGACATGGGCGACCACAGTTCTCTTTATGTACATCTGTGTATATGTGTCAGTTATTCTGTTAATTTATGCCACAATTTGCCATTATATTGACCTACTTTGATATTGGCTTTATTCACGTTCAAAGTTACAACAAACAAATGTAATGCAACAACAACTGCAACAAAAACGACATCGAAATCAAAACGTATCTGGAGCGAAACAAACCAAATGAATAAATTCCACTTGAAGTGATTTTTGAAGTGTTGGCAACATGAGATCTGGACGCCAACACAAAAGGATATCTATTTGAAATGATGTTGCAATTAATTCGAGTTGGGTGGGATATCCAACATGCAACACATAAAAGTGCACATCGAAGTTTGATATAGAAATGTAGTTGAAATGAAAGAAAATTCTTTTCATGTTCGGTTAGGTTTAAACCTTAAAAATTAAAAAATAAATTCAAATATATTTACATGTGACAAACCTCACAGAACTATTTCTTTAATATTTGAGAGGTTGTGAAATAATGATTGGCCAAGAACTTTTATTAATGCAGGACAATTATAGTGGAGACGATCAAATACTTCCTATCTTCTCGCTTTTAGGGTCACCGCTGTATATATGGCAAAAACCATCAAAATACCGAATATCGGGAGGTACCGTTATATGGGGGCTATATCAAATCATGGACCTATACATACAATGTTTCGCCAACGGAGCTAGAACCCATTATGACTACAAATAACAATTTTCAGACAAATCTGTCGAAAAATGAGACAAAAATCATCAAATTACCGAATGTCGGGAGGTATCGTTATATGGGGGCTATACCAAAACGTGTACCTATAATTACAATGACTCGCCACACGAACTGAGACCCATTATGATCTACAACTACCAATTTTCAGAGTAATTCTTAAAAAAATGTGTCAAAAATCATCAAAATTCCGAATATTGGGAGGTACCGTTATATGGGGACTATATCAAAACATGGACCTATACATACAATGTTCCGCCACACGAACTAGAACCCATTATGATCCACAAATACCAATTTTTAGACAAATCAGTGAAAAAATGTGGCAAAAACCATCAAAATACCGAATATTGGGAGGTACCGTTATATGGGGGCTATACCAAATCATGGACCCATACATGCAATGTTCCGCCATACGAACTAGAACCCATTATGACCCACAAGTACCAATTTTTAGACAAATCCGTGAAAAATGTGGCATAAATAATAAAAATATCGAATATCGGGAGGAACCGTTGTATGGGGACTATACCAGAACGTGGACCGATATATCTCATATTCAATATAAACCATTCTAGACACAATACAAATAGCTCTGCTAAATTTTGGCGCTCTACTTCAAATAATGTGGACTGTATCGTGATTTCAACAGACAGACAGAGAGACGGACATCGTTAAATCGACTTAGAATTTTATGCTGATTATGAATATACATACTTTATGGGGTCTACGACGAATATTTAAGAATGTTACAAACAAAATGACAAAGTTAATATACCCTCCTTTCCAAGGTGGAGGGTATAAAAATACATACCCCTTGCCTCCAACGGTCGAGTAAGTGTAACCTATACAAGCTTAAGGAACATGTCGTCGCAATTTATTCAATATTTAAATTCTACACCTGATATTTATAGTTGTGTACCAGACAACAGATGTGTATTTGAGATTCTAATTAGGCTTTTGAAAGATAAGTGTGTCTTTGAGAAAATTTTCCTTGTTGTTAGGTTATTTACAACTGGCGGACCCGGTCAGCGTCCAGGCCCGTCTTTAAATATTATATGCTACACCAATTTGTACGTTAAGTAGATCTATCCAAAACAAATAACGTTAATCGTTTTTGAATACATATAATGCGAAAGGAGCTAATTTATGAAAGAACATCCTCATCTTAATCGATTTCCTATAAATTTGACGGACTGAACCGATTGTCATCAAAATCTCGATAAAAAAAATAGCAAAAGTATTTCTGAGAAGTATTTAATATATATCTACGAGCATCGTTGTTACAGTGCATATTACGACTTTGAGGAGAAATTTAACAAATTTATATCTAAATTTTGACCGATTATCTTCAATTTCAATTGCGTTCTTCTTTGGACCAAACAAATGCTTTGTGCAGAATTTTATCTTGATCGGGAAATAAATGCGACTTGTACTTGGACAAGCATAAATCGACTCTGAAGGTGATTCCATGGAGATCATCAAAAGGAACTATGATGGGTCAAACTCGCTTTCTTCCCTATGTTACCAACAAATGGACAAAGGTATAATAACTCTAACTCTAGCTTCCGAACGAATTGAAGTAGGTTGATAAAATTTAACTCAGACGTGTGTTTGGTTTGCAGAAATGAGCTATATAGGTTCACATCTTCGTATTGCCCGCGTATAACGCTACCGTTGTTAGTTGTAGTTGATTTTAGCGACATTATTCAACGAAAAAAATGTCACAAATACTACAAAATTTACATTAACATTATTATTTCCATTTTTTCTGCGATTTTTTTTAGATTTTATACTTTTATGCAAAGAGAATTGTCAACATTTTTAAAAATCGGTCCAGCCATTCTTGAGATATAAGCATTCTAGCTAACATGCCACTAACATCTATATCTATAAAAGAGGAAAATGTTTGTTTGTATTTTATGGACTCGAAAACCGCTTAACAGAATTGCATAGCTAGCATACATATTTTCGACAGATTTCGTTTATTTGATGCACAGAAAACTATACTTATGCCCAAAGAAATTCAAAGAAATTCAGCATGAGTGACTAAATTTGGTACACAAATAAATTTGCCAAAGTTTTGGGTATAGCTCCCATATATAAATATTTCGGCCGATTTCATGTATTTTATGCACCAAACACGATATATATGACCGATTCCAATGAATTTCAGAATGTTTTGCGGATAATAATAATTTTGACAAATTAATTGGAAATTGGCTAAGATTTGGATATAGCACCCATATATATTCACCAATTTCAATGAAATATGAAAGGTGTAAAAGTAAATTTTTCAAATTATATTGAAATCGGTTAAGATTGCAATATGATTTTATTAAGAAACAATGACCCACTAAGCCTTTGTAATAGTATAAGGCTGACAGTAAACCAGTAAAGAAAGTCCTAAAGTCGAGTGGGTCCGACTTTATGATACCCTACACCACTTTGCTTGTTTTGTAGAGCTCCACATAACAATTAAAAGATTTTATGGGAGAATTTAATCATACACGCATTCGGTCGCATGTGCCAAATTCCATCTCATTTGGGCAAATATTAGACGTTTGGTGTACAATAAAAGGTAAATCGGACGAAGTTATATATGGGAGCTATATCCAAATCTGAACCGATCTCGATAAAATTTGGCAAAGATATTTCTGAGATGTATTTGATATATTTCCCTGAATATCGTTGTTACGGAGTGCATATTACGGCTGTGGGTAACAAATACAATAAATCGGATGAACAATATATATGGGAGCTATAGCTATATCTGAACCGATCTTCACCAAATTTGACATACCAACTTCTAGACTCAATTCGGTCGTATGTGCCATCATATTTGGGCAAATATTAGACGTTTGGTGCACAATAAAAGGTAAATCGGACGAAGTTATATATGGAAGCTATATCCAAATCTGAACCGATCTCGATAAAATTTAGCAAAGGTATTTCTGAGCTGCATTTGATATATTTTCCCAAATATTGTTGTTACAGAGTGCATATTGCGGCTGCGTAGGACAAAAATAACAAATCAGATGAACAATATATATGGGAGCTATAGCTATATCTGAACTGATTTCGATCAAATTTGGCATACTTATTTTCAGGCTTAATTTGGTTGTATGTGCAAAATTCCATGCTATTCGGGCTCATATTAGACGTTTGGTGCACAATAAAAGGCAAATCGGACGAAGATATATATGTGAGCTATATCTAATTTTTTACCGATTATCTCAAATTTCAATAGGGTTCGTCCTTGGGCCAAACAAATGTTGTTTGGAAAATTTCATCTCGGATAATAAAGGCGACCTGCATTTTGTTCACAAGTATACATGGACAAACGGACGGACGACTTGCATAAACCAACTCAGAAAGTGATTCTATGGAGATCCTCAAAAGTAACTATGGATCTATCTCGCTTCCTTCTCCATATTACAAACGTATGCACAAAGACATAAAACACTTACCACTATGTGGTGTAGGGTATAAAAACTACACAACAATTTAATTAAGGATACGATTATTACGGGAAGTATGTTGCTACCTCGAATTCTCTAATTGCAACAGAAATGCCACTCAACTTCAAAAAATTTCAGTTTCCTGCACGCTTGACATTTGCTATGAAATTAATAAATCCAAAAGACAAGCCCTTCGTGATTCGGACTAAATTTGGCATGTTCCTGCTTTTCTCATGATCAGCTGTTCCTGTTATGTTAACGCGTTAGTGTTCGTATATAAATATAAAATCTGAAGGGGTAGCGAAGCGCACCGGGTTCAGCTAGTTGTATATATACATTGTATATATTTAGCAATATACATCCGATATATTTAATATCGGCATCTACGTAATGGTCAGTATTGACCTTTTAGTCTATTTGTAAAAAAATTGGAAGGCTTCTGCCCACCCCTCAGCTCTAGCCCCATGCTAGACTCCGCTTCGATTGGTCTATAATTCAGGAAATTTTTCAGTTTTTGGTCCATTTCAAACCCTAAATATTATGCGATCATCTTCCAAAGCAATAGGCTTCTATTCTGACTATAACCCCACATACATTTTCAATTTCGTGCGAATCCGGCGACCTGTAGAGTGATTACAAATTAAGATGGACAGTCGAATGGATGGACATACATAGATAGATCGACTCAGACTGGCGAGATAGGAAGAACCAATATTTCGAGGTGTTACATAATTTTTGGCCCAATCAAACTTATAATACCCCCAACACAAAGTGTTGTAGGGTATAATCATGCAAAATAAAACATTATTATTGTACATTTCAAAAGTCAAAATGAAAACATTTAAATTTCACATTTCTACTATTCTGCTAAAGACAATTCCGAATTTGTTTGAATCGTTAAAATTATATCAGCGGTTATTGCGTTATAAGCGTAGTAACTAACACAATTTTCTTTTATATATATATATATATATATATAGATTTAATATAATTCAATAGGAAATAATTATTTTGAAAATTGTATAATATCAATTAAATTTTTTTCAAATTCTTCCTGCTTCTAACTCTTTCATTTAAGGAAGTCCACCAGAATTAAAATCATCCCATGTCCAAGAGTCAGTGGGAAAATTACGAGAGAGCAAAACAAATTCCAATGCTAAGCACTTTTAACAATTTCTTTCTTCTCAAGCCAACATCAATCCGTCCGTCATAAAAAAAAAATCTTAGAATTTTTTAGACATTGGTGCTGAATTTACTTTCAAATGCATCAGCTGCACTGCATGTGGCAAATGGTGCACCGCTGGTGCATTCAAACACGAATTCACCATTAAACGCTGGAAAGTGGAGTGGCTGGGCTGGCTTGGTCATTGGATCATCTGTGCAGACAACTGCCTCTAAACAAATAGAACTCATCTATGCGAGAGATCCGCAAGAGTGATTAGTTTCGCTCACCTGATTCTTGAATTGTGGTTCTTTTATTTTGAAGTGTTAACCGTAATCGGAGACGGGTTGCTGCAGCAGTTTTGTGGTGGCGATGATGAGGATGATCGTCGTCGTGGCGTTGTTAAAGCGATTACATAAACCAACCACATTAACAATGTAATTTTTTGTATTCTTTCATAATGTTATTTTTATTTCATTGCCATTCACTCTTCATGCCAGCGCTGGGAAGGGAGCACAATGGGATGGATGTGGGGAATATTGAAAGCAAAATTATACGTGTGAACCAGAACATGAGGAAAATTATTTGGTGGACTTTTAAAACATCGAAAATTGACATCAAGGTTGCAATCCTTGCCAAGTTTCGGGCCTTTTTATACTCTCCACCATAGTATCGAGGGTATATTAAGTTTGTCATTCCGTTTGTAACGCCTCGAAATATCAGCATAAAATTCTATGTCGATTTAGCGATATCCGTCCGTCTGTTCGTTTGTGGAAATTACTTTAGCTTCCGAACGAATTGAACTAGATTAATAAAATGTTACTCAAATGTATATTATGTCTGCAGGACTTTTGGTAATGAAAATGAGCCAGGTAGGTCCACGTCTTCGTATGGCCCCCATATAACGGTACCTCCCGATATTCGGTATTTTGATGATCTTAGTAATAGACGATACAGCCTGTGACAGGAGATTGTCTGTGTAGGTCCACGTCTTGGTGTAGCCCCATATAACGGTACCTCCCGATATTCGGTATTTTTATGATTTTAGTAACATTATTCACCGGAATTGTTTCAAATTTGGTATTTAATGTTGGTAATGGATACTACAGCCTTCGACAGAAAATTGTCTGTGCAGGTCCATCTCTTCGTATAGCCCCCATATAACGGTACCTCCCGATATTCCATATTTTGATGGTTTCAGCGACATTTCTCACCGGATTTGTTTTTCAAATTTGGTATTTGAAGCTTGTAATGGTTACTACAGCCTAAGACAGAAAATAGTTTGTGCAGGTCCACGTCTTCGTATAGCCCCCATATTACGATACCTCTCGATATTCGGTATTTTGATGATCTTAGCGACATTATTCACCGGAATTGTTTCAAATTTGGTATTTGAAGTTAGTAATAGATGCTACAGCCTGTGACAGGAGATTGTCTGTGTGGGCCCACGTCTTCGTGTAGCCCCATATAACGGTACCTCCCGATATTCAGTATTTTTATGATTTTAGTAACATTATTCACCGGAATTGTTTCAAATTTGGAATTTAATGTTAATAATGGATACTACAGCCTTAGACAAAAAATTGTCTGTGCAGGTTTACGTGTTCCTATAGCACCCATGTAACGGTACCTCCCGATATTCGGTATTTTAATGATTTTAGCAAAATTATTCACCGATTTTTTTAAGTTTTGCATTTGCATACTACAAAGGCCTATAACAAAAGTTACCTATGCAGGTCCATGTCGTCGTGTAGACCCTAATATAACTTCTACATTCGGTATTTTTAAGATTTTAACAGAATTTTCAACAGATTTTATTTTTTTGAAAATTGCCAAATTTGTTCGAAATGGTGGAGGGTATTTAAAGTTCGGCCCGGTCGAACTTACAGCTTTTTTTATATAATTTCAAATTTTTAAAGGCCTATCCGAAATATGGGGAGGACTGTGGTGCTTTATGGAAGACGGACAAATGAATGAAAGAAGAAAAGGACTCTTGTACCATGCTTTTTTTTGCAAAGCCCACTGTTCCATTTCACCATCACCTTACAATGGACATAACCAGTTTAGCCACGGCGGTTATGTAATTCCATAGGAATTTAAATGATTTCCCATTAAAACTGTAAACTTCGCATTGAGAATCATCTTCATTGTCGCCGTCGCCTTCCATCTCGTCGTCGTCTCCATTATTATTGTTATCCACATCAATGTCATCAAAGCCAGTCGGGCATTACAAAACAGCAGGTGTCGTAAAAGCGATTTTCATCTGGCTTCAATGAATCCATAAAGTGTGCCTTCTGCAATGAGTGGTAATAACAGAAAATGGGTAACAAATTGAAAATTAATGTAGCTCTCCTTTAGATTAGATAATTTCATAATGATGGCATTTTTTTTTCTAAGATTGTTTAATATTCTATTTCATGACGTGGAAAGAATGCTAGAAGTTTGTAGAGATCCAAACTATTTATTTTAAAATCGGAGTTATAGGGTCGAAATTGTGAATTAATAAAAACATAATTTTGCTATAGTAAAACGCCCTAACTGGTATTGAGATAGAGAAAACGTATAAAAAAGAAATCACCTGAATGATTGCAGCCCTTGTAGTATTTCTAAAACAAGTAAAAAAAAACATTAAGTTCTGCCCGGCCGAACTTAGGGTAAAGGAAACACTTTTACATCAAAGTATCTAATTTCAAGCGTGTTCACTTTAAACTTCATATACCAACCAGTAAGACCTTTTGGATAATGCAGTTAAACTTATCAAAAAACAATAAAGAGAGTGGGGCCGTTATATGGGGCCAAACCAAAACAAGAACCTCTATAGACAATTTTTTACTTTAATATGTGGGTAAATGCGACAAGGACTAATAAAATACCGATTATCGGTGGGTATCGTTATATGTGCGCTATAAGAAAACGTGGAACTAAATATTCAATGTTCTGCCACCGGGCTAGAAACCATTATGAACTAAAAATATAAATTTTTATAAAAATATCGAATATCGACAGGTACCTTTATATATACGAAAACGTGGACCTTCACATGCAATGTTTCGCCACACTAGCTACAACCCATTACGAACTACAAATACAACTTTCTGAACAGATCCTTTAAAAATGTAGCAAAAATCTTAAAAATACCGAACATCGAGATGTATTGTTAGCTGGTGCTATACAAAGACGTGCCGCACCGTTATATGGTGCTACACAAAGACCTATGCCACCGGAGCTAGGGTCCATTATGACTCACAAATACCAATTTTTAGACAAATCGGTGAAAATGTGTCAAAAATCATCAAAATACCGAATATCTGGAGGTACCTTTATATGGGGGCTATATCAAAACGTGGACCGAAGCGCTTGCTAGAGGTGATCGACACTTTGGTATTTTGTAGTGCCAACCTTGCTTTCCAAAATAATCCAGACACAATAGTCCAACGGATTGGTATCCGGAGATTTTGGTGGCCATTGTGGGCTGGAAATTAAGCGAGGAACCTGATTTTGTAACCATTCTTGGATGGCGAGTGCTGATTGCGATGGTGCTGAGTACTGTTGGAATGTCCAAGGTCCTTTAATGCACCCTCTAGAATATTTTCGCGATAATATTCGGCATTTATTATGATGTCACGGTCGATCACGGAGAGCGACTATTGGCTGTTATGGCGGCCCACCCAATCACCATGGCCGGCGCTTGAGTTCGGTGGCCAACCGAAGGTGCACATTTTCAACTTACCTCTTTGGCAAGTAAACACGGTCAGTTTGTTTGTTTACAAACTGCTGGACAACGAATGTTTTCGCAACGGAGAAACCCAAATTCGGCAGTTTACCACTTTCGACCAAGCGAAGCAACTCTTTAGCTCTTTTGAATCTATTTTGTAAATACAATGGCTTTATCCCGATCTCATTTTTCAATACTTGCCAAATGGTATATTTCGATATGTTCAGCTCGCGAGTCATTTTTCGGACACTGCGACGCGGTTTTCGATCAAATCGCTTCTTTACTTTTCAAACCATTTCTGCTGTTGTTGCTTTTTTCTTCCGTCCACTTCCTTGACGTCGGGCTACGCTACCAGTATTACGGTAACGAGCGACGGTACGAGACACAAACGATTTATTCACATTTAAATGCTGGAGTGCTCTAAGTGCAGATATAAAGAAATCACACTATCACGCTTGAATTCCATCACGAATAACTTTTTTTTGGAAAATTCACACAAAATGCATTTGTAAGCTTGTAAACAATATGATGAGCTTTCACTGGAATGAGTTTTAAAAGCTGTCGAATGAGTGGCTTAGAAATGACACCAGTCTGAGTTTGGTTATTTTTTTTTTTTCATCTCACCCTGTATTCTTGTGTTGTCTGAATACCCCCACCACCAAGACATATAAAACTGAAGTCTACTCATTTGGAGAATACATACAATTAAAGAGGACTGCTATATGGAGGCTGTAGAGAAATTTGGACTGATTTTGAAATCGGCCGAACGGATATATGTGATCCATATCAAAATGTACATCAATAAGGCACATTTTCAGACTATGTCTATTTCTATTCCTTGTACACAAAGATAGTGTACTGTACCGGTACAGTATTACGAACTTCATATACGAAATAACATCTGTAAAATCATCAAAAAAATTTTACCCCATCTAAAATTTTTATACTACAACCCGACAGGGTGCTGTACGACGACTTCGAAATGTATGCTTTTTTTAAGATTTTTGCCATTTGCATTTTGCACATTGACTTCCCCCTTTTTTCCAATCGACTTGATTATCTTTTCGGTCATCAAAAACATGCAATCAATCATAGATTGATTTCAATTTTCGTTTTTACCTCCAATTTGGCATAGAAATTCATTAACTTCTGATAAATGAAGCAAATGTGACGCATGAAGAAAAATTGATTTTCATGTTCTGGCTTTTACTTTTACTTGTCTCCCCCCCCCCATGTTTTGTGTCCTTCCGATGACTGTGCAACAGAGTGCAACATTGTTTTGCACTTTGGCCAATTGAGGGCAATAAAATGGAAAAGTCAAGTCCCTGGGATTACCACCACCCAAAAGAGGCAATGCCATTAGACGACACTGGAGAAAAGGGAAAGACTTTCTGTTACAAATTAACACAAATTGCTATTAGGGTTGCTGGTTTATGTCGCTCGGTCGGTCGTTCGGTCGGTTGTTGTACAATGACCCACATTTCGTGTCATAAACAATTGCGCTCAACTTTAAGTAGCCAAACTCACGTCTCCTTAACTTGCAGTGTGAGCTTAGTTTATTGCCATCAACATTGATGTCGGTTAGTTGGCAATAAGTTAATGCAGCAACAATGTAATTGTTGTAGTCAGTGTCGTTGTTGTTGTTGTTGGCGGTTTTGCTTTAGTTTAGTAGTTCGATATTAGTCTCCGGTTCACTTCAACACTTTGCGGTAGGTAATTAGAAATGTAAGGTGAACATTTGAGGTCAATGATATCGTTTGAAGGTGGTTACTTCATGTTACCAATGTTCGAAGGAAAAAACAACAACAACAATAAACCCACAAAAAACAACACTCTGAGAACTGAAAAAAAAACAAACGAGATGTTGCTACGATAAAACTAAATTAAAACAATGTTGCAAGTGATGTTCCTGTTGCGGTTGTACTTTAACTATAAAATGTAACAACATACAACACAAAAACACCAGCAGCAACAACAACAAGCAATGAACTACAAAAAATTGGTAGCAAGATTTTGTTTTCATGTCGCAGCAGATTAAAAGTGTAAAGTTTTTGTTTGGTTCAGTTTTTTCCATTACTCTCCATGTAGTTGCACTGCACTGTAAAGTCACTGATTCCAATCGAAAACCATGAAGTAGAAACAAAAAAAAAAAAAAAATAAACTAACAATTTGAGGGGAAATTCTAGTTCATGGAAACTAGTTATTGCGTTCAAAATGAAGGTACATGTACAAAAAATGTAAAGAGGACACAGAAATTCGAGGGAGAGAGGTTGGCGGGAGAATAAGATTGTAATGTGGAATTCTCGCCAACCAGGGTATCTATAAGGATTCACCAAACCTTATGAAACTATAAGAGAAGATTACTTTCTGACCTCAATTTTTCAATCCGAAGCTGTATTGATTTAAATACTATAATACTATCTACTCCCGTGTTAAATGCGATAATAGCGATATTCGGAAATTCGTTTATTAATAGTTAAAAGAAAATCGGAAACTATGATATTGGGATATCGGGCTGATATCAACTTGGTCTGCGCTTGAGTTCTGGTGGCCAACCGAAGGTTCACATTTTCAGCTTACCTCTTTGGCGAGTAAACACGATCATATTGTTTGTTTACAGACTGCTAGACAACGAATGTTTTGTCATCGGAGAAAACCAAATTCGTCAGAAAACCAAATTCGTCTTCAGCTATTTGGGGTCTATTTCTTTCTATCGCGGTGTAAGTTCTTGCACTTTTTGGAATTTCAATGAGTTTACCCCGAGCACAATTTTCAATATTTTCCGAATGGAATATTGCGATATGTTCAGCTCACGAGCCATCTTTTGGCCACTGCGCTTCCTTACTTTTCGAAACATTTTTGCTGCTGTTGCTGTTTTCTTCCATCCACTTCCTTGACGTCGGGCTACCAGTATCACTGTAACGAGCGATGGTACGAGACACAAAAGATTTATTCACATTTAAATGCTGAAGTGCCCTAACGATAGCCACTTGTGGTTTTCCAGCCAAATATAAAGAATTCCATCACGAAAAACTTTTTTTTTTGGAAAATTCTCACCAAAATGTATGTACGCTTATAAACAATATAATGAGCTGTCGAAGTGGCTTAGAAATTACAGCAGTCTAAATTTGGTTGCAGTTCAGTTTCATCTCACTCTGTATATCTGTATCAGATTTTAAGATTGTTGAACACTAATACAAGCCAAATTGGATAGAACTTGGCACATACCACCGAATTTAGCCTGAAAAAAGTGTGTCAAATTTAGTGATCGGATCAGACACACTAAATTTGACACACTATATATATGTGTGTCGTCCGATTTGGCGTTTAAGCCCTCACATTCGTAATATGCACTTCATAACAATGATATATGGTAAGAAATAAAAAATTACTTGAGAAATAAACAAGTAAGCAAATAGTCGCGCGGGGCCGACCATGTGGTACCCTACAACACTACAATATGTTAGAACTCCCTTTATGTCCAAATCCATTTCGGAAGATTTTGCTTTTGAAATTAATGCCCAGATATTAGCATTTTGGCCAGGGACATTTGTCCAATATTTACGCACTTCGTAGTGCTGTTATTTGTTGTGCTCCATTTTACAGCTAAATAGAATCCAATGGTCATCCAAAATGCTAAAATTCTTCCCTGCCCTTAACTCTATTCTCATGCAAAATTCCGTGTTGATTGGTTTGAATTGTGTGATCAGGAAAATGTTTCTGTGTTTGGTTCATTTGAACCCCTAAATATTTTAAGTTGTTGGTCCATTTCAACCCCTAAATATATTGCGTACATCTTTAGGGCTTGCCCTCCTGAGCCTAACCCTACCCTTATGAAAATTTTCGTGAGGATTGTATTGTAAGCTGAAAAAATATTACAAAATGTACACTTCAATTTAACTCAAATTGAAAAAATCGCATGCGATAAAAAATATGAAAATATAAAAAAAATACACAAAATACTACAAAATCTATATTAACATCATTATTGTCATCTTTTTATGCGATTTTTTCAGATTTTATACTTTTGTGCCAAAAGGGCATTCTGAATTGACAAAATTTGTCAAAATCGCTCCAGCCATTCTGGAGATATAAGCATTCTAGCTAACATCCCCTTCCTTTGTTTATATACATTGTGTTTCGCTATATATCCGATATTTTTACTATCGGCATATACTTAACGGTCAGAATTGACATGTTCGTCTATTTGTGATTTTACCGGGATTAAAAATATTCGCGGTTTAATGGAAAATTTGACTTTAATTTATAACAAATACTATGGTCTACTTCAAGCACTAAATATTACCCGATGACCATCAAAATTGGAAGGCTTCTGCCCAGCCCAAAGACCCAGATTGGTCTATAATTGTGATCTTTAGAGCAACTGCAAAATCAGTTTTTGGTCCATTTCGACCCCTAAATATTATGCGATCATCTCCAAAAGAAATAGGGTTTCATTCTGGCCATATCCCCACCTCCATTCTTAATTTCGTGAAGATCGGGCCATAATTGCGACCTGTAGAGTGATTACAATTAACATGGACAGACGGACGGGCGGACATACATAGCTAGATCGACTCAGCTCGGCGAGATAGAAAGATGGTGTTACATAATTTTTGACCCAATCAAACTTATAATACCCCTAACACATAGTGTTGTGGGGTATAGAAAATCATACGGAAGGTACAAGTGCCTCAGTCATATTTTGTGAAAATCGATTCAGATTTGGATATACCTATCAAGTATGAGCTCCCTTCAGATTGCAAATCATAACTGATCAAAAGCCATATAACCCATCCAAATAAGGTTCATAGTTTGTATGATCTTGTTCACATAAATTCATAATATAACCTTATGTTACGGTTAGCTCTAATAAATAGACGTATGATGTAGGGTTCCGCCCTACATTTAACCTTTCTTTACATGTTGCTATAGAGTGTATATCATTAGGTACAAAAGCGGCAGCCTTTTCTCTAGTTGGGATTGAACGTATAAAATTCAACCTAATTGGAAAAAGTAAAAAAGAAGGTAAGTTCGGCGGGCCGAACTTTTAATACCCTCAATCATTTCGAAGGAAATTGAAAAATTCCAAAAAAAAAAAAAAAAAAAATCCGAAAACTGCCACTTAAATGAAAACCGTTATATGGGACTCAACAAAGACGTGGATCTGTATACGAAATTTTTTGTCATAGGCTGTAATGTCCAATACGAACTTCAAATATGAAATTTGTTACAATTACGGTGAATAACGTCGCAAAAAACATGAAAATACGGAGTATCGGGAAGTGCCGTCATATGGAGGCTATACGAAGACGTGGGCCTGCACAGACAATTTCTTGTCATAGGCTGTAGTACCCATTAGTATCTTCCAGTACGAAATTTGAAACGATTCCGGTGAATAATGTTACTGAAATCGTCAAAATACCGAATATTGAGAAGCACCGTTATGTGGGGGCTAAACGAAGACGTGGACCTTCATATAGAAAATTTTTTCATAGGCTGTAGTATCCATAACGAACTTCAAACACCAAATTTGAAACAATTCCGGTGAATAATGTCGCTAAAATCATCTAAATAGCGAATATCGGGAGGGATATACGAAAACTTGAACCGACATGACCCATTTACAAACTTAACCTGCCTACTGGTAAACTATGCATGTATGCAAAATTTTGGCCTTCTATCACAATTCGTTCGAAAGATAGCGTGATTACAACAGACAGACAGACGGACATCGCTAGATCGTCTTAGAATTTTACGCTGATCCACGATATATATTCGTTGTAGGATCTATTATGATTATTTCGAGAAGTTACAAACGGAATGACAAAGTTAATGGTCTATAATTGTGATCTTTAGAGCAACTGCAAAATCAGTTTTTGGTCCATTTCGACCCCTAAATATTATGCGATCATCTCCAAAAGAAATAGGGTTTCATTCTGGCCATATCCCCACCTCCATTCTTAATTTCGTGAAGATCGGGCCATAATTGCGACCTGTAGAGTGATTACAATTAACATGGACAGACGGACGGGCGGACATACATAGCTAGATCGACTCAGCTCGGCGAGATAGAAAGATGGTGTTACATAATTTTTGACCCAATCAAACTTATAATACCCCTAACACATAGTGTTGTGGGGTATAGAAAATCATACGGAAGGTACAAGTGCCTCAGTCATATTTTGTGAAAATCGATTCAGATTTGGATATACCTATCAAGTATGAGCTCCCTTCAGATTGCAAATCATAACTGATCAAAAGCCATATAACCCATCCAAATAAGGTTCATAGTTTGTATGATCTTGTTCACATAAATTCATAATATAACCTTATGTTACGGTTAGCTCTAATAAATAGACGTATGATGTAGGGTTCCGCCCTACATTTAACCTTTCTTTACATGTTGCTATAGAGTGTATATCATTAGGTACAAAAGCGGCAGCCTTTTCTCTAGTTGGGATTGAACGTATAAAATTCAACCTAATTGGAAAAAGTAAAAAAGAAGGTAAGTTCGGCGGGCCGAACTTTTAATACCCTCAATCATTTCGAAGGAAATTGAAAAATTCCAAAAAAAAAAAAAAAAAATCCGAAAACTGCCACTTAAATGAAAACCGTTATATGGGACTCAACAAAGACGTGGATCTGTATACGAAATTTTTTGTCATAGGCTGTAATGTCCAATACGAACTTCAAATATGAAATTTGTTACAATTACGGTGAATAACGTCGCAAAAAACATGAAAATACGGAGTATCGGGAAGTGCCGTCATATGGAGGCTATACGAAGACGTGGGCCTGCACAGACAATTTCTTGTCATAGGCTGTAGTACCCATTAGTATCTTCCAGTACGAAATTTGAAACGATTCCGGTGAATAATGTTACTGAAATCGTCAAAATACCGAATATTGAGAAGCACCGTTATGTGGGGGCTAAACGAAGACGTGGACCTTCATATAGAAAATTTTTTCATAGGCTGTAGTATCCATAACGAACTTCAAACACCAAATTTGAAACAATTCCGGTGAATAATGTCGCTAAAATCATCTAAATAGCGAATATCGGGAGGGATATACGAAAACTTGAACCGACATGACCCATTTACAAACTTAACCTGCCTACTGGTAAACTATGCATGTATGCAAAATTTTGGCCTTCTATCACAATTCGTTCGAAAGATAGCGTGATTACAACAGACAGACAGACGGACATCGCTAGATCGTCTTAGAATTTTACGCTGATCCACGATATATATTCGTTGTAGGATCTATTATGATTATTTCGAGAAGTTACAAACGGAATGACAAAGTTAATATACCCTCCATAGAATGGTGGAGGGTATAACAAAGTTGCTCGGTTAGTGTGAAATTTACATCAAATTAGATGGCAATGCATGTGGAAGCTATATCAAATCTGACCCGATTTTAACAAAATTTGTCAAATTTATTTCTAGCTTGTATCAGAAATATTTTATCAAATATCATTGTAAATCTGACACCAATTTCGTCCTTGGGTCAAACAAATGAATTAAATATCATAACACTATGTATCATATTATAGCGTAGGGTATATACAACATATCAGAAAACAACAAACACGAATAAAACAAGTAAGCAAAGGCTACAGTCGAGCGGGGCCGACCGTTGAATACCCTACAACACTATAATAAACGATACAGTTTATATAGGCGAGTTACTCGAAAGAATTCCACAAGATATTGTGACAAATAATAAAAGAAAACCATCAGGCTTCGTTCTCTAATTTTCGAATAATAGCAACTTAAACTAATTTGCTCATTTCCAATTTATTGGCAGATGTTGCACGTAAATGGTCTTCCTAGATCTGGAACCAATATTTCCCAAAGACCTATAATCTCTCAAAAGTGGCAAAAGATTAACATTTATTATTGGTTTTTGACTGAAACGCATCTATATGAGATACAGACATTTAAGCGTTAACAAAATAGTCAGAAGTGCGTCTTTCCTGTATTTGTGTATTCTCCAAAAAGTCACTGGAATGGGCATTTTCATATTTTGTCTACACAAGTTGGCAAACTATTTCACATATTGAATATTTTTGGATGGCCATCCAAAACTGCTTGGCTTTTGCAATGTCCGGTATCCTCCATTCAAATGTGCGTGAGGATCGAGCGATAATAACGACCTGCTGGCAATTTTGCAGTTTTTGGTCCATTTCAACCCCTAAATATATTGCTATCATCTCCAAAAAGAGTATGCTTCTATTCTGACCCTTATCTTATCCCCATGCAAAATTTCGAAAGGATCGGGCCATAAATGCGATCTGTATTTGATATCCTGTTATCCTAACTACTTAGTTTTGTTAGCTGTAGAAATATTACCAAATGTTTAATTCAAAATGAAAATATGCCAAAAATGTGACAAAATTGAAAAAAATATGAGAAAATGTTACAAAATCAATATTTTCATCTTTTGAGAGATATTTTTATGCGATTTTTTAGACGTTTTTTCTTTCCTGCCAAGAGGCCATTCTGAATTAATGAGAACTGTCGAAATCAGTTCTGTCGTACTCGACATATAAGAGATCTTTCAAGCATATCTCCTTTGATAGACATATATATCGCACATATTTTGCTATATATCCGATTTGTTGGATCTTAACATCAATGTAAAGATCAGAAGTAACCTTGCCATGGCTTTGTGATTTCGCCGGGATTTAAAATATTCGCGATTTATTGAAAATTTTTGAATTTTTTCAACACAAAAGATATGGTTTATTTTACCCGCTAAATATTATCCAATGACCACCCAAATTGGTAGGCTTCTTCCTCGCCCTAAACTCTAGCTACATACGAAATTCGTCGATTGGTCTATAATTGCGACCTGTATAGCTACTGCAAAGTCCGACATTTTTTCAGTATTTGGTCCATTTCAACCCCTAAACATTTGGCGATCATCTCCAAAAGAAATAGGCTTCTATTCTGACCCTAACCCCACCTCCATCCTAAATTTCGTAAGGATCGGGCCGTAATTGCGACCTGTAGCGTGATTACAAATTAACATGGACAGACGAACGGACGGACATACATAGCTAGATCGACTCAGATCGGCGAGCTAGAAAGATCCATATATACTTTCCTATATGGGAAACCAATATTTCGAGGTGTTACATAAATTCTGGCCCAATCAAACTTATAATACCCCCAACACATAGTGTTGTAGGGTATAAAAACTCTTAACTTTTAGGTACCCTTAAACAACATCTCCTTTTTCAATTAAATTATATAATAAATTATATTTTTTTTTGTCTACCTTTAACATTTTTAATCTTATTTTCTTGTGGTTAAATCTATTATCAAAACTTGTGCTATTGATCATGAACAAAACAATAAAAATAAGAACATCTAACCGACCGAACAATAGTTGACCGACCGCAAAATAAAAACGAAACAACCAATGAAGTGGATACAACAAAAAACCAATGTTCAAAGGAACATCTTTAAAACATTATCAATTTGCAAAAATCTTAAAGACGTTTTTTTTTTATTTCAAAAAGGCTTGCTTCCCTTTATTCTTTACTGCTTATCCTCATCGTTATCGTCGCACTCATTTTTATCTCGGCAACCAACAAACTGTAATATTGAACTATTTTGGGCTGATAGCAAAAGCGCCACTTGGACATGAAGGTAGAAAGGCAGGTAGGTAGTTGGCCATTCAACAAGCAGATAATGTACGTATATGTGTATGTGTGCAGTAGGTGTGTATTGGGATAAAGAAGAGCACATTACCCCCAGCAGTTGTCACTGCTTTGAGGCTATAGCTATTTAACCATAAGAGCTAATACGAGGTGCGAGCCAGTGAAAAAAAGACAAAAATTACCACATCAATGGTAATAGAAATTATTTATTCACTTTATTTTTTTTGTTATTAACTTTATTAGAAATTATTTAAAGGAATTGAAAATAGTAGATACTTACATGACATTTTCCTATTATACATTTGCAATTTTTTATCTTTTTAGCCCTACACTCGCATGGTTCGCAAAGCTGTATGAAGATAGGTTCATGTTTGAAATGCTATCTCGATACACTCCACACGTGAGTGATTATAAATGTATCTTTTTTATTTGCTTTTTATAGACAGCTTCGTTTTATAGATCTGCCCCAAGAGAGTTTTGATGTCAAAAGTTAAAAAATCTGGTCAAATAAAATATTTTGAAATTACGGAAGTATAGTAAAATAATACTGACTCATATGGTCCAATAAGATGTACAGTGGTTCATATGAACGTGTATATGTTTTATGAAAAGTGTGATTATGTAGGGTATCAAGCGATTTGCCGATGCGACCGATTGCGTTATGTGAATTTTGAAAAAAAAAATCTACACTGCTTCCGAATTTAATTTATTATTTATTATTGGTATTCAAAATGTTTACGTTTTGGGTACAGGCAATATTTTCATGTTTGCTCCTGAGTTTGATATAAATATTTCCACTGACCATGTTTGAACCAAATGGCTTAGTTTTACGTGATATATACCTACAATTTTTGAGCTTTTGTAGAGGGTAATTAAAAAAAAGTGATATCGATCCACTTTTTCCGTTTTTAAACGGATACGGTTTTAAGATCTCCCGTGGAGTGATATAAGAAAATTATTCATATTCGTGTCTGGCCTAAGATATATATGATGAACCACTACGATATCCCAAATGTGGAATATACAGGGTAAGATAAAAAAACTGCAACAAAGTCAAAGTACATAATTTTTACATTTTTTTAACTTTATTGATTGAACGCAAAAATGTTAGAAAGCTTAGATTTGTTCGAATTGGTCACCTTTAGCACGAATTATGACCTTCAAACGGCCAATGAAATAGTCACAAGCTGCCCGAATGTTGCTCTGCGGTATTTTGGCCCATTTCCGGTGAAGCGCTTGCTTGAGGTATTTTTATACCCTACAACACTATGTGTTGGGGGTATTATATGTTTGATTGGGCCAAAAATTATGTAACACCTCGAAATATTGGTTTCCCACATAGGAAAGTATATATGGATCTTCCTATCTCGCCGAGCTGAGTCGATCTAGCTATGTATGTCCGTCCGTCCGTCTGTCCGTCTGTCCATGTTAATTTGTAATCACTACACGTCGCAATAGAAACCTATTTCTTTTGGAGATGATCGCATAATATTTAGGGGTTGAAATGGACCAAAAACTGAAAAAATTCCTGATTTTGCTGTTGCTCTACAAGACGCAATTATGGACCAATCGAAGCGGAAGTTAGCATGGAGCTAGAGCTTCGGGCTGGGCAGAAGTCTTCCAATTTTGGTGGTCATTGGGTAATATTTAGTGGGTGAAATAGACCATAACTTTTTTGTTAAATAAATATCAAATTTTATATTAAACCGCGTATATTTTTAATCCCGGCGAAATCACAAATTCGCGAAGAGGTCAATTCTGACCGTAACGTAAATGCCGATAGTAAATATATCGGATATATATATAGGGAATTATATACAATGTGTATAAACAAAAGGAAGGGATGTTAGCTGGAATGCTTATATCTCAAGAATGGCTGGACCGATCTTGACAAATTCTGTCAATTCAGAATGCCCACTTAGCATAAAACTATAAAATCTAAAAAAATCGCATAAAAAGATTCTTATCATGACGTTAATATAGATTTTGTATTATTTTGTAACATTTTTTTTATTTTTTCGTATTTTTTATCGCATGCGATTTTTTCAATTTGACTTATAATATTGAAGTGTATATTTTGTAATATTTTTTCACCTTACAACACAGGTTGGGGTTATTATATACAGATTGCAATTATCGTCCGATCCTCACGAACATTTTCATAAGGGTAGGGTTAGACTCAGAAGGGCTAAGCCTATTGTGTATATGTCTGCAATATATTTAGGTATTGAAATGGACCAATAACTGAAAATGTTCCTGATTTTACTGCCGTTATAAAGGTCACGAATAGAAACTAATGGACACGAAATCTCGCGTGAAGTTAGAGTTAAAGACAGCGGGTAGAATATACCACTACTTTTGTGTGGAAAATTACCAACATTACTTACAGGCGATATCCGAAATACACAAAAAGCAAACTAAAAGCTCGAAGGTGTGCGTAAATATTGGGCAAATATCCCTGGTGACATAATTTCAAAAGCGAAATCTTTCAAAATGGATTTGGACATAAGGGGGCTTCTAACATATTGTTGTGTTGTAGGGTATCACATGGTCGGTCCCGCACAACCATAGCCTTTGCTTACTTGTTTAGTGAAATACTCCAGACACAATAGTCCAACGGATTGGTATCCGGAGATTTTGGTGGCCATTGTGCGCCCCGGCCCACAACATCACCATGGCCGGCGCTTAAGTTCTGGTGGCCAACCGAAGGTGCACATTTTCAGCTAACCTCTTTGGCAAGTAAACATGATGATTGTGTTTGTTTACAAACTGCTGGACAACAAATGTTTTCTCATCGGAGTAAACCAAATTCGGCAGTTTACCCCTTTCGGCCAAGGGAAGCAACTCTTTAGCTCTTTTGAGTCTATTTTCTTTCTATTGCGGTGTAAGTTCTTGCACTTTTTTGAATTTGATTTTACCTCAATATTTGCGGAATGGAATATTGTGATTTATTTAGATCACTAGCCATTTTTCGGCCACTGCGACGCCGCTGTTTTCTTCCGTCCACTTCCCTGACGTCGGGCTACGCTACCATTATCACGGTAACGAGCGATGGTACGAGACACAAAAGATTTATTCACATTTGAATGCTGGGGTGCTCTAACAATAGCCACTTGTGGCTTTCCAGTTGTTACTAATGAGTTGTCACTGTCGGACGGGTTACTTAGAGTTGGCAGCAGTCTGAAGTGGGTTGCAGTATTTTCATCCCACCCTCTGGGGAATTTATGAGGAGAAGATCATAGCAACGCTGATGGTTTTTCAATGCACATTATAGCTTAAGATCAGTTTAAAGTGGATCGATTTCCGCTAAATTAGACAGCGGCATTTGTGACTGGATCCTATCGGATGATTATTTGTCAAGAAATCGGATGAAGATCTATATTGTAGCTATGACCAACTCGGAACCGATGTCTATAAAATTTATGAAGTATCTGTATTTGATAGCTGGAACAAATATCGTTGTTGTGGACAGCATGTCACGGGTGTGAGGGACTTTACTACAAAATCGGATGAAACACATACATAATACCTGAAGCTATATTTTAATCAAATTTGATACACATTCTTCCATGCTGAATTCGGTCGTTTGTGCCAAAATCTATTGCATTTGAACTTATATCGTTGTTATAGAGTGTTTATTACGGCTGCGGAGGACAAAAATATCAAATCGGATGAACAATATATATATAGGAGCTATAGCTATATCTCAACCGATTTCGATCAAATTTGGCATATTTATATCCAGGCTTAATTTGGTCATATATGCCGTATATGCAAAATTCCATACTATTTGGGCTGACTTGACACGTTTGGCGCACAGACAAATCGGACTAATATTTATATGGGAGCTGTATCTAAATGTTTACCGATTATCTACAATTTCAATAGAGTACGCCCTTAGTTCGCACTTAGTTGTGGAAATTTCATATCTTTGTTTACAAACATATGTTACAAATGAATGAACAAAAACATAATTCCCAGTGTGGTGTAGGGTATTCAAATATATTCAATTTTTCGCTTAAATGTCTGTGAAGTCCTTTATCAAAGAAAAACCCGTAAAGAAAGTCTTAAAGTCGGGCGGGGCCGAGTAGAGCTCCGCATAACAATTAAAAGTTCATACACGCTATGATTATAATTTAAAGTTCAAAGGACTGAATATGCCGAAGCATTTGTATCTTTTAAATTCGGACTTATATTACCCATTTGGTGCATAATTAACTTGAAATCGGATAAAGATATATATGGGAGCTATATCCAAATCGAAACCGATCTCGATAAAATTTGACAAAGATATTTCTGAGCCGTATTTGATATATTTTCCTGAAAATCGTCGTTACGGAGTGCATATTACAGCTGTGGGTAACAAATATAACAAATCGGATGAAGAGTATATATGGGAGCTATAGCTATATCTGAACCGATTTTCACCAAATTTGACATACTAGCTTCTAGACTTAATTCGGTCGTAAGTGCCAAATTCCATCCGATTTGGACAAAAATTAGACGTATGGTGCACAATAAAAGGTAAATCGGACGAAGTTATATATGGGAGCTATATCCAAATCTAAACCGATCTCGATAAAATTTAGCAAAGGTATTTCTGAGCTGCATTTGATATATTTCCCAAAATATTGTTGTTACAGAGTGCATATTACAGGTGCGGAGGACAAAAATAACAATTCGGATGAACAATATATATGGGAGCTATAGCTATATCTGACCCAATTTCGATAAAATTTGGCATACTTATTTTCAGGCCTAATTTGGTTGTATGTATGTGCATGTCCATACTATTCGGGCTGATATTACACGTTTGGTGTACAATAAAAGGACGAATCGGAGGAAGATATATATGGGAGCTTTACCTAAATTTTACCGATTATGTCAAATTTCAATAGGGTTCGTCCTTGGGGCAAAGAAATGTTGTTTGGAAAATTTCATAACAATCGGATAATAAATGCGACCTGCATTTTTTTCACAAGAATACATGGACAGACGGACAGACTGACATGCATAAATCAACTCAGAAAGTGATTCTATGCAGATCATCAAAAGGAACTATGGGTCTATCTCGTTTCCTTTTGCCTGTTACAAACAAATGCACAAAGACGACTTTACTCCAACGTTGCATATCCTAATATTTTCATCAGTGTCACATTCTAATATTTTCACCTGCACAAGATCTGGTGTGAAAATGGAATATACCGGTTCACTCCTTGTGGTACCTCCCTCACCACGTGTCATAACTATATTTCAAATAGAATTCAAAATGAGCATCCGATTCTCTTCAAACTTGGCATATCTTAATATCTATATCAATACAAGACCAGGTATGAAGACCGAATTTGTCGGACCATTTCTTCTGGTACCCCCCAATGGATCATGATTTTGAATATCTCTTATAAATATTCATAATGTAAGTCAAAATATTTTTGAAACAAGTAAAAAAGCAGCTAAGTTCGGCCTGGCCGACCATTTAATACCCTCCACCATTTGAAAGGAACCTAAAACTTTTCAAAAAACTTCCGGAAACTACCACTTAAATGAAAACTGTTATATGGAGATTATACGAAAACGTGGACCTGCTTACGAAATTTTTTGTCATAGGCTGTAGCACCCTTTACGAACTTCAAATACGAAATTTGAAACAATTCCGGTAAATAATGTCGCTAAAATCATCAAAATACAGAATATAGGGATATACCGTTATATAGGGTATATACGAAAACGTGAACCTACATACGAATTTTTTGTCATAGGCTGTAGCACCCTTTACGAACTTCAAATACGAAATTTGAAACAATTCCGGTAAATAATGTCGCTAAAATCATCAAAATACCGAATATCTGGAGGTACCGTTATATGGGGGCTATACGAAACCGTTGACCGACAAGGCCCATTTACAAACTTAACCTGGCTAGTGGTGCATGTATGCAAAATTTTAGCCCTCTATCTCAATTCGTTCGAAAGATAGCGTGATTACAACAGACAGTCGGACAGACAGACTGACGGACATCGTTAGATCAATTTAGAATTTTATGCTAATCCAGAATAAATATAATTTGTAGGGTCTTTTATACATATTTCGAGGGATTACAAAGGGAATGACAAATTAATATACCCTCCATAGCATATGGCTATACGAAGACGTAGACCTGCATACAAAAATGTTTGTCATAGACTGTAGTGCCCATTACGAACTTCAAATACGAAATTCTAAATAATTCCGGTAAAAAATGTCGCTGTTGTCATGAAAATACCGAATATCGGGAGGTACCGTTATATGGGGCCTATACGAAACCGTTGACCGACATGGCCCATTTAAAACTTAACCTGCCTAGTGGTGCATGTATGCAAAATTTTAGCCTTCTATCTTAATTCTTTCGAAAGATAGCGTGATTACAACAGACAGACGGACAGACTGACGGACATCGCTAGATCGTCTTAGAATTTTACGCTAATCCAGAACATACATAAATTGTAGGGTCTATTAAAAATATTTCGAGGAGTTACAAACGGAATGACAAAGTTAATATACCCTCCATAGAATGGTGGAGGGTATACAAACTGACAGAGACTGAGGGTATATATATGTGTCGACGAAGCCGACTGAAACTTTTTAACTTGCTTTAAATCCATTTTGCAATGAAAAATTTAATAGTTCCACTGACTAATCCACACTATCTGGCTTTATCACTTAAATTGAACACAGTTGTCTAGACGTTCATTAACTGTCTGAAAATGATTGAATTTTTATCAGGATAAAGTGTCGACAAAAACACAATGGCAGGCATAAAATACCTCCATGGGCACAGCTTCACAGGGAGAAAAAAGTAAAACAGTTTTGTTTTCAACAATTGGTCCCAAGCAAACGGCTCAGTGTTGGCGTTGGTGTTCATGAAAAGATGTCGATGTCAGCAGCATTGACAAATATAACAACATTTGTTAAAATCAATTGTTTAGAAAAATCCCCAACCCCCGATGTCGGTGACAAATATATGTGCAACAACAAAAATCTCTATTTCCATTTGATTTATTTTTGTGGCGAATATTGTTGCAAAAAGACAAAAAAACCTACAAAAAATCGCAAAGAAAATAAAATAATGTTCCGCTGAAGGCTGCGTTGTATATGACGTAATGCCATTTGCGAGAAATAATAAAAAAAATATTTTTCTGAATTCAAAACTGTTCTGAAGTACCTTACACTAAAAGCCATCAATCATCAACGCTGTGGCCATTCTTTCGTTTTTTCATTTTATTTTGAAGTGTTGGAGTTTATAACAGATTTCATGGAACACTGCACAACTTTCGACAGGAAATAAAACTACGCAGCCAGTTACATTCACTACAACACCTCCTGCAGGTGACATATGGCCAAAATGAACTTCAATTTGATTTCCATTAAATATTTTCAGCTTCCGGGTTTTTTATTAAAAAAAATGACAAATTGATGAATTGTAGCGACAAAAACTAGAAAAAATAGATTTTTGATTGATCTAAAATTTATTACAGATGATAAATTGCAATTTTTGTAGCAGAATTGAAATGAATATTGAAAATGAGATTATGACTAAAATAATTCAAATTGAACATAGATATATGTTGTTACTATTCTTCCTCAAATTTTGATACCACTTCGAAAAATTGGCCATGAACAACCTTTTTGATTTTATTCTACTTATCATGCCCCTACAAGATGAGTCAATATAGGTTTTTGTTTCTGTCCTTTCCTATATGTCCTGTCATGGTCCCATCGTCAATAGATTTTCATGATTGTAGACCTCGGACATTATTGAAACCAACTTTTAGTGATGATACAACAACGAAGTAGCCATACCATTGAAGTTTCCGTAAGGGAAAAAAATTGTTAAAAAAACAAAAGCATTTAGATTCGACCGGCCCAAAATTTTTAATCCTCACTTCGCTATCAAATAATCCTAAATTGTTATGTTATATCAAGTGGTAATTTAGTATGTGGGCTGTACCACAATGTTGATATGCCAAATTGAAAAGCCGTTTAGTTGGGACATAAGTGTCGAAGTCAAATATTTGATCAGTATACATTAGTTATTAGTTATTATCTATATCTATAAAAGAGGAAAATGTTTATATATTTGTTTGTTCAGCGATTTTCTTGAAAATTTCCAAGCATACTATAACATCGCCTGAATGTAACATAGGCTATATAAATGTTTGAAATTCCACATGGAACTGGAGATATAGCATCAGTATTGGAGGTAACTCCCAAAATTTTAGATATCTATTGGTTTTAGACACAGTCTCCAAATTTGGAGTACGTAACGGAATTTGAAACAATAATAAATTTGCCAAATTATATTGAAATCGTTTCAGATTTGAATATAGCTCCCATATACATTTCCGACCGATTTCGTTTATTTGATGCACCAATGGAATTTGGAATGTGTGACGGGATTAGACCAGAAAATAAATTTGCCAAATTATATTGAAAACGGTTCAGATTTGGATATAGCTTCCATATATATTTTTGACCGATTTCATTTATTTGAAGCACCAAACACGATATGTTTATTATATATATTTGTACGACACGTAATTGCCAAATTATATTGAAATCGGGTGAGGTTTGAACGATATGTATGTCGAATTCCTTTGAAATTCAGAATTTATGGCGGAATTAGGTTACAATAATAAATTTGACAAATTCATTAGAAACCGGTTTAGATTTGGATAAAGCCATATATGAATTCTCGGCCGATTTCACATATTTGACATATCAAAATCTATGAAATATGGAAGGTGTGACGGAATTTGGTGTAAAAGTAAATTTTGTCAAATCATGTTAAAATCGGTTCAGATTGGGATATGATTTTATTAAGAAGCATTGAACAGTAAAGAAACAACACAACAATTTATTACAACAACCTTGGCATTAATAAGTCCGAAGGACAAACCTTTCGTGTATGCATGGCATGTTCCTGCTTTTCTCATGGTCAGCTGTTTCTGTCATGTTCACGAGTTGGTAGTATTTACAATATATATTTTTTAATTTTTGAATTTGTTTTATTTATTATTTTTTTAACAAACATATAAAATTTTGAATGTATATAACATTTTTGAATTTGTTTTTTTATGCATACAAAATTTTTGAATTTGTTTTATTTTTTTAAACCAACATTTTCGTATATAAAATTTTGAATGCATATACAATTAAAAGTGGTAGCGAAGCACGCCGGGTTCAGCTAGTACAGTATATTATTAGCTATATTATCATTATGCATTAGTTATTAGGGATGTGCTTTCAACAATTGGTTGTTTTTTTCAAAAAATGCTTGGTAAATTCATCATCATCAGAACATCGAATACCTGGGGGTACAATCATATGAAGGCTATATGATCTACCATATACCAAATTTCAAACAGTCATATTGTGACATATCTAAATTCCAAAGATTTGGAAATACCGTTATATTCTCAGAAGAATCTTTAGTCAAGAGATATCGTTATATGTACTATGTTCTGATTACCCTAACTTAAACTCAAAATTTCAACGGATCTAAAATACATTTGAGTAAAATTGTATGCACCTAAAGACAGACGGACCAACATGTCTAAATCGACATAGAGTTCTATGATGATAAAGTAAACGTCTATTTCAAAGATTTGCCAACTGAATATACCCCTGCTACCATTATGCAGTTCAGTTTAAAATAAGACAAAAAGCTTCAAAATACCAAAAATAAACGACGATGTGGAGGCTAATTAAAAAGTCGATCTTGTTTGGAAACCTTTAACTCATAATGCAGCCAATGAATTGTGTAAGTACATTTGATCTCATGAGTAATTTAAAAAAAAGCAAGTAAGCAAAGGCTATAGTCGTGCGGGGCCGACCATGTGATACCCTACAACATGTTATGTCCAAATCCATTTTAGAAGATTTCGCCCTATACTTACGAACTGCGTTGTGCTCTTTGTTGTTCTGGTCCATTTTACAGCTAAATATAATCCAATGGTCATCAAAAATGCTAGACTTCTTCCCTACCATATTTTGGCTATATCAGCATAAAAAGCCAGAAGTTTGCTTTTTTGTGTATTTTGGATAACGCCTGTAATTAATGTTGGTATTTTTCATACAAAAGTAGTGGTCCATTCTACCCACTGTCCCAAACTCTCGCGTCCTTTGGTTTCTATTTATGACCTTTTTAAGGGCTGCAAAATCAGGAACATTTTTAGTTGTTTGTCCATTTCATCCCCTAAATATATTGCGGACATCTTTGAAAACAATAGGTCTTGCCCTTCTGAGCCCAACCCTACCCTTGTGAAAATTTTCATGAGGATCGGACGATAATTGTAATCTGTAAATAATAACCCAAACCTGTGTTGTAAGGTAAAAAAATATTACAAAATATACAGTTTAATATTATGAGTCATATTGAAAAAAATCGCATGCGATAAAAAATATGAAAAAATAAAAAAATGTCAAAAAATACTACAAAATCTATACAAACATCATTATTGGCATCTTTTTATGAGTTCTTTTTACACTTTATCTTTTTATGAATTGACAAAATTTGTCAAAATCGATCCAGCCATTCTTGAGATATAAGCATTCTAGCTAACATCCCCTTCCTTTGTATATATACATTGTGTATATTTCGCTACATATATCCGATATATTTACTAACGGAATGTACGAAATGGTCAGAAATTACCTGTTCGTCTATTTGTGATTTCGCCGAGATTAAAAATATTCCCTGTTCAATGGAAAATTTTACTTTTATTTAACACAAATGTTAAGGTCTTTTTCACCCACTAAATATTACCCGATGGCCATCAAAATTGGAAGACTTCTGCCCAGACCTAAGCTCTAGCCCCATGCTAACTTCCGCTTCGATCGGACTATAATTGCGACCTGTAGAGCAACTGCAAAATCAGGATTTTTTTCAGTTTTTGGTCCATTTCAACCCCTAAATATTAAGCGATCATCAAAAGAAATAGGGTTCTATTCCGACCTTAACCCTACCTCCATTTTCAATTTCGTGAGGATTGGGCCATAATTGCGACCTGTAGAGTGATTACAAATTAACATGGACAGACGGACAGACGGACGGACGGACATACATAGCTAAATCGACTCAGCTCGGCGAGATAGGAAGATCTATATATACTTTCCTATGTGGGAAATTAATATTTCTTGGTGTTACATAATTTTTGGCCAAAGCAAACTTATAATACCCCCAACACATAGTGTTGTAGGGTATAAAAACAAAAAAAAAACATATGATTGCATGACTTATCCTTCTTAATTTTACCTTGACCAATACCATATATAGTACCATTCAATACTCTTCGTACCATTATAGTTTCCAACACCACCCTCATATCTTAACCACAAGCACCAACAGTGACATCTGTATCAAATTTGAGGATTTCAGCTGTATTCCTTCAGCTATTACAAAATTTAGTCCCATTTAGTACTCTTCAAACAATTTCAGTAGACATTTCCAAAACCACCTTCATATCTCAATTCTGGATACCTACGGAAATGCCAACATCAAATTTGAGGATTCCAGCCCTATCCCAAAACTTAATGCCAAATTCAGTACCATTTAGTACTTTTCCATACAATCTCAAACATACAATATAAAATTTTAGAATTTTATCGCCATTCTTTCACCCAGAGCCAAGTTTAGTTCAATTTAGTACTTTTCATAAAATAATAATACATACTTCCTATGTTAAGCCTGCAAATGAATAGCGACTCTAAAGCCAAATTTCACAGAATTGGCAAAATCGTCCACTTGTAGTACCTATTATCAAAACCTCCTCTTTATCACAAACCTACCACCAATATAAAATTTCAAAATGTCAGATTCATCGGTTCAACCTAAACAAAACTGTTCAAAATTTAGTACAATTTAGTAGAGTTCGCACACTTGGTACATATTTCTTAAATCGCCTACATCAAATTTTTTCCAACCTTGATTCTCATACTAAATTTCAAGTTTTTAAAAGTTAAGTGCCTTTTTAAAACTTTTCTTAACCTTAAAGTTCAAATTTCCAAAAGCCTTGTGGGTCATCCATCCTGCACATGAGTGACTAACATTCCAAATTTTAGATTTATCCATCATTCCCTTTGTCCAAATACAAAGTACTTAATTTTTAGTACATTTTAATATCCAAAAACTCAGCCGTCTATGTGGAGATTCAGTCAGTCACTACCTATGGGAATCTCAGACGAGAATTTCGAGGTGGAGAGATGAAGTTTATAAAATAAGGCCACATATTTAGACCCTATTTCAATTTTAAAATGTACAATATCCAAGAAAAAAAAATGTTTCAATGTTAAATGTCAGTTCTTTCCGAAAGAGCGAATAAGGTATTTGACGTAATAGGAACATCTGATTCGTCAAATACCAAAAGTTTTTTAGAAATCGTTGGAACTTTAATGAAACTGTAAAACTTTGATAGAAATATCCTGATGTATATTTTGTGCTCCAGCCAGTCAAAAATCAACACGTATAGATCGAGTGATGCGCTAGATTTAAATTCATAAGATATTTGAATGAAGGGCAATCTGTAGATACCTCTAAAATATTAATAAAATGCTAAGGAAATGAACGAAAGATACAACAAGTAAAAAAGCAGTAAGTTCGGCCGGGCCGAACTTTGAATACCCTCCACCATTTGGAGAGAATTAGGAAAAATAAAATCCATTAAAAATTCTGTTAAAATCTTTAAAATACCTAATATCGGAAGATGCCGATATTGTGGATCAATATAGACAATTCCCTTTCAGGGGTAAAATGCTCACAAAGAACTCCTTGGATTTTCAGACAATAGCATTGGAAAATGTGGCTAAAATCATCAAAATACCGAATATCGGGGGGTACCGTTATATGGGAGCTGTACGATATCACGAGAATTCTCTGTCAGGGGGTAAAGTGATCACAAGGAACCTATTGTGAAAAATTTCAGACAATTCTGTTGAAAAATGTGGCTAAAATCATTAAAATACCGAATATCGGAGGTACCGTTATATAGGGGATATACGATATCGTGGACCTATATAGACAACTCTCTTTCAGGCGGTAAAGTACTTACAAAGAACTCCTTGTGTAGAATTTCAGACAATTCCGTTGAAAATGTGGATAAAATCATCAAAATACCGAAAATCGCGGGGTCAGTTATATGGGGGCTATACGTTATCGTGGACCGATATAACCAATCTTCAAACTTGACTTGCCTGCAGACAAAAGAGAGATCTATGCAAAATTTTAACTTCCTATCTTAAATCCTCTTAGAATTTTACGCTGATCTAGAATATATATACTTTGTTTGTCTAAAATGATTATTTCGATGAGTTACAAACGGAATGACGAACTTAATATACCCTCCATATTATGTATGGTGGAGGGTATAAAAACTATATGTAAAAATTTAATAATGTTTCCAAAATGAATATCGTCGAATATAAATACATCAAGGTGATTTTGAAACTGTTCTTTGTTTTAAATCTAAACTATGTTATGGTACTTTTAAAATTTTTCAGACAATTTTTCAATTTATCACACATTCAACAACTACAGTAATAGAGTACATTCAACTTTCACATAGTTTTGAAATTCTTTATAAATTTCAACAACACAACATAGTATATGCCATATTTTTTGTGTATTGCTGCAATTTCTCTTCCTTCTATTGCCGTTTTGTATGGCAGACTCTATTCATAAATGTGCAATGGCAAAACAGCAATCAAAGATTCTAATACGAGATACGATGACATTTGTACACATACACACCGTTCACAACATATTTATGTGTGTGTAAATAGAGCCGACACATAGTTCTTGAACTCAACAGATTTGGTAAAGACACACATGTGTGAACTCAGACTCCCTTCGGCTGACATATCCAATGAAGGATATGCAACATTGGTGTGTTGACACATCAAACAACATGCACACAAAAACAAATACCATGTGAGGGGGCGGGGAAATATGGGTTATTACATTAGAAGGAAATTCGAAAAAGGTTTCAGATAGTCTGTAGAAATTTTTTTCTAGGGTCAGTCTTGGTGCGTAGGTGTGTGATAAGGCTGGGTTTTTGCAAATTCGTCCTTAAAGGATACGACAAGTACTAAAATGCACTAAATATTTAACACATTCCATTGCACAAAAGGAATGAGCTAGAATTATGATATTTGGAATGAGAGTTACTGTTCACGATAGACGTACAAAGGATTTTTGGAAATTCGTACTTTAAAGTTACGAAAAGTTGTAAAATGATACTAAACTTCTGTTACAATTTGGTATTATATGAACGGATAATGCTTAAATCTGGAAATTTGATATGAGTTGGAAAATTAGATTGATATATTAAGGTGATTTTGGAATGATATATATCCTCTGTAGACATATGGCTGAGGGTATAAATATGTACTAAGTGTGCGACCTGTACTAAATGATATTAAATTTGGGACGGTTTGGTTTAGGGAGAATGGATGAAGCTGAAGATTCTATTATACCCTACAACACTATGTGGTGGGGGTATTATAAGTTTGATTGGGCCAAAAATTATGTAACACCTCGAAATATTGGTTTCCCACATAGGAAAGTATATATGGATTTTCCTATCTCGCCGAGCTGAGTCGATCTACGTATGTCCGTCCGTCCGTGACCGATCTTCAGGTGGGGTTAAGTTCAGAATAGAACCCTATTACTTTTGGAGATTACCGCATAATATTTAGGGGTCGAAATGGACCAAAAACTGAAAAAAGTCCTGATTTTGCAGTTGCTCTACAGGTCGCAATAATGGACCAATGGGCACAAAAATTAGCATGGGGCTAGAGCTTAAGGCTAGGCAGAAGCCTTCCAATTTTGATGGGCATCGGTCAATATTTAGTGTGTGAAATAGACAATAACATTTGTGTTAAATAAAAGTCAAATTTTGTATTAAACCGCAAATATTTTTAGTCCCGGCGAAATCACAAAAAGACGATCAGGTCAATTCTGACCGTTGCGTAGATGCCGATAGTAAATATATCGGATATATATAGCGAAATATCTACAATGTGTATAAACAAAGGAAGGGGATGTTAGCTAAATTGCTTATATCTCAAGAATGGCTTTACCGATTTTGACAAATTTTGTCCATTCTGAATGCCCTCCTGGCATAAAATAATAAAATCTAAAGAAAATCGTCTTAAAAGGTGCCAATAATGATGTTTATACAGATTTTGTATTACTTTGTGACATTTTTTTATTTTTTCATATTTTTATCGCATGCGACTTTTTCAATTTGACTTATAATATTGAGGTGTTCATTTTGTAATATTTTTTCACCTTACAACACAGGTTGGGGTTATATACAGATTGCAATTACTATCCGATACTCACGAAAATTTTCACAAGGGTAGGGTAAGGCTCAGAAGGGATAGACCTATTGGTTTTAAGGATGTCCGCAATATATTTGGAGGTTGAAATGGACCAACAACTAAAAATGTTCCTGATTTTGCAGCCGTTATAAAGCTCAGAAATTGAAACCAAAGGACACGAAATCTCGCATTAAGTTCGAGATTAGGACAGCGAGTAGAATAGACCACTACTTTTGTGTGAAAAACTACCAGCATTACTTACGATATCCGAAATACACAAAAGCCGAACTTCTGGCTTTTTATACCCTACACCACAAGGTGGTCAGGGTATTATGTCTTTGTGCATTTGTTTGTAACAGGCAAAAGGAAACGAGATAGACCCATAGTTCCTTTTGATGATCTGCATAGAATCACTTTCTGAGTTGATTTATGCATGTCAGTCCGTCCGTCTGTCCATGTATTTTTGTGAACAAAATGCAGGTCGCATTTATTATCCGATTGAGATGAAATTTTCCAAACAACATTTGTTTGGACCAAGGACGAACCCTATTGAAATTGGAGATAAGCGGTAAAAATTTAGATATAGCTCCCATATATATCTTTGTCCGATTTGCCTTTTATTGTGCACCAGTCGTGTAATATCAGCCCGAATAGTATGGAATTTTGCACAAATTTGATCGAAATCGGTTCAGATATAGCTATAGCTCTCATATATATTGTTCATCCGATTTGTCCTCCGCGGCCGTAATATGCACTCTGTAACAACAATATTTGGGGAAATATATCAAATGCAGCTCAGAAATACCTTTGCTTAATTTTATCGAGATCGGTTCAGATTTGGATATAGCTCCCATATATAACTTCGTCCGATTTACATTTTATTGTGCACCAAACGTCTAATATTTGCCCAAATGGGATGGAATTTGGCACATACTACCGAATTGAGTCTAGAAGGTAGTATGCAAAATTTGGTGAAGATCGGTTCAGATATAGCTATAACTCCCATATATATTGTTCATCCGATTTGTTGTATTTGTTACCCACAGCCGTAATATGCACTCCGTAACAACGATATTCAGGGAAATATATCAAATACAGCTCAGAAATATCTTTGCCAAATTTTATCGAGATCGGTTCAGATTTGGATTTAGCTCCCATATATATTTTTATACGATTTCAGATTAATTGTGCACCAAGTGGGCAATACAAGTCCGAATTTAAAAGATACGAATGCTTCGGCATATTTAGTCCTTTGAACTTTAAATTATAATTATAATCATATCGTGTATGATTGAATTCTCCCATAAAAACTTTTACTTGTTATGTGGAGCTCAACTAAATTAGCAAAGTGGTGTAGGGTATCATAAAATTCCCTGCCCGACTTTAGGACTTTCTTTACTGGTTTATGCTGATTTCGTTATTGGGCAAATATCCCTGGTCAGTTCAGTGCTCCGTGACATAATTTCAAAAGAGAAATCTTCCAAAATCGATCTGAATATAAGGGGCTTCTAAAATATTGTAGTGTTGTAGGGTATCACATGGTGGGTCCCGCACGACTATAGCCCTTGCTTACTTGTTTAAATATTATATTGGTGCCCCTGTTGATTGTAGATTTGTGAAAAGGAGGTTGTTTTGGATATGTGTAATAAAAGTGTACGAAAAGTACTAAATAGTACTATATTTGGTACAATTTGGTATTGAGTGATTAGGAAGCTTGAAATCTCAAATTTGGTGTTTGGTGAATTTGTATGGTCAAATTTCTGTCATAGGAAGCAGAGCACACCCCAAACTCCAAATACAGAATTTGAAATAATTCTGGTGAAAGGTGAGGCAAATATCGCCAAAACACCAAGTATAGGTACAGCTATACGAAAATGGGGGCTTGTACAGTAATATTGTCTGTAGTACCCATTACGAACTCCAAATACCAAATTCGTACCAAACAGTTGAAGATAGTGACACAAATCTTCAAACCGAGTATCTGTAAATTGTAAAGTTATTTGAGGTCTATACCAAAATTTGGACCTATGCAAGGATGTTTTCTATACACTGGCAACACATACATCCTATTTACAGCACATTCGTTTCAAAATGTTGACTAAAACTCAAAAAATCTTTAATCTGCTATGGACCTATATAGCACATGTATGGTGGAAGATATAAAAACGGTTCAAATTAAAACAAATTTAGCACAACTTTAGTTTTTTCGATATTTAAAAAATTATTTTGGTTAGAAAAGGTAAAGACTGAAAAATTGTTAATAGTACACAAACAAAGTACAGAGTGAGATGAAAAAACTGCTACCAAATTCAGACTGCTGTCATTTCTAAGCCACTCGTCCGACAGCTGTTAAAATTATTCCAGTGACAGCTCATTATATTGTTTACATGCGTACAAAAGCATTTTGGAGAGAATTTTCCAGACAAAAAGTTATTTGTGATGGAATTCAAGAGTGCATATTGTATAGTGTATATTTGGCTGAAAAACCACAAGTGACTATCGTTAGAGCACTCCAGTTTGTAAGGAAACAAAATAGTCGTGTTTACTTGCCAAAGAGGTCAGCTGAAAATGTGCACCTTCGGTTGGCTACCTGAACTCAAGCGCCGTTCATGGTGGTGGTGTGGGCCGCCATAACAGTCGATGGTCGCTCTCCGCTCTTATTAATCGATCGTGGCATCAGAATAAATGCCGAATATTATCGCGAAACTATTCTGGAGGGTGTATTAAAGCCATGAGCACGCAAATATTTTGGCCGTAGACCTTTGACATTCCAACAGGACTCACTCAGCTCGCGCCACCCAAGAATGGTTAAAAAATGAGGATCCTCGCTTCATTTCCAGAGCACAATGGCCACCAAAATCTCCGGATACCAATCCGTTGGACCATTGTGTCTGGAGTATTTTGGAAAGCAAGCTTGGCACTAAAAAATACCAAAGTGTCGATCACCTCAAGCAAGCGCTTTGGCGGGAATGGGCCAAAATACCGATGAGCAACATTCGGGCAGCGTGTGACGGTTTCATTGGCCGTTTGAAGGCCATAATTCGTGGCAAAGGTGACCAATTCGAACAAATCTAGCCTTATTCTGAAATATTTTTATGTCACCCTGTACAAAATTAGCACAACGATCGCTTTTTTTGCGAAATTTAAAAATTATATACATTTCAAGAACGTCAAAAGATTTTTAATGGTGTTAATACCGATAGACAAAGCACAACTTTTTGGAAATTTCAAAATTTATTTTTTTTGGATTTAAAAAAAATATTTTAGAATATTTCTGTAATATTTTTAAAAAATCGACACAATTGAGCACAACTATTTGCAATCATCTGACACGATATTTAAAATTATAATTTCAAACGTGGTTCATTTTCAATTCCAATCACCGTTGTCATAATACAAACATTTCTTTCTCAAAATTAGAAGAAAACCAGTAAAGAAAGTCCTAAAGTCGGGCGGGGCCGATTTTATGATACCCTACACCACTTTGCTTATTTAGTTGAGCTCCACATAATAATTAAAAGTTTTTATGGGAGAATTCAATCATACACGCTTTGATTATAATTATAATTTAAAATTCAAAGGACTAAATATGCCGAAGCATTTGTATATTTTAAATTCGGACTTGTATTGTCCATTTGGTGCGAAATTAATTTGAAATCGGATAAAAATATATATGGGAACTATATCCAAATCTGAACCGATCTCGATAAAATTTGGAAAAATATTTCTGAGCTGTATTTGATATATTTCCCTGAATATCGTTGTTACGGAGTGCATATTACGGCTGTGGGTAACAAATACAATAAATCGGATGAACAATATATATGGGAGCTATAACTATATCTGAACCGATCTTCACCAAATTTGGCATACTACCTTCTAGACTCAATTTCGTCGTAAGTGCCAAATTCCATCCCATTTGGACAAATATTAGACGTTTGGTGCACAATAAAAGGTAAATCGGACGAAGTTATATATGGGATCTATATCCAAATCTGAACCGATTTCGATAAAATTTAGCAAATGTATTTCTGAGCTGTATTTGATATATTTCCCCAAATATTGTTGTTACAGAGTGCATATTACGGCGGCGGTGGACAAAAATAACAAATCGGATGAACAATATATATGGGAGCTATAGCTATATCTGAACCGATTTCGATCAAATTTGGCATACTTATTTTCAGGTCCAATCTAATCGTACGTGCATAATTCCATACTATTCGGGCTGATATTACACGTTTGGTGCACAATAAAAGGCAAATCGGACGAAGATATATATGGGAGCTATATCTAAATTTTGACCGATTATCTCCAAACAAATGATTTGTGCAAAATTTCATGTGGATAGGGCAATAAATGCGAACTGTACTTTGTTTACAAAAATACATAGACAGACGGACGGACATGCATAAATCGACAGAATGTGATTCTATGCAGATCATCAAAAGGAACTATGGGTCTATCTCGTTTCCTTTTGCCTGTTACAAACAAATGCACAAAGACATAAAACCCTTACCACCTTGTGGTGTAGGGTATAAATACAAGCAAAAATGCGGTAAATTCGGCCGGGGCGAACTTTGAATTTTCTCCACCATTTAGAACGAATTTGGCAATTTTCAAAAAAAATAAAAACCATTTAAGATTCCTCTCAAATCTTAAAAATGTAGATATATATGTGTACGACGACGTGGACCTGCAGAGGCAACATTTGTCATAAGCCTTTACTATGTTCAAATGCGAAATTTGAAACAAAAATCGGTGAATAATGTAGCTAAAATCATTAAAGTACCAAACATAGGATAGTACTATAATATTGGGGGTTATACCAAAACGTGGACCTGCACAGACAGTTTTCTGTCATAGGCTGTAGTATCCATTACGATCTTCGAATTCCAAATTTGAAATAATGCCGTTGAATAATGTAGCTTAAATCACCAAAATACCGAAATAGGAAGGTACCATTATATGTATGTATAAATGTATGTTTCGAGGTGTTACAAACAGAATGACCAACTTAATGTAACCCCCCATACAATGGTGGAGAGTATAACAATCGTTTTAATAGTATTTTAGATCTAGAGAATCATTATATAGTAATGTAGGTCATAACATGGTCGGCAACGCCCGTCCTCGAACTTTGAATACTTGGTACAGCTTTAGTAGTTTTACTTTTGAGTTTATTGTCAATAACCCTTTTTAAATAAACATTTTGTCAAATATCTGACAAGAAAAAGGATATCTTGTTATAATGTCATGAACTTAAGTGTAATTCATACTACTGAGTTCATTTTGTTGTTGTATGTGTTTTCTTCCGAAAGAAGTTTTATTGCTTGCGTTTGAGTTATGGTATTGTGGTTGTTGTTCTCCTCCATTCCACAAAGAATACAAACTACAGCAGGAAGTTTATAATATCGGGTTAAGATTTCAAATGCAACTTTGCTTTTTGTGCCTTCTTGTGTATCGTTTGCTTTTTTGCTATTCTCTCATATTCTTATTTTTGTTTTGTTGTTGTTATTTTGTTTGAATTTTTAAAGATTCCCTGGGATATAGGCAAATTACACACCATTCAAAAGTCATAAAAACGGTTGTAAACACGCAATCGGAATTAACAGTTGCCTTCGAATGCCAGGGAGGAAGAGGCATGTGTTTGCGTTTTTTTTTGTCTTGACTGCAAAGATTTCAAATGTTCGTCATTCACATGAAAACCCAACACTTTGGCAGCGTTTACCTTCTTTGATGTTACCAACTTCAGATGTAGCGATGCTGTAGTGGGTCATAAAAGTCCCGAGTAAGAGAGCACATTAGGTGGTGGTATGAAACAAAAAAGATATATATGTATGTATTTGTTGATACTGTAAACTGCCTTAAAAGTTCGTTACTTGCCATCAAACCCCATCAGTAGTTAAATTAGAAGGCCGTAAGCGATTTTTACGAATCCATAATTTACAAAGGTAAGACCAGCGTCAACAGAACAAAAAGGCCTTAATTGCAGAAAAGTCTGAAAAGAACTCCTGTGTCTGCCATTACCAAAGTGGCTTAATTCACAACTTGGCAAGTATGGGCGTTTGGCTCGATGAATAGATGTTTGTGCTTATTTTTAACTTTCCAAATATACAAGTGTACCTACGGCTTTTCACTCTACCTAACATTTGTTCTCGTTTGCCAAATTCATATGCGAATATGGAATGTATTTGCAAGAAATACAATCTCTGTGCTATTTGAAATGCCTTGAGGGGGTCTTTCAAATGCAGAACTTCTTTTTGATTTGCCAACGTATTCCAATTTCTAATTGATGGTCAGTATTCGATGGTTGTGAAGGTACAAATGTTTTTTGGGAAAACATTTTAAAAGTGAAATAGTCAGATCAGCAGGTTAAGCAAATTTTAAAGGTTTAAAATAATGAAATCATTAAGAAATCACTGGAAATTTACTTTTGAATAAAATTATATGAACCTTCTTCATTTCGGTCGGAAGCCACAGACGAACGGACATGGCTAAATCGTATTGGAATTTTATACTGATCATGAATATACAGGGTAGGATGAAAAAACTGCAACCAACTTCGGACTGCCTTCATTTCCAACCAACTCGTCCGATAACTGTTAAAATTATTCCAGTGACAACTCATTATATTGTTTACAAGCGTACAATAGCATGATGTGATGGCATTCAAGCGTGATAGTCTGATTTATTTATATTTGGCTGTAAAAACAACAGGTGGTTATAGCTCGTTACCGTGATAATGGTAGCGTAGCCCGACGTCAAGGTAGTGGACGGAAGAAAATAGCAAAATCAGCAGAAATGGTTCGAAAAGTAAAGAAGCGGCTTGATCTAAACCCGCGTCGCAGTGGCCGAAAAATGGCTCGTGAGCTGAACATACCGCAATATTCCATTCGGCAAATATTGAAAAATGAGCTCGGGGTAAAGCCATTGAAATTCCAAACAGTGCAAAAACTTATACCACAACAGAAAGAAAATAGACTCAAAAGTGCCAAAGAGTTGCTTTGCTTGGCCGAAAGTGGTGAACTGCCGAATCTGGTTTTCTCCGATGAGAAATCATTCGTTGTCCAGCAGTTTGTAAACAAATAAAATTATCGTGTTTACTTGCCAAAGAGGTAAGCTGAAAATGTGCATCTTCGGTTGGCCATCAGAACTCATGCGCCGGCCATGGTGATGGTGTGAGCCGCCATAACATCCGATGGTGGCTCTCCGCTCGTATTAATCTACCGTGGCATCAGAATAAAAATATTCTAGAGGGTGTATTAATGCCTTGCATACGCAAAAATTTTGGCCGCAGACATTAGACATTCCAACAGGACTCAGCACCATCGCACTCAGCAAGCGGCACCCAAGTATGGTTACAAATTGAGGTTCCTCGCTTAATTTCCAGCGCACAATGACTCCCAAAATCTCCGGATATCAATCCTTTGGACTATTGTGTCTGGAGTATTTTGGAAAGCAAGGTTGACACTAAAAAATACCAAAGTGTCGATCACCTCAAGCAAGCGCTTCGCCGGGAATGGGCCAAAATACAGCAGAGCAACATTCGGGCAGCGTGTAACGGTTACATTGGCGGTTTGAAGGGCATGATTAGTGTCAAATGTGACCAATTCGAACAAATCTAAACTTATCCTAAAATTTTTTGATATTTCCAACATTTTTTGCTTTCATTTAATAAAATTTAAAATTTGCGTTTGAATTTTTTGCAGTTTTTTTATCGCACCCAAAACATCTACACCTCTCTACCTTAGACACCAACAGAAATCTAAAATTAGTACCATTTAGTAGTTTCAAACAATATGTGTACACACTTGCAAAACCCCCAGCAGATGTCAACTCCATGTACACACAGAGACATCGTTTCCACTTAAATATATTCACTCAATACCCGACTTAGTAACATTTCGTTTCATTTGCAAAACCCTTCGATATCTAAATCTTATCTTAAATTATCTCAATAAAACATTTCACTGTTCCAGCTCTATCCCTCAACTCAACACCAAATTTAGTACCATTAAGTACTTTTCGAACAACTTCAGTGCGCATTTTCAAACTCAACTCCAAATTTTAATCTCAGATACCAACAGTTATCCAAATATGAAATTTCAGAAATGTATCTCTATCCCTTCAACCAAAACCAAATTAAATACCATTTCGTACTTTTCGTATAATTGTAGTACACATTTCCAAAACCGCTATCATATCTGAATTCCCAGATACCAACATAGACCTCAATATCAAATTTCGGAATTACAGTCCTATTCCTTCACCAAATACCAAATGTGGTACGATCCAGTACTTTTCGTACAATTAAAGTATACATTTTCGCGACCACTTTCATATGTCCAGGCTACGCATGAAAAGCGACCCTAATGCCAAATTTCACATTTCAAGCACCATCATCTTACTCAAAGCTAAATTGTACCAAACATACAACTATTTAGTACTATATACGATATATAATATATTACGAACCTACTTCCAACATTTAGTACAGTTATCTCACTTAGTAAACATTTCCAAAACCACTCTAATACATCATCAAACTTACTATCCAACCTTAATTCGATTTCACATTTTTTAAGCTTTATCCGTTCACATATTAAAAAATGTAGAAGTTTAGTAACATTTTCTTGTATTTAAAGATTAAATAACCAATAAACCGTTGGTGCATAAATTTCAGAATTCCAACTCCATCGGTTCATCACAATTTCAATTTGTACCAAATTTAGTACACATAAGTACGAATTTCCAAAGCTTCCTACAAAACCCCAATTCTACATACTCCAATTCCACAGTAATCCAAATTCCAAATTTTGGGATTTCACCCCTGTTCGTTCGCCCATATACAAATTGTACTTTAATTAGTTCATTTTAGATCATATAAGTACACATTTCCAAAACTACCTCCACATCGACTCTACTCCTTAACCCTGATTTCCATTCCAAATTTAAATTTTGGCTTTAATCGTTCACATGATACGAAACAACATATGTAGTACCTTTTGGTAGTTTTCGTACACTCCAAAAATCCTTTTGTACACCTATTGTACACTAATTTTAAGAATACCAGCTCTGTTGGCTTAACCAAATTGTACCAGGTTTCGGGTATTGTACCAGGTTTCGGGCACTATGTGGGTGGCTAGCGACAAATTGAGAACTTTCGTTAAGTACTCGACTCCCGGCGTATCCAGCTGCTTCAGCATTACCATAGAGACCCCGTCCGGGCCCAAAACTTTGGATGGCTTAGCTTTACGGATTACATTTGCAACATCACCCATCGTAAACTGTGGTGGTTCCTTCTCGGCGGGAAGAGATCTGATACGGCGTAGTACTCTTCGCTTCACCCTATCGCTCTCGGGGTGCTCGACAAATTGTCGGTTAAAATACTCCGCGCACCTCTTCGGATCAGTCACCGTTACGTCGTTAAAAGTGACTGAGGTCCTATCATCCCTTTTTCCAAGGTTCGAGAGCGACTTAACCGTTACCCACAGCTTACTCATATCGGTTCCAATGTTGCAGCACTTCAGATGGTCTAGCCACTTTTTCCTCTTATGCTCCTGTACCAACCGGTTGACTTCCATTGTCAAATCACTGATTCTAGGATCAGTGGGGTTGGTACAACGTGATCATCACGCTCGTTTGCTCGCCCCGCTGCCCCTGCTGGGAAGTTTGGTCTTTTTTCGGGTATTCGACCAGCAGGTATATAGCGAGCGGCTGCAGCTTTGATGATGTTTCGGAAAATCCTTTTTGCTACCCGAAAATCAGAAGGGTTGTGCAGTTCTTTGAAGTTGGCGGTTGGTGAATTCTCTGAACTCTGGCCAGTGAGCTTTCCCATGGTTAAGGAGAGTGCGGCGTTCAGATGTTATGAAGTCGGGCGACCTGCTTATGGAGACGATTATCGGGAGATGGTCTGAGCCAAGAGAAATGACGGGTTGCCAAGTCACGTCATTTATCAGACCGGGTGACACTATGGTTAAGTCTGGCGAACTGTGACACTCTACTAATATTCGGGTGGGGGCATCCTCGTTAACCGTGAAGAATGTGGATCAGTCAATCTGCTCTGCCAGCGGTGATTACCTCTGGTCATTACCTAGGACGGAATGCCACAACTCATGGTGGGCATTAAAATTCCCTAGTACCAGGCGGTTATTGCTTACCAACAATGGGCTAATATCAGGCAAATAAAGCGGTTCACAGCTATTAATCGGCGGGATATACACATTAAGCATCTCTAAATTGACTGCTACCCCCATACATTCCATGTATGGGTCACTAGAGACTAGCTCAAGCGAGATAGGTCTGTACTAAACAGAATGGTGTAACAGGAACGCTAATCCCCCACCTCCACTTCTGGTGCGATCCTTCCTTAGTACGTTGTAAGCATAACAACGCTGTAGGCTGCAATTTTCATTCAGCTTGGTTTTCGCACCGCTGCGATCTTAATATTCCTCCGACTATCTCATCTATTTTGCCTCGAAGTCCGTTGCAATTGAATTGCAAGAATGATGCACAATCCGGAGTTGGAACACCAACATGTGGCGTTAGGTGCTGCGGTGTTGGTTGCTGTTCTGGAGACTGCGGTGGAGTGCCATACTCCGACGACGTCTTTGAAGTGTACTCGCTGGGGACTACGTTACTGCAGCAAGTCGCAACATAATCCCTTTCGCTGTAGTCTCGCAAACGCCTTAGTCCGAAACAGTTCTTGAAGTGCACCCATTCTCTACATCCATTACATCGCATCGAAACATATCTGTGGATTGAGGAACGTCAAAATTGACCTCAAAAATTTCACCAAACATTTCAAGATTCTAGCTTCAGCTGTTTGGTCTGGACATTAGTCATATTAAGATGTTACATGTGCGAACTACACCCCTTCGAAGATAATTCTTGAACTCTAGTGGGAGATACCAGAAAAATAGTACAGTATAGACAAAAATATTGATTTGTGTTAAATTTTACTAAAATCGGACAATGATTTCATATTTTACGAGACATTTTTATTGAAATATTCATCTTTTATGTGGGAGACACAAGAATGAATCTGTCAATATAGCCAATTTTTGAATCATGCGTATATATACAGGGTGAGATGGAATAACTGCAACCAACTTAAGACTGCTGTCATTCCTAAGCCACTCATCCGACAGCGGTTAACATTATTCCAGTGGCAGCTCATTATATTTTTTTACAAGACAACAAAAGCATTTTGGTGAGTATTTTCCAGAAAAAAGTAATTCGTGATGGAATTCAAGCGTGATAGTGTGATTTTTTATATTTGGCTGGAAAACCACAAGTGGCTATCGTTAGAGCACTCCAGCATTTAAATGTGAATAAATCTTTTGTGTCTTGTACCATCGCTCGTTACCGTGCTACTGGTAGCGTAGCCCGACATCAAGGATGTGGACGGAAAAAAACCGCAACATCAGCAGAAATGGTTCGAAAAGTTAAGAAGCGACTTGATCGAAACCTGTGATGCAGTGGCCGAAAATCGCAATATTCCATTCAAATATTGAAAATGGGCTCGGGGTAAAGCCATTGAAATTCCAAAAAGTGCAAGAACTTACACCGCAACAGAAGAAAAATAGACTCAAGTGCTAAAGGGCTTGCCGAATATTATCGCGAAGGTTATCGTGAGGTTCCTCGCTTCATTTCCAGCGCACAATGGTCACCAAAATCTCCGGATACTAATCCATTGGACTATTGTGTCTGGAGTATTTTGGAAAGCAAGGCTTGCACTAAAAAATACCAAATACGCTTCGCCGGGAATGGACCAAAATACCTCAGAGCAACATTCGGGCATCATGTGACGGTTTAATTGGCCGTCTGAAAGCCATAATTCGTGGCAAAGGTGACCAATCGGAACAAATCAACACTTATTCTAAAATTTGATGCTAATTCCGACATTTGTTGCTATCATTCAATAAAATTTAAAAAATAATGTAAAAAATATGGCGTCTGACTTTGTTGCAGTTTTTTATCTCACCCTGTTAATATTTTGGTGTAAAAATTTAGAACAATAAATTATTTTATGTCAAGCTTCAGATATAGTCATAGCCCCGTAAAATTTAGAAATCGATTAAAATTAAAATATAGCTTTCATATATTAGCTCCATTCGATTTCAAATGTATACCGCTCTAAAGTTGATGCGTTAGTAGCCTACGCACATCCACGTTATTGGTAAAGATAATTTTTGCTGAAATTGAGATTCCGAGGAATGTCGATGTTTCCAAAAGATTTATTGCAATTTCTACACGGAAAAATGCATTGTTTTTTTTTTTAACCTTCAACAGATTAAAGATATTTTAAATTTTCAGCCAATCTATTTACAAACAGGCTTCAGAGATGTCAAAAATTTTTTTTTTCTTATCAATTTTCTTTAATAAAATATATTTCCGTTTTTCCATGCCTTCTTTACAATCCGACGTAACATTTTAATCAAAATTTCATATTTTTTCATATCTTGTATGAGAACAATGACTATCAGCGTCGCGTCCCTCCCGTCAATCCCCCGGGCATTGTCAAATGTGTCAAACACACCAACAACCCACCGACATTTGTCAGTGATTTACGATCTGGCATAATATTGAGTTGAAGAAATCAAATTTCAATTTGTTTCTGTCTGCCTTGATTACTCCTGTAATTTTCACACACACACACACACACAAATAAAGGCAGACAGACACGCATACTTGAGTTAAGCTGACGTATCAATGTCAGCTGATTTTTTTTTATTTTATATAGAGGATGTCTAGCCCGAGAAACAGCAAGCTGATTCAGTGACTGACTGACTGACTAGCTGACTGGCAAGTGATTGCTCTCTCTGTGTGTACAATCTATGACATTTCGTTGTGCCTGAATTGATGAGAAATAAAATAACGACGCAATAAATTGGAAAGATTGATTAGATTCCTTCACATTCGGTGAATGTGAAGGTGTGACACAAATGATGCAACGTCAACTGTTGCAATGTCACTGTCGGGCGGAAGAAGGAAATTAATGATTTAACAATGTGAGGTCTTTGTCCGTCAGATATGATTTTCAGAGCAACAGGGTTCAATGTGAGTTGCAAAAATATAAAGCAGCACAAATTTAACAAATTGTTTTGGAAAATAATACTTGCGGTAGTCGAAATCAAGAGCTGTTCTTTATGCAGATCCGCATTGCAAAATTTTATCGAGTCGGAAGTCGAATCTACTCGAAATAGGGAAAAATTGGTCTAGAGTCTTAGTCTATCCGAAATCCGAAGTATTCCTATTTTGGTAACTTTTGAGAGACAAAAAAAATAATAATAAAAGCATGTAAAAATGTTAAATTTGGCCACGTCGAGCTTTTAATACCATCCACTATTAGTAAAGTAAAGGCAAAAGTCGGGCGAGGCCGACCTTATTTAAATTTAAAATCGATTCAAACAAAACTTTAAAAGCTATATCAAAATCGATTTCGACTGAATCTGACTGAGGTAAATCTATTGGAAATGTGACGTCTCGAAACATATTCATTGAACAAATGTAGCATCCAACAAATGTATCATCCTATGATTCCTCCAGACCAAAACCACTCCACACAGTGACACGCTTGCTTCTCGTGAAATTCCAACAGGAATCAGCACCATCTCTCTCAGCACGCGTCACCCAAGAATGGTTACAAAATAAGGTTCATCGCTTCATTTCCAGCGCACAATGGCCACCAAAATCTGCGGCTACTAATCCGTTGGACCATTGTATCTGGAGTATTTTGGAAAGCAAGGTTGGTACTAAAAAATACCAAAGTGTCGATCACCTCAAGCAAGCGGTTCGTCGGGAATGGGCCAAAATACAGCAGAACAACATTCGGGCAGCGTGTGACGGTTTTATTGGTAACTAGCTGAACCCGGTGCGCTTCGCTACCCCTTTTGATTTTATATGCATTCATAATTTTATTTACGAATATATGTTGGTAAAAAAAAAACAAATTAAAAAAAATATTGCACCATTTTAATGCGTAAATAAACAAAACCATTAGAAAAGCAGTAACATGACATACATACACGAAGGGTTTGTCTTTCGGATTTATTTATTTCATAGCAAATACCAAGCGTGCAGTAAACTGCAATCTTTTGAATTTGAGTGTCATTTGTATTGCAATTAGTGAATTCGAGATAGCAACATACTTCGCCGTAATAAGCGTATTTCAAATCAATTTTTGTGTTGTTTTTTAGTGTTAGCCTAAGGCGTTGTGGGTCAATGGTTCTTATTAAAATCATGTCCCAATCTGATCCGATTTAAATATAATTTAAAAAAAATACTTTTACACCAAACTCCGCCACACCTTTCCTATTTCATTGAAATTGGTGCGTCCAATATGTGAAATCATAACTAATTTCCAATTAATTTGTCACATTTATTATTGTAACCAAATTCCGCCACACATTCTGAATTACATTGGTATCGGTCATATATATCATGTTTGGTGCATAACATGTATGAAATCGGCCGAAATATATATGCTAACTATATTCAAACCTCAACTGATCAATATAATTTGGCAATTTTTTCTGGTGCCAAATTTTGTCTCTCTCGCTTTGGGTGCATCAAATATGTGAAATCGGCTGAGTGTATATGTATGGGAGCTATAATCAAATCTGAGCGTATTTGAATATAATTAGTCAAATTTATTTTTGTACCAAATTTAGCCACTCATGCCGAATTTCATTGGAATCGGAAATACGTATCGTGTTTTGTGCATCAAATATGTGAAATCGGCGGAAAATATATATGGGAGCTATATCCAAATCTGAACCGATTTCAATTTAATTTGACAAATTAATTTTGGCTCCCAATTCCGTTACTTATTTTAAATTTCATTACAATTGGAAATACATATCGTGTTTGGTCCACCAAATACATGAAATCGGCCGAAAATGTATATGGGAGCTATATCCAAATTTGAACCGATTTCAATATAATTTGACTAATGTATTTTCTAATCAAAATCCCGTTACATATTCCAAATTTCTTTGGAATCGAACATACATATCGTGTATGGTGGATAGAATACATGAAATCGGCCGAAAATATATATGAGAGCTATATCCAAATCTGAACCGATTTCAATTTAATTTGACAAATTAATTTTGGCTCCCAATTCCGTTACTTATTTTAAATTTCATTACAATTGGAAATACATATCGTGTTTGGTCCACCAAATACATGAAATCGGCCGAAAATGTATATGGGAGCTATATCCAAATCTGAACCGATTTCAATATAATTTGGGAAATCAATTTTTTAGATAAAATCTATCACACGTTTCAAATTTCATTGAAATTGGGGATACATAGCGTGTTTGGTGCATCAAATGCTTGAAATCGGCCGAAAATATATCTGGGAGCTATATCCAAATCTGAACCGATTTCAATATAATTTGACAAATTTATTTTCGGATTAAATCCCGTCACACATTCCAAATTTCATTGGAATCGAACATTCATATTGTGTTTGAGGCATCAAATGAAAAAAATCGGTCGAAAATATATATGGGAGCTATATCCAAATCTGAACCGATTACAATATAATTTGGCAAACTTATTTTTGTTCCAAATTCCGTTACGTATTCCAAATTTGGAGACTGTATCTTCAACCAATCAATATATATGTGCATATAAAATCTAAATTTTTGGGAGGTACCTCCGATTCTGATGCTATATCTCCAGTTCCAAGTGGAAATTCAAAAATGTATATAGCCTATGTTACTTTCAGGCGAGTTGCAGTTTTTTATCTCACCCTTCAAAAACTTTTCCGCAAAATGGAATGTTGTAGGCTTTGTTCATTTGCACAGGGTTTTGGTATATATTTCCAATACCAAATTTTAAACAAATTAATTGAAAAAAAAATGCTGACTACCTAGGGGCACCCTTAATTTGGGTATATTGTGGAAGCGTGGTATTTTTTCTTTTTTTTTTCGAATCTTAACGCATTGTATTAAAAATCAAATCATATCGTAATTTGTTATTTATCTAATTTAAACCAATTTCTTCAAATACTCTCCTGGAATATGATTTCCTCTATGCATGATAAGTTGACCAAATCTTCTACTTGATTTTTGCTTCTATAAACTGTTTCACATTTCTTTTCGCTTTTCACCAGATATTCAGATGTTTTTCGTTTGTTACCATTCTTTTGTCTGCACAACAGAAATACATACAAGCATCTCTAGAATATTGTCCAATAGGCATTGATGGGCACGTGTTTTTTCCATTCCTCCAAAAGATGCAACAAAAAGTAATTTGAATGCCTGCAAGCGTGAACTATAAATGAAAAATGTGACTTTGTGCAAAAAAGAAGTACGCAAGAACCAGACAAAAGAAATATTAGTTCAGAGCACACTGGTGGAAGAAGAAGTGCGGAGCCTTGTGACCATGTTTGTTAAACAAAAAAAGGGTAACAAGTGATGGAGTGGTAAGTAGAGGCATGAAAATAAGTTTCTTAGAAACTATTTCTTTTTTATAGGAATTCATCCATTACAATATTTCCCTTCATTTTAAAACCAATCACGCCAATTGCCCTCTGCACAAAGGCTACATTGTCTTTAACCTGCAAACGATTTCAACTTGTTTTTGGCTGGTTTTATCTGTGAGTGTGTGAATCTGTGTGTTTTCTGTTGAATTTGTATTCATGTTCTTTGGCATTTTCCATTTTATTAAGATTTCAATTTTCCATGCCACGAGGAAAACACGTGCTTCAATTTGGGAAATCATTTTAGAGTTTCTCTTTTTGCTTCCTTGAATCCATTTTCGTTCCACGAAAAATTGCATAATAGTTCAATGTTGCAAATGTCGACAAATCGAGCAAATCAAAACTACGATTCAATCAATTGAAAATTTCAAAGTGACCCAATTATGAGAAAAACATATATGGAATTTCGTAATTAACCTAATGTTGGCCAATTAAGCCATGGGAGAGATGACGTTAGATAATAATTGGAGTTGGTAAAACACGAAAATAGATTTGACTGTAGTTTTAGCCAATATATTCGCTTTTAGACATTAGGAGTTGAATAAATACGTTATCATGTGGAAAACGCTCTACGATATTGTATGGAATATATGTAAATCAGGGCTAGTGGAAGAATTTTAATGGAATTCGAATAAAGTTATGTTTCTTGACTCACGACTTTCGCAAATACCAAACTTAATACCATTTATCACTTTTCGAACTTTTTAATACGTATTTCCAAATCCCCCGCCAGATATTAACCAAACCCTTATCCCAAATTTTAGATTTCAAGCAGTATCCGTTCGTGCAATACAAGATTTAGTACAATTATATAATTTTTGTGCACATATCCTACCTCTATATCCAAATTCTACACTCCAACAGGAATCTTAATTCCAAATTTCAGCATTCCAGCTCGATCGGTTTAACAAATTTAAATTGTACCAAATTCAGCACCGTTAAGTGCGTACAAATTTCAATAAGCTACCACAATTTGGGTGAGCCAACAGAACTGGTATCCTGGAATTTGGAAAGAGGATTACTTTCGTAGTGCAGGACTTACACTACGATTTGGCTCATCTAAATCGAAATTGTGCCAAATTTAGTACCAGTTAGTACACATAAGTACAAAACTTCATAAATACCTGCATCGTATAATCCAATAGAAATTTTATTCCAGAGTTCAGAAAACCCAACTCTATCGGTTCTCCAAAAAATTAAACTTCACCACATTTAGTACCTACATACCTCAGTTCTACAATGCAATTGTAATCTTATTGCCAAATTTCAACATCCAGCTCTATCGGTTCATCCAACTCGAAACTGTACCATTTAGTAATTTTCGTGCACATAAGTACAAACTTCGAATTTCAGGATTGCAGCTCCATCCGTTTCTCCAAATTCAAATTGTACCAAATCAACTACCGTCCCATTTACTTCCTTTTGTTCATCTATGGTACGTATTTCCAAAACCAGCTCCCTATCTCAACACCACACATCAGTTCAGATCCCAACGCCAATATTCAGAAATCTAAATCTGTCCGTACAATCAACACTAAATTTTGTATTTGTACCCTTGTAGTACTTATTTCCAAACATATTGATCTACTAACCGAATATTATCACCTCCACGTGGAATTTCTAACCCCCCCAAATTCTTGGTGCATAAGGTAATAGATAAGGTAAGGCATTGAATTTACGACCTTGTTACTTTGGTAAAAAAGTTCTTTGTCATGGATGTTATTTTTTTACCCTACAACAATATGTTGGGTCAAAAAATATGTAACACCTCGAAATATTGGTTTCCCATATAGGAAACTATATATGGATCTTCCTATCTCGCCTAGCAGAGTCGATCCGGCTATGTATGTCCGTGCATCCGTCTGTCCTCTTTCCATGGTATTTTGTAATCACTCTAGAGGTCGCAATTATGGACCCTTCTTCACGAAATTTAGAATGGGGGTGTGGTTATGGCCAGAATAGAAGCCTATTGTTTTTGGAGATGATCGCATAATATGTATTTAGGGGTTGAAATGGGCCAAAAACTGAAAATTTTCTTGATTTTGCAGTTGCTCTACAGGTCGCAATTATAGACCAATCGAAGCGGAAGTTAGCATGGGGCTAGAACATAGGTCTGGGCAGAAGCCTCCAAATTTTGAAGGTCGTCGGATAGCATAGCATTTAGTGGCTGAAATAGACCATAACATTTGTATTAAAAATTAAAATTTTCCATTAAACTGCGAATATTTTTAATCCCGGCGAAATCACAAATAGACCAAAAGGTCAGTTCTGACCATACGTTGATGCCGATAATAAATATATCGGATATATATAGCGAAATATATACAATGTGTATGTTCAAAGGTAGAGAATTTTAGCTAGAATGCTAATTTCTCAAGAATGGGTTGACCGATTTTGATAAATTGTTTGCCTTCTTGGCATAAAAGAATAAAATACAAAGATATAAAGAATAAAAGATTTTGTAGTATTTTGTGACATTTTTTGTAATTTTTCATATTTTTTATGGCATGCGATTTTTCAATATGACATAATATTGAAGTGTATATTTTGTAATAAATTTTTTTGACCTTACAACACAGATTGGGTTTATTATATACAGATTGCAATAATTTTCCGATCCTCACGAACATTTTCATAAGGGTAGGATTTGGCTCAGAAGGACTAGACCAATTGTTTTTAAAGATGTCCGCAATATATTTTAGGGGTTGAAATGGACAAATTTTGCAGCAGGTCACAAATAGAAACCAAAGGACACGAACTCTCGTATGAATTAAAATTTAGGACAGAGGGTAGAAGGGATCAGTACTTTTATGTGAAAAATATACCAAAAAAATCCAATCTTTTTTATGCTGATTTCTTTAACAAATAGAGCCAAATATAGTAGACAAGACAATTATATAGATGAGTCTAAATTTGGAGATACAGGGCTTCTTGCTTTTGGAGATTATCGCAAAATATTTAGGGGTTTAAATTAACCAAAAACAAAAAAAGTAAGTAAGTTCGCTAAGCTGTAAGTTCGGCCGGGACCAACTTTGAATACCCCCCGTCATTTGGAACGAATTTGGTAATTCCCAAAAAAGAAAAATAAATAATAAATTTCCCTTAAAAATTCTGTTAAAATCTTAGAAATAACGAATGTAGCTGTGACATTATGCGACATGGACGACGACGACATGGACCTGCATAGGCAACTTTTGTAATAGGCCATTACAATATTCAAATGCGAAACTTAAAAAAGTCGGTGAATAAAGTCGCTAAAATCATCAAAATACCGAATATCGAGAGGTTCCGTTATATGGATTAAAATACCCATTTGGAACATAAAATACCAAATCTAAAACAATTCTAGTGAATAGTGTCGCTAAAATATTTATAAAAAACCAAATTAAAACGAATACGTTTGAACACGAACGAAAAACAGACTGTAAACCTTATCTACATGCCAGGAATTCATATGTGTCAAAAACACATTTTGTGACTTTGTGCAAAAATCTCTGACGTCAAAGACAAAAATATTTTTATACCCTCCACCTTGAAAGGAAACATAAAATTATATGACGATTAACGATGTCCGTCTGTCTGTCTGTTGAAATCACGATAAAGCCCACATTATTTGACGTAGAGTGTCAAATTTTAGCAGAATAATTTGTATTATGACTGTAGTATATATAATGGTTGGAATTGAAAATGAGATATATCGGTCCACGTTTTGATATAGTCCCCACATAACGGTACATCCCGATATTCGGTATTTTGATGATTTTTGCCACACATAATAGGCCCTAGTTCGTGCGGCGAAATATTGTATGTATAGGTCCATGCTTTGGTATAGCCCCCATATAACGGTACCTCTCAAAATTCGGTATTTTTATGATTTTTGATACATTTATTTCTATGGATTTGTCCAAAAATTGGTATTTGTTGGTCATAATGGGTTCTAGCTCCGGTGGCGAAACTTTGCATGTAAAGGTCCACGTTTTGGCATAGCCCCCATATAACGATACCTCCCGATATATGGTATTTTGATGATCTTTACCACATTTTTCACGGATTTGTCTGAAAATTGGTATTTGTAGGTTAAAATGGGTCATAGTTCATGCGCCGAAACATTGTATGTATATATTCACGCTTTGGTATAGCCTCCATATAACGGTATCTTCCGATATTCGGTATTTTGATGATTTTTGCTATATTTTGCACGGATTTGTATGAAAATTGTTATTTGTAGGTCATAACGGATCCTAGTTTGTGTGGCGAAACATTGTATGTATAGGTCCACGTTTTGGCATAGCCCCCATATAACGGTACCTCCCGATATTCGGTATTTTGATGATTTTTCCCACGAATATGCCTACAAATTGGTATTTGTGGGTCATAATTGGTTCTAGTGTTTCCATTAACCTAAGGTGGAGGGTATTAAAAATTCGGCCCGACCGAACATAATGTTTTTTTACTTGTTTTTATTTAATGTTACTATAAAGCTTGAAAGAAAGGTAATTTCAAATTGCATTGTATATAAAAAAATTGCGTAAATGTTCCCAAATGCTGATCAATTATTATTACTCCTCGGACTTTTTTCGATAATCTATATCTATAAAAGAGGAAAATGTTTGTACGTTTGTTTGTTTGTTTGTTTGTTTGTTTGTAATTTATGGACTCGAAAACTGCTGAATAGATTTTTCTGAAAATTTCCATATATACTGCAACATCGCCTGAAAGTAACATAGGCTATATACATTTTTGAATTTCCACTTGGAACTGGAGATATAGCATCAGAATCGGAGGTACCTCCCAAAAATTTAGATTTTATATGCACATATCTATTGATCGGTTAAAGCTACAGTATACAAATTTGGAATGTGTAACGGAATTTGGAACAAAAATAAGTTTGCTAAATTATATTGTAATCGGTTCAGATTTGGATATAGCTCCCATATATATTTTCGACCGATTTCGTTCATTTGATGCCTCAAACACAATATGAATGTTCGCTTCCAATGAAATTTGGAATATGTGACGGGATTTGATCCGAAAATAAATTTGTCAAATTATATTGAAATCGGTTCAGATTTGGATATATATATTTTCGGCCGATTTCAAGCATTTGATGCACCAAACACGCTATGTATCCCCAATTTCAATGAAATTTGAAACGTGTGATAGATTTTATCTAAAAAAATTTATTTCCCAAATTATATTGAAATCGGTTCAGATTTGGATATAGCTCCCATATATATTTTCGGCCGATTTCATGTATTTGGTGGACCAAATAAGATATGTATGTCCAAATTTAATGAAATTTAAAATAAGTAACGGAATCGGGAGCAAAAATGAATTTTTCAAATTATATTGAAATCGGTTCAGATTTGGATATAGCTCCCATATATATTTTCGACCGATTTCATGTATTTGATGCACCAAACACGCTATGTATCTCTAATTTCAATGAAATTTGGAATCTGTAGGGGAAATTAAAACGAATATACATTTGTCAAATTATAGTAAAATCGGTTCAGATTTGGATATAGCTCTCATATATATTTTCGACCGATTTCATGTATTTTATGCACCATGCACGATATGTATGTTCGATTCCAAAGAAATTTGGAATATGTAACGGGATTTTGATTAGAAAATAAATTAGTCAAATTATATTAAAATCGGTTCAGATTTGGATATAGCTCCCATATATATTTTCCGCCGATTTCACATATTTGATGCACAAAACACGATACGTATTTCCGATTCCAATGAAATTCGGCATGAGTGGCTAAATTTGGTACAAAAATAAATTTGACAAATTATATTCAAATACGCTCAGATTTAATTATAGCTCCCATATATATACTCAGCCGATTTCACATATTTGATGCACCCAAAGCGAGAAAGACGAAATCTGGCACCAGAAAAAATTGCCAAATTTTATTGAAATCACTTGAGGTTTGGGTATAGCTAACATATGTGTGGTTACAATAATAAATGTGACAAATTAATTGGAAATTAGTTAAGATTTGGATATAGCTCCCTTATATATATATTCTCGGCCGATTTCACGTATTTGACGCACCAATTTCAATGAAATATGAAAGGTGTGGCGAAATTTGGTGTAAAAGTAATTTTTTTAAAATTATATTTAAATCGGATCAGATTGGGATATGATGATAAGAACCATTGACCCACAACGCCTTAGGCTAACACTAAAAAACAACACAACAATTAATTGAAATACGCTTATTACGGCGAAGTATGTTGCTATCTCGAATTCATTAATTGCAACAGAAATGCCACTCAACTTCAAAAGATTGCAGTTTACTGCACGCTTGGTATTTGCTATGAAATAAATAAATCCGAAGGACAAACCCTTCGTGTATATATGTCATGTTACTGTTTTTCTAATGGTTTTGTATATTTACGCATTAAAGTAGTGCAATAATTTTTTTTTTAATTATAAAATTTGTTTTTTTTAACCAACATATATTCGTAAATAAAATTTTGAATGCATATAAAATCAAAAGGGGTAGCGAAGCGCACCGGGTTCAGCTAGTTGCAGTATAAAGTGTAACATTTAAATTTAATGTTTTAGCAATGCATAAAGTCTTCCTCTGTGAATAGGAAAACGCTTCTATCGACAGATGACGATATTATAGACGATAGATATGTCGTTCATTTATTAACAGAATTCTTCTTCCTTAAGTCCATATGAACTTTTCCAAGGGAATATTTCGTACACATTCTTTAAAATATTTCCTTTACTTACCTTAAATTTATTTCTAAAAATAAGTAATATTTTTGCTCGGACTGGCGTGTTAAATGTTAAATCTTTCTTACAATTTCCTAATAAGAAATATGTATATGAAGCAGCAGGTTGCTTTAAAATTCGGTTCAGTTGTTAAATGCTATTTTTAGTTTTAAAAGTATTTAGTTCATAAACACATTATGCCCTAGATATATTAATGTTCGATATGTGCGAGTGTTGTGTTTCATTATTATTTATTTAACACTGTACTGGATGGATAAAACTTTCTATTAGGTTTCGTTGTTATATTCAGTTTAGTTTCGTTTTTAATAATTTTTACGGAAAATAAATGAAGTAGATTTGAGATTTTTCGGGTTCATAAATGGGATAAGTAAATCCAGAAGAAAAATTTAAACAGCAAAATATGTATCTTGAGCCAGGTTAATTTTTTTAAGGCCTGGTAGTTGAATAAATGTCTACTGAAAAGAACAATAAGCGGCAACTCTGATTACACCAGCAGTTTCTTCCTCACATATTTCTTTCACAACGTCCACACAGATGCTCAACCACTCGTTTTGGTCTCTTACAATTCGATTCCCTACCTTGTTCTCGAAGAAAAAAACTTAACTTTTTAACTTGATTGGCTTATTAGGAAACACATTTTTAAACACTGATAGCAAAGTTGTTCCTGTTATTAAGGAACAACAACCACCCATTCATTGAAAATTATAACTCACACATATGTACAACATGTGTATGGTGGCAACATCAGAAACTTACAACCTTGAATGAGTCGCATCAATTATTTGCTGTGCATCTGGGTTCATTTGATGAGAAAAGGGGAATTGTTGTGGAGACTTTTAGAAAAAGAATAGTAAAATGAAAATGTAGTATGAAATACGATATTTGAAATTTATATGTATAAAAGAGTCAGGAAATAAATGACTGCCCGAGAATCTACGCCCAGACAAAACGGCTGATATTACATTCTTGAAATTTTGCACGAAGGTTAATTTTGGTACGTGTGATAAGGCTGGGGTTTTCTAAATTCGTATATAAAGAGGATGAAGATACTAAAATGCAACCAATATTTAATACTTTTTATTGGACAAGCGAAACGAGCTAGAATTCTAAAATTTACAATGGGAGTCACTGATGGAGTGCTGGATAAATGTACCAAAGGGTTTTTAGAAATTCTGATTTTATGGTTACGAACTGCTCTAAAATGGCACTAATCTTCTTAAATGATACTAAACTTCGATACTATGTGAATGGAATGGAATGGAATGGTTGGAAAGTAAGTTTGATATATAAAGATGATCTTGGTAAAATGTACTAAGTGTACTGACAGTACTAAATGGTACTAAACTTCAATAGCTCGGGTTTTAGTACAGTTTGGTATTGGGAAATCTGGAATTTGGTATTAGGGACGCAGTGCAGGCTACACATGGAAATATGGAGGTGGTTCCGAAAATGTGTACTTTAATTGTATGACAAAATACTAGTTATAATGGGCGAAGAGATAGAGATAAAATTCTGAAATTTAATAATAAAATTACTGGTGGTATATGTGTTTGAAATTTGACAGTGGTTTGGAACTTCGTCTTTTATTTCTCCGAAAAGCACTAGATGGTACTAAATTTGGTATTGGGTAAAAGTATAGGGCTGGAATCCTCAAATTTGATATTGAGGTATGTGGAATTGAAATATGGAGACAGTTTTGGAAATGTGTACTATAATTGTACGAAAAGTACTAAATTTGGTATTGAGTGAAGGAATAGAGTTAAGATTCTGAAATTTCTTAGGGTAAGATATGGAGGTGGTGTTTTAAATGTATATTATAATATTGCGGAAAAAGAAGGAGAAGGGATAGAGATGGAATTGTGAAATTTGAAATCGAGGTCTCTGTTGGTATCAGGCATTGAAATATGGAGGGGTTTTTGAAAATTATGCTGTAATTGAACGAAAAGTACTAAATAGTACTAAATTTGGTATTGGATGAAAGAATGCAGTTGAAATCCTGAATTTTAATATTTAGATAAATATTGGTGTCTGGGGTTGAGATTTGGACGCTTGTTTGTAAATGGGAATCATTGTTGTTCGAAAAGCGATAAATAATGCCAAGGACATACCCTATTAAAATTGGAGATAATCGGTCGATATTTAGATGTAGCTACTATTCTTTTATCGCGCACCCTACGTATTATACCAGTCAAAATTGGATGGAGTTCGGCGCAAAAGACCATATTCAGGCTAGAAATAAGTACGTTAATTTGGTGGATATTGGTTGAGATATAGCTATAGCTTCTATATATATTGTTCATCAAATTTTTTTATTCTCCACAGGCGAAACAATGGTATTCGGGCAAATATATCAGATATAGCTCGGAAATACATATGCAAAATTTTATCGAGATCTGTTCAGATTGGAATATAGCTCCTATATATATCATTACTCTATTTCATTTTTATTGCGATCCAAGTGGTTAATATAAGCCCGAATTAAATGTATTTTGGCACATACGAATGAATTCAGTCTGGAAGAAAGTGTATCAAATTTGGCGAAAGTCGGTTAAAATATAGCTATAGGTCCCATATATGTTTCTTCCGATTTTGTATTTTACTCCCTCACACCCGTAAAATGCTGTCCACAACACCGACATTTGGTACCAGCTATCAGATACAGCTTAGAAATACAACAGCTAATTATACCCTACAACACTATGTGTTGGGGGTATTATAAGTTTGATTGGGCCAGAATTTATGTAACACCTCGAAATATTGGTTTCCCATATAGGAAAGTATATATGGATCTTCCTATCTCGCCGAGCTGAGTCGATCTAGCTATGTATGTCCGTCCGTCCGTCCGTCCGTCTGTCCGTCTGTCCATGTTAATTTGTAATCACGCTACAGGTCGCAATTATGGCCCGATCCTTACGAAATTTTGCACGAAGGTGGGGTTAGGGTCAGAATAGAAGCCTATTTCTTTTGGAGATGATCGCCAATGTTTAGGGGTTGAAATGGACCAAATACTGAAAAAATGTCGGATTTTGCAGTAGCTATGCAGGTCGCAATTATAGACCAATCGACGGAACGGAATTTCGCATGTAGCTAGAGTTTAGGGCGGGGAAGAAGCCTACAATTTTTGGTGGTCATCGGATAATATTTAGCGGGTAAAATAGACCATATATTTTGCGTTGAAAAAATTCAAAATTTTTCATTAAACCGCGAATATTTGAAATTCCGGCGAAATCACAAAGCCATGAAAAGGTTACTTCTGATCCAACAAAACGGATATATACCAAAATATGTGCGATATATATGTTTATCAAAGAAGATATGCTTGAAAAATCTCTTATATGTCGATAACGGGAGAACTGATTTCGACAGTTCTCATTAATTATTTATTAATATTTTTTCAATTTTGTCATATTTTTGGCATATTTTCATTTTGAATTAAACATTTGGTAATATTTCTACAGCTTACAAAACTAAGTAGTTAGGATATCAGGATATCATATACAGATCGCATTAATGGCCCGATCCATACGAAATTTTGCATGGGGATAAGATGAGGGTCAGAATAGAAGCCTACTCTTTTTGGAGATAATCGCCATATAGTTAGGGGTTGAAATGGACCAAAAAAACTGCAAAATTGTCAGCAGGTTGTAATTATCGCCCGATCCTCACGCACATTCGATTGGGGGTTACCGGACATTGCAAAAGCCAAGCAGTTTTGGATATCCCTCCAAAAATATGCAATGTGTGAATAGCTTGCCAACTTTTGTAGACAAAATACGAAAATGTCCATCCCTGTGACATTTTGGAAAATTCACAAATACAGGAAAGACGCACTTTTGACTATTTCGTTAACGCTGATTTCGTGGAAGAATATAGTCAAATGTCTGTATCTCATATAGATGCGTTTCAGTCAAAAACCAATAATAAATGTTAATCTTTTGCGACTTATGAGAGATTATAGGTCTTTGGGAAATATTGGTTCCTGATCTAGGAAGACCATTTACGTGCAACATCTATCTCGCCTATATAAACTGTATCGTTTATTATAGTGTTGTAGGGTATTCAACGGTCGGCCCCGCTCGACTGTAGCCTTTGCTTACTTGTTTTTATATAGATCACATTTGGATATAGCTCCTATATATATCTTCATCCGATTTCAAGTTTGTTGTGCCCAAAAAGTGTAATATAAGCTCAAATAACAAGGATTTCGATGAATATCGGTTCCGTCCATCAAATTGAGAGCAAATCGATTGAGAGGAGTCTATACTTCTGTATATTGGTTCCTTTCGGCTTTGAAATATATATGCTTTAGGTTTTCTGGACCATTCCTTGTGTGTTATATAATACTTAATGGAACCAAATCTGAATATTTTAACGATTGCTATTGACAGAATTTAATATGGCCTTCAACTTATACTGAAGGATATAAACCGTTTAATTGACACATGATACAGTGGAAGAATATCTCCATAAGTCGTTATTTAAAATTAAAAAAATAAAAAAAAAACAAACACATAACTCATTACTTGGGGATTCTCGAGCTTCCAACTGATTTTTTCAAACGGATATCCAACTGACATTGTAGTACACAATTCATTTAAAAAAAAAAAAAAACAACGTTTCATTCAGAACTTTGCTTGCAATGCTTGTTTGTAGTGTTGTAAACTTCATACCAGGCTTTGGTTTGTTTTAAAATAAAAAATCATAAATTTTTATTTTTTAAAATATATATGGACCACATGTAGAGCGAAGTTCTGCGAAATAAAATACACTCCAAAGGCACAAAACGAACGAAATAAAAAAAGTTTTGTTTGTTTTTATTTTCTCTTTTCTATCCCCCCAAAATGGAAGTTAAGACTGCTTGTGGTGTTTTTTAAATTACTTTGCGAAAACTTTTATTTCGCACAATACTCAGGCACAGCACAGCACAGCAGCATGGAAACATTCGAAAAAAAGAGTTTTAAATCTGCCAAATGGCATTAAATCACCATGGCTTGCGGGGGTATTATTGAAAGAAAAACGAATTCACTGCAGATCCTAACACTAAAATTAAATTTTGTTTAACTCAGTGCAGATATGCCGACACGCATATACACAAATGTGACTTTTATTTTTATAAATTTTATTTTCTCATAAGTTTCGTAGAATGTCAATGAAAGTTATTTCCGTTGAATCAATTTTAACAACGAAATGTGCAATGAAGTGCATCAATTTATTTTTTATTTATTTATTTTCATGAACTGTAATGCGAATGAACTCAAGGAAATATAGGAAAATATATCCAATTTTTTCTTCGTTTCCATTTCCATGGAAGTCGTCATCATTATTTGTGATAAGAACTGATTTCACTTCACTTGTCAATGTCAATGAGTTTCGGAGACCACCAACGCAGAACTTTCTTGTGTCGAAATTTATCATATTTTCATTTGATTTGATGGGTTCTGACGTTGACATCACAATAAAAAATAAGGGATGAGTTACTCCATAAATCAATTAAAAGTACAATACATAAACACAAGTAGATGTGTATGTATAATAATGTGAATGAAGGCCGATACGAATTAGAAAAATTTCTATCCTCAAGGGATCTTTAAAATTAGGTTTAAAAACACCCTTCTATGTCTGGAACAGGTACAGCGGCTGTCGCGGTAATTTTGGTATATAGTACATGGTAATATTTTTGTCAGTATTATATCTTGTTCGGAGATTAGCAGTCCATTCCAGTCCTTCTAGTACCTCCCAAACCAAATATCAAAATTTTTAAAATAAAAAAAAATACTTCATAGAAGGAGGAAGGATCATTCGATTTTGTACAAACTTTGCACATCCCAATATTTTTGCCAGTATTACGTTAGGTGCGAAAATCGACAATATCCATCAAGTATATTTCCTACAAAAAGTCAAAATTTTGAATAATTATAACTCATATAAAACTTGAAATAAAAGTCCGATCGTCCTCAAAATTTACAAATCCCAATATTTCAATCTATTTGTTGTGAAGGTGGGAAATATCGGTACCTCCCTCACAACGGGTCAACATTTTGAACAACCAAAACGGTCATAAGGCGGGAACTGTGTACCTAATTCTCTTAAAATTTCACAAAACCCAATATTCCTACTAACACAGAATTTCCTGTGAAGATGCTATAGCTATATCTGAACCGATCTTAACCAAATTTGACGTACTAGCTTCTACACTAAATTCGGTCGTAAGTGTCAAATTCCATGTCATTTGGTCTAATATTACACGTTTGGTGCACAATAAAAGGCAAATCGGAGGAAGTTATATATGGGAGCTATATCCAAATCTGTCCCGATCTCGATGAAATTTAGCAAAGATATTTCTAAGCTGCAATTGATATATTTCCCCAAATATATTATTGTTACAGAGATTACGGCTGCGGAGAACAAAAATAAAAAATCGGTTGAACAATATATATGGGAGCTATAGCTATATCTGAACCGATCTTCACCAAATTTGGAATGCTACCTTCTAGACTCAATTCGGTCGTATGTGCCAAATTCCATCCCATTTAAGCAAATATTAGACGTTTGGTGTACAATAAATGGTAAATCGGACGAATTTATATATGGGAGCTATATCCAAATCTGAACCGATCTCAATAAAATTTAGCAAAGGTATTTCTGAGCTGCATTTGATATATTTCCCCAAATATTGTTGTTACAGAGTGCATATTACGGCTGCGGAGAACGAAAATAAAAAATCGGTTGAACAATATACATGGGCATACTTTTTTCTGGCCTAATTTAGTTGTACGTTCCATTTTATTCGGGCTGATATTACACGTTTGGTGCAAAAAAAGGCAAATCGGGCGAATATATATAGGAGCTATATCTAAATTTTGGCCCATTATCTTCAATTTCAATAGGGTTCGTCCTTGGGCCAAACAAATGACTTGTGCAAAATTTCATAGACAGACGGACGGATGGACATGCATAAAAGTGGTGTAGGGTATACAAACTTGATCCCAAATACAAACACAAAATTTAGTAACATTTAGTATTGTTAGTAATTTTTAAGTATGTATTTCCAAAACCACCTCCAAAGTCAACCTTACACATTAACAGCGAACCTAATGAAGAATTCCTGATTTCAAGCGACATTGGTCCTTTGGTGATTAATTAGCCCGAAATCGGTTGAAGATATATATGGGAGATATATTCAACTCTGAACCGATCTTTATAAAACTTGGCATAGGGTTTCCGAGCTCTATAAGACATCTGGTACCAAATATCATTGTTGTCGAAATCATATTACGAATATGAGGGACTTAAGCACCAAATCGGATGAAATATATATATGGGAGCTATAACTTGCTTGATTGAATTTGGTTGGATTTGCAAAATTGGCATAGGTATTTCCGAGCTCTGGTAACAAATATCATTGTTGTCGAAATCATATTACGAATATGAGGGACTTAAGCACCAAATCGGATGAAATATATATATGGGAGCTATAACTTGCTTGATTGAATTTGGTTGGAGTTGCAAAAATTCAGGTCATTTAGACTTATATTGGCCATTTGGTGCACAATTAACCCGAAATTGGTTGAATATATATGAGAGCTATATCTAAATCTGATCCGAAAAGGATAAAATCCAAGAAAATCGCATGAAAATATGCAAATAAAAAAGTTTATATTGCACGTGATTTCTTCAATTTGACTAAAAACTTTGCTTTGTACAGTTTGCAGTTTTTTTTCGAACCCAAAAACTCTATGTTTTGGAAGTATTATATTCGAGTCGCAATCATCGTCCGATACCCACAGAAATTGTAAATGGAGACTGGGTTGGGGTCAAGATTGAAGGCCATTGTTTTTGGTCGCAAGATATTAATAACTCCAAAATATTTAGGGGTTGAAATTGACCAAAACTGAAACTTTTCCTGATATTGCAGTCGCTCTACAAGTCAAGGTTGAATTTAGGAAAAAGCTGAGGCGTAGCATTTTAGATGGCCATCGTATAATATTTAGCAGTTAAAATGGACCACGATTGTGAGATTATTTTGAAAACCAATTAGTGCGCCAGAGAACGTAAACGTAGGGCAAATGATCCCGATCAAAAACCAAAGACACAATTTTTTAAAGACCAAAATTGGTTTGAACTATGGGTGTATTCCAATATGTTATAGAGTTGTAGAGTATCAAATGGTCGGCGCCGCATGACAATAGGCTTTGTTTATTTATTATACCCTCCACCATAGTACGGAGGGTATATTAAGTTAGTCATTCCGTTTGTAACACCTCGAAATATACATTTTAGACCCCACAAACTATATGAATTCTTGATCAGCATAAAATTCTATGTCGAATAAGCGATGTCCGTCCGTCTATCTGTCTGTCCGTCTGTGGAAAGCAATCTAGCTTCCGAACTAAATGAAGTAGGTTGATAAAATTTTACTCAAATGTGTATAATGTCTGCAAGATTTTTGGTATTGAAAATGGGTCATGTAGGTCCTCGTTTCGGTATAGCCCCCATATAATGGTACCTTCCCTTTTTCGGTATTTTGGTAATTTTAGCGAAATTATTCACCAGAATTGTTTCAAATTTGGTATTTGAAGTTCGTAATGGATACTGCAGCCTATGGCCGAAAATTGTTTGTGCAAGTCCACGTCTTCGTATAGCCCCAATATAACGGTACCTTCCGATATTCGGTATTTTGATGATTTCAGCGACATTATTCACCGGAATTGCTTCAAATTTGGTATTTGAAGTTCGTAATGGATAGTACAGCCTAGAGAGAAAATTGTTTGTGCAGGTCCAGGTTTTGGTATATACCGTATATAATAGAACCTCCCTATATTCGGTATTTTCGGCCCGACCGAACTTATAGCTTTTTTACTTGTTTTTCATACATATTGTTCTAGTTTTTATGTGGTTAGCTTAATAATATGGACATTGCTTTATTAGGATATTAAGTAGGCTTGCAATATTTTAAACTTCTTATAATTACTTCGTTTGAATTTTTATTATATTAATTAAATAACTTCTTATTTTAATTTCTGTATTTAATTTGCTGCTAGTAGGGGTCTTAAAAAAATCTTCTACATATTTATGTACGTGCATAAGTACAGCTTTGGCATTGCGTGTACCTATCATCATCATTATTATTATTATCAACTTATATTAATAATAATACTGATGACAATTATGATTATTTGTCATTTGCATCATCGTCGTTATTCGGTCGCAATGCATGCCAAAGAAGTTCCCTTTGTAAATATCTTATGAAGCTGAAACGCTTGTTAATTTTGTCAATGAGTATCTTTCGACTGATAATAGAAACGTCTGCGATTATAAAGAAATTCTCGACCAACAACGATGATTGCATCTCATTCTAAATTGAAGTGTAGACAGAGTAATTTTTGTACTCTGATGACTAAGACGGGGGAAGCCGTCCGTCTATGGTGTGGTGCTACTTGTTTTGTCATTTTTGTCAGAGACTTGGACCATGAAATCTCATAACGAACGAACGAAGGAACGTCAGTCATGTCAAGTTCAACAGTCTGCTTAGTTCATTATGAGCTTAAACAACTAATTCAATTATCTGGGAATATAATAAGACGAGGATGTTGACGGACACTGTCTGGTTGGCCTTTAAGTTGAAGACATTATTGCTAGAAAGAGAGAGAGAACAGTGAAAGTTTAATTTTAAAGTATTTAAAAGCGTAGTATTTTCGATTTTAATCTACATATGCATTTAAAAGGGTGTAATGAGATAAGTTGAGTAAATCAATGCCCCAAAAAATCTGGAATTATCACGGCAACTGGTCCATTCAATATATAGCCTGCACAATAGACAAATTGGGGACTCAGTAGACTTCCAAATTTTTAAGAAATTAAATTTAAATTTAAAATTGAAAACTTGCAAAAATTTTCCTGGGCGCTCTTATTTGACCCGCATGAAGGTTAAAAATTTCGAACAAAATATTTTTCGTGTTCTTCTGTACAACATTACTGGAGACACTCTAAAATACACGAATTTCTGAATCCGAAAATTTTTAAAAGTGTGGTGAAGGGGGAAATTTTCCCCCTCTATTTACAGGGTTGCCCATATTCGACGGACCTTTGGGCCCTTTGGGCCCATTCCAATCGACGAGGCTTGTCCGCAGGCAACATTCTTTGCGTCAAATGAATTTTGTACGGGAACAAATGCAAATCAATGCGAATAATCCGTTGTAAAGTGGACCGAGCCATGCCCAACTGCTGAGAACGGCGTTTTTGGGATGTTCTTGGGGACCTCTCAACACTGGCTCGTACGGCAGCGATATTCTCGGCCGATCGCCTTGGTCGACTTTTATATGGCCTCTTCGGATTAGAAATTTTTCGTATAAACGCTTAATGGTGTTCTTAGAAGGTGCACTTATCACAGTTTTTAATGTTTTAAAAGCACGTTGAGTTTTCACAATTGACTTCTCGTAAATTTCAACTATTTCAGAGCGCTCGCGTGGCGTGTATTGGTTCATGGTAAAAATCTGCTTGGACTGACGCTTCAAACGCGGTATGTCATTAAGCGATGTGACATCTCTGTCAAAAGTTATGGCGTTGCCTGATGGGTCCGTCGAATATGGGCAACCCTGTAGATTACTTTGCGAAATTAAATTTTCAAAAAGCCAATACCCGTATCTTCTTTTATACCCTCCACCAAAAAAAGTATGGAGGGTATATTAAGTTCGTCATTCCGTTTGTAACTCATCGAAATAATCATTTTAGACCCAACAAAGTATATATATTCTTGATCAGCGTAAAATTCTAAGACGATTTAGCCATGTCCGTCCGTCTGTCCGTCCGTCCGTCTGTCCGTCTGTCCGTCTGTTGTAATCACGCTACAGTCTAAACGAATTGAGATTGGAAGCTAAAATTTTGCACAGATCTCTCTTTTGTCTGCAGGCAGGTCAAGTTCGAAGATGGGGTATGTCGGTCCACGATATCGTATAGCCCCATATAAAGGTACCCCCGATATTCGGCATTTTGATGATTTTAGCCACATTTTTCAACGGAATTGTCTGAAAATCCACACAAGGAGTTCCTTGTGGGTACTTTATACCTCGGCAGAGAATTATCTATATGGGTCCACAATATCATATATCCCCCATATAACGTTACTCCCCTACATTCGGTATTTTGATGATTTTAGCCACTGTTTCCAATGGAATTATCTGAAAATCCATTCAAGGAGTTTCTTGTGAGTACTTTACACGCAGACATAGATTTGTCTTTATAGGTCCACAATATCGTATATCCCCCATATATCGGCACCTTCCTATATTAGATATTTTAAAGATTTTAAAAGAATTTTTATTGGTTTTTTTTTTTTTTTTTTTTTGAAAATTTTGAAATTCGTTACAAATGATGGAGGGTATTCAAAGTTCGGCCCGGCCGAACTTACTGCTTTTTTACTTGTTTTATTTAGCTCTATTTTCATAATCTACTGAATTTTCCCCGTATTTTTTATACCCTGCAACACCATGTGTTGGAGGTATTATTATACCCTACAACACTATGCGTTGGAGGTATTGTTAGTTTGATTGACCAACAATTATGTAACACCTCGAAATATTGGTCTCCGAAATAGAAAACTAGATATGGTCTTCCTATCTCGCCGAGCTAAGCCGATCTAGTCTTGCATGTCCGTTTATCCGTCTGTACATGTTAAGTTGTATTCACGTCCCAATTATTTCCTGATCCTCACGAAATTGAAAATGGAGGTGGGGTTGGGAACAGAATAGAAGTCTTTTGTTTTTGGGGAAAAATACTTGATTTTGCTGTTAGACAATGTTTTAATCCCGGCGAAATCACAAACACTCTAAAAGGCAACAGTTATAATGATGCTGATACCTGATAGCAAACAATGTCGGAAATAGCATCAAATTTTAGAATAAGTTTAGATTTGTTCGAATTGGTCACCTTTGATACGAATTATGGCCTTCAAACGGCCAATGAATCCGTCACATGCTGCCAGAATTTTGCGGTATTTTGGTCCATTCCCGTCGAAACGCTTGCTTGAGGTGATCGACACTTTGATATTTTTTAGTGTCAACCTTGCTTTCCAAAATACTCCAGACACAATAGGCCAACGGATTGGTATTCGGAGATTTTGATGGCCATTTTGCGCTAAAATGAAGCGATAAACCTCATCTTGTAACCATTCTTGGGTGGCGCGTGCTGAGTGCGGTGGTGCTGAGTCCTGTTGGAATGTCCAAGGTCTGCGGCCAAAATGTTTGCGTAATACACCCTCCAGAATATTTTCGCGAGAATATTCGGAATTTATTCTGATGCCACCGTCGATTAATACGAGCGGAGAGCGACAATGGCTGTTATGGTGGTCCACACCATCACCATGGCCGGCACTTGAGTTCTGGTGGCCAACCAAAGGTGCACATTTTCGACTGACCTCTTTAGCAAGTAAACACGATCATTTTGTTTGTTTACAAACTGCTGGACAACGAATGTTTTCACATCGGAGAAAAACAAATACGGCAGTTCACCTCTTTCGGTCAAGCGAAGCAAAAACGAAATCTTCCAAATGGATTTGGACATAAGAAGGCTACCAGCATATTGTAGTTTTGTCTTACCAAGATGATGTGTAATCCAAACGGAAAGTTATATTTCTACAGGAAAGTTATATTTCTATCGTCTAACTACTGAGGCCTTATTTTATTTATATATTTATTTTTTTTTTATTCCGATCACTTCATGATACAAAGAAAAGTTTTTAAAAGTTATTACTGGCAAGCGTGTAAATATTATTTTACGGCATGAAAACTGTTGGCATTTTTCCGTTAAGGCGTTCGCTGATTTGACGTCAGCCAGCAAATGTGATTGTTTGTTTGTTTGTTTTACACCCAATCCCTTTCCACGGGTGGCAACATCTTAATTAGAAAAATCTAGCACATAATGAGGTACTTCAAAAATTCCAAAGTTTTTTTAAGCCCTGTGCAAAAGTTGTCCTCTTTTACTCGCCTTCCATTATTATTGTATTCCAGTCGGCATTAAAACGCGCTTTCGCCACCGTTTCCCATAGTTTGATGTTCAATGTTTGTTTCTGTTGTTGTTTTTGTTGTTACTTTCCATTCAACGCTTTAGGGAAAACTTTGAACATTTTGTAATCTTAACATTTGTATTATCTACAAATGCCTGGATGAAACAAAACACGAAGCGTAAAAGTTAAGCCACTCAAAGACCCGCAACACCAGTCGTCTTAATTTGCGAAAAACTTTAAAAATGAATACATTTATATGCCAAGGGATAAACTTCATTAAGTTAAACTGAAACTAATAATGAGGCTTTGTTTTGTTTTGTTTTTGGCAGAATTCTGTTTTCTGCCACCCAGGAGATGATAACAATTATGTGAAACGCATACTTTTGCTTGAATATGAATCAGAAGTTTGAAGAGTTTTCTTGGACAAAAGATAAGGAGAACTGTTGATGGTATCATGAGATTTGGGATTATTTAAAATGCTCCCAAGACCATGGGGGATTAAAGTTGTCGATTCGCTTGTAATTCCTATGAACAATCGGTTTCGTTTGTATATACTACTAGAGAGTGACCACTACTTAATTAAGGAAAATTCAAAAATTTAAATAAATAAATACAGAATGCTAAATTATATCCCTAACAGTAAATATTGGAAGAAAGTTTGGTACATTAAAGCCAATAGCAAGCTTCAAAATGAATTTTCAAATATGAACTGTATCAATCCACACACTGCCGGGTAGAAGTAGAATTAGGAAAATGTGACGGATGTAATGGAAAACAAGTATCATTAGGTTTTGCCGACAGATCTTGACCCTCAGCCAATGTCCGTTTATTAAATATATTTTGACCGTTGACCTTTTATTGGGAGGAAGGTGCATTCATATTTAGTCAATTTAGTATTTGTCCTAAATCTGATATAAATATTACAACGTACCAAATTCGGATAACACTACTCCTTTACTGTACATAAGACTACCTGAACACAGCCCGCTCCGCTATCCTTTTTATACCCTCCACCATACTATGGAGGGTATATTAATTTTGTCATTCCGTTTGTAACTCCTCGAAATACTCATGTCAGACCCAACAAAGTATATATATTCTTGATCAGCGTAAAATTCTAAGACGATTTAGCCATGTCCGTCTGTCTGTCTGTGTGTCTGTCTGTCCGTCTGTCTGTCTGTCTGTCTGTTGTAATCACGCTATCTTTCGAAAAAATTGAGATAGAAGGCTAAAATTTTGCACACATGTATATTTTGCAGGTAGGCAGTTTAAGTTCGTAAATGGGCCATGTAGGTCCAAGTTATCATATAGCCCCCATATAACGGTACCTCCCGATATTCGGTATTTTGATGATTTTAACGGCATTATTCACCGGAATCGTTTCAAATTTGGTATTTGAAGTTCGTAATGGATACTACATCCAAAGTCAAAAAATGAGCCATGTAGGTCCACGTCTTCATATAGCCCCCCTATAACGGTATCCCCCGATATTCGGTATTTTGATGATTTTAGCGACATTATTTAAAGGGATTGTTTCAAATTTCGCATGTGAAGTTCGTAATGGATACTTCAGCTCATGCCAGAAAATTGTCTGTGCAGGTCCACGTCTTCGTATAGCCTCCATATAACGGTACCCCCCATATTCGGTATTTTGATGATTTTAGCTACATTATAAACAGATTTTTTCTTCAAGTTTCGCATTTAAATATTGTAATAATTTATGACAAAAGTTGCCTATGCAGGCCCACGTCGTCGTATAAGCATTCGGTATTTTTAAGATTTTAACAGAATTTTTAACGAGTTTTATTTTTTGGAAATTGCCATATTTGTACCAAATGGTGGAGGGTATTAAAAGTTCGGCCCGGCCGAACTTACAGCTTTTTTACTTGTTATACCTTCAGCCATTTGGATAGAGAGGGTATATATCAATTAATACGGTCAAATGTGTCTCATGCAAATAACGGGTTTAGACCCTGGGTCTTTTTGGATCAAAGCCGTTTCAGGATATTTGGAGTCGATCTAACAATGTCCGTCCGTCTGTCTGTCTGGCTGGCTGGTTCGCACTATAACTCTCGAAGGGAGTATTAGATTTGGTCCAAACTTGGTACATCGTAATATTTTTGTCAAACGTAGATCGAATCCGGAGATATCGCTCCACTTCTTCTGGTACCACCCTCACAAAAGTTCGAATTTTTCAAAAAATATTTTTCGCATAGAAAGAGAAACAATAATCCGGTTTTGCTTCAATCTTGCAAATCGTAATATTGGCGTCAGTTCTAGGTCAGGTGCAAAAATGGATAATATCGATCCACTCCATCAAGTACCATCCCCACAAAGATGTTGACCCTTTGTTTTTGAATAATAATAATTGTGATCTAAGAGACCGAATTGTCTTCAAATTTCGCACATCCCAATATTTTTATTAACCCAAGATCTGTTGCTGAGATGTAATATATCGGTCCTCTCCTTCTGAAAGGTTCAAATTTTTTGAATATCCATGAATTAACATCCGATTCCATCCAGACTTGACAAATCTCAATATGTCTGTCAGCACAAGATCTTTTATAAATATGGTAGAGATCAGACAATTTCTTCGGGCACCTCCCCCACATAGGTTTCAAGATTTTGAAAAAGAAAACGCACAAAGAAAGCAAAATTTTTACAACTTGCTATGTCTAAATGTTTCTCTAAACCAGAAACCTGAGATGAATATGCCATTTATGTATTCATTTCTCTTTCGAGTCGAGCTTAATGATCTGAAAATTTCAATGAAAAGGAAAGCCAGATGTACACGTCTCGCCATGGGTTAAGCAGCTCAACAGGCATATTCGGTGTGGATGATGGCTTTGGAAATTCAGAGCCATTAGTCCGTATTCCTACAACAGCACTATAACAGGTGTGTATTGGAAGCAATATAGTTGTTGTGAACAAAAAATCCATCACTACAAAAACAAGCTTTGCTGTGAAATTTGTATTTGCTAGTAGAACTTGAAAAAAAAATTGCTAGTCGAACTTGGAGGATTTCTTGTGTAATTCGAATATTCTTAATGGATGCTTAATGTACATCCACACCAAATATGCCTGACGAGACGCTTAACCAACGTCAAAAACGCATCCCATAGTGGTGAGTACGTGATAGTGTCTATCTGGCTTTTCACTGCAAATTTCAGATCATTAAAATCGTCTAGAAAGAGAAATAATAAAGCAAATCATAAAGATATGATCTTCGGCTTAACAAGGCAAAACTCAACAGTTAAAAATCTTTTTATTCTATCTTCTAAGGAAAGTATTTTATAACCCCAAATTATTATCAAAAGAGAAGTTCTTTGTTGTTTGGTGGTTTGCATGCCGTTTTAAGAATCTGAATTTTCGAAACTTAAAGCAAAATATATTTCGCAACAAAACCAAACTGGGCGATGGCGCCGTGGCAATATGACCCGATTTTTGGCAAATCTCCTTAAAATGAGAATCAGACTGGTTCAAAACTAGTTTTACAATTTTCTACAAGGCAACAAATTTATCAAAGATTCCATATCCAGATCAAATTGACAAAATAATCTGGCAAGAGCCGATCAACGATAAATTAAGTTAGCATTGAATAATCATTCTTACCTTTATCCCATAGAACTTGCATCATATCAGAATATAATTGTACGTCCTTCAAATGCAGCTTTCTCTAAAATCGACTTTGATTAACCAATTTTTTATTTATCTTAGGGTTTTGAGTCGTTCAATCATTCTCTTGATGTCCGCAACATTTAACAGAAACATTCTTCGATTTCTCTGAATTATACTTCTTTGGTGTAGGTAAATGCATATTTATATCTTAGCCGACGAAATATTTAATATTGAAAATCTGTTCGGACCCAAGTTTACATTTATCGTTGTTTCTTTTTAAAATCAGTTGTAATGGCGATAACGAACAGGAAGATTTTTATCCATTGACTTCTTGTGGCCAGTCGACTTGCTAATCTAATGGAAATAATAATGGAAACTTTTCAAATCAATAGATATTGAGAAAATAACGATTTCTCAAATGTTTCCAAAATTTTAATAATATTTGAAGTTTCAAAATATTTTTTTTTTCAAAACACATATACCTGGTTCGACTTATTAAGTAGAAATTTATAAATATCGAAAATTGCTCTTGAATAGCAAGGGGTTGTGTCACAAGAAATAAACCAGTAAAGAAAGACCAAAGTCGATTGGGCCAAAAATTATGTAACACCACGAAATATTGATTTCCCACATAGGAAAGTATATATGGATCTTCCTATCTCGCGGAGCTGAGTCGATCTAGCTATGTATGTCCGTCCGTCCGTCCTTCTGTCCGTCTGTCCATGTTATTTTGTAATCACTCTACAGGTCGCAATTATGGCCCGATCTTCACGAAATTTAAAAGGTAGGTGGGGTTAAGGTCAGAATAGAACCCTATTTCTTTTGGAGATGATCGCATAATATTTAGGGGTTGAAATGGACCAAAAACTGAAAAATTTCTTGATTTTGCAGTTGCTCTACAGGTCACAATTATAGACCAATCAAAGCGGAAGTTAGCATGGGGCTATAGCTTTGGGCTGGGCAGAAGCCTTCCAATTTTAATGGTCATCGGATCATATTTAGTGGGTGAAATAGACCATAGCATTTGTGATAAATAAAAGTCAAATTTTCCATTAAACCGCGAATACTTTTAATGCCGGCGAAATCACAAATAGATGAACAGGTCAATTCTGACCGTTACGTAGATGCCAATAGTAAAAATATCGGATATATATAGTAAAATATATACAATGTATATATACAAAGGAAGGGGATGTTAGCAAGAATGTTTATATCTCCAGAATGGCTGGAGCGATTTGGAAAATTTTGTAAATTCAGAATGCTCTTTTGGCATAAAAGTATAAAATCTAAAAAAAAATCGCATAAAATGATACCAATAACGATGTTTATATAGATTTTGTAGTATTTTGTGACATATTTTTAATTATACCCTACAACACTATGTGTTGGGGGTATTATAAGTTTGATTGGGCCAAAAATTATGTAACACTTCGAAATATTGATTTCCCACATAGGAAAGTATATATGGATCTTCCTATCTCGCCGAGTTGAGTCGATCTAGCTATGTATGTCCGTCCGTCTGTCCATGTTAATTTATAATCACGCTACAGGTCGCAATTATGGCCCGATCCTAACGAAATTTTGCACGAAGCCTATTTCTTTTGGAGATGATCGCCAAATGTTTAGGGGTTGAAATGGACCAAATACTGAAAAAAATTCGGATTTTGCAGTAGCTATAGAGGTCGCAATTATAGACCAATCGACACGGAATTTCGTATGTAGCCAAAGTTTAGGGCGGGGAAGAAGCCTACCAATTAGGGTGGTCATCGGATAATATTTAGCGGGTAAAATAGACCATATCTTTTGTGTTGAAAAAATTCAATATTTTTCATTAAACCGCGAATATTTTAAATCCCGGCGAAATCACGAAGTCATGACAAGGTTTCTTCTGATCTTTACATTGATGTCAACATCCAACAAATCGGATATATAGCAAAATATGTGCGATATATATGTCTATCAAAGAAGATATGCTTGAAAGATCTCTTATATGTCGAGAACGGCTGAACTGATTTCGACAGTTCTCATTAATTCAGAATGGCCTCTTGGCAGGAAAGAAACAACGTCTAAAAAATCGCATAAAAATATCTCTTTAAACATGAAAATATTGATTTTGTAAAATTTTCTCATATTTTTTTCAATTTTGTCACATTTTTGGCATATTTTCATTTTGAATTAAACAATTGGTAATATTTCTACAGCTAACAAAACTAAGTAGTAGGGAAATTAGGATATCATATACAGATAGCATTTATGGCCCGATCCTAACGAAATTTTGCATGGGGACCAGATGAGGGTTAGAATAGAAACCTACTCTTTTTGGAGATGATCGCCATATATTTAGGGGTTGAAATGGACCAAAAAACTGCAAAATTGTCAGCAGGTCGTAATTATCGCCCGATCCTCACGCGCATTTGAATGAAGGTTACCGGACATTGCAAAAGCCAAGCAGTTTCGGATGCCAACTTTTGTAGACAAAATACGAACATGTCCATTCCAGTGACTTTTTGGAGAATTCACAAATACAGGAAAGACACACTTCTGACTATTTCGTTAACGCTTTAAGAATATAGTCAACTGTCTGTATCTCATATAGATGCGTTTTAGTCAAAAACCAATAATAAATGTTAATCTTTTGCCACTTCTGAAAGATTATAGGTCTTTGGGAAATATTGGTTCCAGATCTAGAAAGACCGTTTACGTGCAACATCTACCAATAAATTGGAAATGAGCAAATTAGTTTAAGTTGCTATTATTCGAAAATTAGAGAATACACAAACAATATCTTGTGGAATTCTTTCGAGTATCTCGCATATATAAACTATATGGTTTATTATAGTGTTGTAGGGTATTCAACGGTCGGCCCCGCTCGACTGTAGTCTTTGCTTACTTGTTATTATTTATATTTAACGGAATAATTCCAAGTTTGGTATTTGAAGTTCGTAATAGATACTGCAGCATAAAAAAGAAAATGGGCCGTGTAGGTCTACGTCTTCGTATAGCCCACATATACCGTACCCCCCGATATTCGGTATTTTAATGATTTTAGCGACATTATTTACCGGGATTGTTTCAAATTTCGCATGTGAAGTTCGTAATGGATACTTCAGCCCATACCAGAAAATTGTGCAGGTTCACGTCTTCGTATAGCCCCCATATAACGGTATTTTGATGATTTTACCTACATTATAAACAGATTTTTCTTCAAGTTTCGAAGGTCCACGTCGTCGTATAGGCATTCGGTATTTTTAATATTTTAACAGAATTTTTAACGGATCTTATTTTTTTGGAAATTGCCAAATTTGTACCAAATGGTGGAGGGTATTAAAAGTTCGGCCCGGCCGAACTTACAGCTTTTTTACTTGTTCTATGCTCATTTGGTTATATGTAACGGCACATATTTGAACTAATATTACACATTTGGTGGACAATAACAGGTAAATCTGGCGAAGATATTAATAGTAGCTATATATGTAAGTTCTGATAAATTATCTCCAATTTCAATAGAATTCGTCCTTGGGCTAAACAAAGGATTTGTGCAAAATTACATCTTTATCGGCCAATAATTGCGATTTTGTTTGCAAAACATATGGACAGACGGACGGACATGGATAAATCGATTATGATTCTATGAAGATAATCTTGTGTGATTCTATGCAGATCATCAAAAGGAACTACGGTTCTATCTCGTTTCCTTTTGCCAGTTACAACAAATTCACAGAGATGATCCTAAATATTGTTCACGATTGGCCAAGGACAACGACGTTGCCAGGAATGGCTTTCGAAACCATGAGTTTTTTCATACAAAAGGATTAGAAGATATGTAAAACTATATAAAGAGGGGCGCCAAACATCATTTTTACTAGGTAAATTATTTTTTTGATACATCTTTATGTGTAGGTATAACCTTCTATGCATATTTTAGGGAAAAAATTGTTTGCCTTTTCCATAAATGTTCTTTTTCTGTCATTGTCATAATTTACCATTTTTTTTAAACAATACACTCTTGTCTAAAATGTTTTGTTTTACAATGGCCCATATTCATATCTCTTAATTGCTTTCAATTATTTCAGCTTCAACGTCATGGCGTATGATTTAAAATTGAATCATAGCGCATACGCACCAACACAAACAAACAAAAAAAAAACATTGAAACCCTCAGTATATGAAAAGTTATTAAATCCGTTATCGAATTGCTTTTCAACAGAATTTGTGCATTAAATTGCCCCGGGGGACAAATGCTTTTAGAAGGCCAGAAACAATTCGTGTTTGCTTTTGTTTTGTATTTTTTTAGATTCCAATTTTTCGAATTTGGTTGAGTGTCAGCAACAGGAAGTAATATAACGTAAATCGATATTGGGGTATAATGAATGTGATAAGATATATTAACCTCAAAAGAATTATTTGCTCTCTTCCCTTCTTGTGCAAATGCAGAAGTATATCCAGTTACTAAGGTTTAAAAACAAAACCACACATACTCACATATATTTTCCCATGCATTTGTGTTATTCGTACACAAACATATTTCAAAAGTTGTTAATTGTTCTGCCGGTAGCACTGCACAAGCTTTTAATTGTGTTTTTTATTACAGCATCAGGAAAAGTGTGCTTATTTTTTGGAGAGCATGCCGGTTGCAAAGGAAATTGTTGTTCTAAAAAAATGAAAACAAAAGAAATGAAAAAACTTTGTAATTTTTCCACAAAACCTTTACTAGCAAAAGTTATATATTTTTATAGGTACCGAAATGAAATTTCAAACATTAAATCAAGCAATAGAAAAGCTGGTTGGTAGTATGCGACAAGTTGAGAATCCATCGTAGGTAACGAATTCATTATGGTTCACACTATCGACAAGTTTATACCGATTATTATACCCTCCACATAAATAGCATAAAGGGTACATTAAAATTGTCATTCCGTTTGTAATACCTTGAAATAATGATTTTCGACCCACTTGATCAGAGTAAAATTATAAGACCGTCCTCTCCGTCCGTCCGTCTGTTGTAATCACATTAGTTTCAAAACTAATTAAGATGCTTAAGAAGCTTAAATTAAGCACATATCACATATGTACTTTGTGTGCAGGCAGGTCAAGTTCAAATATGGGCTATATCGGTTCACGATATCGTATAGTCCCCATATAACGGTAACGATATTTGGTATTTCGTAGCCACGTTTGTCATATGAATAATTTGAAATCCTGCATATGGAGTTTATTTCGCGTACTATACCCTCTGAAAGAGAGGTCCCCGATATTTGGTAGTTTGACAACATTTTTCAAGGGCTACTATTGCACATAGCATGCAAATATAGGGTGAGATAAGAAAACTGCAACAAAGTCACTTCTACTTCTACTTTTTTTTTTAAATTTTATTGAATTAAAGCAAAATATTTCGAAAATAGAATCAATTCACAGAATAAGTTTAGATTTGTTCGAACTGGTCTCTTTTGGCACGAATTATGGCCTTCAACGGCCAATGAAACCGTCACACGCTGCCCGAATGTTGCTCTGCGGTATTTTGGCCCATTCCCGGCATTAGGCTACTCTACCAGTATTACGAAACGACCGATGGTACGAGACACAAAAGATTTATTTAAATTTAAATCCTGGGGTGCTCTAACGATATCCACTAGTGGTTTTCAAGCCAAATATAAAGAAAACACACTATCACGCTTGAATTCCTTGACGAATAACTTTTTTTCTGGTAAATTCTCAGCAAGATGTTTTTGTATGAGTGATATGGAACTTGTGAAATCACCCATACGTTTAGGGACTGGTGTACTAAACTATGAACCAAATAATCACAACTTTACAGGGTGAGATGCAAAAACTGGAACCAATTTCAGACTGCTGTCGTATCTAAGCCACTCGTCCGACAGCTGTTAAAATTATTTCAGTGACAGCTCATTATATTGTTTACAAGCGTATAAAACAGTTTTGGTAACAATTTTCCATAAAATGATAGTATGATTTATTTATATTTGGCTGGTAAACCACAAGTGGCTATCGTTAGAATACTCCAGCATTTAAATATGAATAAATCTTTTGTGCCTCGTACCATCGCTCGTTACCGTGATGCTGGTAGCGTAGTCCGACGTCAGGGAAGTGGACGGAAGCAACATTAGCAGAAATTGTTCGACAAGTAAAGAAGAGACTTGATCAAAACCTGCGTCGCAGTGGCCGAAAAATTACTTGAGAGCTGAACATATGGCAACATTCCATTCGGAAAATTTGAAAAATGAGCTCGGTGTAAAGTTATTGAACTTCCAAAAAGTGATAAAAAGAAATTAGACTCTAAAGAGTTGCTTCGCTTGGTCGAAAGTGGTGAACTGCCGAATTTGGTTTTCTCCGATGAGAAAACATTCGTTGTGCAAAGAGGTCAACTGAAAATGTGCACCTTCGGTTGGCCACCAGAACTCAAGCGCCGACCATGGCGATGGTATGGGCCGCCATAATAGCCGATGGACGCTCTCCGCTCGTATTAATCGACCGTGGTATCAGAATAAATGCCGAATATTGTAGCCAAAATATTCTGGAGGGTGTATTAAAGCCTTGGGCACGTAAACATTTTTCCCACAGACCTTGGACATTCCAACAGGACTCAGCACCATCGCACTCAGTACGCGCCACCCAAGAAAGGTTACAAAAAGAGGTTCCTCGCTTCATTTTCAGCGCACAATGGCCACCAAAATTTTGGGATAGCAATCCGAACAAATCTACCAATTTGATCAAATCTGAACTTCTTCTAAAATTTGATGCTATATCCGACATTTGTTGCTTTCATTCAATAAAATTTTAAAAAATGTATGCGTTCGACGTTGTTGCATTTTTATACCTTCCACCTTGGAAAGGAGGGTATATTAACTTTGTCATTCCGTTTGTAACATCCTTAAATATTCGTCTTAGACCCCATAAAATATATATATTCATAATCAGCATAAAATTCTAAGCGATTTAACGATTTCCGTCTGTCTGTTGAAATCACGATACAGCCCACATTATTTGACGTAGAGCGCCAAAACTTAGCAGAGCTATTTGCATTGTGTTTAGGATCGTTGGTATTGAAAATGAGATATATCGGTCCACGTTCTGGTATAGTCCCCATATAACGGTACCTTCCGATATTCGCTATTTTGATGGTTTATGCCACATTTTTTTACGGATTTTTTTTGAAAATTGGTATTTGTAGGTCATAACGGGTCCCTGAGCGTGTAGCAAAACATTGCATGTATAGTTCCACATTGTGGTATAGCCCCATATAACGGTACCTCCCGATATTCGGTATTTTAGTTTTTTTTGCCACATTTTTTCACGGATTTGTCTAAAAATTGGTATTTGTGGGTCATAATGGTTTCCAGCTCCGGTGGCGAAGCATTGCTTGTATAGGTCCATGATAAGGTATAGCCCCCATATAACGGTACCTCCCGATATTCAGTAATTTGATGATTTTTGCCACATTTTTTCACGGATTTGTCTGAAATTTGGTGTTTGTTGGTCATAATGGGTTCCAGCTCCGGTGGCGAAACATTGCATGTATGGGTCTATATTCCATACATTCGGTCGATATTCGGTATTTTGATGGTTTTTGCCACATTTTTCACTGATTTGTCTAGAAATTGGTATTTGTGGATCATAATGGGTCCTAGTTCGTGTGGCGAAACATTGTAATTATAGGTCTACGTTTTGGTATAGCCCCCATATAACGGTACCTACCGATATTCGGCCTTTCAATGGTTTTTGCCACTTGTTTTACTTTTACTTGTTTTATCTCATAGTGTAGAGTTCATGATATCACTTCAAAAGCCGAGTTCCACAAAATGGAAACGTACTTCCCGAAATTAACTCCATATGGGCTGATATTAGTCATTATGTTTGGGAGCTATATCCAAATGTTAGTCGTTCCCGAAAACATTTGTCAAAGGTATTTCTGAGATATCTGGTATCAAATACCGTTGTTGTCGAATGCATATTACGTATAAGAGGGACTTAAAAATCAAATCGGATGAAACGTATATGTATAGAAGCTACAGCTATATCTGAACCGATTTTCTCCAAATTTGATGTTCTTGCTTCTAGACTGAATTCGGTTCGATGTTCTAAAATTCAGATCATATGGACTGATATTGGCCATTTGACGCACAATTAACCCGAAGTCGGTTGAAGATATATATATGGGAGCTATATCCAAATCTGAAACGATCTTGATAAAATTTGGCAGAGACATTTCTGGGATGTATGTGACATTTGGTACAAAATATCATTGTTGTCGAATGCATATTACGCATGTGAGGGACTTAAAATCTCAAATCGGATGATGAGGTTCTTACTTCTAGGCCGAATTCGGTGGGATGTACTAAAATTCAGGTCATTAATAATAATAATAATAATATAATAAATGCGACCTGCATTTTGTTCACAATAATATATGGACGGACGGGCTGACATGCATAAATCGACTCAGAAAGTGGTTCTATAAATATCCTCAGAAGAATCTATGGTTCTATCTCGCTTCTTTCTCCCTGTTACAAACAAATGCACATAGACATAATAACCTTACCACTATGTTGTGTAGGGTATAAAAACCAAAAGAATTCAATGCGATTCAGTTATAAAAATTTAGGAAACCCCGTAAAAATACTTCATATTGGGTATCAGCTCATATATTTATACCCTACAACACTATGTGTTGGGGGTATTATAAGTTTGATTGGGCCAAAAATTATGTAACACCACGAAATATTGATTTCCCACATAGGAAAGTATATATGGGTCTTCCTATTTCGCCGAGCTGAGTCGATCTAGCTATGTATGTCCGTCCGTCCGTCTGTCCGTCCGTCTGTCCGTCTGTCCATGTTAATTTGTAATCACTCTATAGGTCGCAATTATGGCCCGATCTTCACGAAATTTAGAATGGAAGTGGGATTGGGGTCAGAATAGAACCCTATTTCTTTTGGAGGGGTTTCGCATAATATTTAGGGGTTGAAATAGACCAAAAACTGAAAGCAGGTCAATTCTGACCGTTACGTAAATGCCAATAGTATATGTATCGGATATATATATATATATAGCGAAATATATGCAATGTGTATATACAAAGGAAGGGGATGTAAGTTAGAATGGCTTATATCTCAAGAATGGCTGGACCGATATTGACAAATTTTGTCAATTCAGAATGCCTTCTTGACATAGAAGCAAAAAATCTTAAAAAATCGCTGAAAAAGATACCAATAATGATGTTAATAAAGATTTTGTAGTATTTTGTGAAATTTTTTTATTTTTCATTTTTTTGTATCGCATGCGATTTTTTCAATTTGACTTATAATATTTTGTAATATTTTTTCACCTTACAACACAGGTTGGGGTTATTATATAAGGATTTCAAATATCGTCCGATCCTCACGAAGAGCTAAGAGCCTATTGTTTTCAAAGATGTCCACAATATATTTACGGGTTGAAATGGACCAACAACTAAAATTTTTCCTGATTTTGCAGCCGTAAAGGTCACAAATGGAAACCAAAGGACACGAAATCTCGCATAAAATTAGAGTTTAGGACAGCGGGTACAATAGATCACTAATTTAGAGTGAAAAAAATACCTGCATTACTTACCGGTGATATCCGAAATACACCAAAGGCGAACTTCTGGATTTTTTATGCTAATTTCGTTGACGAATATAACCAAATATCGTAGACAAGCAATTCATATAGATGAGTCTAAATTTAGAGATATAGAGGGGCCTCTTGCTTTTGGAGATGATCGGAAACAACAGAAACTATTTCCTCATCACACAATTGAAGCCAATCGAGACGCCTGATGAAAGAGTGGAAAGGGAAGAATTCTATCATTATGGATGACTATTGGATTATATTTAGCTGTAATATCCACTACAACAACTAACAGCACGACGGAGTGCATAAATATTGGACAAATGACTAGGGACATTCCAAATCCTAATTTCAAAAGGATCCTAATTTCAAAAATTTCCTAATTTCAAAAGCGAAATCTTCCAATATGTGTTTGCACATAAGGATCATATAACATATTGTAGTATTGTTACTTGTTAGAATTACCTTGATCTGTACAAGATACCTTCGGCAGACAATTTTATACCCAAATACTCTATATTAACAAATAAAGCTTTTGTTAGTTCCTCATACAAAACTATGAGGCATAGATATGAAGATAAATTTCGTACACCAACAAATAAAATGTAAATCAAATCTATATCCGGTTCTAACAATTCCAGGTCAGCTGTATCCAAAACAACGAAAGAAAAAGAGAAAGTTTCAACTATTTAGCTATGAGTACATGCAGTTCTATTTATGTTGCCGAATATAACATCATGGATTTTATTTTCTGCATAATAAAAAAGGTTTTGTTTTTAGTACGAGTTGGGATTATTTTATTTGCTGTGACAGCATAGCAGAGCTCAGGTACTTTCACGTCATCCACTAAAAACTATCCAAAAAAAACATAAAAGTAACCATTTTCAACTATTTTTAACATGGCCATAAAGAATAAGTTTACATGTAACGAGAATGTAGCAGAAAAACGACATGGTAACAACTAAAACATAAACTACTGAATGGTATTAAATAAAAAAGTTTGTTTTATATTACCCCCCCCCCTGCATATAGCCCCTGGGGTGGATGAGTTGTAACAAATTTGGAGTTTTGTTTTTATGCGATTTTAACACAGCAATATTGACCAGAAAAATATGTATGTACAGCAATACCATAAAAATGGGTAACTAGGGTTATTTATTTTTTTTATATATATATAGTGAATATTGTTAACGTGCAATATAGTACATAATTTAATAAAGTAATTTAAGATGAAACCTATGAGTGTAAAAGTGTAGGATAACGAAGGCTGACTAATAAACTAGAAACAATATACATGTTGTTCCAATGGAAGTGACTGAATGGAAACAGTTATATTTTGAAAGCCTGAAAGTAGGACAGTTACTCTTTGCTAGATTGGGGTAAGGTAGGGGTTATGGAGAAAAAATACTAAAATTCACGAAGAACACTATATTTCGCACAATTTTAATTGAGAGATAATATTTAAAAATCACTGTTAGTTTGTCAAATGAAAGAAAGAGTGGTTTTGCAAATTAAAGCGTTGAGTTCATTTTAATATTTCAATAAGGTGATTTTGAAAATTTAGATTTAGCATGGGCCCATTTTATTAATTCAAAACTTAGTGCTACCTAATAAGCCATTTTAAACCTAACTATCCTAGAACTTAATATGTATTTATACAACGACAATAGGCTACACTAAATTTATGCCTCAAAATTTTAAAATTCGGAATATAAACACACAAATTGGTTCTAAGTCCAAGACCATTAGTATTGAAGGAATAAATAAATTAATTGGAAATTATAAATTGAGTCTAAAATAAGTAAATGTTGTTTTTATACCATCCACCATAGTATGGAGGGTATATTAAGTTTGTCATCCCGTTTTTATACCCTCCACCATACATAGTATGGAGGGTGTATTAAGTTCGTCATTCCGTTTGTAACTCATCGAAATAATCATTTTAGACCCAACAAAGTTTATATATTCTTGATCAGCATAAAATTCTAAGATGATTTAGTCCTGTCCGTCCGTCTGTCCGTTTGTCCGTCTGTTGTAATCACGCTACAGTCTAAACGAATTAAGATATGAAGCTAAGCTGCACAGATCTCTCTTTTGTCTGCAGGCAGGTCAAGTTCGAAGATAGGCTATATCGGTCCACGATATCGTATAGCCCCCATATAACGGTACCCTCCGATATTCGGTGTTTTGAAGATATTAGCCACATTTTTCAATGGAATTATCTGAAAATTCACACAAGTAGTTCCTTGTGAATACTCTACCCCCTGAGAGAGAATTGTCTATATAGGTCCACGATATCGTATATCCCCCATATAACGGTACCCCAGATATTCGGTATTTTGATAACTTTATCCAAATTTTTGAACGGAATTGTCTGAAAATCCACAAAAGGAGTTCCTTGTGGGTACTTTATACCTCGGCAGAGAATTATCTATATAAGTCCACGATATCGTATAGCCCCCATATAACGGTACCTCCCGATATTCGGTATTTTTATGATTTCAGTTTCATTAATCACTGGAATTGTTTCATGTTTGGTATTTGAAGTTCGTAATGGATACTTCAGCCTATGGCAGAAAGTTGTCTATGCAGGTCCAGGACTTTGTATAGGCCCCACATATAACTGCCGCCGTAATGGATGCTACAGGCTATAGCAGAAAATTATCTATACAAGTCCAGGTCTTCGTATAGCTCCGATGTAACGGTACCTCCCTATGTACGGTGTTTTGATGATTTTAGCTACATTATTCACCGTTTATTCAAGTTTCGAATTTGAAAATGTCTATGGCTCATGACAACAATGTAGGTCCACGTCGTTTAAACTCCAATATAACAGCCATATTCGGTGTTTTTAAGATTTTAAAAGAATTTTCAACGGTTTTTATTTTTTGAAAATTTCCATATTCGTTCTAATTGGTGGAGGGTATTCAAAGTTCAGCACGGCCGTACTTACTGCTTTTTAACTTAATAAGATTTTAACAGAATTTTTTAAGGTTTTTATTTATTTATTTATTTATTTATTTTTTTTTATCCAATTGCGAAACTCCTTCCAAATGGTGCAGTTCCGGTCGAACTTACAGCTTTCTTACTCGTTTAATATAATTCTTATCTAAGTCATATCATGCACTATACTATTTGGTACTAGAGGTACAAAGCCTTTTGTCAAAATTGTTGATAATATATTCAGAGTTGGATATAGTTGTAAAATTGTGACTACTTTAAAGCCATTATTCGAATTCAATAGTTGACATAAATCCCTAATATCAACTTTTTGGTTACGGGAGATCGCCCACCCGACTTTATTTATATGTATATTAAGTTGTGATTTGCAAAATATTTTAAAAGTTAAGTTTTTCCGCGGACCCTTGCAGTATTTTCCGCGAGCTATAGTACTTCACCCACCTAATATTTCCAAATAAAATTCCCGTTCCGTGTCTTTAAAATTATGTTTTGTTTTGTTATTTTGTATACCATCATTTAAAGCTATGTTATGACAGATGTGTCACGATTAGGTCCAATGATAACTTATTTAATATTCGAACATTTTACTTACATAAAATATTAACAAAAGTCTACCAAAACTCTGCCTACTACATTGTCAGCAGTTCCTGACTGTGGCCCAGCTCAAATCACATTTCATTACATCATTCATGTACGGCTGAGTGACAATGAATGGACGACGAAAGCAAAATAAATAAATTAAGCCAAAGGAAAAATAAGGTATTTCATTGAGACGAAAACATCCCTTGTTTTAGGTTTATTCAGGTTTAAGAAACTATTCCAGCAAAACATTTGAGAACACTGAAGAAAGTTTAAGAATTTTAAATTTGATCGCAAAATTATGTCGTCCTGATCTATGTTCGGTGATTTTTTGTTAGCGGTTGAATATCGAAATAGTTTATCTAAATTTATCGCTAATATGGTAAAGATCGATGAATTTATGAGCCACAAGAATTGTGTGATAGAAATTTTTATACCCTCCACAATAGTATGGAAATATACATTGTAGACCCCACAAAGTATATATATTCTTGATCAGCATAAAATTCCATGTCGATTTAGCGGTGTTCGTCTGTCTGTCCGTCTGTCCGTCTGTGGAAATCACTCTAACCTCCGAAAGAAATGAACTAGATTGATAAAATTTTACTAAAATGTATATTATGTCTGCAGGACTTGGACCATGTAGGTCCACGTTTTGGTATAGCCCCCGTATAACGCTACCTCTCGATATTCGGGATTTTGATGATTTAAGCGACATTATTCATCAGAATTATTTCAAATTTGGTATTTGGATACTACAGCCTAAAATTCAAAATTATTCACCGGAATTGTTTCAAATTTGGTATTTGATGTTCGTAATGTATACTACAGCCTAAGACAGAAAATGATCTGTGCAGGTCCACGTCTTCGTATAGCCTCCATATAACGCTACCTCCCGATATTCGGAATTTTTATGATTTTAGCGACATTATTCACCGGAATCGTTTCAAATTTGGTATTTGAGGTTCGTAATGGGTACTACAGCCTAAGACAGAAAAATGTGTGTGCAGGTCCTATGGTGGAGGGTATAATAATACCTAAAAGAGTCACTAAGTCCATTTCCCATGTATTAGAGAAGGACGAGCGAAAACTCCATCACTCCATAATTCAGAAGCCTGAGCTCTATCGAAATATTCCAAAATTAAATTTTCGAGCCTTCATTCACTGTGTTTTCATTTTATTTACCTAATATAATAAACAAATCAAAGTTATAGGAAATATGTTCAATAGCTCTTTAAGAAATTTCCATTTAAAGTTCCACCACCGATGTTTTGCATTTGCGTTTAACATGTACTTTATGTGTGTGTATACATTCGCCGCTCTTCCAATTTCTTTCGACTCCAGGGAACCGGAAATGGACGCGTAAAGTAATTTGTTATTTGGTTAAACAATAGCTTTCAATATCACAGCACTGCTGGCAGTTAACAATATGTCTTACCATTCCTCCGGCTTCGGCTATGAATTCGTCCCAAACAACAACAACAACAACAACCACACCACCACCAATAAATGAAATGGAAAGTGAACAAGGGTAATCGACAATGACAACTGATTTAGTTGAATGTTGGAAGGGGAAAGATGCCAGCGAACAGAAACAGCTTAATAAGCAGATGAATGGAAAATATTGGAAAAATATTATTCATTCAAGAAAAACAAAGGGAGGACAGAAGATGTATTGCTGTCGACTTTGATTACCATGGAAGTGTGTGTGTGTTTTGGGATTATTGTCGAAGTTATGAATGCCGGATTGAATAAAGTGTTTTCTTATTCAAGAATTGTTGAAGAATTTATTAAGAGCTATATACGAGCAGTTTCAAAGATATCAAAGGCATCTATGTCAGGTGCAAATTTTTCAACACAATTGCTAAAATTAGAATCCTAACAAATACAAAACATTCCTTTCCCCGTTTTTTACATGAGACACAGCATATTAATCAAAGCCCAGACGAAACAGCTAAAGCTAAAATCTTGAAATTTTGGTTAAGGGTCAGATTAGACTGGGTTTTTGAAATTTGTACTAGAACGGTACGAAAAAAAGTTACTAAATATGGCACCATTTAATTTAAAATGAGAGTCCCTGATGAACTGTATGCTAGATGTACCAAATTGGAATGCGAATCAAAGTTGCATAGTCTTGGAAACTCGTACTTATGTGTACTAAGTGATACTAAATTTGGTACAATTTATATTTCGGGTGAACCGGTAAGATTGGAATCCTGACTAATATGTACTAAATTTAGTACAATTTGGAATTAAAAAGAGCCGATGGAGCTGTAATTCATGAAATTTGGAATTAAAGTCGCTGAATAGATGAACTAAAATGTTATCGGAAATTCGAACTTTCATTTAGGAAATTTTGTAAAATGTTACAGGACTTCTAAAATGGTACCACTTTGTACCAACAGATAAAACTTGAAATTTAGTATGAGAATTACGGTTGAAAACAAAGTTTGATATGTGAAGGTGGTTTTGGAAATGTGTACTAATTTTGCAAACTTTACTAAATAGTACTAAATTTGAAACTTTGAAATTTTGTATTGGGGTTCCTGTTTGTGATACAGAGGTGGGTTTCGAAATGTGTAATATAATTGTAGGAAAAGTTGTGAATGGTGCTCAATTTGATATTGAGCGAAGGATTACTGATGGTATCCGTGCTTGAAGTTTCGCGGTAATTTCCTACATTTATACGAAAGTACTACATGGTACTAAATTTAGTATTGGGTGAAGAGATAGGACTGGAGTTCCCAAATTTGACATTGAGGTCTCCGTTGATATCTGGAATTAAGATATAAAGGTGGTTACTATAATTGTGCGAAATGTACTATAAAGGACTAAAAGCCGACGAAAAAGATGTATAATATAATTGTAGGAAAAATTCTGTTGATATTGGGCGAAGTAATAAATCTAAAATACTGAAATTTGATGGTATCCGTGCTTGAAGTTTGGCGGTAATTTCAGAAATGCATTTATACGAAAGTACTAAATGGTACTAAATTTGGTATTAGGTGAAGGGTGAAGAGGTTACTATAATTGTGGAAACGGTAGTAGTACTAAAAACAGAAGAAAAAAATATTTGCAAGCTTCATCCCTCTGGGCCCTCGCTGGCTACGTCTACTGATGTCAATAGTGGTGTCTGTGGTTGAGAAAATGAGCTGGTTTTGGATATGTGTACTATAATTGTACTAAATGGTACAAAATTTGTAATGGGGGAAATTACAGCGCTTAAATCCTGAAATTTAATATTGAGGTCTCTGTGAGCATATGAGGTTGTGATATGGATATTGTTTGGTGATGTTGGTGTCTGTAGCTGAGAGAGAGAATTATATGAGAGCTATATCCAGTTCAGAGCTATATCCAGCATCAAATTTTAGAACAAGTTTAGATTTGTTCGAATTGGTCACCTTTAACGCGAATTATGGCCTTCAAAAAGCCAATAAAACCGTCACACGCTGCCCGAATGTTGCTCTGCGCCATTTTGGCCCATTCCAGCCGAAGCGCTTGCTTGATGAGATCGACACTTTGGTATTTTTAGTGCCAACCTTGTTTTCCAAAATACTCCAGACACAATAGTCCAACGAATTTGTATCCGGATAATTTGGTGGCCATTAGGCGGTGACAATGAAGCGAGGAATGTCCAAGGTCTGCGGCCAAAATGATTGCGTTCCTAAGGCTTTAATACACCCTCCAAAATATTTTCGCGATAATATTCGGTATTTATTCTGATGCCAGGGTCGATTAATACGAGCGGCTGTAATGGCGGCCCACACCATCACCATTGCCGGCGCTTGAGTTCTGGTGGCCAAACGAAGGTGCACATTTTCAGCTGACCTCTTTGGCAAGTAAACACGATCATTTTGTTTGTTTACAAACTGCTGGACAATGAATGTTTTCTCATCGGAAGAAACCAAATTCACCTATTTTGGCCAAGCGAAGCAACTCTTTTGCTAATTTGAGTCTATTTTCTTTCTGTTGTGGTGTAAATTCTTGCACTTTTTACAATTTCAATGGCTTTACCCCGAGCTCAATTTTCAATATTTGCCGAATGGACAGGTCAAGTTCGAAGATGGGCTATATCGGTCCATGATATCGTTTAGACCCATATAACGGTACCCGGATTTTGATGATTTTTGCCACATTTTCGATGGAATTGTCTGAAATTCTACACAAAGAGTTATTTGTGAGTACTTTACCCCCTCGAAGAGAATTATCGATATCGGCCCAGGATACTTTATAGCCCCCATATAACGGTAACCCCCGATATTCGGTATTTTGATGATTTTAGCCACATTTTGCAATGGAATTGTCTGAAATTCTACACAAGGAGTTCCCTGTGAGTACTTTTGCCCCTGAAATAGAATTGTCTATATAGGTCCATCATATCGCATATCCCCCATAATACGGTACCCCCCTATATTCGGTATTTGGATGATTTTAGCCACATTTTTTAACAGAATTGTCTGAAAATGAACACAAGCAGTTCCTTGTGAGTAAATCCTGTTGAAGAGAAGTCTCTGTATATGTTCACAATATCGTATAGCCCCCATATAACGATACCCCCTATATTCGGTATTTTGATGATTTTAGCCACATTTTTCAACGGAGATGTTTGAAATTCCACAGAAGGAGTTCCTTGTGAGTACGTTACCCCCTGCAAGAGAATGGTCTATATAGGTCCATGATGTCGTATAGCCCTCATATGACGGTACCTCCCGATATTCGATATCTTGATGATTTTAGCCACATTTTTCAACGGAAGTGTCTGAAATTCTGCACAAGGAGTTCTTTGTGAGTACTTTACCCCCAGAAATAGATTTGTCTATACCCAGAAATAGATTTCCACAATATCGTATATCCCTCATATATCGTCACATTCCGATATTTGTAATTTTTAAGATTTTTACAGAATTTTTAATTGATTTTATTTTTTTTTTTTTTCAAAATTTCCTAATTCGTTCCAAATGGTGGTCAAAGTTCGGTCCGACCGAATTTACTGCTTTTTTACTTGTTCATACTAATTTTGGCAAATGTTGGTAATTTGAAAAGAAACCATCATTGCAAAAAATGATCACATTTTGGTATAACCGTCATGTGATTTAAGCTTTTTTCGGGGTCTTGACCACTTTTTTCTTTTGTTGGGATCCTTATTTTTAAGGGGAGTAAGATTCATCCTGGTCTTGATCACCTTCAACAATTCATTTGGCTAAAAATTGTATTTAGGCTACTCCGGAGTAGAGAACCATCTTACGAATAATTGTTCACATATGAATTTATTATTATATAATAACTAGCTGGCCCGGTCCGCGTTGCCGGCCCGTAGTTCTTGTCTTATATGTATATTTGTCAAAGCATAATTATTCACAGATATGACTGATATAAGTGTTCACGTACTGGTCGATTAAAAGTGCTTTAAAACACCTGTACCCATATTTAAGCCGTGGGCTTCAATATTTAAACCGTGGGCTTCAAATGTGTGGATGTGCTCTAGAAATCTATTAAAAAGTATATATCAATCTTATCCCCATGTAAGGGATCAAATTAATTTTTAGTATGGTAAAAATCGTAGCAACATTTTCCAGTCAAATTAGCAGTAATTTGGAATTTACTGTATTTTAGCACCTCAGGTTGTGCATTAGAGTCCTCATAAGTCCCCCTAACCCTGTCCGTCTGTTTGTCCGCCAAAAGGTGGACTTGAAGGGGTACAATTACATGGATAAAATTCTAAAATTTTGTAGATATGTTGAAATTTTTGTGTAAGATTTCCACCCCAAATATACATTTTTAGCCAAATTCGTTGAAATATGGTAAAATCAGGAGGTACCTTTATATGGGCACTTCTCCGAAACATAATCCAATATGACAAATAGAGGCCAAATCAAAAATATAGCTATTTTACACCCATTACCCCATAAAGTCCATATTTTTCATCATGGTATAATTCAATGACGATTCAACAAATATTTGTTCATGTTTTCACAATTTATTTCATATGGGTGTACATCCCAAATCTACGTTCCCAACCAATATTCTCTTGGGGGTTACAAATTCAGTAGAATACAAAATTTCTTTTCTGACTGCACGTTAGATGTGAAACTGGACTTGGGGATACTCCAATGTGGGCACTTTACTTAAATGGTTCCCTACCCCAAGATTGCATATATACATTTTTTAGCCAAATCAATTGATTAATGTGGTCAAGACCAATATGGACCCTACTCTGAAAATTTCAAATTTTATGCGAAGAGTTTCTCTACACCCTTTAGAAATAAAGATGTCAAATAGCTTAAATCATAGATGGTTATATAAATATGAAATGGGGTTGTACCCTTATCCGTGAGTTATGATCTCTATCATGACCTACAAAAACGATTAAAGGTATCTTGAATATTTGGGAAGAATTTGTGGAAGGATATAAATCCTTTTCTTACTAAGAGTCCCATTCGCTCTACTATTTTCTACCCACATATTTGGTTTACTGATTGTACTCCCAAAGAATTTTGCATTTTCAGCTCTCATTGCACGGATTATTGTCACATGAAAGAAGTAGGTCCACGCTTTGAAATAAGCCCCATTAGGCTTTTTCGGTAATTTTTGTTTGTTTAAATGTGTTCGCATCTTCCAGCTGAACCACGATATCGGCCCTAAAGTTGAAAGGTAGATGTCAGTTAACATCGTATTTCGCACTTATTTCATTTTTTTGGTGAAAAATTATTTATTTTTTTTGTTCACAAAAAAATCCACTGAATTCAATATGATAATACAAATTGAAAAAACTTGACAAAAGAAGAATAACAAATTGAAAAAATCTTCCACTTGTTCGCTAATTTTTTACAACAAATGTTTACAAAGTTTGTCAATAGAATGTACTATTATTTCAAAATTTGATTCCATTAAAATTTTTTTTTTTTGATATTTTCCCAATTTGAGAATTTTTGCAATGAGATTTCTTTTTTCGTGATTTTTTAGCGATTTTGAAAAAGTAATTATCTTTTAACCTTGGTGTGACCGTGTTAAATTATTTGGATATCATCTATTCCATTTCGCCACCACATAATTCGGTTATACACTTCCATGTAACCCGATATCAATTTCAGTTCTCAAGAAATCAAGTCAATTAAATAAATTGGTATTAATATTCGAATTCAAAAGAAAAATGTAAAAAACACTACAAATGTACATTCGAAAAAAGTAAGTCAAAATGAAAAAAATCATGCAAAATAAAACAATACTATTGTACATTTCAAAAGTCAAAATGAAAATGTTAATATATCACATTTTTACGCGATTTTTTTGGATATTATCCTTTTCGGACAGAAGGCAATTCCGAATTTGTATGAATCGTTAAAATCAGTCCAGCGGTTCTTAAGTTATAAGCGTAGTAACTAACACAACTTTCTTTTATATATATAGATTGAATTATACTATGATGGAAAATATGGACTTTAGGTATATCCCACAATTTAAATGACCAACAAATTAATTCCATTCTTACGGTATTGGGTTTGAAAGAGTAATTATCCTTGACTATACTGAAATCATTCTCCGACTAATTATGAGGTGGACAAACCTAAATACCACCCAGCACGTTATTCTAAACGTTATGAAATACAAATTCAAAAATTGCAGCTAATTTGAATGGAAAATTTTGATTATCTCTTTACAATATTATCCAGTAAAGAAAGTCCTAAAATCATCCGACTTTATGATACCCTACACCACTTTGTTATTTAGTAGAGCTCCGTATAACAATTAAATTTTTTTATGGGAGAATTCAATCATACACGCTTTGATTATCATTATAATTTAAAGTTCAAAAGACTAAATATGCCGAAGCATTTGTATCTTTTAAATTCGGACTTGTATTGCCCATTTGGTGCACAATTAATACATAGAAAATATATATGGGAGCTATATCCAAATCGGAACCGATCTCGATAAAATTTGCAAAGTATTTCTGAGCTGTATTTGATATATTTCCCTGAATATCGTTGTTACGGAGTGCATATTACGGCTGTGGGTAACAAATATAACAAATCGGATGAATAATATATATGGAAGCTATAGCCATATCTGAACCGATCTTCACCAACTTTGACATACTAGCTTCTAGTCTCGATTCGGTCGTAAGTGCAAAATTTCATCCAATTTGGGCAAATATGAGACGATTGGTCTCAATCAAAGGTAAATCGGATGAAGTTATATATGGAAGCTATATCCAAATCTGAACCGATCTAGATAAAATTTAGCAAATGTATTTCTGAGCTGTATTTAATATATTTCCCCAAATATTGTTGTTACAGAGTGTATATTACGGCTGCGGAGGACTAAAATAACAAATCGGATGAACAATATATATGGGAGCTATAGCTATATCTGAACCGATTTCGATCAAATTTGGCATACTTATTTTCAGGTCCAATCTGATGGTACATGCAAAATTCCATACTATTCGAACTGATATTGCACGTTCGGTGCACAATAAAAGGCAAATCGGACGAAGATATATATGGGAGCTATATCTAAATTTTGACCGATTATCTCCAGTTTCAATAGGGTTCGTCCTTGGGCCAAACAAATGATTTTTGCAAAATTTCATCTGGATAGGGCAACAAATGCGAACTGTACTTTGTTTACAAAAGTACATGGAAAGACGGACAGACGGACATGCATAGATCGACTCAGAATGTGGTTCTATGCAGATCATCAAAAGGAACTATGGGTCTATCTCGTTTCCTTTTGCCTGTTACAAACAAATGCACAAAGACATAATACCCTGACCACCTTGTGGTGTAGGGTATAAAAATTGAGCTGAGTTTTCACATGGGGCTATTATAGATATTCCATATCATAGAGGTTTTTATCACTCAATTTAAAGTCTATAGCTGAAAAATAAGATCAGCCGACGGTAGGTGAACATCTATTATAATTTTTGCCATGAATATCTATTTTTATTTAGAAATTACTATGGAGTTATTACTTATAATAAAAATTGCGCCGCTTACATAAGTCAGATTTGTGATTTTTTATGCATGAAAGAGGAAAAGAACGGGCCGGCAACGCGGACCGTTCCAGCTAGTACATAATAAACCCTCCATACTATTGTGGAGGGTATAAAAATGGTCAGTATTGGTATTTCAATATCTTGCCCAAGGAATCTAATCAGCAAAAGGAATTTTCCATCATCAAGACATTGAATTTGAGGAATTTCATCCTGTGTAGAAGATTTTTGATACATATTATTTTTTCGAGTGTTTTTCTTTGGTATTACTTACTTAAAAATTTAAAAATACCTTAACTCTTTCGTGTATCATTCATATTCTACACTCATTTGTAAACAATCCGAAATATGCATGCATACCTCTGAGGCAGTGTAATAAAATTATTATTATAAGGGAATTTGAACAACATTACTCATGTTTCAGGCAAAGAGTTATGTTCACCATTTGATCCAACACCGCCACTGCCACCGTCGACACCACAACCAAGACTACCGCATACAATTATGGTTGAACAATTTACGCTTATTAGACAAAATTTGTTCTAATGAAATTAGCTCCGCTGTGCAACAAATATTTCACGGAATTCACCAGAGACCAATTAAATTAGCCGCGTATTTTTTATTTAACTCCAGAGATGCCAATACATCAGCGTTAGGAAGCAAGGTTGTATTCACGGTCGTCGTCGCCGTCGTCGTCGTCCTCATCGTTGTGGTATTAAATTCCTCCAAAGTATCAAAGTATGTAAAGCTTCTCCCGCAACAGCAACAACAAAAAAACACCAAGAAGCGAAAGAGTTTTTACCTCTTGGTTTTCGGGTGGGTATGTTGTCGGTGTTCCCTAGATGGCATTTGTCTGCACATTCTTTGGTTGTGGAACACAGCACAAGAGAACAATTCGTTAGCACCCCAACTTAACGGCCAAATAATAAATTACCCAAATAAGGAAGTCTAAAAACATGCACAATCAAACGTACACACACACACACTCGTATAACAAACACAAAGAGTGTTAAGCAATTTTTCGTTACTCCTTCCGTTAATGCATAAATATACAAATAAGAGAAGAGATAAGACAATCTCTTCAGTTGTCCATTATTAAACAGTGGTAAAATGGTGTAAGATTCAGAATATGCCCACTAATAACCGTGGTTTGATATTTTTAACTTAATTGGCTGTAATTTGAAATTTTGGGTCTACATTAAGTAGGTTTCCTTCTAGACGAAAGTCACAAATTGGTGCACTTTTTAAAATTAACCCACATTTCCAACCAAATTTGTTGCTTTGTAGTATTTCGGACCTCATCTATATATTAACTAGCTGACCCAGCCGTTGCTGGGCCATGATTAATATTCATAATTTATCCTTATACAATTGAAGTTTTCATGGTTTTAGCTTTTTGGTGTTGTACCTTGTTGTGGGTTATTGCTGAAGTCTTTTCAACATATTTCTTTAAGGACAACATGATTGAACGATATTTTGCCTATACCCTACACCACTTCGTACCACATAGTGGTAAGGGTGTCATGTCTTTGTGCATTTCTTTGTAACAGGGGGAAAGAAGCGAGATAGATACATAGTTACTTTTGAGTATTGGCCCAAAGACGAACCCTATTGAAATTGGAAATAATCGGATCAGATTTAGATACAACTTCCATATGTCTTTAGCCGATTTCAGGTTAATTGTTCACCAAGCGACCAATGTAAGTCCAAATGAAATAATTTTTGCACATGATTTTCAGATATAGCTATAGCTCCCTTATATATGTTCCATCCGACTTGGTTTTAAAGTCCCTCACATTCGTAATATGCACTTCACAACAATGATATTTGGTACCAGATTTCAGGTACAGCCCAGAAACACCACTGCCAAATTTTATCATGGTTCAGACCGAATTTAGTCTAGAAGCAAGTATATCAATTTCGGAGAAAATCTGTTCAGATATAGGTATGGCTCCTATATATAGGTTTCATACGATTTGATGTTTAAGTCCCCCACATTCGTAATATGCACCTCACATGAATGATGTTTAATACGAGATATCAAAGACTGCCCAGAAATACCTCTGCCAAATTGTATCAAGATCGGTTCAGATTTGGATATAGCTCTCATATATATATATATATATATATATATATATATATATATATATATATATTGTACCGATTTCGTGTTATTTGTGGACTAAATGGCCAATACCAGTCCAAATGATCTCCAACCGAATTTAGTCTAGAAGCAACAAATTAAATTTGGTGAAAATCGGTTCAGATATAGCTAGAGATCCCATATATATATATATATATATATATATATATATATATATATATATATATATATATATATATATATATATATATATATATATATATATATATATATATATATATATATATATATATATATATATATATATATATATATATATATACATACATATACATATATATTTATATATATACATATATATATATATATATATATATACATATATATACATATATATATGATCTCTAGCTATATCTGAACCGATTTTCACCAAATTTAATTTGTTGCTTCTAGACTAAATTCGGATAAAATGGATATTACGAATGTGGGGGACTTCAACATCATATATATATATATATATATATATATATATATATATATATATTTTTTTTTTTTTTTTTTTTTATTTTTTTTTTAATTTAATTCTTCTCATGCACTCTATGGCAATGTTATTTGGTATAATAGATTAAAATCTCTTCGTCAAATTGGATATTTCTCTATATACATGAGTTCCCACTGAAACCAAACTATAATTGCTCTAAAGCCACATGTTGATAGGTGATGATATACTTTAATTAAATTATTTTATTACGGGAGACCTACCATATATGCATAGCGGTCCCGCCCAACTTTTGACTTTTTCTTACTGGTTTTTATATTGGACTCTTATTGGATGGACATTCGTAACACGTTTTAGTGTCTAATCTATATTTTTAAGAACTCAATCTACAAATTGAGTTGAATTATCTCACTTATTTGAGTTACAATTTTTTGGTTCTCTGTTGGAAAAAAAACATACACTTTTGTTGCGATGTAACTGCGTTATGTAAAATATTGCCGGTAGCTTTAAGAATGTTGATATTTTCCTTTTGATTCAGAATAGGTTCTCGCACCTGCCTATTTTGAGTATTACGAAGGTTTTACCTACATTTCCAAAACTTATATGTTAACGCTATAATATGCCCTGTAACCAGAAGTACTATTAATTATAGAGATCTTAGCAACATTTCCCCTTCAAATGGGCTGTAATTTTGAATTCGCAACGATTACAAAAAAAATCAGAGCAGCCAAACTTAACTCGTTGTTTATGCCCTTTTTCGTAAAATGTGGGTATAGTATTTTACTATGTAAATCACAAAATATTCTTTGCAGACCCCATAAAGTACATACTTTTGATCAGAGTAAAATCCTGTGTCAATTTAACTACGTCCGTCTGTGAGTGCATCGGAGCATTGAAATCACAAAAAGCCTCAGTATTAAGGTTATAATGCTAACATCAGCTTGTCTACAGTATTTCCATGCATGTAATAACTGTTTAATACAGGTTTCCTATCAGCCATAGCCCTCACATAACAGTACCTGTATATTCTAATTGTTTTAATGCTCTGAGAAGTGTTTTCTAATCATATTAGAATTTTGGGTTTTATCTTCCCAGAAGATGTAAATAGATTATTTGTTATATCCCCAATATAGCAAAACATATTTAAATTCAGTACTTCACTGATTTTAGTCCCGATTTACAATCGAAGGGGCCGTATTTTTTGGATTTTTGACACAATTGTAGATCCACATTTTGATATTAGCCTCATATTGCAATTTGGGCCCGTTTAGAATTTTAGAACCCAAAAAATTTTATATAGCATAAAATTCTATGTCGATTTAGCGATGTACGTCAGTCTGTCCATAGTGGAAATCACTCTAGCCTCCGAACGAATTGAAGTAGGTTGATAAAATTTTACTCAGATGTATGTTTGGTCTTTTGTATTGAAAATGGACTATAAAGGTCCCTTTTTTATATAGTTTCCATATAACTGCACCAACATATTTGGGGTTTGTTGGGTGTTTTAGTCACAACTTTACCCCGAATTTCCTGTAAATTGGCATATTGTGTTCCTCATACAGGGAGGGATAAAAAAACTACAACAAAGTCAAACGCCATAACTTTTACATTTTTTTTTTAATTTTATTGAGTGAAAGCAAAAAATGTCGGAAATAGCATAAAATTTTACAATAAGTTTAGATTTGTTTGAATTGGTCACCTTTGGCACGAAAAATGGCCTTCAAACGGCCAATGAAACCGTCACACGTTGAGGTAATCAACACTTTGGAATTTTTTAGTGCCAACCTTGCTTTCCAAAATACTCCAGACACCATAGTCCAATGGATTTGTAACCGGAGATTTTGGTGGGCATTGTGCGCTGGAAATGAAGAGAGGAACCTCATTTTGTAACCATTCTTGGGTGGCACGTGCTGAGTGCAATGGTGCTGAGTCCTGTTGGAATGTCCAAGATCTACGGCCAAAGTGTTTGCGTGCTTTAATACACCCTCCAGAATATTTTCGCGATAATATTCGGCGTTTATTTTGATGCCACGGTCGTTTAATACCAGCGGATGGGTACTTTTAAGACCTAACCTATAAAGTCAAACTCTAGCTTTTCAACAAAATTTGTCTCACTGATTTTGTGCAATTTGACCACTTTCTAATGTATATTTTTACTGAACTGCTAGGAAAAATGTACACATTTTTCTTTGAAACCACAGTCCACAAAACCATTTGCTCTGAGAGGGTGCGAGAACAGAAGACAGTGTAATAATGAATTTGATGGATGAGCTGTAAACATACAAAATGAACGAATGAATGAGTTGAGTTAGCAATAAAGTTTTACGACTTTGTTTTGTTTGCCACGGTGCATTGAGAGCGCCGGCTTGGATGGTAGTTAAGAATTTGGTAAGGGTAACAACAACAACAACAACAACAACAGAAATTGAATGAAATATGGTAATGAGGCACGGCTTGACTTGGTTGGTTGGCTGGTTGAGTTGAGAAATGTGTTAAATAATGAAATATGGTTTAAAAATCGTTATCACCATCACCAACAACTGGTCGCCGCCGATGCGGTGAGCCCATAATATCTTAAAATCCAGAAAAACTGCTCGTGCCCTGTCAGGATGGCGGGAGTGAGTAAGGTTTCAAAGTTTGTTGATGTTTATAAACCTTGAGGATGTTTCGAACGTCATCACAGATCTACAGTAGTAACGGTAAGATGGAAATGGTCGTTCGGTCGCCTTCTGTTCGCCAATAAGTCAACAATGCCTATAAAACTTATTCCAATAACAATGATATAAATTATTCAATTATAAATTACGATTATTTCACAAACAATTGTAAGCAGACTTTAATTTACTATTTCGAATATGGTTGGCATCCATTTGGTTTGTAAATTCTCAGATGCCAGACAATAGCCAGCCAAACTTTTGTCCACAATGGCGGGGTTGATGCGACTGTTCAGAAAAAGTATTTTAGAAAAACATAAATAAATAAATAAAGTAGAATGTTGTTGTATAGGAGAATTCTTTTTGAACATTTAACCAAGCGTGTAAATTAGCATTCGTCTCAGCAAATAGGAATAATAATAATAAAACATTCAGGAAAGTAAATAGTATCGTTAACATTTATGGAGTGTTATTGCAGTGAAATGTTTTCATTAGCAATATAGTGAGAAGATAACACTCTAAGGATATTTTCGTAAGCGTTTTTTTCTGCTATAAAGCTTGCTTAGGTCATGAAATTCAAAATCAATGCCAAAATATTTTTCCTGGACCCTCTATATCTATCCTAAACATTGCGAAATATATCTCGAACTATAGGGGACCTTTTGTATATGATGAAAACTGTATAATGGCCTTATGACCTAAGAACCCAAAATTCCTTTGGGGGTTTGATCTAAGAACGAGTACTATCAAGTCTAATCGACATTTGTCACCAGTAAGATTGACTATAGTATAGTGAAACATTTGCAGCGTATTGGGAAAAGGTAGTAATTTTTCAGAAATAAACAAGGTTTTTCTTAAAAAAAGTTGGTTCTATATATATATATATATATATATATATATATATATTTTTTTTTTTTTTTTTTTTTTTGTTCGAGAGCTCGCATTGGCATTTGATCTACATTAATTTGAAACTTTCTACAAAAAATTAATTACAAGGGAGATTTCAGATTTAGATTTGATATGTGTTAAATTAACTGTAAAACAAGTAAAAAAGCAACTAAGATCAACCAGGCCGAACTTTTAATACCCTCTACTATTTGGAAGGAACTTAAAACATTTTAAAAAATTCCGAAAAAAGGTTAAAATGAAGATGTGGACCTGCATATGCGATTTTTTGTTATAGGTTTTAGTACCCATTACATAGTTCGAATACGAATTTTGAAACAACTCGGGCAAATGATGTCGCTAAAATTATCAAAATACGAGAGGTACCGTTATATATTGGGGCTACACAAAGACATACGAAATTTTTGGCATAGGTTGTAGTAACCATTGCAAACTTCGAATACGAGATTTGAAACAATTCGGGTGAAATATATCGCTAAAATCATCAATATATCGAATATCGGCAGATACCGTTATATAGAGGCTATACGAAAACGTGGACCGACATGGTCTATTTACGAACTTAACCTGCCTACTGACAAAATACACAGGTGAGAAAAAGTTTAGCCTTCTATCTCAATTAGTTTGACACATAGCGTGATTGCAAGAGAAAGCCAGACAGACAGACGGACATCGCTAAATCGTCTTAGAATTTTACGGTACAGAAAATATATACTTTGTAGTCTCAATTTAAAAAAAAAAACAAGTCAAAACGACACGAGGTTCCAATGCCCACCAGCCTGAAATTTGTCCCAATGCATTTCTTTAAAGTTTCACGAGTTTTATTGATTGCAACAGGATTATAATTTATATCTTTAAATCCTTTTAAATTCAGAATACCTGGTGATATCATATAACGATGACTATAATTAACATGGACAAGAAAAAATTTTGTACTTTAGTTGAAGTAAAACATTTTTAAATTATTATTTCGATGACTTAGAAGGTTATTATATCCTATACCAGCTGACCTGGTCCACGTTGCTGGCCCATATGTTAATTTAAAATATTTGTTTATACTTTCCACCATAGTACGGAGGGTATATTAAGTCTGTAATTCCGTTTGTAACACCTCGAAATATATAGTTTAGACCCCACAAAGTTTATATGTTCTTGATCAGCATAAAATTCTATGTCGATTTACCGATGTCCGTCCGTCTGTCCGTCTATGCGTCTGTGGAAATCACTCTAGCTACCGAACAAATCCAAGTAGATTAATAAAATTTTACTCAAATGTATATTATGTCTGCAGGACTTTAGGTATTGAATGGGCCATGTAGGTCCACGTTTTCGTATCGCCCCCATATAACGGTACATCCGGATATTGGGTTTTTTGTTGATTTTAGCGACATTATTTACCGGAGTTGTCTCAAAATTGTTATTTTAAGTTCGTAATGGATACTACAGCCTATGAAAGAAAATTGTCTGCGCAGGTTCACGTCTTCGCATAGCCCCCATATAACTGTACCTCCCGATATTCGGTACTTTTCGATTTTAGCGACATTATTAACCGGAATTCTTTCAAATTTAATATTTGATGTTCGTAGTGGATACTACTGCCTATGACAGAAAATTGTCGGTGCAGGTCTACGGCTTTGTATAGCCCCCACATAAGGGTACCTCCCGATATTCGGTATTTTGATGACTTTAGCTGCATTATTCACCGAAGTTTCGCATTTGAATATTGTAATGGCTTATGACAAAAAATAACCTATGCAGGTCCATGTTGTCGCATAGACCCTAATATAGCAGCTACATTCGGTATTTTTTAGATTTTAACAGAATTTTTGATGTATTTTATTGTTTTGGAGAATTGCCAAATTCGTTCCAAATGGTGGAGGGTATTCAAAGTTCGGCCCGGTCGAACTTACAGCTTTTTTACTTGTTCTTTTAATATATATTTTTTTTTAATTTGAACCTTACGATTTTTTAGTTTGAAGGACCAATACTTTGATCAAAATTGGATACTTTGCAACAATATTTAAGATACTTGAACTCCTAGTGTGATTGATATTCAAATTTCTCCACATGGGAGCCCCCCTCGCAAAAATTTCAATAACATTTCAACACCATTTCCGATTTTCTGTATCTTAAACGAAATGGCTGAACTTTCACATCTTGAAGTCTCAATGACAAAATTTGACAGAGGTATTTTCGACCTGTATTTGATGTCCGTACCAAATATCATAACCGGGAGCTACGGTTATATGGCAGCTATACCAAAACGTGGACCGATATATGTCACTTAGACACAATACAAATTGTTCGGCCAAATTTTGAAGCTGAAATAATCGTGATTTCAACAGACAGACAGAGGGACATCGTTTAATTGACTTAGAATTTTATGGGGTCTACGACGAATATTTAGGGATATTACAAACGGGATATTTCAATAATAACGATGCCTAATTCTTCGATTTAAGAGGATAATACAAATATTATAACGAGCTACGTTTTGACTAAATCGTGGTCTCATTTCATTATTTTTTTCACTATTTTGGCGGTCTACGGTGATTTACTACAACGAATGGACAGATATATTTCATTTTCAGTTTAGCCTTTCATTCATAGTGGTAAGGGTATAATGTCTTTGTCCATTTGTTTGTAACATGGAGAAGGAAGAGGGGTAGGCCCATAGTTACTTTTGAGGATCTTCATAGAATCATTTTCTGAGTCGATTTATGCATGTCAGTCAGTCCATGTATTCTTGTGAACAAAATGCATGTCGCATTTATTATCCGATTGAGATAAAATTTTTCAAAAAAATTTGTTTGGCCCGAGAACGAACCCTATTGAAATTGGTGATAATCGGATCAAATTTGGATACAGCTCCCATATATCTTCAACGGATTTCGACTTAATTGTGCACTAAATGGCTAATATCAGTCCAAATGACCTGTATTTTGGTACATCGGACCTAATTCAGTCTAGAAGCAAGTCCATCAAATTTAGAGAAAATCGATACAGAAATAGCTATACTTCTCATAAATATGTTTCATCCGATTTGGGGTTTTATGTTCCTCACATGCGTAATATGCACTTCAGGGGAATGATATTTGTTACCAGACATCAGATACTGCTCGAAAAAACCTCTGTCAAGTTTTATCGACATGGTTTCAGATTAGGATATAGCTTCCATATATATCTTTATCCGATATAAGGTTTATTGTGCACCAAATGGCTGATATCAGCTCAAATTGACTGAGTTTTGGGCAACTACGACTGAATTGATCCAAGAAACCAGTACTTCAGATTTGGTGCAAATCGTTTTATCCGATTTGGGGTTTAAAGTCCCTCGCAAGCGTAATATGCATTCCACAACAATGATACTTGTTGCCAGATATCAGATATTGCTCTGAAATAAATTCATCAAATTTCGTCGAGATCGGTTCTGATTTGGATATAGCTCCCATATATATCCTCAACCAATTTCGGGTTAGTTATGCACCAAATATTGGATATTTGACCTGAATTTTGGTATATCCGACCGAATTCAGTCTTGAAGCAAGTACATTACATTTGGTGATAATCGGTTCTGATATAGTTATAGCTCCCGTGTATATGTTTTATCCGATTTTGCGTTTAAGTCCTTCACATTCGTAATATGCATTCGACACTAATGATATAGTCGGTTCAGATTTGGATATAGGTCCCATATATATCTTCAACCGATTTCGAGTTAATTGTTAGCCAAATGGCCAATATCAGTCAGAAGGTCTTGAATTTCGGTACATCCGACTGAATTTAGTCTGGCAGCAAGTACATCAAATTTGGAGAAAATCGGTTCAAATTTAGCTATAGCTCCCATATATATGTTTCATCCTATTTGGTGTTTAATATGAATTTTCGTAATATGCGTTCGACAACAATGATATTTGGTACCAAATGTTAATATGTAGTATGATCTACTTGAAATAAATTATTTTGTTACGGGAGCTCATGTAATCGGCCCCGCCCGACTTTTGACATTTTCTTTACTAGTGTTTTTTTTTTTTAAATTGGTGACATCGTTCACATTTTGTTTGAATAATGATATCTCAGCATCTCCACCCACTATGAGTCAGTAACAAATACATGGTGATTTCAAATCAATTTTTTCTATTTTTTATATTAATTTCAAATTTCGTCACAGCTATGGACCCTAGTGCAATTATAGTTACACTGCAAATGACTAAAAAAGTGGTACCTTGTTATATACATATTTTAACATTATTCTCCTGTATTATATCAGCTTATTACAAGTTCCTTCAGTTGTATAAACTTCCACATTTATTTATTTTTTTATTATTTTCATAAAAATCTACATTTCTTTTAAAAATATAAACAAACTGTGCCGAAAAAACATTAAAATAAACACAAGTCTTTTAATTTTTAATTAAAAATCATTTTTATTGCCCTGTTGCTTTCAACGACTGACGACGCAACACGTTTTCTTTTTCCCCAATTTTTTGTTGTTTTCATTTCTTCCTTTCTTTTTTATGGGTCGTTGGTTGTTCGAATCACTAACTGAGTGACTTGACTGTCTGTTCCTGCTTCTGCCACCGCTGTAATTTAAAGAAAAACAACATTTTATCCTACGGTGGTACACTTCACATAATAAACCATTTTGTTCCTGTGAAATATCCTCTCCTTTCTTTTGGTTTATTGAAGTGTTTTACTTAAACATAAATCTCTGCTATTTTTTGCGTTCATTTACAACGAACTTATTTTTTTCGGCTTCTGCTGTTGCCGCTGCTTGTCTTGATTTCCAGGAGCAACAGCAAACAGCAAGGAATCAGGAAAATGTATATTTGCAACACAAAAATAACAAAAACACAAGGAACCAAAAAAAAATATCTTCTGGGGAAAGTGAATGTTTAAGGAATTTACTTCATTTATGCTTCACTACGTTTTCATCATAACAACAAAAATTCTCTCCAGGGAGTAATATATTATTATGCAAACACGCCTACATCACAGTCCTTCCTCCCTTCACTTTGTTCGCCAGTATCCTCATCGTAAAATGTGTGCGTAAATACGTTTTTAGCCACTAGATGCTAGAATGTTCGCAGGGTATAACATTGCGAATGATAGACCGTGAATAGAGTAAAAATAATGGGGTGCAAATCGTACATAAAAAGTGGTGTTTTCGAATTTTTAAAAACTTTACATAAAATTTGGGAAAACCCCTGCGGAACAGCTAATTTTGCTAGGTACATCTTTGGACAGCAACAATTATTCGGCAATATATATACACGACCGTCACATTGGTTTAGAATTAAATTTTCCCCTATTGTTATACCCTCTACCAAACTGTTAACTTTGTCATTCCGTTTGTAACATGATTAAATATTCGTCGTAGACCCCATAAATTACATATACAGGGTGAGATAAAAAAACTGCAACAAAGTCAAACCCCATAATTTTTAGAAAGCAGAATCAAATTTTAGAATAAGTTTATAATTGTTCGAATTGGTCACCTTTGGCACGAAGTATGGCCTTCAAACGGCCAATGAAACCGTCACACGCTGCCCGAATGTTGCTCTGCGGTACTTTAGCCAATTCACGGCGAAGCGCTTGCTTGAGGTGATCGACACTTTGGTAGTTTTTAGTGCCAACCTTGGTTTCCAAACTACTCCAGCCTCAATAATCCAACGGATTGGTATCCAGAGATTTTGTTGGCCATTGTGCGCTTGAAATGAAGCGAGGAACATAATTTTTTAACCATTCTTGGGTGGCGCGTGCTGAGTCCAATGTGCTGAGCCCTGTTGGAATGTCCAAGGCCTGCGGCCAAAATGTTTGCGTGCCCAAGACTTTAATACACCCTCCAGAACATTTTCGAGAAAATATTTGCATTTATTCTGATGCCACGGTCGATTAATACGAGCGGAGAGCCACCATTGGCTGTTATGGCGGCGCACACCATTGCCGGCGCTTAAGTTCTGGTGGCCAACCGCAGGTTCACATTTTCTGCTGACCTCTTTGGCAAGTAAACACCATCATTTTGTTTGTTTACAAACTGCAGGACAACGAATGTTTTCTCATCAGAGAAAAGCAAATTCGGCAGTTCACCACATTCGGCCAAGCGAAGTAACTCCTTAGCTCTTTTGAGTCTATTTTCTTTCCGTGGCGGTGTAAGTTTTTGCACTTTTTGGAATTTCAATGGCTTTACCCCGAGCTCATTTTTCAATATTTGCTGAATGGAATATTACGATATGTTCAGCTCACGGCCACTGCGACGCAGGTTTCGATCTAGTCGCTTCTTTAGTTTTCAAACCATTTCTCTTGATGTTGCTGTTTTCTTTCGTCCACTTCCTTGACGTCGGCCTACGCTACCACTATCACGGTAACAAGCGAGTGCTGGTGTACTCTAACGATAGCCACTTGTGGTTCTCCAGCCAAATATTAAGAAATCACAATATCACGCTTGAATTCCATCACGAATAACTTCTTTTCTTGAAAATTCTCACCAAAATGCTTTTGTACGCTTGTAAACAACATAATGACCTGTCACTGGAATCATTTTAACAGCTGTCGTACGAGTGGCTTAGAAATGACAGCAGTCCGATTTTTTTGCAGTTTTTTATACCCTCCACCATACATAGTATGGAGGGTATATAAAGTTCGTCATTCCGTTTGTAACTCATCGAAATAATCAACGGAATATTTTGAAATTGTGCACAAGGGGTTCTTTGTAAGCAGTTTACACCCTGAGAGAATACTCTATATAGGTTAACGATATCGTATATCTCCCATATAACGGTACCCCCGATAATCGGTATTTTGATGATTTTAGCCATATTTTCCAATGGTAATGTTTGAAAATCCACACAAGGATTTGTGAGCACTTTAACCCCTGAAAGGTAATTGTCTATATAGGTCTAAAATATCGCATATCCCCCCATATATCGGCGCCTTCTGATATTAGATACTTTAAAGATTTTAACAGAATTTTTAATTAATTTTATCTTTTGAAAATTTTCTAATTCGTTCCAAATATTCAAAGTTCGGCCGAACTTATTGCTTTTATACTTGTTTTATCTCCCCTCAACATAAAATTCTATGTTGGTTTAGCGATGTCCATCCTTCTGAAGAAATCACTCTAGCTTACGAACGAAGTGAAGTGGGTTGATAAAATTTTGCCCAACTTTTTGGTATAACCCCCACACCCCATTTTGGGTATTTTGGTGATTTAAGCGACATTAAATATTTTGGTGCAGATTCACGTCTTCGTATAGCCCCATGTAACGGTACCTTCCGATATTCGGTATTTTATAGCTCCCATATAGTAGTACCTCCTTATATTCGGTATTTTGATGATTTTATTGCGACGATTTTCGGCCCGGCAGAACTTGTTTAGCTCTACTTTCATAATCTGCTGGATTTCCCCCTTAATTATTGAAACACTTTATGTTAAAGGTTTCGTAAATCCAATCAGTAACCCTTTGGCTTAAAGTTAACCCAATCCATGAGTATCATTAACACCAAAAATCTTCCACATCCTCATCAGCAACAGCAGTAAAATAAAAACTAACATACTCACACACACACACACACACACACACACACACCAAGCATGATATGGGGGATTTATCTTCAAATCATGTAAACTCCTCCGCATTTGTTTACCATCCGACAAGAGAGTCAAGTGTATGATGCACCACCACTCCCCTGGCCTCCCGCCCTTTAACACTCACCACTCGCCCCCAAACAGACAGATATGTGAAACAAAGGAATACCACAAAATACAAAGTATAGTAATTTTTTGCAATGATTTCTCTTTGTTTATGCGGTTGTCATGGGTATTGGAGACCAATGGTAACACATATATATTTCCTTTTTTTTTGCTCTTTGCCATATTAAAGCATTCTGTTGTAGGCCACAATGGGGGCGGGTTAGGCTAGACCATTATTCATGAAGGGCAAGTGTTAGTTTGTGGTTTTGAAAGTTAATGTTGCCAAACACTGGAAATGCTTCGAATATTTCACATGGAATCTATCACACACACAGCAAAAATGGAAAGCAATATGCAATAATGTGTGTGTCCACCTCCATACACATGTGAACACATAAGGGTGTGTGTGTGTATAAATGTTTGTATGATTTGTATAAAATATTGATGAAATCAAAGATTTCCTTTTCCCCAGACTGGGCGAAAATATAGAAGAGGCTCAAGAAAAAAGGGTCTACAACACATTGCTTTGTTAATAAATGAATTCTGCATTCACCAAAGCTTGTCATCCAATGATCGATGTTAAATCGACTCGTCAATGCCGAACCAAAAATAGCAGCAATTTGTTGTGGGGTTAAATGTTGTGGACTATTATTCCAGGGAATCGAAAGCAACACAATACAAATCTGACACACTTGATTGAACTTTGTAAATGTCAGCACATTTTGCTTTTGCCATTTTTTCGGTAATGTCTGGTGTTTTGATTCTGAAATATTATGTTTTGATAGTGAACTGATTTTGGGCGGAGGGGGTGGACAATTTTGAAAGGTACCACAATATCAGTTTAATGAAATGATGTATCCATCATCGACCGTGTGCATTTGTGGAGTAATGTTAACAAAACGTTACATTTACCATTTGGGATTTAAAATCGTGCGAGGAAAGGGCAGATGAAGGAATTTGTTTTTCAAAGTATATATTTTGTGTAGTATCTTCAAAACAATTTCATTTTTGCCAAATGCATATTGAGAAAAAATATGTGATTTAGAGTGTAATTGGACGGAATATATGGAAACACAAAAATTAATGTTAATTTGAAAATGATAGTTATAGGCTTTATGGAGTGTCCAAAAAAGCAGTATATAAGCGTTCATTCTGCCATATGATGCCTTCTCGCAAGGAAATTTAAAAATAAAACAATTAAAAAAGCTGTTAGTTCGGTCGGGTCGAACTTTGAATGCCTTCCACCATTTGGTACAAATTTAACAATTTTCGAAAAAATAAAATGCGTTAAAAATTCTGTTAATATCTTAAAAATACCGAATGTAGCCGATTATTAGGGTCTATACGACGACGTGGACCTGCATAGGCAAATTTTGTAACAAGCTATTACAATATTCAAATGCGAAACTTGAAAAAAAAATGAAAATGAATGAATGAAATGAACCGAATGTCGGGAGGTACCGTTATATGGGGGCTAAACAAAGACGTGGGCCTACGAACTTCAAATACAAAATTGGAAATAATTCCGGTAAAAAATGTCGCTAAAATCATCAATACCGAATATCGGGGGATCCGTATTTTTGGGGCTATACGAAGATGTTGACCTGCATAGACAATTTTCTGTCATAGGCTGTAGTATCCATTACGAACTTCAAATATGAAAGAGTTCCGGTAAATAATGTCGCTTAAATCATCAAAATACCGAATATCGGGGGGTTCCCTTATATAGGGGCTATACAAAGACGTAGACCTGCACCGACAATTTTCTGTCATAGGCTGTAGTATTAATTACGAACTTCAAATACTACATTTGAAATAGTTCCGGTAAATAATGTCGCTTAAATCATCAAAATACCGAATATCGGTAGGTACCTTTATATGGGGGCTATACAAAGACGTGGACCTACATGGCTCATTTTCTGTCTTAGGATTTAGTATCCATTACGAACTTCAAATACCAAAATTGAAACAATACCGGTAAATAATGTCGCTAAAATCATCAAAATACCAAATATCGGGAGGTACCGTTATGTGGGGGCTATACGAAGGCGTGGACCTACATGGCCCATTTTCTATTGTATGCTGTAGTATCTATTACGAACTTCAAATGCCAAATTTGAAACCATTTCGGTAAATAAAATCATCGCTAAAATCAACAAAGAACCGAATATCCGGAGATACCGTTATATGGGGGCTATACGAAGACGTGGACCTACATGGCCCATTTTGAATACCAAAAGTCCTGCAGATATAATACACATTTGAGTAAAATTTTGTCAACCTACTTCATTTCGTTCGGAAGCTAGAGTGATTTCCACAGACGGATAGACGGACGGACATTGATAAATCGAGGGGCGGACATCGCTACATCGACACAGAATTTGATGCTGATCAAGAATATATATACTTTGTGGGGTCTAAAATGTATGAACTTAATATACCCTCCATACTATGGTGGAGGGTATAAAAATATATCAGAATGCACTTTTCTATGGATGGTATTTGTCCTTCCGTTTGTAACAACTCAAAGTATCCACTTTAGACCCCACAAAGTTTTTACATTCTTGATCAGCATAAAATCCTTTGTCGATTTAACGATGTCCACCCCTCGTTTTATCAATGTCCGTCCGTCTCTCTGTCTGTGAAATCACTGTAGCTTCCTAAAAAATTATGATTCATTAATTTCACTCATATGTGTTTTAGGTTTGCAGGACTTTTGGTATTGAAAATGGACTATGTAGGTCCACATTTTGTTATAGGCCCAGCCCCAGATTGAATTAATGTACATTTTATAATGCTGTTGTTATACCCTACAACGCCATGTGTTGGGGATATTGCAAGTTTGTTTGGCCAAAAATTATGTAACACCTTGAAATTCTAAGAGCTAGCTATGCATGTCCGACCGTCCGTCTGTCCTTGTAAATTTATAACTAAACTACAGGCCCGATCTCTTTGAAATTTTGCATAGAGGTGGGATAAGGGTCAGAATGGAAGTGTATTGTTTTTGGAGATGATCGCGAAATATTTAGAGGTTGAAATGGACCAAATTTATTTACAATCGACGCGGGATTTTGCAATAGGTCAGAGTTTAGAACAGGGCAGAAGTCTATCATTTTGGATGACCATTGTATTATATTTTGCGGGTAAAATGGACAACAAATTTTTGTGTGAACCTATCTATCGTACTGATAGGTACCACGACAGAAACTGTAAATGCTTCTGGTTAAGGGTGAAGTGGACAAAAAAACAGATAAAGTGGATTTTACAGTTGCTATGCAGGTCGTAATTACAGACCAATTTACGCGGATCTTAGTATAGGACTAGAGTTTAGGACTAAGAAGAAACCTACCAATTTGGACGGTCATCGAATAGTATTTAGCGGGTAAAATATGCCATAACTTTTGTGCACAAAAATTTTTCCTCTATTTCTATTAATAGACAAGGCACGGTCGACGAAGGGATTTTTGTTGTAACAGACAAATCCAACTTACATGATTATGTTATTTCGTTCAGGTAGAACGAAAGCATTCCTATTGGAGAAAGATGTAAATGCTTATAAGTGCGGTTATAAGATTTAGAGGATTTTCCAAAAGAATTTTAGTTATATTTAATTCTTTGGTTCCTCTTCCATTGACCTTCGATCTCGCCACTTGGGTAAAAAATGTTTTTGTCACAGAAGTTATTTTTAAATAACTTCTGGGGAGAATATTCCAGACAAAAAACAAGGGAACTGATAAGGATTGGTGGCTCTTTCCGAAACCTAGGTATTCCCTGCCTTACCCCCTGGTAAACATTACCATCGTTCTCCACTAATAAACAAACGTTGTTTTTATAAAAACAACAATAAAGGGATTAAGCCTGACCATTTTGCAACAACAAATATTTCCACTAAACCGCGAATATTTTTCATTCCAGTGGAATCACAAATACATCAAAGGGTGACTTTTGCATTGATGCTGATATCCAAGATATCGCATATATACCAAAATACATACAATCTCATATATTAAAGAAGGCGATTTTAGTAAGACCACTTATTACTTAAGAACCGCTAGACTGATTTATATAATTCTCACCAATTCGGAGTGGCCTTTGGCCAGATAAGGATAAAATCTTAGCAAATCACGTAAAAATATAACAAACAAGTAAGCAAAGGTTACAGTCGAGCGGAGCCGACCGTTGAATACCCTACAATACTATAATAAACGACACAGTTTATATAGGCGAGATACTCGAAAGAATTCCACAAGATATTGTGACAAATAATAAAAGAAACCCATCAGGTTTCGTTCTCTAATTTTCGAATAATAGCAACTTTAACTAATTTGCTCATTTCCAATTTATTGGTAGATGTTGCACTTAAATGGTCTTCCTAGATCTGGAACCAATATTTCCCAAAGACCTATAATCTCTCAGAACTGGCAAATGATTAACATTTATTATTGGTTTTTTGACTGAAACGCATCTATATGAGATACAGACATTTGACTATATTCTTCAACGAAATCTGCGTTAACGAAATAGTCAGAAGTGCGTCTTTCCTGTATTTGTGAATTCTCCAAAAAGTCACTGGAATGGACATTTTCGTATTTTGTCTACAAAGTTGGCAAACTATTTCAACCATTGAATATTTTTGGATGTCCATCCAAAACTGCTTGGCTTTTGCAATGTCCGGTAATCCCCATTCAAATGTGCGTGAGGATCGGGCAATAATTACGACCTGCTAACAATTTTGCAGTTTTTTGGTCCATTTCAACCCCTAAATATATGGCGATCATCTCCAAAAAGAGCAGGCTTCTATTCTGACCCTCATCTGATCCCCATGCCAAATTTTGTTATGATCGGGCCATAAATGCGATCTGTATATGATATCCTGATATCCTAAGTACTTAGTTTTGTTAGCTGTAGAAATATTACCAAATGTTTAATTCAAAATGAAAATATGCCAAAAATGTGACAAAATTGAAAAAAATATGAGAAAATGTTACAAAATCAATATTTTCATCTTTAGAGAGATATTTTTATGCGATTTTTTAGACGTTTTTTCTTTCCCGCCAAGAGGCCATTCTGAATTAATGAGAACTGTCGAAATCCGTTCAGCCGTTCTCGACATATAAGAGATCTTTCAAGCATATCTTCTTTGATAGACATTTATATCGCACATATTTTGCTATATATCCGATTTGTTGGATGTTAACATCAATGTAAAGATCAGAAGTAACCTTGTCATGGCTTTATGATTTCGCCGGGATTTAAAATATTCGTGGTTTAATGAAAAATTTTGAATTGTTTCAAAAAAAAGATATGGTCTATTTTACCCGCTAAATATTATCCGATGACCACACAAATTGGTAGGCTTCTTCCCGGCCCAAAACTCTAGCTACATGCGAAATTCCGCGTCAATTGGTCTATAATTGCGACCTGTATAGCTACTGCAAAATCCGAAATTTTTTCAGTATTTGGTCCATTTCAACCCCTTAACATTTTGCGATCATCTCAAAAAGAAATAGGGTTCTATTCTGGCCCGACCCCGACGTCCATTCCAAATTCGGGCGATCGGGCCATAATTGCGACCTGTAGAGTGATTACAAATTAACATGGACAGACGGACAGACGGACGGACGGACATACATAGCTAGATCGACTCAGCTCGGCGAGATAGGATGATCCATATATTCTTTCCTATGTGGGAAACCAATATTTCGAGTTGTTACATAATTTTTGGGCCAATCAAACTTATAATACCCCCAACACATAGTGTTGTAGGGTATAAAAAGTGAGTAGTATTTGTTATGAATTTTAATTTGTATACCCTTCAACACTAGGAGTTGGGGGTATTATAAGTTTGATTGGGTCAAAAATTAGGTAACACCTCGAAATATTGGTTTCCCACATAGGAAAGTATATATGGCGAACAGGTCAATTCTGACCGTTACGTAGATGCCGATAGTAAATATTTCGGATATATATAGCGAAATATATACAATGTATATATACAAAGGAAGGGGATGTTAGCTAAAATGCTAATATCTCTAGAATGTCTAGACCGATTTTGAAAAATTTTGTCAATCCAGAATGCCCACATGGCATAAAAGGATAAAATCTAAAAAAACGAATAAAAAGACGCCTATAATGATGTTAATATAGATTTTTTAGTATTTTGTGACATATTTTTATTTTTTCATATTTTTTATCGTATGCGATTTTTTCAATTTGACTTATAATATTAAAGTGTATATTTTGTAATATTTTTTCACTTTACAACACAGGTTGGGGATATTGTATATATATTGCAATTACCGTCCGATCCCCACCAATGGATACAAAATCTCGCATGAAGTTAGAGTTTAGGACTCTGGGTAGAATGGACCACTATTACCAGCATTACTTACAGGCGATATCCGACGACAGCCAAATATCGGAGATTCAGAGGGGCCTCCTGCTTTTGGAGATGGTTCAAATGAACCAAAAACAGAAAAAAATCCTGATACACAAGTGAAGCCATTTGACATGCCTGGGAAGAGCGATAAGGACAGGGAAGAATTCTAACATTTTGGCACAACAACTAACAGCACGACGGAGTGCGTAAATATTGGGCAAATGTCCCTGGTCAAAATGCTAAGGGTAATATCTGAGCAGTGCACTGTAACATGATTTCAAAAGCGAAATCTTCCAAAATGGATTTGGACATAAGAGGGCTTCTAACATGTTGTAGTGTTGTAGGGTATCAAATGGTCGGCCCCGCACGACTATAGCCTTTGCTTACTTGTTTTTTATTTATTTTGTAATGTTTTTTCACCTTACAACACAGGTTGGGATTATTATATACAGAATGCAATTATTGTCCGATCCTCACGAACATTTTCACAAGGGTAGGGTTAGAAGGACTAGGCCTATTGTTTTCAGAGATGTCCCCAATATATTTAGGGGTTGACATGGACTAACCACTAAAAATGTTGCAGCCGTTATAAAGGTCACAAATGGAAACCAAAGGACAGGAAATCTCGCATGAAGTTAGAGTTTAGGACGGCGGGTGGAATGGACCACTATTTTTGTGTGAAGAAATACCAACATTACATACAGGCGATATCCGAAATACACAAAAGGCGAACTTCTGGCTTTTTTATGCTGATTTCGTTGACGTATATAGCCAAATGTCGTAGACAAGTAAATCATATAGATGAGTCTAAATTTGGAGATACAGAGGGGCCTCTTGCTTTTGGAGACGATCGCAAAATATTTAGGGGTTCAAATGAACCAAAAACAGAAAAAATCCTGATCACACAATTGATGCCAATCGACACGCCCAAGAAGAGAGTTGAGAACAGTGAATAATAATATCTGGGCAATGATCCGGGACATAATTTCATAAGTGAAATCTTCCAAAATGGATTTGGACATAAAGGGGCCTCTAACATATTGTAGTGTTGTAGGGTATTACATGGTATCGCATGAAATTTTTTTCAAATTTGACAAACAATATTAAATTGTACATTTTGTAATATTTTTCACCTACAAACGCCATATGTTATGAGTGGTCGCAACTATAACCCATTTTCAAAAAATTTTGCATGGGGGTATGTTTAGGATCAGAATAGAAGAGTTTGGGACTGTAATGAAGCCCATCAGTTTTGATGGTCATCGGATAATATTTAGCTGGTGAAATGAACCACAATTTAGTTGATAAAATGTCAGAAGTAATGAAATAACAATTTTAAAAATTTCAAATTCAATTTAATCTGAACGCCTAACAATATTGGATATTCATTATAACATTTTCTGCAATGGATCCCGAAAGGCCAAATTAGAACCTATTTGGTTGGAAATGCAAAAGCTACTCAAAAAGGTGTCAAACAGACCTAATATTTCATATAATATTTTACTTTATAAAAACACACGTTGGCTTGCATTTTGACTTCTTGACCAATATTTATTCTTTTCTCAACCAAACAACATTTATGCCACAAAACTAAGACTTATATTTTGTTTTAGTTTTTTTTTTTTTTTCAAGTCACAAAAATGCCTTTATTCAATTTAAATAAATTAAATGGTTTCTACAGCAATTTACCACCAAAGGCCAAGAACCAAAAAAACACAGTCGACGCAATCGCTCAGTGCCAACCTCTCGGTGGCCTTTATGCCGGTCGCACTAATGGATTCTTATGCGCTGATGGTGCTGGTACTGGTGGCGGTAAAGTAAAACAAATTGCTTTGTCCACAGGAAATACTGAATAAAAAATGAACCTAAAACGTTTGCTTTGAATTTGTGGTTTTGCTTTGATAAATGTTTCGAAATTATGCTAAGAAAAACAACAAACAATAACGCCAACAAGGAATAGAGAGAAAGAATAACTGGAAAATGTATAACAACAACAGTGTACCCTTTAACTAAGTAACAACAAAATATTGCAGAAAATGCAAACCTTTAGGGTACAAACAAAAAAAAAAAAGGAATGTTATTTTGCAAAGAACTGCACTTTTGTTTTCTAAAAAAAAAAATTAAATAGAAAATATATATTTACATCAAAGATTTTTTATGCTGTGTTTCACATTTTCTTTTCTCAAGAATGTAAAAAATATAATAAATAGGAAAATAACCACTAAGTGGTACGAGGAGTGGGTGTGGATGATTTTCTAGCTTAATTATCAATCTGCAAAAGTATATCACAACAAAAATATTTTTTACGTTTTCAGTATCAGAGTTTGTTTTCTTTTTTTAAGGAACAAAGATGCATGACCCCACCATGACAATTTTTTGTTTTGTGGAACAACTTTCAAATCCACCCTCGCAATTTAAACAAAAGCTTGGAAAATGGAAGCAATTAGTTTCTATCAAATATACAAATATAAGCAATCTTTACTTTGTCGTTACACGGAGCTTTCAAAAAAGATATTCATACATATAGGGTGAGATGGAAAAACTGCAACAAAGTCAAACGCCATAATTTTTACATTTTTTTTCTTCTAAATTTATTGAATAAAAGCAAAGCATTTCGGAAATAGCATCAAATTTTATAATAAATTTAGATTTGTTCGAATTGGTCACCTTTGGCACGAATTATATATATAACCTTCAAACGGCCAGTGAAACCGTCAAATGCTGCCTGAATATTGCTCTGCGGTATTTTGGCCCATTCCCGGCGATGTGCTTGCTTGAGGTAATCGACACTTTGGTATTTTTTAGTGCCAATCTTGCTTTTTAAAATACTCCAGACACAATAGTCCAACGGATTGGTATCCGGACATTTTCGTGGTTATTGTGCGCTGGAAATTTGTAACCATCCTTTGGTGGCGCATGCTGAGTGCGATTTTGCTGAGTTCTTTTGGAATGTCCAAGGTCTGCGGTCAAAATGTTTGCGTGCCCAAGGCTTTAATACACCCTCCAGAATATTTTCGCGATAATATTCTGCATTTATTATGATGTCACGGTCAATTAATACGAGCGGAGAACGACCATCAGCTGTTATGGCAGCCCACACCATAACCATGGCCGGCGCTTGAGTTCTGGTGGCCAAACGAAGGTGCACATTTTTAGCTGACCTCTTTGGCAAGTAAACGCGATCATTTTGTTTGTTAACAAACTGCTGTACAACGAATGTTTTCTCTTCGGAGAAAACCAAATTCGGTAGTTCACCACTTTCCGCCAAGCGAAGCAATTCTTTAGCTCTTTTGAGTCTACTTTCTTTCCGGTGCGATGTAAGTTCTTGCACTTTTTGAAATTTCAATGGCTTTACCCGAGCTCATTTTTCAATATTTTCCGAATGGAATATTGCGATAAGTTCAGCTCACGAGCCATTTTTCGGCCACTGCGACGCAGGTTTCGATCAAGTTGCTTCTTTACTTTTCGAACCATTTCTGCTGATATTGCTGTTTTCTTCCGTCCACTTCCTTGACGTCGGGCTACGCTTCTAGTATCACGGTAACGAGCGATGTTACGATACACAAAAGATTCATACACTTTAAATGCTTGAGTGCTCTAACGATCGCCACTTGTGCCTTTCCAGCCATCAGGAATACGTTTTTTTTTCTGGAAAATTCTCACCAAAATGCTTTTGTAAACAATTTAATGAGCTATCGCTGGAATAATTTTAACAGCTGTCGGACGAGTGGCTAAGAAATGACAGCAATCTAAAATTGGTTGCAGTTTCTTTACCTCACCCTGTATTTATATTCATATTTCAATTTTAAGTTGCTGTAGAAAATTTTAAAAATGGCAAATAGCTGAAGCGTCTACCAGAAAAAGTGAAGCATAACTGTGACAGAAATGAAAAACATTTTATTTAATTATTTATAACATAAAAAGACTTTTAAGCATTGAATAAAACGACCGACGAGACATTTTTACAACAAATAATTCAATATGAATGTATTTAAGGAACGTAAAGGGACTAGACTGTTGTATAGAAGCACATGTTATATTGTAGTGACCTCGGAATTATCCAGTCAACGTAACATACATACATACATATTAAGAGAGACGTTGGTAAAAGTCGTTAAGGTACATAGATCACCTTCGTTGGCTGATCCGTTTTAGAGAGAATTTGGCAGATGAGTTCGCCATTAATTTTCATTTAAATTAAACATTTTTTTTTAGAAAACCCGAAAATGTTATACTAAACTTGGAAAAACATTTCAAAGTAAAACAAGTTAGAAAATTTCTGGGTTCTTTGCCCACTTTTATAAGTATACCGTTTTACACTTATCGATTTCTTAATTAGCTCTTATACTAGAGGGGATCGGGGAATAATTTCACCTTTTTATAAAAAAATATCATTACACTGTACGACACGAAATGCAAAGCAACTTAAATAGAGGGGCCAAGTTCCCACATCTTTCACATTTTTGGAAGTTTTAGAATTAATATTCCCCGGAATATACATTCTAGGTATATGGTGTCTTCGGCAATATTGCAGATGAAAATATCGAGAATATTTTAGTCGGATATTTTAACTCTGAAGCAAGTCAACAGTGGTGTTGGTGCCTTGTTCGTCACTTTTTATACCTTATGCATTTGAATATCGTAATGGCATATGACAAACAATTAATGTACTGGTCCACGTTTTCGTATAGGCCCCAAAATAACGGTTACACCCTATATACGGTATTTGTATGATTTTAGCAGTATTTTTTCACAGATACTTATTAATTGCAAATTCATTGCAAGTGGTGGAGGGTATTCAAATTTATTGCAATAAAATCAGGTAATGGTTTTAATGACACAATTTTTTTAGAAATTCCTAAATTCAATATTCCCATTTTTGGAAGTCTATGCAATTTCTTCGAATTTCGGAACGAATGGGCTCACGCCTAGCACAATTTTGACATTTATGTTAGATGAACCAAGAGTCTATTTCCTTACCATTGGCCTCAGTAGTTTGGTGTTATGGTGGTAGTTTGGCAAGTACTAATTTCATATGACGTCCGCGTGATTTATAACTAGTTATTGGTGAAATTGATGTTTAAAGATGAAAAGATTCGAACCAGCAACCGTTTGTTTGGCACAATATGTACTGCCGTTAATCATTATTTTTTAGGATATAAGTAAGTTGTTGTGGTTTGTAAATATATAGGAGTGACTCATAATTATTATACCCTACAGCACTATGTGTTGGGGGTGTTATAAGTTGGATTGGGCAGAAATGTATGTAATACCCCGAAATACTGGTTCAAAACATAAGGAACTATATATGGGCCCTCCTATCTCGCCGAGCTGAGTCGATCTAGCTTTGTATGTCTGTCCGCGTTAATTTTTAATCACGCTACACGTCGCAATTGTTGTCCGATCTTCACGAAATGGAAATTGGGGATAGGGTTAGGATCTGAATAGAAGCATATTGTTGTGGATGATTTTTGCTCAATATTTAGAATTTAAAGTGGCCCAAAATGCTCAAAATTGTCTAGATTTTAAAGGCGTGCTAAGGACCAATGGATATGGACTTTATTATTAGGTTGGAGTTTAGGACAACGCTGAAGCCTAGCATTTTGTATAGTCAAATGGACCACAATTTTGTTTGAAAAGATAACAAAACAAGTAAGCAAAGGCTACAGTCGAGCGGGGCCGACCGTTGAATACCCTACAACACTATAATAAACGATACAGTTTATAGAGGCGAGATACTCGAAAGAATTCCACAAGATATTGTGACAAATAATAAAAGAGAACCATCAGGTTTCGTTCTCTAATTTTCTAATAATAACAACTTTAACTAATTTGCTCATTTCCAATTTATTGGAAGATGTTGCACGTAAATGGTCTTCCTAGATCTGGAACCAATATTTCCCAAAGACCTATAATCTCTCAGAAGTGGCAAAAGATTAACATTTATTATTGGTTTTTGACAACGCATCTATATGAGATACAGACATTTAAGCGTTAAGAAAATAGTCAGAAGTGCGTCTTTCCTGTATTTGTGTATTCTCCAAAAAGTCACTGTAATGGACATTTTCGTATTTTGTCTACAAAAGTTGGCAAACTCCTTCACACATTGAATATTTTTGCATGGCCATCCAAAACTGCTTGGCTTTTGCAATGTCCGGTAACCCCCATTCAAATGTGCGTGAGGATCGAGCGATAATAACGACCTGCTGGCAATTTTGCAGTTTTTGGTCCATTTCAACCCCTTTCCTATATGGGAAACCAATATTTCGAGGTGTTACATAAATTCTGGCCCAATCAAACTTATAATACCCCCAACACATAGTGTTGTAGGGTATAAAAACAAATTATTATATTTTCGGTTTTTTTGTAACATTTATGCAAAAAGTTTTTCCACAATCTCGCACAAAGTACGGCTTTAACTACAAAATGTGTTCCTTTAATTTATATTCATTCATGTCATTTAAGTAAGATTTAGACGACGTCTTGTAGAATTTTGTGACAAATTATTTTGTAGAGTATTTTGAATACCTACGATTTCGTTTAAATTGAGTTTTAAACCATTAAACAACCAAACAAGGTGTTACACGATTTATTGGTCCATTTGAACCTCTAAATGTACATCTTCAAAAACAAAAGGCTTGAATTCGAACATTACCCTATTCCCATGCAAAATTTCGGAGGATCGGACGACAATTGCGACCAGTATATAATACTGTCAAAATATAGTGTTGCTGGGTTTAGAAAATTTTCAATTCAAAATTGTAAGTTAAATTGAAAAAATCATTCGATAAAAATATGACAAAATGAAAAAACATTCACTTTTTTACTGTCATATTTTTTCACGATTTTCTTTGATTTTAACTTCATGCGAAATTCCGCGTCGATTGGTTTATAATTGTGGCATATAGAGCACCAGCTAAATCAGTACTATTCTGTTTCTATTTTTACCCCTATATATCCATTTTACCACCAGCGATCATCTCCAAAAACAATAGGCTTCTGTTCTGGTGGGGATCGGACCTATAGAGCACCAGCTAAATCAGGATTATTCTGTTTCCATTTTTACCTCTAAATATTTTGCGATCATTTCCAAAAACAATAGGAATCTATTCTGACCCTAACCCCAGCCCCACTTTAAATTTGGTGAGGATTGGACCATAATGGCGACCTGTAGCGTGATTACAAATTAACATGGACTGACGAAAAGAATGACATTTAAATGTAGATTGAATCAAGCGAGATAGGGGACCAATATTTTGAAGTGTCACATAATTTTTAACCCAATCAAACTCATAATACCCCAACATATAGTGCTGTAGGGTATAATAATTTTATTATTATATTTTTGCTGAGCTGAGTCGATCTAGCTATGTATATCCGTCCGTCCGTCTGCCCATGTTAATTTGTAATCACTCTACAGGTCGCAATAATGGTCCGATTCTCACGAAATTGAAAATGTAGGTGGGGTTAGGGTCAGAATAGAACCCTATTTCTTTTGGAGATGATCGAACAATATTTAGGGGTCCAAAAACTGAAAAATTTCATAATTTCGCAGGTGCTCTACATAGGCCATAACATTTGTGTTAAATAAAAGTCAAAATTACCATTAAACCGCGAATATTTTTAATCCCGGCAAAATCACAAATAGACGAACAGGTCAATCCTGATCGTTACGTAGATGCCGATAGTTAATATACCGGCTATATATAGCGAAATATATACAATTTGTATATACAAAGGAAAGGGATGTTAGTAAGATTGTTTATATCTCAAAAATGGCTGGATCGATTTGACAAATTTTGTCAATTCAGAATGTCCTCGTGGCACAAAAGAATAAAATCTAAAAAATCGCATAAAAGATGCCAATAATGAAGTTAATGTATATTTTTTAGTGTTTTGTGACCTTTTTTTTTGTATTTTTTCATATTTTTTATCGCATGCTTTTTTCAATTTGATTTATAATATTGAAGTATACATTTTGTAATATTTTTTTTTTAACTTACGACAAAGGTTGCGGTTATTATATACAGATTGCAATTATCGTTCGATCTTCACGAAAATTTTCTTTAGGCTCAGAAGGGATAGGCCTATTGTTTTTGAAAATGTCCGAAATATATTTAGGGGTTGAAATGGACCAACAACTACAAATTTTCTTGATTTTGCAGCCGTTATAAAGGTCAGAAATAGAAATAAGTACACAGTATACGAAATCTCGCATGAAGTTAGAGTTTAGGACAGGACCGCTACTTTTGTATAAAAAACCAGTAAAGAAAGTCTTAAAGTCGGGCGGGCCGACTTTATGATACCCTACACCACTTTACTAATTAAGTAGAGCTCCACATAACAATTAAAAGTTTTTATGGGAGAATTCAATCATACACGCTATGATTATAATTATAATTTAAAGTTCAAAGGACTAAATATGCACAATTGATTTGAAATCGGATAAAGATATATATGGGAGCTATATCCAAATCTGAAGCGATCTCGATAAAATTTGGCAAAGATATTTCTGAGCTGTATTTGATATATTTCCCTGAATATCGTCGTTACGGAGTGCATATTACGGTTGTGGGTAACAAATATAAGAAATCGGATGAATAATATATATGGAAGCTATAGCTATATCTGAACCGGTCTTCACCAAATTTGACATACTAGCTTCTAGACTCAATTCGGTCGTGCGTGCCAAATTCCATCCCATTTGGACAAATATTAGACGTTTGGTGCACATCGGACGAAGTTATATATGGGAGCTATATCCAAATCTGAACCGATCTCGATAAAATTTAGCAACTGTATTTCTGAGCTGTATTTGATATATTTCCCCAAATATTGTTGTTGCATAGTGCATATTACGGCGGCGGTTGACAAAAATAACAAATCGGATGAACAATATATATGGGAGCTATAGCTATATCTGAACCGATTTCCATCAAATTTGGCATACATATTTTCAGGCCTAATTTGGCTGTATATGCAAAATTCCATACACTTCGGGCTGATATTACACGTTTGGTGCACAATAAAAGGCAAATCGGACGAAGATATATATGGGAGCTATATCTAAATTTTGACCGATTATCTCCAATTTCACTAGGGTTCGTCCTTAGGCCAAACAAAAAATCTTTGCAAAATTTCATCTGGATCGGGCAATAAATGCGACCTGTACTTTGTTTACAAAAATACATGGAAAGACGGACGGACGGACGGACATGCATAAATCGACTCAGAATGTGATTCTATGCAGATCATCAAAAGGAACTATGAGTCTATCTCGATTCCTTTTGCCTGTTACAAACAAATGCACAAAGACATAATACCCTGACCACCTTGTGGTGTAGGGTATAAATACCAATATTTTATTCTACCGAAACGCTGAAAATCACTTACAGTCGAAATCCAAAATACACAAAAGGCGAACTTCTGTCTTTTTATGCTGATTTCGTTGACGAATATAACCAAATATCGTAGAGAAGATTTGTCTAAATTTGGAGATGATCGCAAAATATTTAGGGGTTCAAATGAACCAAAAACAGAAAAATTTTCTTGATCACACAATTGAAACCAATCGAGACGGAATTTTGCGTGAGAAGAGAGTTAAGAACAGGGAAGAAGTCTAGCATTTTGGATGACCATTGGATTATATTTAGCTGTAAAATGGACCACAACAGCTAACAACAGATGGAGTGCGCAATATTTTCAAACACCACTGGACAAAAAGCTAAGGGTAATATCTGGGCAATGCTCTACGACATATTTTCAAAAGCTAAGTTTTCCAAAATGGATTTGGACATAAAGGTGCTTCTAACATATTGTAGAGTTGTAGGGTATCACATGGTCGGCCCCGCACGCCTATAGCCTTTGCTTACTTGTTTTATTATTATTTTTATACCCTACACCACAAGGTGGTCAGGGTATTATGTCTTTGTGCATTTGTTTGTAACAGGCAGAAGGAAACGAGATAGACCCATAGTTCCTTTTGATGATCTGCATAGAATCACATTCTGAGTCGATTTATGCATGTCCGTCCGTCCGTCCGTCTGTCCGTCCGTCCGTCTGTCCGTCCGTCCGTCTGTCCGTCCGTCTGTCCGTCTGTCCATGTATTTTTGTAAACAAAGTACAGGTCGCATTTATTGCCCGATCCAGATGAAATTTTGCAAAGGTCTTTTGTTTGGCCTAAGGACGAACCCTATTGAAATTGGAGATAATCGGTCACAATTTGGATATAGCTCCCATATATATCTTTTTTGACTTTTATTGTGCACCAAACGTGTAATATCAGCCCGAATTGTATGGAATTTTGCACATACACCCATATTAGGGCTGAAAATATGTATGCCAAATTTGATCGAAATCGGTTCAGATATAGCTATAGCTCCCATATATATTGTTCATCCGATTTGTTATTTTTGTCCACCGCCACCGTAATATGCACTATGCAACAACAATATTTGGGGAAATATATCAAATACAGCTCAGAAATACATTTGCTAAATTTTATCGAGATCGGTTCAGATTTGGATATAGCTCCCATATATAACATCGTCCGATTTATCTTTTATTGTGCACCAAACGTCTAATATTTGTCCAAATGGGATGGAATTTGGCACGCACGACCGAATTGAGTCTAGTGGCTAGTATGTCAAATTTGGTTCAGATCGGTTCAGATATAGTTATAGCTTCCATATATATTATTCATCCGATTTGTTATATTTGTTACCCACAACCGTAATATGCACTCTGTAACAACAATATTTGGGGAAATATATCAAATACAGCTCAGAAATATCGTTGCCAAAGTTTATCGAGATCGGTTCAGATTTGGATATAGCTCCCATATATATCTTTATCCGATTTCAAATTAATTGTGCACCAAATGGGCAATACAATTCCGAATTTAAAAGATACAAATGCTTCGGCATATTTAGTCCTTTGAACTTTAAATTATAATTATAATCATAGCGTGTATGATTGAATTCTCCCATAGAAACTTTTAATTATTATGTGGAGCTCTACTTAATTAGCAAAGTGGTGTATGGTAGCATAAAGTCGGCGCCGCCCGACTTTAAGACTTTCTTTACTGGTTTTTTCTGGTATAGCTTAAATATAAAAACTCTTAGCAATATCGGGTGATCTTCTATAGGGGCTATTAAAGATTGTTTCCTTGCCTGCTCTTTTCAAAAGTATTGAATAATTATTGAATCAAAATAATTGCATTCGAAATAGAATTATTTCTATAGTTCTTCAACATCTTCACATATAGCATTTTCAGATTAAATGAAACCTTTTGAAATTCAAATGAAACTTTTTGCAGCGGAAATGAAACCTTTTGCAGCGGAAATGAAACCTTTTGCAGTGGAATTGAAACCTTTTGCAGGGGAAATGAAACCTTTTGCAGCGGGAATGAAACCTTTTACAACCGAAATGAAACCATTTGCAACCGAAATGAAACTTTTTGCAAATCAAATGAAACTCTTAAATTTATAGAAGGAAAAAAATTATGTTTAGTAGTTTTTAAATTAAATTAATTAATTATAACTAATATATTGACAAAGAGGATTTTTTATTGACTAAACATATCTACATTTTTATATTATTTCTAAAATTTTCAATTATTTTTATAACAAATGATTTGATACAAAATGCCTCCATATTATTAAATTCCAAATGCTTTACGCTAAAAAGAGAAATTCAAACAAATTTTGACCTTTATTGGTATGGCCAGGACTGAAATGCAAAATTAAGCTTTACGACAATTTTTTATAGTTATAGTATATATTAATCGTACCTAATAAAGGATTCCCGCTTCGCAGCTTTACTGATTATGGAGATAGAGCAGTCTTGCTATGTGGGCTGTTGAATGGTTCGCTCTATCGCGTACACAATGTAATGTCTTATTGAAACATCACACAATTCAATGTGGTGCTAAATTTCAAAGCTCTAAATTAAATTTCATATCAATATCGTGATTTCAATAGACAGATTAGTGGAAATCAGTAAATAAACTTTGATCATGATTTTATATACTTTATGGGGTCTACGACGAATATTTAGAGGTGCTACAAACCGAATGACAAATTTAATATACCCTCCTTTCCATGGAGGAGATTATAAAAAGGTACCTAATTCGGGTCCTTTGGAAAAAATACCTTGAAAAACTTTTTTCAATCTTTCTGCATCTACACTTGCGTTTTATGGAAGCTTTAAGAAATAATTTTATAAAAACATAGATATTAATAATCAATAAAAATACCTCTTTAACTACATATTAGTTATAATTAGTTGATTTAATTTTAAACCTGCTAAAAATAAAAATGTTTTGTTATTTTTCCTTCTAAAAATCTAAAAGTTTCATTTGATTTGCAAAAAGTTTCATTTCGGTTGCAAAAGGTTTCATTTCGGTTGCAAAAGGTTTCATTTCCGCTGCAAAGGGTTTCATTTCCACTGCAAAAGGTTTCATTTCCACTGCAAAAGGTTTCAATTCCACTGCAAAAGGTTTCAATTCCGCTGCAAAAAGTTTCATTTGAATTGCAAAAGGTTTCATTTAATCTGAAAATGCTATATATCCCTTACAACTTTTCGAGGATTATTGTAAAAAACACATGCGGCAATTTAAATCTCCTCTTGTTTTCAACAAATTTATTGAAGTTTCATTGTCTGCAGCACCCACGACGTCTGTTGTCTGCTCCACGTTTTGCTTAATTTATATTATAAAAGAAATAAATTAAAATTATACCCATTTACCGTCATTATATTGCAACAAATATTACAAAGTTCTCGTTATTTTATAGCATCGTCTGATTATCTACATATGTAGCTACTAGAGTTGCTGTATGGACGTGGACGTGTGTCTATTTAAATGGTCAATTGTTGCCATTTATGGCCAATCCATACGACGACAAAGGGCAACAATGTAAGGCCAAATGCGTCTGCACTGTTGGCACGCTTAATGAAATTGCAATTATGCTTAATTTATGCTCCCATGCTTCGCGACAATACACCATGTGTAGTAATATACACATATTATTGTGTAAATATTTTAAAAACTTTTTAACCTTAAAAATTAAAACAGATGCAATAATCGCGACGAGGGATGTTGGCGAAGTTTTTTTTTTTTTTTTTTTTGGGGCAAAAAAAACAAGTTAAAAAGTATAAATCGGTTCTGCCGACAGATGTATACCCTCAGCCAATGTTCGATTATTTAAAAATATTTCGACTTCTGTTATGATTTGACCTCTATAGCGTGGATTTTGAAATAATGGGCCAATATTGCCCATTTCGTGTCGGACATAATTAAATATGATATAAATATTGAGACGTGCGAAGTTTGGACTATATTGGTAATTCCTTCACTTAATATGAAATATGTGACAATTTTTAGAAAATTTTTACATGTGCGTGAGGTACCAGATATAGTCGACCGAAGTTTTCCATTTTCATACTTTATCTAATACAGATAAAAATATTGGTATGGCCAAAATTATAAGAAAATCGAACATTCAATTTATGGGAAATTTGGATGCTTATTTCGCCTTCTTTGAGCGATTTGATTTTCAAAATCTTGAACCCTATGTGGTCCGATCACTACCATCTTTATAACATATCATCTTTCTTTTTATGAGTTTCATGGATATTCAAAATTTTGAGCCTTTGTGGGGAGGTACCAGATGGAGAGGGCCGATATATCCCATTTTCACAACAGATGTTTGTATGTGTGAAATATAAAGAGAACCTGATGCTTATTTCGGATTTTATAAACGTTTTGATTTTTCAAAACTTTGACACTTTGTGGGGGGAGGTACCAGAAGGAATGGTCCGATCTCTACCGCCTTTATAACGGATACTGTGTTGATAGAAATATTCAGATGTGCTTTTTATGAGCTTAATGGATATTCAAAATTTCGACTTTTTGTGGATGAGGTACCAGAAGTAGTGGACCGACATATTCCGTCTTAATACCAGATCCTGAGTTCATAAAAATATTAAGATGTGTGAAATTTGGAGACAATCGGACTCTTACATCATAGGAGTTATAATTATTCAAAATTTTGACCCTATGTGGGAGAGGCACTGATGCAAATATTAGGATTTGGAAAGTTAGAGCAAACTTGGATTGTTGATTCCCTTTCTGTGCAGAAAATATTTTTTCCTGAAAATCTTGACCTTTTGGGGAGGTACCAGAAGGAGTGGACCGATATATTCCATCTTAAGACCAGACCTGGTGTTAATATAAATATTGGGATGTGTGAAATTTGAAGACAACCGGTCTCTACATCACATTTTATAAGAGTTGTAATTATTCAAAATTTTGACCCTTTCTGTGGGAGGTAATTGATGGAGTGAACCGGCATTGTCCATTTTCGTACCTGACCTGATGCAAATATTAGGATTTGCAAAGTTGGAGCAAATCGGATTATCGTCTCTCTATCTGTGAAAAAAAATATATATTTTTTTGAAAATTTAGACCTTTTGTGGGAAAGGTACCATTAGAAGTGGAGCGATATTGCTCATCTTCGAACTCAATCTAAGTTTGAAAAAAATATTACCATGTTCCACGTTTGGGCCAAATCGGATACTCCCTTCGAGAGTTATCGTGCCCACCACCCAGCCAGACAAACAGACAGACTGACGGACGGATATCGCTAGATAGATTCCAAATGTCCTGAAACAGATTCAGACCAAAGAGACCTAGGGTCTAAAACCTTTATTTCGACTAGGCACGTTTTGACCGTATCAAATGGTATAAACCCTCTCTAGCCATATGGCTGAGGGTATAAGGAGTAAAGAAACAGTAATTGCGGCCGGGCCGAACTTTGAATACCATCCACCATTTGGAAATTTTCAAAAAAAAAAAAAAAATAATAATAATAAATAAATAATTTCCTTTAAAAATTCTGTTAAAACCTTAAAAATACCGAATATCGGAAGGTGCCGATATATGGGGGATATGCGATATTGTGGACCCATATAGACAATGATATTTCAGGGGGTAAAGTACTCGCAAAGATCTCCTTGTGTAGAATTTCAGACAATTCCATTGAAAAATGTGGCTAAAATCATCAAAATACCGAATATCGGGAGGGTACCGTTATATGAGGGCTGTACGATATCGTCGGCCAATATAGATAATTTTCTTCCAGAGGATAAAGTACTTGCAAGAAACTCCTTGTGTGGAATTTCAGACAATTACATTGAAAAATGTGGCAATAATCATCAAAATACCGAATATAGGAGGTACCGTTGTATGGGGAATATACGATATCGTGGACCTATATAGACAATTCTCTTCTAGGGGATAAAGTACTCACGAGGAACTCATTATATGAAATTTCATAGAATTCGATTGAAAAATTTGGCCAAAATCATCAAAATACCGAATATCGGAGGTGTTATATGGGGGATATATGATATCGTGAACATATATAGACAATTCCCTGCCAGGGTTTAAAGTACTCATGAAAAACTCCTTGTGTACAATTTCAGACAATTCCATTCAAAAATGTGGCTGAAGTCATCAAAATACCGAATATACCAAATACAATATCGTGGGCCGATCTTCGAACTTGACCTGCTTGCAGACAAAAGACAGACGATAAGTTACAAACGGAATGACGAACTTAATATACCCTCCATACTATGTATGGTGGAGGGTATAAGAATAATGGGAGACGACAACCAAATTAATGGACTTCAACATCTAAGCGGGAATCATTTAAAGACAGAAGATTTAAGAGGCTAATTGATGGTTGTCCTTATAAACATTCTGTGTCCCAGTATGACGTCAATGAGTTCAATCAATTTCAGGGAAGGGAAATCTGTTTTTCCGTTTTATGTGGGTGATGCTATTGTGCCAAATTTCTATGACCTCCATCATATATTTAATGTACATAGCTCAAGGACTACAGACAGTAACGGTCCACGACAATAGTTGAAGGCAATACTCATAAAATTCAAGGGGACCGATGAAAGTTCGATGAATCTATTCATGTGATTGCAATGATATTTAGTTGATAACATTTAAAAGCTCCAGATCGAGGTGGCAGGACGTAGATGGCTAATGGAAACTACCTGGAGATCATCCAAATAAATATAGTCGAAACTATCCCACATATAAAAAAATTCGCTGGTACTGACCGATAGATCTCAAGTCAAGTCCAATAACTTTCACATTGACCCACCCTATAATTATTCCATTGGGCATTATTGCCACATATTTTAGTGGCTGAATAATTTCATTGGTGCAACGTGTGGTTGCTCTTGTTGGCGCTGACTGCACCGAATTGCGGCAGAGCTCCGGAGCTTTTGGCGTTTGTGCAATCGTTTGTAATGAAATAATTACGTACGCATATAAAGTTTCGGGACAACGAAATTAATGACAACATGCTCCATTGATTATTTAAGATTCTTATTGATATAATAAATGCAGACAATTCTCGGCAAATTAAATCTATTATACACATATCACTGGCACACATACACATAATGGAATTCAATACAAACCCATAATTACGAAAAGCGATTAAATTCATTAGCATCAAGAGATTAGAATGTCATAAGAGGGAAATAGTTGCGTAATTTCAGAATTAAATTCAAATCGCCGTTCATTTGTATGTAAATGGCAAAAGTCATAGCATAGGCTGACAGAAGGAATTAAGGGATCATAATCCATTAAAAAGGATTTTGACAGCAAAGCGGACTAAATATAATTTATATTTGGTTTTAAACGGGGCGAATAGGAATGCATGCATTTTTAATATTCTCCCATTAACAAACATTTTTCTTTTTTTCTAAGATCCGTTTATTTCCATTTGGATATTCCGTAAAGGCAAAAAAATTACCACCTTAGGAATACACTAAAGTCTGTTCATTATTTTTTGCAATTATGGGTGTATAAAGTAGGTTTTGGCACCAGTAACTAATGATAAAACAATCTTATAAAACGGCACTTCATTTGACAAAGATTTTTTCCATGACAGGTCCAAACTGCAACCAGGAGTCAAAAATAAGTTTATCCGGTGAAGAAAGAACAAAATTCTAGAAAGATAAGGCTTTGTTAAGGCTCATTAGTAAAACGAGCAAGTGACCGCTACTTCGTCAGAGAAAATTCCAGTTTCGTTCCAATAGTTCGTGTTAGGATTTTGGCACCCAAAATACACAATTTGTTCACCCAATTCCAAATTTAGTATCACTTGGTACTTTTCGAACAATTCTACATATCTTAACCACAGACACCAACAGTGGCATCTAAATACAATTTTAGGATTTCAGCCCTTTTCCTTCACTCAATACCAAATTTAGTATTTTTTATAAAATTATGGTAAATATTTTCAAAACCACCTCTATATGTCAAGGCTACACATAAACATCAAGCCTAACACGAAACAAGTAAGCAAAGGCTATAGTCGTGCGGGCCGACCATGTGATACCCTACAACACTACAATATGTTCGAAGTCCCTTTATATGCAAATCCATTTTGGAAGAATTCGTTTTTGAAATAATGCCAAAGAGCCCTGCCCAGAGGTTACCCTTAGGTTTTTTAACAGGAGAATTTGGCCAATATTTGCGTTCTCCGTAGTATTGTGAAGTATTCAAAACAATTGCACACGAAAGTTGTGGTCCATTTTACAGATAAATATAATCCAATGGTCATCCAAAATGCCAGACTTCTTCTCTGTCCTCAATTCTCTTCCGATGCGAAATTCCGTGTCGATTAGTTTTCAATTGTGGCCTGTAGAAGAACTACAAAATTAGAAAAATTTAAAATTTTTTAGCCATTTAAACCTCTAAGTGCACATCCTAAGAACAATCGGCTTCAATTCCGACCCACCCCATGCAAAATTTAGTGATGATCGGACGATAATTGCAATATACATATAATACCATCTAAGCGTAGTGTTGAGGAGTGTAAAAATTTAGAAAAATTTCAATTCAAAATTGTAAGTCAAATTGAAAAAATCGCATGCGATAAAAAATATGACATAAATTGAAAAAAAAAAAAATGGGACAAAAGATATTCTCTCATTTATTGGCATGTTTTTCTACAATTTTCTTATATTTTATCCTTTTCTGGCCAGAGACCATTCAGAATTAAAGGGATTTGTGAAAATCGACCCAGCGGTTCTTAACTTATGAGCAGAATAAATAAGATCTCTTTCTTTTTCATATATATTGTTCCTATTTTGTTATATATCCGATTTCTTGGCTAACAGCATCGTTTTAATAGTCAGGAGTGAGGTCACTCACACAACTAATGTAGTTGTGATTTGGCTGGAGTTAAAAATATTCGCGGTTTAATGGAAATTTCCTATTAACTTACATAAAAGTTAGGGGCTATTTTACCCGCTAAATATTGTCCGATGGCCGACCAAATTGGTAGGCTTCTTCCCAGGTCTAACCTCGAACTCCATGCAAATTCCCGCGTCGTTTGGTTCATAATTGTGGCCTATAGAGCAACTGAAAAATTAGGATTTTTTCAGTTTTTGGTCCATTTTAACCCCTAAATAATGTGCGATCATCTCCAAAAGAAATAGGGTTCTATTCTGACCTTAACCCCACCTCCATTTTTAATTTCGTGAGGTTTGGTTCATAATTGCTTGATGTAGCTTGATTACAAATTAACATGGACAGACGGACGGACATACATAGCTAGATCGACTCATCTCGGCGAGATAGGAACCCCCATATATATTTTCCTATGTGGGAAATCAATATTTCGAGGTGTTACATAATTTTTGGCCCAATCAAACTTATAATACTCCCAACACATAGTGTTGTAGGGTATAACAATTAGGTAGGGTTGTAGGGTATAACAATTAAAAATTTGTTAAACCTCAAACACTATTTGTACAACATATAGTACCGTTAAGTACTTTTCGTACTCTTGAACTACTAAGTACTTTTAGTACAAATTTCAAAAATCACATCCATATCTCAATCCTAGATACCAACAAAGTCCTCAATATCTATTTTGAAGATTCCAACCCTGTCCCTTCACCCAATACCGAATTAAGTACCACTTAGTACTTTTGGAACAATTATTGTACATGTTTCAAAAAATCACCTCCATATCTTTACAACAGACACCAACAGTGTCATCTATCTAAATTTTCATAATTTCATCTCTATCCCATCACTCTATACCAAGTTCCGTACAATTTCGTACCATTATAATTCGTATTCCCAAAACCCCCACCATAACTCATTTCGAAATACCAACAGAGAGCTCAATGTCAAATTTGATGATTCCCGTCCTATCCCTTCACCCAATACCAAATTCTAATACTTTCCGTATAAACACACGACGCATTTCTAAGCCACCACCAACTCTCAAACACAGATACCATTAGTAATCAAAGTTTACAATTTCAGATTTTTTTCTCTTTCCCTTCACTGAAGCCTAAATTTAGTACCATTCAGCACTTTTCGTACAATCATATGTCAAGGCTACACAAGAACAGCGACCCTAACACAAAATTGCATACTGCAGTCACTATCTGATAATCCAATACCCAATTGTACTTAATATAGCACTACTAAGTACATTTCGTCCACTTGTAGTACACATTTCTAAAAAAACCTCTTAATAATAAACCTGCCGCCAACAAGGACTCCAATAAAAAATATCAAAATTTAAGCTTCTCCTGTTCAGCCCAAAACCAAACTGTTCCAAATTGTGTACCATTTATTACAGTTTACATACTTGGTACACAATTCCAGAACCATCTTCACATATCACACTTACATTCCAACCTTGATTCACATAAGGGAATGAAGGGGAACCTCATTTTGCAACCATTCTTGGGTAGCGAGTGCTGAGTGCGATGGTGCTGAGTCCTCTTGGAATGTCTATGGTCTGCGGCCAAAATGTTTGCCTGCCCAAGGCATTAATACACCCTACAGAATATTTTCGCGAAAATATTCGGCATTTATTCTGATGCAGAGAGAGACCATGGGCTGTTATGGCCGCCCACTCCATCACCATGGCCGGCGCTTGCGTTCGGGTGACCAACCGAAGGTGCGCATTTTCAGCTGACCTCTTTGGCAAGTAAACACGATCATTTTGTTTGTTTACAAACTGCTGGACAACGAATGTTTTCTCATCGTAGAAAACCAAATTCGACAGTTCAACACTTTCTGCCAAGCGATGCAACTCTTTAGCTCTTTTGAGTCCATTTTCTTTCTGTTGCGGTGTAAGTTCTTGCACTTTTTGGAAATTCAATGGCTTTACCGAAGCTCATTCTTCAATATTTGCCAATGGAATATTGCGATGTGTTCAGCACACGAGCCATTTTTCGGCCACTGGGAGGCGGGTTGCGATCAAGTCGCTTTTTTACTTTTCGAACAATTTCTGCTGATGTTGCTGTTTTTCTTTTTTTTTTTTTTGTCAACTTCCTTGACGTTGGGCTATGCTACCAGTATCACGGTAACGAGCGATGGTACGAGACACAAAAGATTTATTCAAATTTAAATGCTGGAATGCTCTAACGATAGCCACTTGTTGTATTCCTGTCAAATATAAAGAAATCACACTATCACGCTTGAATTCCAGCACGAATAACTTTTTTTTCTGGAAAATTCTCACCAAAATGCTTTTGTACGCTTGTAAACAATATAATGAGCTGTCACTGGAATAATTGTAAACAGCTGTCGGACCAGTGGCTTAGAAATGACGCCAGTCTGAAGTTGGTTGCAGTTTTTTCATCTCACCCTGTACAGTAAACATGTCCAAAACCAACTCAATGTCACAGATACCAACAGTTATTTAAATATCAAATCTCAGAACTTTATCTTTATTTCTTCACCCATTACCAAATATAGTACCATTCAGTACTTTTCGTAAAATTTTAGTACACATTTCCGAAAACACCTCCATATGACCAGGCTACACATAAACAGCGACCCTTATACCAAATTTCAGATTTCAAACACTATCTATTTAATACTTTTCGGGCACTTGTACATATGTATTTCCCAAACCATCTCTTTATCACAAACCCACCACCAACGCACGATCGCTGCCATTGGCCAAAATTCAAAAAATGAAAATCAGATTTTTATTGTCAAATGTGTACAAATGAACTCTTAAGGGGTTAAGCTTTTTAGAAAACATAAAAATCTTGGCTTCATTCTAACGGCCCACTTCAAAAATAGCATCAAAAAGGAGAAAATGTAGTTAGTTGCTTTTTTCAATGGGGTCAGAGAAAAAGTGGAGTAATAATAGAACTGTATTTCAAAATTAAATACATTTTAAAATGTCAAATCTTGACACTATTATTAAAAGCAAGGTATTGACTTATTTTTAGTGCAGTAATTTGTGTGTTTAGTATATGTGTATAATATAGAAGATGTGAGTGTTCTAAGTTGCCTTAAGATTAATTTTGAAAATAAAATTGGATTTCAGTTAACGTTTTAATTGTTTTTTTTAGTAATGGTCCTAAGATTCTAAAAGTGCTAATTTAACTTTCAGATTTTGTCAGATGTGTACGTTATGCCCAATATACTGAAGTGACTTCGCTGCAATTTTGTCAGTTCTATGGTGCTAGTGACATAGAATATGTTTTTGTTGTTTGGGATTGATAAGGATGTAATTGAGAGGTGTTCATTAATGCTGTAAGCATTGTCTTCTGCGTATAATATTAATGTCGAAAAAATTAAGGCCTTTGCACTGGAAGCTGCTAAAAAGTTAACAAATATATATCCATGACACTATCTTCCACCCACAGTTCATAAAATTTTAATACACGCACCCGACATTATAAATTTGTCATTATATCGATTAGATAATTTTAGAAGGAGGCCGTGGAGTCTAGAAACAAAGATATAACGGGACAGCGAACGTTACCAAACAATCACCAGTAAAGAAAGTCTTAAAGTCGGGCGGGGCCGACTTCATGATACCCTACAGCACTTTGCATATTTAGTAGAGCGTCAAATAAAGGTTTTAATGGGGAATTTGTGAGAATTAAATCATACAACTATGATTATAGTAATAATTAAGAGTTCAAAAGAACTAATGAATGAGAGGAATATCCTCCTCTGAATCGTTTTCTACTAAATTTGTAGAGGCATTTGCGCCTTTTCAATTCGGGCTTTTATTATCCATTTGGTGCACAATTAACTTGAAATTGGATAGATATATATGAGAGATATATCTATATTTGATTTGGGCTAATATTACACGTTTGGTGCACAATAAAAGGCAAATCGGACGAAGATATATATTTGAGCCATATCCAAATATTAACAGATCTCGATAAAAATTAGAAAGGGTATTTCTGAGTTATATTTGACATATTTCCCCAAATATCGTTGTTACAGAGTGCATATTACGGCTGCGGAGGACCAAAATAACAAATCGGATTAACAATATATATGGGAGCTCTATCTATATGTGAACCGATTTCGGTCAAATTTGGCATACTTACTTTCAGGTCCAATCTTGTACGTATATTCCATACTATTTGGGCTGATATTACAAGTTTGGTGCATAATATAATGCAAATTGGATAAATATATATAGAAGCTATACCTACGTTTTGACTAATTATCTCCAATTTCAATAGGACCTTAAGTCAAATAAATTATTTGTGCAAAATTTAACTTTGATTTAATTTTATATTAAACTAGCTGGCCCGGTCCGCGTTGCCGGCCCCTACTTTTAGTCTATAATGCATATTTTTTTAAGCATTATAGAATTATGAAAGCGGCACAATTTTTATTATAAGTAAAATAACTCCATAGTAATTTCTAAATAGAAATAAACATTCATGGGAAAAATTATAATAGATAATAATCTACCGTCGGTTTTAGATATTTTGAATAGCCTGATCTTATTTTTCAGCCTATGGCTATAATTGAGTGTTAAAAACCTGTATGATATAGAACTTCTATAATAGCCCCATGTGAAAACTCAGCTAAATTTTTGGTATTGAATTTCCAATGTTAAGAATACCGTGATGCGTGGTATTTAGTTTTGTCCACCTCATAATTGAGGGCGGAATGATTTCAAAATAGTCAAAGATAATTGCTTTTTTACACCCATTACCGTGAAATATTAATTAATTTATTTTTGTCATTTAAATTGTGAGTTGGAGAACCCATAAAGTCCATATTTTTCATCATAGTATAATTCAATAACGAACAAAAAAATTAATATTCGTGATTTTTTAATGTTTCTGCCACAATTTGATATTTCGGAGTTTATGGCATGTAGATGTTAATCCCACATCTACGTTCCCAACCAATATTCTCTTTGGAGTTTCAAATTCAATAGTATATCAAATTTTCTTTTCTGACCAAACATTGGTTAGGAAAGCGGATTTGTGGGTACACTAATGTGAGAACTATATTCGAATAAATGCCTATGTGGACAATTATCTGTGGGACGATTCTCTACCCCAGAGTTGCCTAAATACAATTTTTTAGCCAAATCAATTGATGAATGTGGTCAAGACCAAGATGGACTCTACTCCGAAAATTGAAAATATTATGAGAAGAGGTTTTTACACCCTTAGAAACAAAGATGCCAAATAAAGGCCTAAAGATGAAAAAAATGTCGAAGACCCCGAACATGGCTTAAATTATATGATGGTTATACCAAAACATGATCATATTTTGCGAGGATGGTTTCTTATCAAATTAAAATGAGTGTAAGAAAAATGTGGTTAAAATGTAAACAATACTTGAAATAGGGTTGTACCCTTATCCGAGGGTCATATATCATGACCTGCAAAAGCGATTTAAGACATCTTGAAAGTTTAGGAAGAATTTCTTTCTTTTTTCCTAAATGTCCAATTCGCTCTACCAGTTTGCACCCTTTATATTCGGTATTTCACTGACTGCAGTTCCAATGAATTGCATTTTGAGTTCTCATTGGGCGGATTATTGCCATATGAAAGATGTAGGTCCACGTAGGTCACTCATTTTATTTTAAATATTATTCATTCAGATTTCAAGGCAATAAAAAATGTTCACTTCAATATAGTATGTCAAATTGAAAAAAATCACACCAAAAAGAAATTTTTTATTAATATTTTTATTGGATACCATTCCAAAATTGTATGAATTGTCAAGCCGTTCTTTAGTTATACCTTATGTAATTTTTCCCCGATTTGAGAATTTTTGCAATGAGATCTCTTTTTTCAAGATTTTTAGAAATTTTGACTTAAATTTGGTGTGACCGCGTTAAATTATTTCGATAACATCTATTTCGTTTCGCCACCACATAATTTGGTACTACACTTCAATGTAACCCGGCTTCTATTTCAGTTCTCAAGAAATCGAGTCAAAATAAATTGGTATTAATATTCGAATCAAAAAGAAAAAAAAAATATTATAAAAAACACTACAAATGTACATTAGAAAAAAGTAAGTAAAAATGGAAAAAAATCATGCAAAATAAAACATTACGATTGTACATTTCAGAAGTCAAAATGAAAATGTTAATATATCACATTTTTACGCGATTTTTTTGAATATTATCCTTTTCGGAAAAGAGACAATTCAGAATTTGTATGAATCGTTAAAATCAGATCAGCGGTTCTTGAGTTATAAGCGTAGTAACTAACACAACTTACATTTATATATATAGATTGTTATTTTATTTTGTTAAAAAAAATCAAATTTGGACTTGATTTGTGTAAAAAAATTCTTCTATTTTTGGAGGTACCTTTACAGGGGTACTACCTACCTGAAGGCGGACTGTTCCAAATAATTTTCAGTAAGATTATTTTTTAACTCCATAGAACGTAAAATGTCAAAAAACATTACAATCTGGTGTAGAAATGTGACAAGAATGGGGCAAATAACCATTATTCGGGAGGTACGTTGTATAGGGACCATGCCAAAACATGCATCGACCATATCCATTTTGTCCCATTTTTTATTTTTATCCCATCAAGGTACCATAACCAAAGATTCATATTGTTATCTGCACTGAAAATATTTTTGGCCGCTGTGCAACGGGGACCCCAAAACAATCATTTCTAAATTCTATCTTCATTCATTCACACTTAAGCAAATTTAGTATCACTTAGTAGAGTTCGCAAACTTAGAACACTTTTCCAAAACAACCAGGTTTTAAACTTGATTCTCATTCCAAATTGCATTTTTATCGATCAGTCAGTCAATTATTTCACTACTCTTGAAAATATATAGATTAGACGATACATTTATGTGGGACCCATACTCGAATCTTTTTGGTACAAACTTGGCAGACTTTATTCTAGTGATAATTTGTCCGTTTGATCCAAAATTCAACCTATAAAGCTTATAATACCCTTAAAACAAAGTGTTGTGTGGTACAATTAACAGCAACGAGGTCGGAGTACAAAACATTTCTTTGGGTTTCCAAGGAGAGAATCAAATGTATCTCAGATATCCAACGACATTTTTTGAAAAATTTTACACTTTATTCTAAATTCGCTTAAGAATTGTAGTCTAACAATTCGCTTAAGAATTGTAGTCTAACCAAATGTCTTCCAATGCTTTGGCCATTTAACTACCTCACTTAACAACATTTCTTTGTTGTCTGTACATTTCAGCACTTCCACTTATTATCTGGCAATTGTCTCATAATTAATTGTGACAAGATAGACATTAGACAGTGTTTGCATTTTCTCTTAACTTCGAAGCAGTTTCATTCATGCCTGTTAGTAGCTGAGCATTTGGCAACAACACTACCCGCCACAAGTGACAAAAAACATCGAAACACTAGTTGTCGCAACACGTTAAACTTACATTTTTTCTGTTGTCCAAAAGTGTCTTGCCATATTCTGGAAGTTGTCTTGCATTGAAATCGATGCTAATTACTTGATATCTACTTGAATGGCAGTCGCCGGTCAGCATTACGCCTCATGGCCATTTCGCAATAAAGTCTTGCCAAATGACGATTAGTGTTAATAAAAATGTTGGGTTATTATTTAAATGTGTAACGGTCATTTGTTGTTGGCCAAAGCAGAGGTGGTGGTCGCTCAGTTAACCAGCCAGGCAGCTAACTTGCCGCACCAGTGGTGTCTCTTGCAATGGCCCCAGACGGCCCATTAACAAATAATAAACAAATTAAAACAAATGAAATGCAATTTGTTTATCTTAATAATTTAGCAGCATGCAATTGCATATTTAGCGCGCCATCAACAAATGGAATGTGAGATAACAATTATACAGGTGAATTGAATACTAAATTGATAGATTAACACAAATGTACAAATGCAAAACGACACATATACACACACATACACAATAAAGTGTTAAAAGCAACACCCCATGGATGAATCGAAAAAAAATGAATATTTGGATTTAATTATTTTGTTGATTTTTATATTTCATTCCATTAAGTGCTACAGTGTTTTCTCTTTTAAATATCTTTCTAGATGAGACGACGGATTTCTATCCGTAACTTTAACGTGGTAAGGGTATTATGCCTTTGTGCGTTTGTTTGTAACAGAGAGAAGGAAGCGATATAGACCCATAGTTATTTTTGAGGATATTCATAGAATCACTTTCTGAGTCGATTTATGCATGTCAGTTCGTCCGTCCGTCCAAATGTGACGGTTGATTATTCGATTGATATGAAAAACGCTGCAAACGCTTTTTCTTTGGTCCTAGGACGAACCCTATTTAAATTGGTGATAATCGGACCAGATTTAAATATATCTCCAACCGATTTCGGGTTAATTGTGCACCAAATGGCCAATATAAGTCCAAATGACCTGAATTTTGGCGCATCCGACCGAATTCAGTCTAGAAGCAGGTACATTAAATTCAAAATCGGTTCAGATATAGCTATAGCTCCCATATATGTCTCCTTCAATTTGCTGTTTAAGTCCCTCACAGGCGTAGTAAGCACTTTACAACAATGATATTTGGAAGCAGCCTCTGCCAAATCATCGGTTCAGATTTGGATATAGCTCCCATATATATCTCCAACCGATTTCGGGATAATAGTGCACCCAATGGCCAATATCAATTCAAATGACCTATATTTTGGCGCATCCGACCGAATTCAGTCTAGAAGCAGGTACATTAAATTCAAAATCACTTCAGCTCCCCATATATGTTTTTCATCCGATTTATGGTTTTAAGTCCCTCATATGCGTAATATGCATTCGACAAGAATGATATTTGGTACCAAATGTCAAATACATCCCAGAAATACCTCTGCCAAAATTTTTCAAGATCGGTTCAAATTTGGATTTAGGGTGATTTATTTGGATTTACACAGGGTGAGATAAAAAAACTGCAACAAAGTCAAACGCCTTAATTTTTTCACTTTTTTAAAATTCAATGAATAAAAGTAAAAACTGTCGGAAATAGCATCAAATTTTAGAATAAGTTCAGATTTGTTCGAATTAGTCACCCTTGGCACGAATTATGGCCTTCAAACGGCCAATGAAACCGTCACACGCTGCCCGAATGTTGCTCTGCTGTTTTGGCCCATTACCGACGAAGTGCTTGCTTGAGGTGATCGACACTTTGGTATTTTTTAGTCCCAACCTTGCTTTCCAAAATACTCCAGGCACAATAGTCCAACGGATTGGTATTCGGAGATTTTGTTGGCCAATTGTGAGCTGGAAATTAAGCGAGGAATCTTATTGTGTAACCATTCTTGGGTGGCGCGTGCTGGGTGCGATGATGCTGAATCCTGTTGGAACGTCCAAAGTCTGCGGCCAAAATATTTGCGTGCCCAAGGTTTTAATACACCCTCCAGAATATTTTCGCAATATTCTGCATTTATTCGGACGCCACGGAGAGCTACCATCGGCTGTTGTGGCGGCCCGCATCATCACCAGTTCGGGGCATAAGTTGTGGTAGCCAACCCAAGGTGCACATTTTCAGCTGACATCTTTAGTAAGTAAACACGATCACTTTGTTTGCTTACAAACTGCTGGACAACGAATTTTTTTTTCTTCGGAGAAAACTTAATTCGGCAGTTCACCATTTCCGGCCAAGCGAAGAAACTCTTTAGCTCTTTTGATGCGGTGTAATTTCTTGCACTTTTTGGAATTTCAATGGATTTACTCCGTCCACTTGCTGTTTTCTTCCGTCCACTTCCTTGACATCGGGCTACGCTACAAGTATCACGGTAATAAGCGATGGTACGAGACACAAAAGGTTCATTCACTTTAAATGCTTGAGTGCTCTAACGATCGCCACTTGTGGCTTTCCAGCCAAATATTAAGAAATCACACTCTCACGTTTGAATTCCATCAGGAATACGTTTTTTTCTGGAAAATTCTCACCAAAATGGTTTTGTACGCTTGTAAACAATATAACGAGCTGTCACTGGAATAATTTTAACAGCTATCGGACGAGTGGCTTACAAATGACAGCAGTCTTAATTTGGTTGCAGTTTTTTCATCTTACCTGATGCATGAGGCAAGTTAAAAGGAGTGCGATAGAAATTGCCACAAGTTAACTCGCCTCAAAGATTCTAGTCGAATTTATATTTCAAACTTTTTAAGAGCCCAATATTATGAGGTGTATTTCACAATATTAAATATAGAGCTTTGAAAATGTATACACAGCATTGGATTTGTTCAAATACCAAACCTGTAATTGAGCTACATTTGCCAGCAAGTCATATTTAAGAGCTCCATTCACATAAAATAATCTCCACAATTTAAAGTTGACATAAAAACACACACACAGACCTTAACATTGATTAGTCATTCGGGTATTATCACAATTAAAATGCTGTTCATCATAATTTACCATAAATGTAAATGTAATTGCTGGCCATAAATTATCAGCAGCGAAAATCAAATCGAAAACGTGAACATAGACAACTTATGTTTATGTCACAGCGACCAAAGCGACATAATGCCAAACGGTGACATCCCCATGGCTAAAAGCCGACGCGATAGTCTACAAACATTTATCAAAATGGCAAAATGAAAATTATGGAAAACAACAACATCCATTCATTTTGTAATACAACCACAACAACAATGTGCCAATGGTATTACTGCAATCAACAGCATCTATGCAACAACATCTCTCTAACTTATATCCCCATATCAGATGGAGGGAGACTCCGAACTGCAGTAATAAAATTGTCATAAAGTGTACGATTTTATGATCGAAGACATAACATTTCATACGTTTTTTACAACTGCCGATTGGCTTGTGGCGCGATTGTTTATCGTTGGCATAAGCTATGCCACTGTTTACCTTAAACGATCAACGGCTGTCGTTCGTCGCTGCAACGAAGCCAAAAGGGAGAATTTTGGTGTGTGTGTGTGTGTCTGTATGTGTGTGAACGACAGATAGGGAGTAAAAGTGGCTACAAGATGGCCGTAAATTTTTAATGGCGTTAACATAAAAATCAGGTTGACATACCAAACAAATTTGTTTCCAATTTGATAAAAGGTAATATTTTACAATGTAGATAGCATGATAGCTATAATGCTCCCAGCGAAATCATTCGAACACACACACATATATGCATCACCAAAGATGTTGCTAAATAACCCACAGAGGACTTCTATTAGCTAAAACTAGTAAGGAAAGGACAAAAGTTGAATTTGGTCAAAATTTTGGTTAAATCCCACCATCCAACTTAAAGAGCTGTAATTCAACACATTTGGTTCTTATTGGATCGAATTTTGTAATACAATATAGCTGTGTTGGTCTATTAAGGATATAACTCAGAACCCCTATCGTATTGTTCTTCAAATTAATTATACCCTACAACATTATGTGTTGGGGGTATTACAAGTTTAATTGGGCCAAAAATTATGTAGCACCTCGAAATATTGGTTTTCCACAATTATATATGGATCATCCTATCTCGCCGAGCTGATTTGATCTAGCTATGTATGTCCGTCCGTCTGTGCATGGTAATTTGTAATCACTCTACAGGTCGCAATTATGGTCCGATCTTCACGAAATTTAGAATGGAGAATAGAACCCTATTTCTTTTGGAGATGATCGATTAATATTTAGGGGTTGAAATGGACGAAAAACTGGCTGGGCAGAAGCATTCCAATTTTGGTGGTCATCGGGTAATATTTAGTGGGTGCAATAGACCATAATATTTCTGTCAAATAAAAGTCAAATTTTCCATTAAACCGCGAATTTTTTTAATATCGGCGAAATCACAAATAAGCGAAAAGGTCAATTCTGGCCGTAACGTAGATGCTGATAGTAAATATATCGGATATATATAGCGAAATATATACAATGAGTATATGCAAAAGGAGGGGATGTTAGCTAGAATGCTTATATCTCAAGAATGGCTGAAGCGATTTTGATAAATTTTATCAATTCAGAATGCCCTCTTGGAATAAAAAAATCTAAAATAATCGCATAAAAAGATGTCAATAATGATGCTAATATAGATTAGTATTTTGTGACATTTTTTTATGTTTTAATATTTTTTATTGCATGCGATTTTTTAAATTTTTTTATGTTACAACACAGTTTGGGGATACTATATAAATATTGCAGTTATCGTCCGATTCTCACGAAAAGGGTAGGGTTAGGCTCAGAAGGGCTAGGCCTATTGTTTTCAAAAATGCTCGCAATATATTTAGGTGTTGAAATGGACTGACAACTAAAAATGTTCCTGATTTTGCAGCCGTTATACAGATCATAAATAGAAACCAAAGGTCACGAAATCTCGCATGAAGTTAGAGTTTAGGACAGCGGGTAGAATGGACCACTACTTTTGTGTGTGTTAAAATACCAACATTACTTACAGGCAATATCCGAAATACACAAAAGGCGAACTTTTGGCTTTTTATGCTGATTTCGTAGCTTAACCCTACCCTTTTGCGTGAGGATAATTGCAATCTGTATATAATAACCCCAACCTGTGTTGTAAAATAAAAAAATGTTACAAAATGTACAATTCAATATTATACGTCAAATTGAAAAAAATCGCATGCGATAAAAAATATGAAAAAATTAAAAAAAAAATTAATTTTATATTTTTATGGTAAGAGGGCATTCTGAATTCTTGATATATAAGCATTCTACGTAACATCCCCTTCCTTCTATATATAAATTGTATATATTTCACTATATATAACCGATATATTTACTATCGGCATCTACGTAACGGTCAGAATTGACCTGTTCGTCTGTTTGAGATTTCGCCGGGATTAAGAATATTCGCGGTTTAATGGAAAATTTGACTTTTATTTAACACAAATGTTGTGGCCTATCCAGCAGATTTGGAAATCAATGCTATTTTTTATGGTATACATTAAGTATGGAAACTTATTTTGTTCAGAGACTCGCAATGACATTTGATCTTAAAAAGTTCCTACTTTGACACTTTCCCCAAACAATGAAGTTTAAAGGGAGATTTTGACTTTGAATGGAAACAGTTTAGCCATGGATTTGAAAGATCAAACTGTTTAGATCATAATTTTGAAATCAAATTCAACTCATTTTAAAAATGAAAAAAATATATAGAAGAAATGAAAAAAAATTTTTTGCATGCATTTTTTTTTTTGACACCTTCCGCCTAATATGAAATTTTATATTAATTTCGGAGTCAACTCGAATTAAGAAAAAGAAAGAAAAGATCAGCGTAAAACTCTAAGACGATTTAGCTCTGTCCGTCTGTTGTAATCACGCTAGAGTCAAACCGAATGAGGATAGAACGCTAAAATTTTGCACCAATCAGTCTTTTGTCTGCAGGCAGGTCAAGTTCAAGAAGGGCTACAATATCAGGGGGTATTGCGATATCCCCGATATTCGGTATTTTTATTTAAGCCACATTTTTCAATGGAATTGTCTGAGAATACACAAGTAGTTCCTTCTGATTACTTTATCCCCTGAAAGAAAATTGTTCATATGGGTCCAACATATCGTATATCACTCATATAGTGGTACCTCGATAACCGGTATTTTGATGAGTTTGGCGACATTTTTGACCGGAATTGTTGAAAAATGTTTTATTTAAGTTCATAATGGGTACAACAGCCTATGACAAAAACTTGCTCAAACCGGTCTACATTTTCGTTTAGCCCCCATATTACGATACCTCCCGATATTCGATGTTCTGATAATTCTACGGACTTTATCCACCGGAATAGTTTCAGATTTCATATTTTAAGCTCGCAATGAGTACTACAACTAGACGAAAAATTGTCTATGAAGGTCCTCGTCTTCATATAGCCCACATATAATGGCATCTCCATTTATTCGGTATTTAGATGACTCTTGCCCACTTTTAGGAACAAAAGTACTATTTTATGACAAATCATTTTGTAGGATATTTGGACTTGCCAAAATACCGTTTATTTAAAAACAAGTAAGCAAAGGCTATAGTCGTGTGGGGCTGACCATGTGGTACCCTACAACACAATAATACAATTGGCTTCAATTGTGTGATCAGGAAATGTTTTCTGTTTTTTTTTTTTTTTTTTCTCCAAAAGCAAGAACACTTCTGTATCTCTAAATTTAGACTTATCTATGTGATTTGCTTGTCTACGATATTTAATTTATTTTTATTTCGCCTTTGTGTATTTTGGATATCGTATGTAAGTTATTTAAAGCGTTTCGGTAGAATGAAAATGTTGGTATTTTGTCACACAATATAGTGGTCCATTCAACCCGCTGTTCTAAACTCTAACTTCATGCGAGACTTCTTGTCTTTTGGTTTATATTTGTGACCTTTATAAAAGCTTCAAAATCAGGACAATTTTTAGTTTTTGCTTCAATTCAACAAATAGGCCTAACCCTAACCCTACCTTTGTGAAAAATTTCGTGAGGATCGTACGATAATTGCAAGTCAAATTGAAAAAATCACATGCCATAAAAAATATGAAAAAATAAGCAAGTAAAAAAACAGTAAGTTCGGCCAAGCCGAACTTTGAATACCCTCCACCATTTGGAACGAATTAGAAAATTTTCAAAAAAAAAAAAATAAAATCCATTAAAAATTCTTTTAAAATCTATAAAATATCTAATATAGGAAGGTGCCGATATATGGGGGGATATACGATATTGTGGACCTATATAGACAATTCTCTGTCAGGGGGTAAAGTGCTCACAAAGAACCCCTTGTGTACAAAGAACCCATTGTGACCATTCCCTTGAAAAATGTGGCTAAAAACATCAAAATACCGAATATCGGGGTTACCGTTATATGGGGGCTATACGATATCGTAGACCCATATAGATAATTCTCTGCCGAGGTATAAAGTACCCACAAGGAACTCCTTGTGTGGATTTTCAGACAATTCCGATGAAAAATGTGGGTAAAATCGTCAAAATACCGAATATCGGGGGGTATGGTTATATCGTAGACCTGTATAGATAATTATCTCTCAGGGGGTAAAGTGCTCACAAGGAACTACTTGTGTGGATTTTAAGACAATTCCATTGAAAAGTGTGGCTAACATCATCAAAATACCGACTATCGGGGGGTACAGTTATATGGGGGATATACGATATCGTGGACCTATGTAGATAATTCTTTTTGAGGGGGTAAAATGCCCACAAGGGACTCCTTGTTTGGAATTTCAGACAATTCCATTAAAAAATATGGCTAAAACCATCAAAATACCGAATATCGGGGGTACCGTTATATGGGGGATATACGATATGCATTCACGCTATCTTTTGAACGAATTGAGATAAAATTTTGCACACATGTTTATTTTGCCAGAAGGCAGGTTAAGTTCATAAATGGGCCACGTCGTTCCACGTTTTCATATAGCCCCCATATAACGGTACCTCCCGATATTCGGTATTTTGATGATTTTAGCGAACATTACTCACCGGAATTGTTTCAATTTTGGCATTTGAAGTTCGTAATGGATACTACAGCCTGTAATGGAAATTGTCTGTGCAGGTCCAGATCTTCGTTATAGTTTTATAGTTCCGAATTTGAATATGGTAATGGCTCATGGCAACAATGCCTATGTAGGTCCACGTCGTATAGACCCCAATATAACGGCTAAATTCGGTATTTTTAAAATTTTAACAAAATTTTTAGTTTTTGAAAATTTCCAAATTCATTCCAAATGGTGGAGGGTATTCAAAGTTCGAACCGGCCGAACTTACTGCTTTTTAACTTTTTTTCAATTTTATTGAATGAAAGCAAAAAATGTCGGAAATAGCATCAAATTTTAGAATAACTTTAGATTTGTTCAAATTGGTCACCTTTGGCACGAATTATGGACTTCAAACGGCCAATGAAACCGTCACACGCTGCCCAAATGTTGCTCTGCGGTATTTTAGTCCAATCACGGCGAAGCGCTTGCTTGAGATGATCGACACTTTGGTATTTTTTAGTGCCAACCTTGCTTTACAAAATAGTCCAACGGATTGGTATCCGGAAATTTTGGTGGCCATTGACCGTTGGAAATGAAGCAAGAAACCTCATTTTGTAACCATTCTTGGGTGTCGTGTGCTGAGTGCGAATCCGATTTTTTTGCTTTCATTCAAAAAAAGAAACAATAATAGTAATAAAAAACATGTAAAGATTATGGCTCTTGACTTTGTTGCAGTTTTTTTATCTCACCCTTTTTATGAAAATCAACAGTCTCTAGAGAAGGAGTTTTTTTTCAACAAAATGTATGTGATTTCTCTTCATGTTCGCAGTCCGCAGAAAGTGAGTCTTTATGTAGAAGAAATTTCATGGGTTTCATGTACTGATTTTTTTCTGTAGACAAAATTTCCCAATTCCTTGGAGTTTTTTTTTTCCTGAACTGATTTTTTTTGTATAATATCATTTAAGAAAGTTATTCTTTCTAATAAAAATTAATTCACAATTTTCATATTCATAAAACTGTAATTCTTAATACATCATATGTATAATTGTAATTTAAATCTCAACCATAAAGTAAAAAAATATTTTATGATCATTTTTGATACATCTGTGCCTTATATCCAAAAAATTTATTATATTGCTACCGGAGCTAAATAACTCTCATAAAAAAGTGTATGTGTGTGTACTCGTATGTATAGATTAGTCAAACAATTTGCATTGGTTTACGACTTTTGCTTTGAATATATATCCAGGTTATCCTTAAGATTTTGCTTCAGCAGATGTTAACTGTAAGTTGCAGCTATTTGCTCATGAGGTTTCTCACATTTTTTACGTATGGTGATAATGATTATGATTGTAAAATTTTAATGGCAACTTTTTATTCTGGAAGGTATTTTTTTAATTAACTTGGTGGCAGGCAACAGACTCTGATACTGACAGTATGTTTCATGTTTAGTTTGGAGTACGAAGATTGTGATACTAGGAGGATGTTTTCCTGTAGAGGGTGTTTCTACACAATTCAGCTTTTTGATGGCTAAAAGTCGTAAATATTCTCGTTTTATATCTGCTGCAGATTGGTCATATCGTCAATGTTTAAGGTTTGAAATTAACGACAAGTATCATAAAGGACGAAGATTTTATGCAGAACTGAAACACAGAGATTATAGCTTAGATATAAAAAAATGTTAGTCGTATGTGCTTGTTTTAAATCTAAACACTAAAAAAAATTCAAAATTTAAATATTACATCGTGCCAGATTGGGACTTTATCGAATTTCTCCTTCACCTTATATGATATATGTAAAAATTTTTGGAAAAAGTTGTAGCGATAAAAATAATGGAGTGTGCAAAATGTAAAAACAATCTAATCCGGGGGTACCAGAAAGGGTTGACCGACATATATCATCTTCACATCATATCTTCTGTTAAAGGAAATATTGAAATGTGTGAAATTTTAAGAAAATTTTCGTGCTTCATGTGAGTTTTGTTGTTCATAATTGTTACCGACCGATATATTCCATCTTCCTACCAGATTTTCTGTAACCAAAAGTGATAGGATGTGTGAAATTTGAAAATAATCTGATGCTAATCCTGTAATTGTAAAAGAGACTAGCTGAACCCGGTGGTTTTTCTACCCCTTACGTTTTATACAGGGTGAAAAAAAACTACACCAAAATCCAACGCCATAATTTTTTGAATAAAAGCAAAAAATGTCGGAAATAGCATCAAATTTTAGAATAAATTTAGATTTATTCGAATTGGTCACATTTGGAATTAATTATGGCCTTCAAATGGCCAATGATGGTATTTTTTAGTGTCAATCTTGCTTTTCAAAATACTCTAGACACAATAGTCCAACGGATTGGTATCCGGAGATTTTGGTGGCCATTGTGCGCTGGAATTGAAGCGAGTAATCTAATTTTGTAACCATTCTTGGGTGGCGCGTGCTGAGTCCTGTCGAAATGTTTGCGTGTCCAAGGCTAATACACCCTCCAGAATTATTTCGCGAGAATATTCGTTATTTTTTGTCTGATGCCACGGTCGATTAATATAAGCGGAGAGCTACCATCGGCTGTTATGGCAGCCCACACCATCACCATGCCCGGCGCTGGAGTTCTGGTGGTGCACATTTTCAGCTGAAGATGCACATTTTCAGCTGACCTCTTTAGTAAACACGATCATTTTGTTAAAAAAAATGTAATAATAACCCTCTACCTTTTGGAATGAATTTGGAAATTTTCGAAAGAAATAAAATCATTAAAAAATTCTGTTTAAATTTTAAAAATACCGAATATAGCCGTTTTATTGGAGTTTATGCGACGTGGACCTACAAAGGCATTGTTTGTCATAAGCCATTACCATATTCAAATTCGATAACTTGAAATATACTGTGAATAATGTAGCTAAAATCATCAAAATATCGTATATAGGGAGGTACCGTTATATCGGAGCTGTGTGAAGACCAGCCGTCAGAGGCTGTAGCATCCATTACGAAATTTAAATACGACATATCAAACAATATCGGTGGGTATAGTACCTAAACTCGTCAAAATACCGAATATAGGGAGGTACTGGTATATGGGGCCTATACGAAGACGTGGACCTGCACAGAAAATTTTCTGTCATAGGCTGTACTATCCCTGTGGAACTTCAAATATCAAATTTAAAACAATTCCGGTGAATAATGCCGCTAAAATCCTCAACATAGCGAATATAGGGAGGTACAGTTATATGGGGCCTATAAGAAGACGTGGACCTGCACAGACAATTTTCTGTCTTAGTCTGTAGTATCCATTACGAACTTCAAATACAAAATCATCAAAATACCGAATATAAGCAGGTACCGTTATATGGGGACTATACGAAGACGTGGATCTGCACAGACAATTTTCTGCCCAAAGCTGTAGTATCTATTTCGAACTTCAAATACCTAATTTTAAACAATTGCGGTTCATAATGTCGCTAAAATCATCAAAATACCGAATATAGGGAGGTATGTTTAGATGGGGGCTATATGAAAACGTGGACTTACATGGCCCATGTGTGCAAAATTTTAGCCTCCTATCTCAATTCGTTCGAAAGATAGCGTGATTACAACAGACAGACGGACAGACGGGCATTGCTAAATTTTACGCTGATCAAGAATATATATACTTTGTTGGGTCTAACATGAGTATATCGACGAGTTACAAACGAAATGACAAAGTTTATATACCCTCCATGGTATGGTGGGGGGTATAAAAATAAGCATAAAAGACCGAGCCAGCTAGTATGCGTTATAATCAGAAGTCTTATATAATATTATTGACTGGCTGTCTAATTACAAATGTTTAAAATAGGATCAATAAATTAAACCTTGACCCTTACCTTAATCTGCTTCAGGCGTTGTTATCTATTGCAAATTTGAAAAAACTGCTGTTAAAAAATGTACCGCTATATATGAGATATAAGAGATCATGAACCTATTTCAGCAGTCTTCTGTCGCAGAAGGCAGAACCCATTACAAATTCAACATAACGAATGTTATGCAAATCCGTTGGAAAATGTGGGCTAAAAAAACCTGAACCTATATAGACAATAATCTGCCACAGGAGGTACCGAATTTAAAATAATTCTGTTAGAAAATGTGGCTAAAATCATCAGTTGCCTACTTTCTAACAGCTTCAAAAATAACCTGGAAAATTGGCTCACCATCGATCCGAGCTTCTTAGACAATACAAAGTCCATCAAACCTGTCCAACAAATGTATACCTCTGTCAATACTTTCTTCACAAGTCCTATCATAGATGGGCCCATTTGAGTTCCTTTGGTACTTCCTTCGTGGCTGAATATTATAAAGTTTAGGCTAAACAGCAAATACGAACACTTAAGACTTTCAATTTCGTTGGATGTGATTTTAAGTCAACCTGAATTGCAATACGAAAAAATAGGTCGTATTATCTGTCGATATAATAAGAGCCGTAATTTGGCAATGAAACAGCACCTCCGCGAACCGTTTGTAATTAAAGAAGATTATTTTTACTATGGTCAGGATGAATCTCACACATGCTCCTTGAATTCAATTTTTTTATTTCTGTCCCTTATTTTCCTAGTGACATTTTCAACTGAATAATAACTCCTTATTTTACAATTAACTTTGGGGAAGGAATAACAAAATACCGGGTGGACAAAAAATTATGTCCTTTCCTTGAGATAAAAACGTCAACCTAGAACATATCTTCATGTTAAAGGTTTGTTTGGAAATGTTTTGTTATTCCAAATATTTGTATTTGCTTTGAATTCCCCAGTATTTCAAATCATTCTTATTTTTGTAAAATCTTTTTCATTTCGTTTTTGGTGTGGAATAACAGGAGTTTTTATGTTTCCCGCTATGGCACCTTGAAATACCAAGAAGGGGTGCAACAACAATACCAACTCCCTCGTATTTTCTTGTTCAAATTGAGGAACTAACAACAACATCAACACGAACTGGTATATTTTTCTTCGTTGTGCCAAACAGGATAGGTAAAGAGGGGGAGGAGATGGTGGTGTTGGTAGGATATGTATTAAACGCATTCATCAAGTGAAGCGTAGGTCGTAAAACTTGGCTGCAAAGGAAATTATATATTTTTACGATATTTTTATAGCCCTACATCTTGTTATGAAAACTTTCCCAAGTTTCGTATATCACTTATTACTATTTGCCATAGGTCGGATGTTTATTTGGAGAAATATGGTCATGTTCCCATGCTGCTATGTTGGGCTTGTCCTTGCTTTGCAAAGGATCAGGAAGAAAAAATAACAAACAAACAACAACATGTGCCATTTGTATTTGTTGTTGTTGCTGTTGTTGTTTCCCTAGCCTATTCATGTTTTATTTAAGCTTGCGATTTAAAACTTTAATTGAACTTTTTTGTCTCCCCTCCCCTGATGCTTTATGGAGTAAAAGCATTTTTACGACTTTTAGCCAAACGCTAAAATGTTGATGAACTACAGTTTGGGTTTAGGTGAAATACCACATGTTCGCCACTCGGAGAAGGTGTTAAATAAAATTAAATATTTATTACCACGAGAAATGAACAACATTTGTTTGGGACTTAAAAAAATACACAAAACCCTAAAGGGATAGTCCAAATGAATGAGTATTTAAAAATGGGGTTAAAATTTTTTGTCTATATAACCAAAGGATATATGCCTTGTATAATAAAAAAGGTAGATACAAGCACGTGCTGACTTGCGAAAATGTGTCAAAAATATTTTAAAAGGTCCAAAAATGTTTTGACAAGTCATTGTTTTATTTTGGGAATTATGCATCACTGTGTTATGGGCAAATAGGTGCAAAAAGTTGCAGATGACCATCAATCGACGGCAATAATGATAGTATCGATATCATAGATAAATCATAAATAGTATCGATATATAATATCACCTTAAAAATTGTAATAAGGTGTATATATATTTGCATAATGTTGTTCCATAACCCAAAAAATCTAAAGAACCCCTCTCCCATTGATCTTTAACAAGTTAAAAAGCAGTAAGTTCGGCCGGGCCGAACTTTGAATACCCTCCACCATTTGGAACGAATTTGGAAATAAAATCCTGAAAAAATTTTGGTTAAATTTTAAAAATACCGAATATTGCTGTTATATTGGTGCCTATACGACGTGGACCCACACAGACATTATTTGTGATGAGTCATTACCAAATTCAAATTCGGAACTTGAAATAAACGCGAATAATGTAGCTAAAATCATCAAAGTATAGAATATAGGGAGGTGCCGTTATATCGGAGCTGTGCGAAGACCTGAACTTGCGTAGACAATTTTTTGTCATATTCTGTAGCATCCGTTACGAACTTCAAATACGACATTTCAAACAACTTCGGTGAGTATTGTATCAAAACTCGTCAAAATCGGAATATAGGGAGGTACTGGTATATGAGGCCTATACGAAGACCTGGACCTGCATAGACAATTTTCTGTCACAGACTGGAGTTTCCATTACGAACTCTAAATGCGTAATTTGAAAAAATTTTGGTGAATAAAGACGCCAAAATCACCAAAATACCGAATATACGGAGGTTATATGGGGGCTATACGAAGACGTGGACCTGCACAGACAATTTTCGGTCTTAGGCTGTCGTATCCATTTCGAACTTCAAATACCAAATTTTGAACAATTCCGATTAATAATGTCGCTAAAATCATCAAAATACCGAATATCGGGAGGTACCGTTATATGGGGGCTATACGAAGACGTGGACCTGCACAGACAATTTTCAGTCTTAGGCTGTAGTATCCATTTCAAACCTCAAATACTAAATTTGAAACTATTCCGGTAAATAATGTCGCTAAAATCATCGAAATCCCGAATATTGGGGGTACCGTTATATGGGGGCTATACGAAGACGTGGACCTGCACAGACAATTTTCTGTTTTAGGCTGTAGTATCCATTTCGAACTTCAAATACCAAATTTGAAACAATTCCGGTGAATAATGTCGCTAAAATCATCAAAATACCGAATATCGGGAGGTATCGTTATATGGGGGCTATATGAAAACTTAACCTGCCTACTGTAAAAATAAACATGTGTGCAAAATGTTAGCCTTGTATCTCAATTCGTTCGAAAGATAGCGTGATTAAAACAGACATACGGACAGACAGACAGAGGGACATAGCTAAATCGACTTAAAATTTTACGCTGATCAAGAATATATATACTTTGTTGGGTCTGACATGAGTATTTCGAGGAGTTACAAACGGAATGACAAAGTTAATATACCCTCCATAGTATGGTGGAGGGTATAAAAATCCACGCCCTTTAGCCATTAAATAGTCGTAAACTTACCATTGTAACCCATTTTTTGTACCAATGATTCTGAATGTAATTGAAAGATCTCTATTAAATTTCAAAGCTCTATGGTAAATATTGCGAAATATATATCAAGCTATGTGATCCCTTTGTATATTGTCAAAACTATACAAGGACCTTAACAATATTTGGCCTAATAATCCAATGCAGTTCGCATTTATTATCCGATGGAGATTAAATTTTGCAAACAAGATTTGTTTGGCCTAAGGACGAACCCTATTGAAATTGGTGATAATCGGATCAGATTTAGATATAGCTCCCATACATGTATTTATCCGATTTGGGGTAATTGTGCACCAAATGGCCAATTTCTGTACAAAACTCCTGAATTTTGGTACATTCGACCGAATTCCATCTGGAAGCAAGTAAATAAAATGTACACACGTAATCTGCACTCCAGAAGAATGATATTTGGTACCGGATATCAGATACAGATACAGATTAAGATCGGCTGAGATTTGGATATAGGTCCCATATATATCTTTAACCGATTTCGGGTTAATTGTGCACCAAATGGCCAATACCTGTCCAAAAGTCCATGTTATGGTATATTCGACAGAATTCAATTTAGAAGCAAGTACGCAAGTATAGCTCCCTGTTTAAATCCCTCACATTCGTAATATGCATTCGACAACAATGCAAATATCAGATATCATACAAGGCTCGGAAATATCTTTGTCAAATTTTACCGAGAACGACTAAGATTTTGATATAGCTCCCATATATATATTTGATCCGATTTCAGGTTTATTGTGCAAATAATGGGTAATATCAACCCAAATGGAGTGAATTTCCGCACGTACGTTTCCATTTAGTGCAACTCGGCTCCAATATACATTTGTATACACTCCACCATAGTATGGAGGGTATATTAAATTTGCCATTCCGTTTGCAACACCTCGAAATATACATTTTAGACCCCACAAAGTATATATATTCTTGATATTGTCTGTGCAGGTCCACGTTTTGGTATGGCCCTATATAATGGTACCTCCCTATACCCGGTATTTTGATGATATTATCCACCGATTTTTTTTTTTTCAAGTTTTGCATTTGCATATTATGATAAAAGTTTCCTATGCAGGTCCACGTCGTCGTATTTTAAACGGTTTTTATTTTTTGAAAATTGCCAAATTCGTTCCAAATGGTGGAGGGTATTCAAGGTTCGGCCTGGCCGAACTTACTGCTTTTTTACTTATTCTTTGTGTTGCCCAGTGCTGTTTTGGGAAGCTTTACTAATTATGCAAAGTGATGTAAGGAACCATATAGTCTGACCAGCTTTGGGTCTTCCCTTATTGGATTTTTATCTAGATGTATTAAATCCTTCCCTCATTAAACTATTTTTGACTTTAATAAGTAAATTATTTAATATTTACATTACAAGCCAACATTTTTTACTCTCATTCTACCATATCCTGTTTACTTAAATCAATTGAGAATTTTTTTTTTTTCTTTCTTTTTTTGACTGATATTCATGTTGTTAATGTTTTCGATTTGGTTTTTGCTAACATTATTATAAAACTTATCTTTATTGACATAACAGCAGCCATTCCCACACATATATACACAATCACCCCCACACACACACAAATACTGACATTTACTTTCTACGATTAAGTTTTATCCAAGGCATAAAATCTTCTAAATAATTAATACAATAGACACTTGATGAGAACTCCAGCACTTAGCCAGAGCATGTGTAGTCTATACAAACATAGATATAAGTGGAGGAATATACGGAAAATGCCCAAATACAGCCTAGTAATTTAGACAAAATATCTTCAGCATCCAACGCTGCTTAACGCTGCTAAAGATTGCAGGCAATGAGCCCAAGAAGGGTGGATATCTTAATGGGACAATTCTCATAAGCTGTATGCGCTGTACCAAAAGAAAAACGAAAAGAAGGAATCTAATCTTCTAAACAATTTCATCGGTAAACACACACCCCCAACCATGCATGAGTATCAGTACACACACATACCTAATTATCTCAGTTCAAACATTTAGAGACCAGAAATAGAGCAAAATATGTCTGGGAACAAATATAACAAAAAATTTGTTTTTACTTGATTTTATGCCGAATTTTTTGCTAAGAAGGATTTAAAGGGGGATAGTACGTTAACTTCTTATGCGGATAAGAAGATACTATAAGCTCAGGAATAGACTCACTGTATGTAATACCTAATTAATTACTAATATACAGAATCCAGACTAAAAATATGATTCAAAAATCACTTTTGCATAGATTTCAAACTTATTCGCAGTCAATTATATATTCGTTCCTGTTAATATTTTGAAATATTTTTCAATGCTACAGATATATTTGTTTACACTAAGTTATCCTTTACATCGAATATCTCCTATCACTGATGTGACAATAGTAAATATATCGGATACATATAGCGAAGTATATGCAATGTGTATATACAAAGGAAGGGGATGTTAGTTAGACTGGCTTATATCTCAAGAATGGCTGGACCGATATTGACAAATATTGTCAATTCAGAATGCATAAAACCATACATTTAAAAAAATCGCTGAAAAAGATACCAATAATGATGTTAATATAAAATTTGTAGTATTTTGTGACATTTTTTTATTTTTCATATTTTTTATCGCATGCGATTTTTTCAATTTGACTTATAATATTTTGTAATATTTTTTCACCTTACAACACAGGTTGGGGTTATTATATAAGGATTTCAAATATCGTCCGATCCTCACGAAGAGCTAAGAAGAGCTAGGCCTATTGTTTTCAAAGATGTCCGCAATATATTTAGGGGTTGAAATGGTCCAACAACTAAAATTTTTCCTGATTTTTAAGTCGTTATAAAGGTAACAAATAGAAACAAAGGACACGAAATCTCGCATAAAGTTAGAGTTTAGGACAGCGGGTACAGTGGATCACTAATTTTGCGTGAAAAAATACCTGCATTACTTACCGGCGATATCCCAAATACACCAAAGGCGAACTTCTTGCTTTTTATGCTAATTTCGTTGACGAATATAACCAAATATCGTAGACAAGCAATTCATATAGATGAGTCTAAATTTAGAAATAGAGAGGGGCCTCTTGCTTTTGGAGATGATCGCAAACAACAGAAACTATATCGTGATCACACAATTGAAGCCAATCGACACGCCTGATGAAAGAGTGGAGAGGGAAGAATTCTAGCATTTTGGATGACTATTGGATTATATTTAGCTGTAATATCGACTACAACAACTAACAGCACTACGGAGTGCATAAATGTTGGGCAAATGACTAGGGACATTCCAAATCCTAATTTCAAAAGGATCCTAATTTCAAAAATTTCCTATTTTCAAAAGCGAAATCTTCCTATATGGATTTGGACATAAGGGGCGTCTATATTGTAGTGTTGTAAGGTATAACATAGTCGGCCTCGCACGACTATAGCCTTTGCTTACTTGTTTATTTTCTTTTCGTAATCCATTTCAACCCCGAAATATTTCGCGATCATCTCCAAAGACAATAGGCGTCTATTCTAACCTAACCTCATTTTCAATTTCTTAAGGATCGAGCAATTATTGCAACCTGTATTAGTATTAGTATTAGTATTAGTATTAGTATTAGTATTAGTATTAGCATTACTATTGGTATTAGTATTAGTATTAGTACTAGTATTAGTATTACTATTAGTATTAGTATATGTATTAGCTTATGCTCCAAGCCTTCTCAGAAAAAGACATCAATATAACATTAGGAGGGGAAAAGAAGAATGGCACGAAATGTCAACATTCGCAAATGAATGTGGCAAAATTCTCGCTGTTGGTAAGTTACATTGTGTTGCTAATTCATGAGTTACATTCATTTTTGGAAATAATTTACCAAAATGAGTTAAACTAGATTCTTACGAAAAATTGTACCTGAAAGTATTACAAACTTATGTAATTACAACTTTTTAAACCCAGGAGAAATTACGTCAAATTCACAGCTGGAAATGCTTATTTAAAATAAGTTACCTTTAACTCTTCCTAAATTATTTTTTATTGTAAAATTTGCTGACGACATTACGAATTTAATACGCCTTGCCACTATCCTTATAGATATGAAAAAAAAATGTAACAAGTACTTGTTACGAACACCAGCGTTAATACCTACGCAATGTCATTATAGATGGTTTATCTCCATTTTCCGTTGCCAAGATAGAAAAACTTGCCGAGGAGAAGGATGATGATTTGTTTGGACGTTGTCCGCTATATTTTATTTACATCCATTGTAAGATATTCACCGGTCTCCTTCATTCCGATTCAGTCCCTTAACATTTAATTGCCCTTTTTTCAATGCTGACAATATTATCTTTTGGCTTAGAGATATGAAACAACATTTACAACACAGCTAAAACCCGAGGCAGCAACCATAAACAAAAACAAAATATTTCTTTCTTGCTGCCCGAAATAGGGGAACAAAACAAGGAAGACGCAAAACAAATTGTCTCTATTCAAACAGACGAAGACGTCGGTCGAAGCAACAGCACCATCCCCGTCCCCACCACCACCACCATCTACCAACACCAGCGCCAACACAAAGGATGTCTTTAATAAAAATAGCTTGCAGCATAATGATGACAGACTATAACAATGATGTATATAAGCAACAATTAATTATATTTTCACGAACGTCTTTTAGACATACCGCCAGTCTTCTTGCGACGGCAACGACAAACTACAACTGCTGTCACTGCGGCCTGCAGAACACCGCCACCGTCAACATAACCAACCGCTGCCACCTTTTCTTGCCACACCTTTTTTAAATCACATTGAGATTCTTGTGAAAATTGTCTAAGGGGGGAAAACCTCAGAGCCATCGTTGTCATTTTGAATTTTGTTGCTTCATACATACATATGTTAGGAAATAAAGAAATAACGAACGAATGAAAAGTATTTTATAGAGCTGTCAATTACAGAAAAGCTATTGATTTCATGAATGAATCGAATTATGTTTAGGGAGGAAAAAAATTAAAATAAACAAGTAAGCAAATCACATAGATGTGCGGGGCCGACCATATGATACCCTACAATACTATAATATATAGGAAGGTAAGGACCCCATTTAGTCGATTTTTATACCCTACAACACTATGTGTTGGGGGTATTATAAGTTTGATTGGGCCAAAAATTATGTAACACCTCGAAATATTCATTTCCCACATAGGAAAGTATATATGGATCTTCCTATCTCGCCGAGCTGAGTCGATCTAGCTATGTATGTCCGTCCGTCCGTCTGTCCGTCTGTCCATGTTAATTTGTAATCACTCTACAGGTCGCAATTATGGCCCGATCTTCACGAAATTTAAAATGTAGGTGGGGTTAAGGTCAGAATAGAACCCTATTTCTTTTGGAGATCGCATAATATTTAGGGGTTGAAATTAACCAAAAACAGAAATATTTTTCCTATCACACAATTGAAGCCAATCGACACGCCTGTGAAGAGAGTTAAGGACAGGGAAGAATTCTAGCATTTTGGATGACCATTGGATTATATTTATCTGTAAAATGGAACAGCCCGACGGAGTGCATAAATGTTGGGCAATTGTCCCTAGTAAAAATCCTAATTTCAAAAGCGAAATATTCCAATATGGATTTAGACATAAGGGGGTTTGTAACATATTGTAGTGTTGTAGGGTATAACATAGTCGGCCCCGCACGACTATAGCCTTTGCTTACTTGTTAAATATACAATTCATAAGTTAAATTGAAAAAAAAATAGAAGCCCCCTTATGTCCAAATCCATTTTGAATGATTTCGATTTTGAAATTACGTCATGGATCCCAGATATAAACCTTAGCTTTTTGACCAAGGGCATTTGCCCAATATTTACGCACACCGTCGTGCTGTTAGTTGGTCAATGGTCATCCAAAATGCTTAACTCATTCGCTGTTCTTGACTCCTTCTCAGGTAAAATACTATGTCGATTGCTTTCAATTGTGTAATCAGGAACATTTTTCGGTATTTGCTTCATTTGAACCCTTAAATATTTTGCCATCATCTCCAAATGCAAGAGGCCCCTCTGTATCTCCAGATTTATACTCATCTTTATGATTTGCTTGTCTACGAAATTTGGCTATATTCGTCAAAAAAAGAAGTTCGCCTTTTGTGTATATTGGATTTCAACGTTATGTTCAGCGTTTCCGTAGAATGGAAATGGTGTTTTGAATTGACAAAATTTGTCGAAATCGGTGCAGCCATTCTTGAGATATAAGCATTCTAGCTAACATCGCATTCCTTTGTATATACACTTTGTATATATTTCGCTATATATATATCCGATATATTTACTATCGGCATCAATGTAACGGTCAGAATTGGCCTTTTCGTCTATTTGTGATTTCGCTGGGATTAAAAATATTCGCGGTTTAATGGAACATTTGACTTATATTTATCACAAACTAGATGGCCCGGTCCGCGTTGCCGGTCCGTAGTTTTTGTCTATTATACATATTTGTCAAAGCATAATTATTCACAGATATGACTGATATAAGTGTTCACGTACTGGTCGATTAAAAGTGTTTTAAAATACCTGTACCCATATTTAAGCTGTGGGCTTCAATATTTAAACCGTGGGCTTCAAATGTGTGGATGTGCTTTTCAACTCTATTAAAAAGTATATATCAATCTTATCCCCATGTTAGGGATCAAATTAATTTTTAGTATGGTAAAAAGCGTAGCAAAATTTTCCAGTCAAATGAGCAGTAATTTGGAATTTACTGTATTTTGTACACCTCATAATTGAGGGCTGAATGATTTAAGAATAGCCAAAGTTAATTACTTTTTGAAACCCATTAGCACCTCAGATTGTGCATTAGAGTCCTCATAATTCCCCCTAACCCTGTCGGTCTGTTTGTCCGCCCAAAGGTGGACTTGAGGGGGTACTATTATGTGGAGAAAATTCTAAAATTTGTAGATATGTTGAAATTTTTGTGTAAGATTTTCACCCCCAAATTCAAACTTTTAGCCAAATCCTTTGAAATATGGTAAAATCAGGAAGTACCTTAATATGGGCACTACTACGAAACATCGGCATACATTGAAAACTTTCTTCTACCCCTTATAATCCAAGATGACAAATGGAGAACAGAACAACATAGCATGTCAAACTGAAAAAAAATCGCGTGATTTAAATAAGTAAAAATAGTTTTATCCACCTCATAATTGAGGGCTCAATGATTTCAGAATAGTCAAATATAATTACTATTTAACACCCATTACCGTAAGATGGGAATTCATTTCATTTGCCATTTAAATTGTAAGTTGGAGACCCCATAAAGTCCATATTTTTCATCATAGTATAATTCAATCACGATTCAACAAATATTCGGTCCCGTGCTACTAAATTTGTAAATTTGTAATTTGTTCATGTTTTTACAAATTATCTCAAATAGATGTACATCCCAAATCTACGTTACCAACCAATATTCTCTTGGGGGTTACAAATTCAATAGAATACAAATCTTTTCAATACAATACAAATCTTTTCTGACCACACATTAAATGTGAAAGTGGACTTGGGGATACTCCAATGTGGGGATACTTACTTAAATAAATTCCTATGTGGCAATTATATGTATAATGGTTCCCTACCCGAGGGTAGCATAAATAATTTTTTTTTTTAGCCAAATCAATTGATGTATGTGGTCAAGATTAATTTGGGCTCTGCTCTGAAACAAAAATGCCAAAAAATGAAAAAATGGCCATGACCCCAAAAATAGCCAAAATTGTAGATGATTATATATATTTGAAATCGGGTTGTACCATTATCCGTGAGTTATGATCGATATCAAGACCTGCAAAAGCGATTTAAGGTATCTTGAATGTTTGGGAAGAATTTCTGGAAGGATATAAAACCTTTTCTTATTAAAAGTCCCATTCGCTCTCCTATTTTGCACCCTTTATATTTGGTATTTTACTGATTGTACTCCCAAAGAATTTTGTGTTTTGAGCTCTCATTGGACGGATTATTGTCACATGAAAGAAGTAGGTCCACGCTTTGAAATGAGCCCCATTAGGCTTTTTCGGTCATTTTTGTTTGTTTAAATGTGTTCGCATCTTCCAGCTGAACCACGATGTAGGCCCTGGAGTTGAAAGGTAGATGTCAGTTAAAATCCTATTTCGCACTTACTTCATTTTTTTTTTGGGGAAAAAATGTATATAGTGAAAAATTATTCTTTATTTTGTTCACAAAAAATTAACTGAATATATATATGAGAGCTATATATAAACTTGAACCGATTTTCACCAATAGGGTTTGTCCTTGGACCAAACAAATATGGTTTAAAAAATTGCATCTCAATCGGATAACAAATGCGAACTGCATTTTGTTAACAAAAAACAGGGACAGACGGACTGAAAGTGACTCAGAAAGTGTTTCTTGGAAGATCCTCAAAAGTCTATCTCTCTTCCTTCTCCATGTTACAAACATGTTTCATGCGATTTGGGGTTTTAAGTCCCTCACATGCGTAATATGCACTCCACAACAATGATTTGGATATGGCTCTTATATATATCTCAGACCAAATGACCTGTATTTTGGCACATCCAACCGAATTCAGTCTAGAAGCAGGTACATCAAATTTGGAGAAAATCGGTTCAGATACAGCTATAGCTCCCATATATATGTTTCATCCGATATGGTGTTAAAGTCCCTCACATTCGTAATATCCATTCGACAACAATAATATTTGGTACCAGATATCTTATAGAGCTCGGAAATACCTTTCCCAAATTTTGTCGAGATTACCTAAGACTTGGATAAAGCTCCTAAATATCCTTAACCCGATATATATTTTTATATTTTTATACATTTTAAACCCCACAAAGTATACATATTCTTAATCAGCAGAAAATTCTATGTCGATTTAGAGATGTTCGTCCGTCTGTCCGTCTGTGTAAATCACTCTAGGTTGATGGAATTTTACTCAAATGTGTATAATGTTCGTAGGATGTTTGGTATTGAAAATGGTATTGCCCCCATATAATGGCACCTCCCTTTTTTCGATATTTTGGTGATTTAAGTGACATTATTCACCGGAAATGTTTCAAATTTTGTATTTGAAGTTCGTAACAGATATTACAGCCTATGACAGAAAATTTTCTGTGCAGGTCCACGTCTTCGTATAGTCCCCATATAACGGTACCTCCAGATATTCGGTATTTTGCTAATTTTAGCGACATTATTCACCGGAATTGTTTCAAGTTTGGTATTTGAAGTTCGCAATGGATACTACAGCCTAAGACAGAAAATTGTCTGTGGAGGTCCACGTTTTGATATAGCTCCCATATAGTGTTACCTCATTATATTCGGTATTTTGATGATTTTAGCGACATTTTTCACATGAGTAGTTTCAAATTACGCATTTATAGTTCGTAACTACAGTCTGTAACAGACAATTGTCTATGCAGGTCTTGGTCAGTACCTCCCTATATTGGGTATTTTTACGATACTCACCGAAATTGTTGGAGATGTCGTGTTTGAAGTTCGTAATGGAAGCTACAGCCTGTGACAGAAAATTGTCTATGCAAGTCCAGGTTTTCGTATAGCTCCGATATAACGGCTGTATTCGGTATTTTTAAGATTTTAACAGAATTTTTAACGGCTTTTATTTTTTGAAAATGTCCGAAAATGTTCGGTCAGCCGGACCTGCAACTTTCTACTTCTTAGATCTATTTTCATACTGCTCCCAGATTTCCCTGTTATCATTTCTTGTGTTTGAAAGTGTTATTTATACAGGAATACAGGAAAATTTCTTAAAAGTTAAGTCGGTAGCGAATTGGAGGTCAGCCAACTTTTTAATGCAAAACACATTAAAGATAGATACGAAGTTAGTTTTGTGGTGCAGATGACAATCCAAAAAAATTTTTATATAGATTTTAAAATATTTAATCCCAAACTCCCCGCAACTGACATCTCTTATTTCCCAATAACTTGGTTCGGTTTTCAGTCATAAAAATTAATCATTTAGAATTGCTCGAGTTTTGCTTTGCATATTAATTCCAACAATTGTATTGGCAATTCGATTTTCTTATTAATTTCAACAGCACATCAGATACCACACCGACAGGCAGAGACACACACACACAAACGTACAGACATACAAGCTGATTCTCCTGAATTTGATGTAACTTCAAAATTGTATTGTCGGATTTGTTGTGTTGCAACATTGTTGAGGGTTTATCATTGCTTCTGGATAAAACGTCTTGCAGACGGTTGTCAATGTACAAATGTGTGTGTGTATGTATGTATTTATGCAGTAAGCAAGAATGTGTGTATATGTGCCATGTTAAGACTTACACACACCAGACATTGTCCATAAAGCTTTGGGCCAGAATGTGGCACATTTCGCAGCAATTATCCCAATGTCAAATGAACAACGAGTTTTTGATTGCTGCGAACGTGGACGGGCTTTACATTAAATGCTAAAATTTCCCAATACTTCGAATAATGTCTGTTTATTTGTAGTTATATGCTATGCGGTTTATGTTCGTATCGGATATGTTTTGCTCTTTATTTAAGAGATTATGAATTGATTTGACATGCTAAAAATATATATAAGTCCACATTATTTATGAAGCTTATTTTTGGCTAAAATAAGAAAAATTGGCTATTAGTTAATAAATACCCCTCATTGCAGTGAAGTAATAAAGTAAGGATGGAATGCTGAAGACTGTGGTCGTGGCCCTTAGGAAGATAATAATAAATCAGTATTTAATGACTTATGTGTACGAAAATGTGGAATTCGTAATTTGCTAATATGCGGATAGTTAAATGGCTGGATTATCACATAACATGTGTGAATATGTATGCACGACTATGTTGGAGGAATGTTTTTCTCAATCGAAAGAGCGATGATTTATATTGGAGACAATTAAAATTCTGCCATGGTAATTAAGAGAAAATTGATGAAGGATCTAGTCGTTCCACAGAAAGTACGCAATATTTTGCACATCTTGAATGTAGGACTTGGCAACTCTAAACGTATGAATGTCTCTCTTTTGGAATGCAAATGCTTACTATTGTAAATTGGTGGCCTATCGGAATGGAAATATTAAAATAAATAACAAATAAAAAAACTGTAAATTCGACCGGGTCGACCTTTGAATACCCTCCCCCATATGGAACAAATTTTGCTATTTTCAAAAAATAAAATCCGTTAAAAATTCGGTTAAAAATACCGAATTTAGCCGTTATATTAGGGTCTATAAGACGACGTAGACCTGCATAGGCAACTTTTGTCATAACCCAGTAAAATATTCAAATGCGAAACTTGAAAAAAATCGGTGAATAATGTAGCTAAAATCATCAAAATACCGAATATAGGGAGGTAAGATTAGATGGGGCTATATGAAGACGTGGAGCTGCACAGACAATTTCCTGTCATAGGCTGTAGTATCCGTTACGAACTTCAAATAACAAATTTGAAACAATTCCCGTGAAAAATACCGAAAAGTACCAAAGTACCGAATATCTGGAGGTACTGTTATATGAGGGCTATACGAAGACGTGAACCTGCACAGACAATTTTCTGTCTTAGGCTGCACTATCTATTACGAATTTCAACTACCAAATTTGAAACAATTCCGGTGAATAATATCACTAAAATTACCAAAATACCGGAAAAGGGAGGTACTATTATATGGGGTCTATACCAATACGTGGACCTACATGACCCATTTTCAATACCAAAAGTCCCGCAGACATAATACACATTTGAGTAATATTTTATCAACTTACTTTATTTCGCTAAATCGACATAGAACTTTTCGCTGGTCAAGAATATATATACGTTGTGGGGTCTTAAATGTATATTTCGAGGTGTTACAAACGGAATGACAGACTCCATACTATGGGGAAGTGTATAAAAAGGGACCATGAAAAATTAATACCACTCGAAACAAAATTTGAAATACGATTTTGTTAATAAGAGCTTTTGTGCAACACTGTAAATAATTACTTCACATCGGAAATCTTACTTTGGAAAGTAACCCAAAAAAAGGGGATAAGTTTTCCCTTTATCCAATTATTTTCTGAATTTTTTATAAGGATTTCATGAAATTTAAGAGTTTTAGCTCTACTGGTTCGTCAACTATCAAGGGTTCCATATTTTCTACCTGAATTTTTAAAAATCCAGGCGTACCTGACACCTTAGGACCAAGAGAGACCCTCACCCAAAATTTCAAGATAATTGAGTGGCTGACTTAACGATCCATCAACTCCCAGATGAAACGGCTGAAGCTAAAATTATGAACTTTAGGTGAGGGTCACGATTTTTGGAAATTGATTACAGAATGGTACGAAAAGTACTAAAAGATGTTTAATATGTTACTTTTTTAATTGACGAACCAGCAAAGCCAGAACTCTTAAAGCTAAATTTGTAATTGGAATCAATGTTGACGAATAGGATCGATGTAAGGAGATAATTTTGGATACTTAATATGGTACAGTTGAAATTTGAAGGAACGGATGGAGCTAGAATCCTGTGCACGAAAAGTACTAAATGGTACTAAATATGATACAATTTAAATTTTTTGGAGAACCAATAGAGATGGAATCCTGAAATTTGGAATTCAGTTTTCTATGGGACTGTATACTGTGGGTAGCTATGAAAATTTCAACTTAAGTGTACTAATTGGGCGGAATTGGATGAAGAGATCGAGCTGGAATCCGGAAAGTAAATTATGAGGTCTCTTTTGGTATCTGGAATTGCGATTTGGAGTTAGATTGGGAAATGTAAGCTATAATTGTACGAAAATTACTAAATAATACTAAATTTGGTATTAGGTGAAGGGATAGAGCTTAAATTCTTTATTGTTGTAAATATTGGTGTCTAGATATGTAACGGCTTTGCAAATGAGTACTAAAATTGTACAAAACGTAATGAAAGTTACTAAATTTCGTATTCTGCGATAGAGCTGGAATCCGGAAATTTGATATTAAGGTCTTTGTTGGAAGTGAAATCTGGTGGTATGTTGGTGTCTAGGATTGATATATGTAACGATTTTGCAAACGAGGACTAAAATTAGACGAAAAATACTATATTTCGTATTGCGTGAAGGAAAAGAGATAAACTTCTAAACTTTGATATTTAGAATACTAATGGTATATAAGTTTGAGATTTGGCAGTACGAAAAGAACTAAATGGTAGTAAATTTGGTATTGGATGAACGGATAGGGCTGGAATTGTCATGAGGAATTTGATTTTGAAATCTCTGTTGGTATCTGCGATTGAGGTCTGGTAGCGGTTTTGTATATGCGTACTATAATTGTTCAATAAAGTACTAAATGTTACAAAATTTGGTATTGGGGATAGGGGCAAAATTCTGAAATTTGATATTCAGGTCACTATTGGTATCAAGTGTAGAGATATAGTGGTGGATTCCGAAATAAATGCATTAATTGTACGAAAAGTACTAAATGGTACTAATATTGGTAATGGGTGAAGGGAAGGAGCAGTAATCCCGCAATTTGATATTAAGGTCTCTGTTGGTGTCTGGAATTGAAATATGGAAGTGGATTTGGAAATATGTACTTTGTTTGTACCAAAAAATATTAAATAGTACAGAGTTTGATATTGGGTGAAGGGATAGAGTTAAAATTCTTAAATTGTGTATTTTGATAAATGTTGGAGTCTAGAATTGAGATATGGAACGGTTTTGCTACAATTGTACAAAAAGTACTAAAAGTTACTAAATTTGGTATTTAGAAATAGAGATGTGAGTTCATTGTACAATTGTTTTCTACTATCCTCCTAGGTAAGGATCTAAATGAAGGATTTTTAAGACTTTTTGGCGTAGAAGATAAACATTTTCCTAATATTATTTCCGAAAAAGGAAAATAGAATGGATGTCAGAAAAATTATTGCGATGTATGAAGTTTTGATAAAAATATTTTATCAAACTGAAAAATTTGTACATTGTGATTGCTTAGGAGTAATAATAGGTGGAACTTTTTATACCCTCTCTTGAAAAAATGCATTTAAAAGTAGGTCTGTTAATACCGATTCGAGGGTATGTGCCAGTGCTGTCATTAGGAGCATAAAATACAAATTTCAAACAATTCTATAAAATATGTGGCTAAAATCAACAGAATACCGAATATCAGGAAGATGTGATGGACAAATATTGACCTATATCCAAATTGTTCTACCACAGTGGGTAGAACCCATTATGAACACTAAATACCGAATTTTTATCAATTCCGCCAGAAACTATGGCTAAAATCGTCAAAATAGTGAATATAGAGCTATACGAAGACGTTGGCCGACACAGCTCATCTTTGAACTTGACCTGGTTGCAGACAAAAGGCAACTCTATGCTGAATTTTCGCTTCCTATCACATCCCGTTTTGATTGCAGCGTTACAACAAAAGACGGACCGAGGGACGGGAATAGTTTAGAATTTTACTCTGATCAATAATTATTTCGATAAGTTACAAACGGAATGACAAACTTAATATACCCTGTATACTACATATTTAAAGGGTATACAAAATCTAACATGAATTTTCGCCTTCTATCACATCCCGTTTTGATTCGATATTACAAAAGACTGACAGAGGGACGGGCATAGGTACTAGATATAGATACTAGAAATATTTGTTTTTTAAATTTTTGTGCGGTCATTCCCATCTTCAACGACTTAATGGTACCATTAACATTAGAATGCTTGAATGTTAAAGAAAATCGGAAAAACTTCACGTTTAATAATTTTTTTGATTTTTCAAAATTTTTAACTTTTGGGAGGTGAGGTATCGACTCCAAAAGTCCTGAAATATATTTGCTCTAATTGCGTAATATTTTTCAATAACCAAACAAACTATTTTCTTGACCTTTTCATGTTACCACAGATGAAATTCATGCAAATCACATAGCCTATATATAATTCGCATACAATTCCCATACATTAATGTGATACCCCCTCTCACTAGCCGGCTCATAATATTTCAAATCAAGAAATAGAATCAATAATTAGCTTTGACACTTGGATTTATTACTCGATTTGTAAAAAATAATGCCCTGAGCAAATTGCCAACGCAACACACCAAAAACAAGCAGTCACTTACTCGGGGCCCTGCATGTCCCCCATACAATGTCCATACATACGTACAATGGAAAAGGAAACATACCAAAAAACATATCTATGGGCAAAGTGATTTTTCCCGAAAATATACAATTTTTCCCGAACATATTTGCATAATATGACAATAACAATAAACAATGTCATTCATGAAAGCCCCCCTCCGGATCCAAGCCCAAAAAACAAAAACTCGCAACGACACACACGCACAAAATTCTTAACATTTCAATATCATATTTCACTCAGCACGCATGATACAAACATACGCACATACATATCTCTCTCTGTAGTTAATGCCACAGCAATACCAAAAGCCAAGTAAAGTACTTTGTGCGGCATTTCGATGATTTTGCAGAATTTGCGAATGAACTCCCCGGCTAAGGATGGTGGCGGCATTGTCGTGGAAGGGAAAAAGCCAACCAAACCAAAATATATTCATGGATACTTTTAACCAAAAATACTCCATACTTCAGAATGTGTGTGCGACAACCAAGAAACCACCAAACATTCAACTTCGCATATGACTTATGGACGAGCGAATCCGAATCAATTACTTAACAAAAACATGTGTTGTCAGACAAGAAGCTTTGTGGCCGCCTGTCTCAGACAAAGGCCGACAACAGAGTGTAAGTCGTAAATGAACTTGCTGACTGTGAAGCAGTGTTGAAGTTACCTATGCTAAGCAAGAGCACTTGGAAACTATTAACGTAACAGAGTGTGGAATGACAGTGGATGTAGAATGATTGGATACTAACTAACAGTGTGTGGATTTCAATGCGAATGTTGATATCCAAAATGTTGCCCATAATTTTATATGTTGGACAAAAAATGTTGGCCAACATTTTGGAGGGTAAATACTAAATGTTAAAATTATCAACATTACCCGAACAAAAAGAAGTTAGGTATGATATACAGGGTGAGATAAAAAAACTGCAACAAAGTCAAACGACATACATTTTACATTTTTTTAATTTTATTGAATGTTTCGTTCGAATTGGTCACCTTTGGCACGAATTAAGACCTTCAAACGGCCAATAAAACCGTCACACACTGCCCGAATGTTGCTCTGCGGTATTTTGGCCCATTCCCGACCAAGCGCTTGCTTGAGGTGATCGACACTTTGGTATTTTTTAGTGCCAACCTTGTTTTACAAAACATTCCAGACACAAACAAATTGGTATCCGGAGATTTTGGTGGCCATTGTGCGCTGGAAATGGAGCGAGGAACCTCATTTTGTAACCATTTATTCTGAGTCCTGTTTGAATGTCCAAGGTCTGCGGCCAAATGTTTGCGTGCCCAAGGCTTTAATACACCCTCCAGAATATTTTTCTGATGCCACCGTCGATCAATACGAGCGGAGAGCGACCATTGGCTGTTATGGCGTTCCACACCATCACCATGGTCGGCGCCTGAGCTCTGGTGGCCAACCGAAGATGCACATTTTCAGTATCAGCTGACCTCTTTGGCAAGTAAACACGATCATTTTGTTTGTTTATAAACTGCTGGACATCGAATGTTTTCTCATCGGAGAAAACCTAATTCGGCAGTTCACCACTTTCGGACAAGCGAAGCAACTCTTTAGCTCTTTTTCTCTCTCTTGCGCTCTCTCTGTTCTTGCACATTTTGGAACTTCAATGGCTTTACCCCGAGCTCATTTTTCAATATTGCCGAATAGAATATTGCGATATGTTCAGCTTACGATGCATTTTTCGGCCACTGCGACGCAGGTTTTGATCAAGTCGCTTCTTTAATTTTCGAACCATTTCTGCTGATGTTGCTGCTTTCTTCCGTCCACTTCCTTGACGTCGGGCTATGCTACCAGTATCACGGTAACTAGCGATGGTACGAGACACAAAAGATTTATTCACATTTAAATGCTGGAGTGCTGTAACGATAGCCACTTGTGGTTTTCCAGCCAAATTTAAAGAAATCACACTATCACGCTTGAATTTCATCACGAATAACTTTTTCTCTGGAAAATTCTCACCAAAATACTTTTGTGCGCTAGTAAACAATATATTGAGTTGTCACTAGAATAATATTAACAGCTGTCGGACATGTGGCTTAGAAATGACAGCAGTCTGAAATTGGTCGCAGTTTTTTCAGCTCACCCTGTATACTTTCCTATGTGGGAAACCAATTATTCGAAGTGTTACTAATTTTTGGCCCAATCAAACTTATTTGCCTATTTTGCCAACAGACATATAACCTGTGCAATATCATTATTCCAACTGTTGACCCTTTATGAACCAGTATTGTCCATTTTGTATCTGGCCTTCAGATTTCAAGTACTATCTCTTCACCCAATACCAAATTGTAACAAATATTGTACTATTTAGTTTTTCATTTCAAATAAGTACAATTTTAGAAGTTTAGTATTATTTTAGAACTATACGTAACCTTAAAGTTTGAATTTCCAAAAACGCTTTGGTACATCTATCCTTCATAGAATCAGTGACTCTAATTGCAGCTCCATTGCTTCATCACAATTCCAATTTGTACAAAATTTAGTACATTTTTTTGTGTACGAATTTCCAATGCTTCCTACATACCCCATTCTACACTCCCAATTCCAAATTTCAGGGTTCCAAAGAGGTCAGCTGAAAATGTGCATCTTCGGTTGGCCACCAAAATTTAGGCTCCGGTGTGAGCCGCCATAACAGCAGATGGTCGCTCTCCGCTCGTATTAATCGACCGTGGTATCAGAATAAATGCCGAATATTATCGCGAAAATATTCTGGATGGCATTTTGGCCGCAGACCTTGAGCATTCCAACAGGACTCAGCACCATCGCACTCAACATGCGCCACCCAAGTAGGGTTACAAAATGAGGTTCCTCACTTTATTTCCAGCGTACAATGGCCACCAAAATCTCCGGATACCGATCCGTTGGACTATTGTGTCTGGAGTATTTTGGAAAACAAGGTTGGCACTAAAAAATACCAAAGTGTCGATCACCTCAAGCAAAATGCCGCAAAGCAACATTCGGACAGCGTGTGGCGTTTCATTGGCCGTTTGAATTCCATAATTCGTGCCAAAGGTGACCAATTCGAACAAATTTAAACTTATTCTAAAATTTGATGCCTTTTCCAATTTCAATTCAATTTATTGAGTCTTTGTTTTTTTTTTTTTTTTAACACGAAAATGTACAATTTTGAAGTGATGAAAGAAATGCTTAAAACTATAATGTTTTGTTTTTATGACTAATGCGTAATTTTCAGCGTCTGGTTTTACAAAAAATTGTTAATAAGTGTTTACTAAAACTAAGTGTATATCTCGTGCTTGCTCCCGGTACTACAATATGCTATTTCCAACATTTTTTGCTTTCATTCAATAAAATTGAAAAAAATTATGACGTTTGACTTTCTTGCAGTTTTTTTTATCTCACCCTGTATTAAGTACAACCTTTTCCATTTTTAGCTTTCTTCAACTTTGGATGGATTACCATCTTCGGACTTTATATAAGTTTGGTAAAATTATTACAATGTACCAAGTTGGAACCAAATCGGATAGTCGAATTCGAGAATTATCATACACCGATATATTCAAAGAGAGTGGGCCGACATATTATTCCTAAATAAGAAATTATAATTCTAAATATTCAAAACACCTTGAATCTCATCATCAATTCATCCGTATTTTACAAAACACATTTGATAACAATTATAACCTAATTGTGCTACCTATATTTAGAACGCGCTCTTGTTAAATGGGAACAACAATTTTCGTAATTAACTATATGTACAAGGTCTTTATTATTTCGCATACTCACACACACACACACAAGCACCCACCCTTTGACACCATTGTCAATATGTGCTTTTCTGTTAATGTGTGCATTCCCATCCCGTGTATCCTTCATGCGCCACCTACCTATCTCCATTGATGCAAGTAAAACGAGAACAAACTAAACGCTGTAAACATTTTTGTGTTAAGCATCATTGCTGGCAGTGGTTACAATGCTAATAACAACAACAACCCAAAACAGGCGGCACGCTCTTAATACCCTGAGATCCATCTCATTTTCTTTAACCCAAAAAGAAGAATTGCGAAAAAAAAAATCTTAGACAGTTGGCTGGGAATGGAAGGCGACAATAATGCCAAGAAAAATACATATCAAAGTGGCATTACATCCAATCTTGCGTTGCCATCCATAGTCTTGCAGGTGATATTCCTCCACTCTGTGATAGACGAAAGATGTTGCTTGTAATTGTCCCATTTCTTGTGAAATTCTCACAAGAGAAATGCAAAAACAAGAGAATAAAGCAAATTCACATGTGGTGGTGGGATGCATGGTTGGATAGGTGAATGACAATAGTACTTACATAGTGTAAATATACATTTGTTGTCTGTCTGTTGCTTGGCTGGCTGGCTGACTGACTGACTGGCTGGCTGCTCGTGCAAGCGTGTTGTAACTCTAGCAGATAGATCTTCACTCCGCCAAATATATGTAGGTACTTGCTTTGATGTTCAGTGAGGTGTGTAAAGCAACAACAACGCCGCAGCCACACATCAACACCTCTTCAGCCAGCACACACACACACACGTGCACAACCGACTTATGACAATGATAGTCAGTCAAGACAGTATCAAAACTAATGTGACAATGCAAACATCATCAGTAACATTTCACGACGCGCACCGTTTGTTATTTGCCAATGGGAATTATAGCATACGAAGGGTTTACCGGGAGATATAGTTTGCAGGCCTCCGAAAAACTAGCTCGAACTTGAAAAAAAGGGTGAAAGTCTCTTGAATCTGAGCGAGTGTGCTCTTGGGAGCACAAAAAAAATCGCCCAAACTCAGTTTTTCTATTTTGCTCGAATATGAGTGAGCATATTTTCCTCGTTTTTGAGTGGCAGAGCAAAGCACTCTTTTAGTTATACCCTACAACACTATGTGTTGGGGGTATTATAAGTTTGATTGGGCCAAAAATCATGTAACACCTCGAAATATTGGTTTCCCACATGGGAAAGTATATATGGATCTTCCTATCTCTCCAAGCTGTATGTCCGTCTGTCCGTCTGTCTATGTTAATTTGTAATCACTCTACAGGTCGCAATTATGGCCCGATCTTCACAAAATTTAGAATGGAGGTCGGGCTAGAGCCAGAATATTTAGGGGTTGAAATGGACCAAAAACTGAAAAATTTCCTGATTTTGCAGTTGCTCTACAGGACGCAATTATGGAGCAATCGAAGCGGAAGTTAGCGTGGGGCTAGAGCTTCAGGCTGGGTGGTCATCGGGTAATATTTAGTGGGTGAAATAGACCAAAACATTTCTGTTAAATAAACCTCAAATTTTCCATTAAACCGCGAATATTTTTAATTCCGGCGAAATCACAAATAGACCAACAGGTCAATCCTGACCGTTACGTAGATGCCGATGGTAAATATATCTGATATATATAGCGATATATATATACAATACATATACGCAAAGGAAGGGGATGTAAGCTAGAAGGCTTATATCTCAAGATTGGATAGAGCGATTTTGACAAATTTTGTCAATTCAGAATTCCCTATTGGCATAAGAGAATAAAATCTAAAAAAAAAACGCATAAAAATATGCCAATAATGGTGTTATTATAGATTTTGTAATATTTTGTGAAATTTTTTTATTTTTTCATATATTTTATCGCATGCGATTTTTTCAATTTTACTTAATATTGAAGGGTATATTTTGTAATATTTTTTCACCTTACAACACGGTATTATTTTCAAAGATGTCCGGAATATGTTTAGGGGTTAAAATGGACCAAAAACAGAAAAAATTTCCTCATCACACAATTGAAGCCAATCGACACGCCTGAGAAGAGAGTTATGGACAGGGAATAATTCTAGCATTTTGGTTGACCATTGGATTACATTTGGCTTTAAAATGGACCACAACAACTAACAGCACGACGGAGTGTGTAAATATTGGGCGAATGTCTCTGTTCAAAATGCTGAGGGTAATATCTGGGCAGTGCTCCGTGACATAATTTCAAAAGCAAAATATTCCAAAATGGATTTGGACATAAGGGGGCTTCTAACATTGTAGTGTTGTAGGGTATCACATGGTCGGCCCCGCACGACTATAGCCTTTGCTTACTTGTTTTTGTTATGCCGGTGTCTTTTTCTATGTAAGTGTATTTTTCTGTAATAAATAACCTCCTCTTCCACCCCTCTCAGAAAACAAAATATTTGTATTCCCTCCACCATACTGTGGGTTCATGTAGGTCCACGTCTTCGTATAGCCCCCACATAGCTATACCTCCCAAAATTCGGTATTCTTATGATATTAGCGAAATTTTTATTTAAAATTTCATATTTAAAGTTCGTAATGAGTACTTTAGCCTTTGACAAAAAATTGCAGAATATGCAGGTCCAATTCTTCGTATAGCCACCATATAACGGTACCTCCCTATATTCGGCATTTTAATAATTTAAGGCAAAATATTCACCGAAATTGTTTCAAATTTCGTATTTGAAGTTCGTAATGGATACTTCAAGCTATGACAGAAAATTGACTTTGCTGGTCCACGTCTTCGTATACCCCACATAAAACGACATCTTCGTTTTTTTCCGGTGTTTTGATAATATTAGCGACTTCGTTCAACGGACAACCGCCAATGGCAAAAATAATTACTTTTTCAGATTCTCGTCTTCGTATAGCCCCCAAATATAATGGGTTTCATTCGAAGTGCATTTGTTGAAAATTTTTTTCAAAACAAATTTAAATTTCTTCCATCTCTATTTTTATACCCTCCACCTTGTCATTCCGTTTGTAACATCCTTAAATATTCGTCGTAGACCCCATAAAGAATATATATTCATAATCAGCATAAAATTCTAAGTCGATTTAACCGTCCGTCCGTCTGTCTGTCCGTCTGTCTGTCTGTTGAAATCCCGATACAGCCCACATTATTTGACGTAGAACGCCAAAATGTGTCTAGGATGGTTGGTATTGAAAATGAGATATATCGGTCCACGTTCTGGTATAATCCCCATATAACGGTACCTCCCGATATTCGGTATTTTGATGATTTATGACACATTTTTCCACGATTTGTCTGAAAATTGGTATTTGTAGGTCATAACGGGTCCAGGTTTTTGCTACATTTCTTCTAATGTTTCCTTTAGCCTAAGGTGGAGGGTATTAAAAGTTTGGCTCGGCCGAACTTAATATTTATACCCTACACCACAAGGTGGTCAGGGTATTAAGTCTTTGTGCATTTGTTTGTAACAGGCAAAAGGAAACGAGATAGACCCATAGTTCCTTTTGATGATCTGCATAGAATCACATTCTGAGTCGATTTATGCACGTCCGTCCGTCTGTCCGTCTGTCCATGTATTTTTGTAAACAAAGTACAGGTCGCATTTATTGACCGATCCAGATCAAATTTTGCACAGATCATTTGTTTGGTCCGAGGACGAACCCTATTGAAATTGGAGATAATCGGACACAATTTAGATATAGCTCCCATATATATATTCGTCCGATTTGCCGTTTATTGTGCACCAAACGTGTAAAATCAGCCTGAATTGTATGAAATTTTGCATATGCACCCAAATTAGGCCTGAAAATAAGTATGCCTAATTTGATCGAAATCGGTTCAGATATAGCTATAGCTCCCATATATATTATTCATCCGATTTGTCATTTTTGTCCTCCGCAGCCGTAATATGCACTCTGAAACAACAATATTTGGGGAAATATATCAAATGTAGCTCAGAAATACATTTGCTAAATTTGATCGAGATCGGTTCAAATTCGGATATAGCTCCCATATATAACTTCGTCCGATTTATTTTTGATTGTGCACCAAACGTCTAATATTTGCCCAAATTGGATGAATTTTGGCACTTACGACCGAATTGAGTCTAGAAGCTAGTATGTCAAATTTGGTGAAGATCGATTCAGATATAGCTATAGCTCACATATATACTGTTCATCCGATTTGTCATATTTGTTACCCACAGCTGTAATATGCACTCCGTAACAACGATATTCAGGGAAATATATCAAATTCAGCTCAGAAATATCATTGACAAATTTAATCGAGATCGGTTCAGATTTGGATATAGCTCCCATATATATTTTTATCCGATTTCAAATTAATTGTGCACCAAATGGGCAATACAAGTCCGAATTTAAAAGATACAAATGCTTCGGCTTTTTTAGTCCTTTGAACTTTAACTTATAATTATAATCATAGCGTGTATGATTGAATTCTCCCATAAAAACTTTTAATTGTTATGCGCAGCTCTACTAAATTAGCAAAGTGGTGTAGGGTATCATAAAGTCGGCCCTGCCCGACTTTAAGACTTTCTTTACTGGTTTTTTACTTGTTTTTTGCTTGTTTTTAACTCATTTTCACTCTGACCTATTTGGCAAGTAAACACGATCATTTTGTTTGTTTACAAACTGCAGGACAACGAATGTTTTCTCATTGGAGAAAACCAAATTCGGCAGTTCACCACTTTCGCCTAAGCGAAGCAACTCTTTAGCTCTTTTGAGTCTATTTTCTTTCTGTTGCGGTGTAAGTTCTTGCACTTTTTGGAATTTTAATGGCTTTACCCCGAGCTAATTTTTCAATAATTGCCGAATAGAATACTGCGATATGTTCAGCTCACAACGGCCACTGCGATGCGGGTTTCGATCAAATCGCTTCTTTGCTTTTCGAACCATTTCTGCTGATGTTGCTGTTTTCTTCCGTCCACTTCCTTAACGACGGGCTACGCTGCCAGTATCACGGTAACGAGCGATGGTACGAGACACAAAAGATTTATTTACATTTAAATGCTGGAGTGCTCTAACGATAGCCACTTGTGGTTTTCCAGCCAAATATAAAGAAATCACACTATCACGCTTGAATTCCATCACGAATAACTTTTTTTCTGGAAAATTCTCACCAAAATGTTTTGTACGCTTGGTAACCATATAATGAGCTGTCACTGGAATAATTTTAACAACTGTCGGACGAGAGGCTTAGAAATGACAGCAGTCTGAAGTTGGTTGCAGTTTTTTCATCTCACGCTGTATTTAGTTATATCCCTGGTCTCTGATATATGTGATTTTGCGTGATCCTAATAAAAAATCAGCTTGTAAATATTTCCCATCATTACCGAAATTACCTACTTGACCTGCCAGCGGGCAAAACACACCTACATTTGCGCAAAATCTTAGCTTCCTATTGCAGGTCGTTTGAATTAAAACTTCAACAACACCCCACGCATCTCAAAAGATGAAAATGTGTTGGAAATCATGTTGTTGTTCCCGGCAAATAAATGCAAAATTAGAATGTTTTGTATCAAGTGCATAATGTCATACTTTAAGGTGTAGCATGTAGTATACTTAACATATTCCAATTATAGAAATAGGCTATATTGAAATGTTAAAATATGTGAAGGCTTCATTTTGAGTCTACAAGATAAACTAAATATAATATGATATAAATTACTTCTGACAACTAGCGCCACAAGTTTTGGGAATTGCAATAATTAGAATAAAGTGGTTTTAGTTTTGACACTGAATCAATAATAAACAAGTTTATTTATGTATTGGTAGAAGGTATTTTACGAAGCAGATTTCTTACCATGTCAAATACACAATTCGCTCTTTCGAAAATAACTGAAATCTCAATTTAATGTATTTGTGATTTCGGTAATTTTGGTATTTTTTTCAAACAAAATTGTGGCCCATTTAATCATCTAAATATTATCCCATGACTATCCAAAACGCTATTTCTCCGGGCCTTAACCTAATATTAAGAAGAGCCAAGTTTGAACAGTATCAGGTACATATGAGCTCACTAAAAGAAAAAATATAAGTATCCTTATTAATAAAGGAGAAAATAAATTGGCTGACTGACTCAAAAATTCATCAACATCCCAGACGAAACGACTGAAGCTAGAATCTTGAACTTTTGGTCGAGGGTGACTTTGGATCCGAAGCTGTCAGATAAGGCTGGGTTTTTGAAAATTCATAATAGAAAACTACGAAATGTACTAAAAGAGAGGTAGAGAACCAGTAGAACTAGAACTCTGAAATGAGGGCCACTGCTGAGTGTATGATGAATGTACTAAAGAGTTCCTTTTTTATAAATTCGTACTATAAATGTACGAAAAGTGCTAAAATGTATTATACCATTTCGAATCATCTGAACTGTTAGAGCTTAGAATGGGAATCAAGGTAAAGGAGAAGGGTCGATGCGAGGAGGTAGTACTGGGTGAGATGAAAAAACTGCAACCAACTTCAGACTGCTGTCATTTCTAAGCCACTTGTCCGACAGTTGTTAAAATCATTACAGTGGCAGCTCATTATATTGTTTACAAACGTACAAAAGCACTTTGGTGAGAATTTTCCAGAAAAAAAGTTATTCGCGATGGAATTCAAGCGAGATAGTGTGATTTCCTCATATTTGGCTGGAAAACCACAAGTGGCTATCATTAGAAAACTCCAGCATTTTAATGTGAATAAACCTTTTGTGTCTCGTACCATCGCTCGTTACCGTGATACTGGTAGCGTAGCCCGACGTCAAGGAAGTGGACGGAACAAAACAGCAACATCAGCAGAAATAGTTCGAAAAGTGAAGAAGCGACTTGAACGAAACCCGCGTCGCAGTGGCCAAAAAATGGCTCATGAGCTGAATATATCGCAATATTCCATTCGGCAAATATTAAAAAATGAGCTCGGGGTAAAGCCATTGAAATTCCAAAATGTGCAAGAAGTAACACCGCAAAAGAAAGAAAATAGACTTAAAAGAGCTAAATAGTTGTTTCGCTTGGCCGAAAGTGGTGAACTGCCGAATTTGGTTTTCTCCGATGAGAAAACATTCGTTGTCTAGCAGTTTTTAAACAAACAAAATGATCGTGCTTACTTGCCGAAGAGGTCAGCTGAAAATGTACACCTTCGGTTGGCCACCAGAACTCAAGCGCCGGCCATGGTGATGGTGTGGGCCGCCATAACAGCCGATGGTCGCTCTCCGCTCATATTAATCGACCATGGCACCAGAATAAATGCCGAATATTATCGCGAAAATATTCTGGAGGGTGTATTAAAACCTTGAGCACTGAAACAATTTGGCCGCAGACCTTGGTCATTCCAACAGGACTTAGCACCATCGCACTAAGCACGCGCCATCCAAAAATGGTTCCTCGTTTAATTTCCAGCGCACAATGGCCACCAAAATCTCCAAATACCAATCCGTATGACTACTGTGTCTGGAGTATTTTGGAAAGCAAGGTTGGCAATAAAAATACCAAAGTGTCGATCACCTTAAGCAATCGCTTCGCAGGGAATGAGCCAAAATAGCGCAGAGCAACATTCGGGCAGTGTGTGACGGTTTCATTGGCCGTTTGAAGGCCATAAATTAACAAAAGAAAAAGTAAAAAAACATTAAGTTCGCCCGGGCCAATCTTTTAATACCCTCCACCTTTGGGTAAAGGAAACATTAGAAGAAATGTGGCAAAAACCATTAAAATGCCGAACATCAGGAGGTACCGTTATATGGGGGCTATACCAAATCGTCGACCTACACATGCAATGTTTCGCCAAAGGAGCTAGAATCCATTATGACCTACAAATACCAATTTTTAGACATATCCGTGAAGTAATATGTCAAAAATCATCAAAATATCGAATATTGGGAGGTACCGTTATATGGGGAATATACCAAAACGTGGACCTATACATACAATGTTTCGCCAAAGGAGCTAGAACCCATTATGACCAACAAATACCAATTTGTAGACAAATCCGTGAAAAAATGTGGCAAAAATAATCAAAATACCGAATATCAGGAGGTATCTTTATATGGGGGCTATACCAAAACGTGGACCTATACATGTAATGTTTTGCCACACGCACAGGGACTCGTTATGACCTACAAATACCAATTCCGTGAAAAAATGTGGCATAAATCATCAAAATACCCAATATTGGGAGGTACTGTTATATGAGGACTATACCAGAACGTGGACCGATATATCTCATTTTCAATACTAACCATCCTAGACACAATAAAAATTGCTCTGCTAAATTTTGGCACTCTACGTCAAATAATGTGGGCTGTATCGAGATTTCAACAGACAAACGGACATCGTTAAATCGACTTAGAATTTTATGCTGATTATAAATATATATACTTTATGGGATATTAATATTTAAGGAATGACAAAGTTAATATACCCTCCTTTCCTAGGTGGAGGGTATAAAAATGTAAAATTTATGGCGTTGGACTTTGTTGCAGCTTTTTTATCTCACCCTGTATGACCTTACTCTCTTCCTTTGAAAATTTAACATTCAATAAGTCGGTCGGTATACGAAGGCTGTGTTTAAATTTTTAACTGTATTGGGTCAATTTAAATTGCAAATTATCACCGGACTCTCGCATGTTCATAATTTTTGATTTTAATTTAAAAATGTCCTAATTTCTTCCAAAAAAGTTCAAGCTTCTTGAAATCATCAAAAAATACATCTGTAACTTTTCAATTCACACTTAAAAAGTACCGTATTACCTCTTACCTCTAAGCCAAAAAAATATTTGAAATGCCAACATCTTAAGAAGTTCCGGAAAAGACAACAACTAGCAAAGACAACAAACGCAAAAAAAACTTAACTAAGTCCAATGTAAATACGACATAAAATCATAAGGCTAAAATATTAGACAGATGTAATTCTTTGCAGGTAGTCATAAATCTAAATTCCCTACATAACACCGCCCCCTTCCAACTCAAAGGCGCGCGATGTTCTTTGTTTGAATGAACGTGGTCCATACAAGCTTGCAATGTCGTTGTCATGGTAATTCTACTGCCTGACAACTGCCGCGTGATGTGTGCATGGGTGTGTGTGAGTGTATGTGAGCGTGTTGCAATCAGTTAATACCACGAATATGATGCATTGCCATGTGAATGAATGCAGTTTTATTTGTTTGCAGCAAATTTTCTTTCGTTATTTTTTATAGTTTTTCCTCCTTCCTCCTCCTGTCGTTTTTGTTGTTGTGAGTTTGTTTTTTAAACAGTTGACACATTTCTTTTCGCTGTAGTCGTCATCACCATCGCTGTCACTTGATTACAAGCGTGAACAAAAATAAAGCAAAGATTCAGTAGACTTTGTGCAAATAAGTGCAATGAACCCATGGGCGAGAGCGTGAGTGAGTATGCGTATGTATATACATATGTTGTAGTCATAAAGTTTATGTGCGAAGTAACAAAAACAGTGAATTTAGGTTTTATGCAATTACACTTTTTGGCCGACACAAAGGCGAACAGAGAGAGAAATATATATGAATGTGGCAAAGAGGGGTCTCAAAATGAATAATGAAACATATTGGCATTACTGTGTAATTATTAGGGTGTAATGTCATGAAATAGAAGTAAAATACAAATTTTTATCACTTCAGATTCGGTCCTTTTTATACCCTAAAACACTATGTGTTGGGGGTATTATAAGTTTGATTGGGCCAGAATTTATGTAACACCTCGAAATATTGGTTTCCCATATAGGGAAGTATATATGGATCTTCCTAGCTCTCCGAGCTGAGTCGATCTAGCTATGTATGTCCGTCCGTCCGTCTGTCCGTCTGTCCATGTTAATTTGTAATCACTCTGCAGGTCCCAATTATGGCCCGATCCTTACGAAATTTTGCACGAAGGTGGGGTTAGGGTCAGAATCAGTGTTGCCGTTTGAAAATTTTATTTGTAATCACTCAACAGGTCGCAATTATGGTCCGATCTTCACGAAATTTAGAATGGAGGTGGGGATAGGGTCAGAATAGTACCCTATTTCTTTTGGAGATGATTGCATGATATTTAGGGGTTGAAATGAACCAAAAACTGAAAAAAATACTGATTTTGCAGTTGCACTACAGGTCGCAATTTTAGACCAATCAGAGCGGAAGTTAGTATGGGGCTAGAGCTTAGGGCTGGGCAGAAGCCTTCCAATTTTGATGGTCATCGGGTAATATTTAGTGGGTGAAATAGGCCACAACCTTTGTGTTAAATTAAAGTAAAATTTTCCATTAAACCGCGAATATTTTTAATCCTGACGAAATCACAAATAGACGAACAGGTTAATTCTGACCGTTACGTAGATGCCGATAGTAAATATATCGGTTATATATAGCGAAATATATACAATGTGTGTATACAAAGGAAGGGGATGTTAGATAGCTCCAGAATGGCTGGACCGATTTTGACAAATTTTGTCAATTCAAAATGCCCTCTTGACATAAAAGTATAAAATCTAAAAAAATCGCAGAAAAATATGGCAATAATGATGTTAATATAGATTTTGTAGTATTTTATGACATATTTTTATTTTTTCATATTTTTTATCGCAAGCGATTTTTTCAATTTGACTTTTAATAGTTTGTAATATTTTTTCACCTTACAACACAGGTTGAGGATATTAAATAAATATTGCCAATATCGTCCGATCCTCACGAAAATTTTCACAAGGGTAGGGTTGGGCTCAGAAGGGCTAGGCCTATTGTTTTCAAAGATGTACGCAATATATTAGGGAGTTAAAATGGACCATTAACTAAAAATTTTCCTGATTTTGCAGCCGTTATAAAGGTCACAAATAGAAACCAAAGAAAGAAATCTCGCATAAAGTTAGAGTTTAGGACAGCGGGTACAATGGACCACATTGTGTGAAAAAAAAAATACCAGGGTTACTTACAGGTGATATCCGAAATACACAAAAGGCGAACTTCTGGCTTTTTTATGCTGATTTCGTTGACGAATATAGCCAAATATCGTAGACAAGCAAACCATATCGATGAGTCTAAATTTGGAGGTACAGAGGGACTTCTTGCTTTTGGAGATGATTGCAAAATATTTAGGGGTTCAAATTAACCAAAAAAAGAAATGTTTCTCCGATCACACAATTGAAGCCAGTCGACACGCCTGAGAAGAGAGTTAAGGACAAGGAAGAATTCTAGCATTTTGGATGTCCATTGGATTATATTTAGCTGTAAATGGACTACAAGAACTAACAGCCCGACGGAGTGCATAAATGTTGGGCAAATGTCCCTAGTCAAAATCCTAATTTCAAAAGCGAAATCATGCAAAATGGATTTGGACATAAGGGGGCTTCTAACATATTGTAGAGTTGTAGGGCCCCGCACGACTATAGCCTTTGCTTACTTGTTTACACCTACATTCATTGATATTTCGGTACCACCAAAAATAAAAGGTAAATTATTTGCATAATAACTCATTACAATGCAACCACCAAAATACCCTTTTTCGCGGAAAATTAAAAACTGCAATTTTCAATAGTAAAATACAAATTATGATAACTTCAGATTTGGTCCTTTTTTATTTTTTCTACCTATTCCCATATTTTTCTACTTTCTTCAATTTCGCAACTTATCTAAACATACATTGAACATTTTTTTTTCATAATATTGAATTGTATTAGTAATTTTTGCATTATCAAAAACATCAAACATCTAATTTTTCTCACAAATCGACAAACAACACATATGTGGTACACTGCCGGTACATTATTTTTGTAATGTTCCGCCATGTGGTACACTACGATTTTGTAGTGCTCCGACTTTGGAACACTACGATTTCATAGCGCTCCTACTGCGGTACACTACGTTTTTTTAGTGCTCCGACTGCGGTACGGTATGATTCTCGTTGTGCTCCGGTACAGTAGCACTAAAATATTTTTTTAAGGGTTCTGTTATCTGGTTATCTTAGTGAACCCCTCCACCTCAGAACGGTACAGAACACAACGGTACAGTACCATATTGTTTATTTTCGAACGCTGGTTTATACGAGTATACTCTATATATAACAATAAAAAAAACTGCAACAAAGTCAAACGTCTTAATTTCTAATTTTTTTTTTTTTAATTTTATTGAATGAAATCAAAAGATGTCAGAAATTGCATCAAATTTTAGAATAAGTTTAGATTTGTTCGAATTGGTCACCTTTGGCACCGAATATTGCCTTAAAACGGCCAATGAAACCGTCACACGCTGCCCATAACATTTGTGTTAAATAAATTTTCCAATATTTTTATTTCTGGCGAAAACACAAATAGACGAACAGGTCAATTCTGACCGTTACGTAGATGCCGATAGTAAATATATCAGATATGTATAGGGAAATATATACAATGTGTATATACAAAGAATGGCTGGACCGATTTTGACAAATTTTGTCAATTCAGAATTTCCCTTTGACATTAAAGAATAAAATCTTAAAAAAAATCTTTTAAAAATATGCCAATAACGATGTTAATATAGATTTTGTAGCATTTTATGACATATTTTTATTTTCTCATATTTTTTATCGCATGCAATTATTATACCCTACACCACAAGGTGGTTAGGGTATTATGTCTTTGTGCATTTGTTTGTAATAGGCAAAAGGAAACGAGATGGACCCATAGCTCCTTTTGATGATCTGCATAGAATCACATTCTGAGCCGATTTATGTATGTCTGTCCATGTATTTTTGTGAACAAAGTACAGTTCGCATTTATTACCCGATCCAGATGAAATTTTGCAAAAATAATTTGTTTGCCCAAGGACGAACCCTATTGAAATTGGAGATAATCGGGAAAATTTTCAATATATTTTCGTCCGATGTGCCTTTTATTGTGCGTGTAATATCAGCCCGAATAGTATGGAATTTTGCAAATTAGGCCGAAATCAGTTCAGATATAGCTATATCTGCAATATATATTGTTCATCCGATTTGTTTTTTTAGTCCTCCTCAGCCGTTAAATGCACTCTGTAACAACAATATTTGGGGAAATATATCAAATACAGCTCAGAACTACCTTTGCTAAATTTTATCGAGATCTGTTCGGATTTGGATATATCTCCCATATATAACTTTGTCCGATTTACCTTTTATTGTGCACCAAACGTCTAATATTTGCCGAAATGGGATGAAATTTGGCATTTACGACCGAATTGAGTCTAGAAGCTAGTATGTTTGGTGAATTTGATTTGGTGAAAATCGGTGTAGATATAGCTATAGTTCCCATATATATATATATATATATATATATATATATATATATATATATATATATACATATATATATATATATATATATATATATATATATATATATATATATATATATATATATATATATATATATATATATATATATATATATATATATATATATATATATATATATATATATATATATATATATATATATATATATATTGTTCATTTATTATATTTGTTACCCACAGCCGTAATATGCAATCCGTAACAACGATATTCAGGGAAATATATAAAATACTGCTCAGAAATTTCTTTGCCAAATTTTATCAAGATCGATTCAGATTTGAATATAGCTCTCATATATATCAAATGGGTAATACAAGTCCGAATTTAAAAGATACATATCATAGCTTGTATGATTGAATTCTCCCATAAAAACTTTTAATTGCTATTTGGAGCTCTACTAAATTAGCAAAGTGGTGTAGGGTATCGGCCCTGCCCGACTTTAAGACTTTCTTGACTGGATTTAGCTTACGACACAGGTTGGGGTTATTATATACAGATTCCAATTATCGTCCGATTCTCACGAAAATTTTCATAAGGGTAGGATTACGCTCAGAAGGGCTAGGCCTATTGATTTTAAAGATGTCCGCAATGTACTTCGGGTTTGAAATGGACCAACATCTTAAAAATGTTCCTGATTTTGCAGCCGTTATAAAGGTCACAAATAGAAACCAATGGACACGAAATTTTGCATGAAATTGGAGTTTTGGAACGACGTAGTATGCACCACTACATTTGTGTGAAAAAATACCAGCCAGAACGGTGAAAATAACACACAGGCGAAATCCAAAATACACAAAAAGGCGAAGTTTTGGCTTTTTTATGCTGATTTCATTGACGAATATAGCCAAATATCGTAGGCAAGCAAATCGTACAGATGAGTATAAAATTTGAAGATACAGAGGGTTCTCTTGATTTTGGAGATGATCGCAAAATATTTAGGGGTTCGAATGAAACAAAAACTGAAAAAATTTCCTGATAAAACAATTGAAACCAATCGAAAAGGAATTTTGCATGAGTTAAGGACGGGGAAGCAGTCTTGCATTTTCGATGACCATTGGATTATATTTAGCTGTAAAATGGACCACAAGCACAAATAGCGCAACGGAGTGCGTAAATGTTGAAAATGTCCCTGGTCAAAAAGCTAAATGTACATTGTCAATTGTCCGTGGTCAAGAAGCTAAGGGTAATATCTGGGCAGTGTTCTATGACAAAATTTTAAAAGTGAAATTCTCCAAAATGGATTTGGACACAAAGGGACTTCTAACATATTGTAGTGTTGTAGGGTATCACATGGTCAGCCCCGCACGGCTATAGCCTTTGCTTACTTGTTTTAAGAGCTGTCGTACGAGTGGCTTAAAAATGACAGCAGTCTCAAATTAGTTGCAGTTTCTTCATCTCACCCTGTATAGGATGAAAAAAATCACTCATGAATTAACTTAATATAAATTGCTGTTCCTTCTTATAACTTCGGGTTATGCATGTTGGATAACATTATATCCGTTTATAAACTTTAAATAATAATGCCAAGACCTTATCGTGAGTTGTAAGCTCTTTAAGTAAAATCTCAATTCATAAAGAAAGGCTAAACCCTTGACCTTATGTTCCCATATAACTGTTTTCTTATAAGTTTTAAAAATCGGTTTTCACCTTTATAACGGTCTACCCACATTTCCTACTACTACCATATCTACTTAACAAAATAAATAAAAAACAACACTACACTTCCCCACATTGCCGCCTTGCCAAACAATTCACAACTACTTCCCCACACTGTTGTCTGTCCAAGCTCGGTACGAGAATAAACCGTAACACTATAATTAACTAATATTTTTACTGCATTTGTAATATTCTACGGTCCGGATTATAACTACTCCATTCAAAGCTTTACAGTAATGACTAGAACTTTGCCATCCAACTACAAGTGAGCAAAAAAAAAAGGTCTGCAATCTGTTTTCAAATGTTACATTCATGAAATATACAAAAGTATTCGCTAGATGTAAATGTATGCATGTGTGTGTACTTCAAAAAGATCAGCATATGAAATTGCTTTAAACCGCATCCTTTAATTAAAATAAAATTTCCATGTACTTATATAACATGGAATTGTATTGTATTGTATGGCATGTCGGATGGGAAATCTTCATACTCGTTCCGTGATTACTGCAGATATACTACATATATATGTTTGTAGAGAGGAAACTTCTGTGTAATTGAAATAAAAAACATCCCTATTTTACCTGCAACAATCTCATACGCCAATGTATTTTTTTTAATCACAAAGTAACAAATTTATTAGTTGAATACAATTAAATGGGCGGTATATGAAATTTAAGATGTCCGTTGGTGAAATCGTTCATTAAAAAAATATCGACACAAAAATTTATATTTTTATTAACGAGTAGAGAGGGGGATGGATTTTAATGCAGTTTTATGTGCTATGCGGCCTGTCAATAATTTGCTACTTCAGTAGCAGTCCTTTAGGCTCCTTGTCACTAGGGTCAAAACTGGGTTTTCCAGTGAAGCACATTATGGACATAAGATTGGGTATAAAACCAGTCAAAATTAGGGCAGTGCCAACTATATGATACCCTACACAACTATGCATATATAAAAGGGTTCCCGTAACAAAATAATTTATTTGAAGTAGATTATACCACCTATCAACATTTGGCTACATAGCAGTTATAGTTTCGCTTCATAGGAAACTAATGTACGGAAGGTATATGCAATTCTGAATCGATTTTCATTAAATTTGACGGAGGCCTTTTTATCTTTATTAGCAAGTAGCATTGCTACAGAGTACATGAGAAGGATTAAAATAGAAAATATATATCGGAGCCGAGTTCCACGAAATGGAAACGTTATTAGCCATTATTTGCACTATAAACCGGAACTCAGATTAAGGATATTTAGGAGCTATATCCAAGTCTTAGCCGATCACGATAAAATTTGGCAATAGTATTTCCGAGCTCTATAAGATATCTGGTACCAAATATAACTGTTGCCGAATGCATATAAGAATATGAGGGAATTAAACACCAAATCGGATGAAACATATATATGGGAGCTATAGCTATATATGAACCGATTTTCTCCAAATTTGATGTACTTGCTTCTAGACTGAATTCGGTTGGATGTATAAAAATTTAGAAATTTTTGACAGATATGAGAGCTATATCCAAATCTGTTCCAATCTTGATAACATTTGGCAGAGATATTTTCCAGCAGTATCAGATGTCCGGTACCAAATATTATTCTTTTGGAGTGCATATTACGAATGTGAGGGACTTAAAAACCAAATCGGATGAAACATATTTATGGGAGCTATAGCTATATCTAAACCGATTTTAATTTTTCAAATTTGATGTACTTGCTTCTAGACTGAATTCGGTCGAATGTGCTAAAATTCAGGTCATTTGGACTGATATTGAGCACTTGGTGCACAATTAACCCGTAATCTGTTGAAGATATATTTGGGAATTATATAAAAATCTGAACCGATTTTGACAAAATTTGATGCACTTATTTCAGAGCTGTATCTGATATCTGGTACCAAAGATCACTGTTGTGGAATGTATATTACCGTGTGTTGAACTTTAAATAATAAATCAGATAAAACATGTATATGGAAGCTATAGCTATATCTGAACGGACTTACACCAAATTTAAACTGTTAGTTTCTATTATGAATTTAGTCGTTATTGCCAAAATTCAGTCCATTTGGTCTGATATTAGCCATTTGGTGCACAATAAACCTAATATCGGAAAAACATATATGGGAGCTATATCCTAATCTCGATAAAATAGAGATATTTCTGGGCTGTATCTGATATCTGGTACAAAATATTATTTTTGTCGAATGTATATTACGAATGTGACTTAAACACCAAATCGGTTGAAACATATATATAGGAGCTAAACCTATATCTGAACCGATTTTCACCAAATTTAATTTACTTACTTATTAACTTACTTACTTCTAGACTAAAATCGGTCGAATGTGCCAAAGTTGAGGTAATTTGGACTAATATTGACTACTTGGTGCACAATTAACCCAAAATGGGTGGAAGAAATATATGGTAGTTATATCCAAATCTGAACCGATCTTGACAAAATTTGATATACTTATTTCAGAGCTGTATCTGATATATCATACCAAAGATCATTGTTGCGGAATGCATATTACGCGTATGAGGGACTTTAAACAACAAATCGGATAAAACATATATATGGGAGCTATAGCTATATCTTAACCGTTTTACACTAAATTTGAAGTGCTGATTTCTAGGATGAATTCAGTAATAATTGCCAAAATTCAGTCCTTTTGGGCTGATATTAGTCATTTGGTGCTTCGGATAACGATATATATGGGACCTATATTGTAATCTGAACCGATTTCGATAAAATATGATAGATGTACTTTCGAGTATCTAATGTCCGCTACCAAATATCATTCTTCTAGAATGCATATTAAACATATGAGGGACTTAAAACCCCAAATCGAATGAGACATATAGCTATACCTGAACCGATTTTCTCCACATTTGATTTACTTGTTGCTAGACTGAATTCAGTAAGATGAACCGAAACACAGCTCATTTGGACTTATATTGGCTATTTGTGCACAATTAACCTGAAATCGGTTGAAGATATGTATATTTGAGCTATATCTAATTATCACTAAATTCAATAGGGTTCGCCCTTGGCCCAAAAAAAAAAATATTGCTTGCAAAATTTCAACTCAATCGGATAATAAATGCAACCTGCATTTTGTTCACAAGAATACATGGACGGGCGGGCGGATGGGCGGTCTGACATGCATAAATCGATTTAGAAAGTAATTCTATGAAGTTCCTCAAAAGTAACTATGAGTCTATCTCGTTCCTTCTCAATGTTACAAATAAATGCACAAAGATATAATACCCTTCCCACCATGTGGTGTAGGGTATAAAAATATTAAAAGTTTATAATCGTCGTTTAAAAGTCGTTTAGTAGCATTTTTCCAATGCTAGCGTTAAATGATACCAAAAATTATCTTCCCATCGTCGTAACAATATAATTTGCATTTGATTTAGTTCCATGTTTTCGTTTTCATTTTTTTTTTTTTTGCGCCAACAAATTTGATCATTAAATTTGCCACAAAAGTAACCATGACCCATTGCATTGTCCTTAAGCATATGCTTGAGTGAATATGTTTTCTACCATGGTCAACTAATTTGTATAATGTTACTCTTGTATATACTGCTTAAAAAGCAAAAAAATATATATATAAACATACCATCATCTGAACTTGAGACATCAACGAAAATCATGTAATTATTTAAAGCTCAGGCAAATAATGGCAATTTTTAGATGAAGAATTCTGCACACACATATTTTGTTTTTAACAAGCAAAGACAGTGGATTTCGTGATGAATTGGTAACATCTTATAAAATACTATGGATATGCAAAATTTATTCCGCATTTTGTAAGTATTTGTTTCAACTCCCACAAAAGGTTAACATTTTGATTAATAACTATTTGTATAAAATTGGAAATAAATATTTCATTTTCTTTAAATTTTGCACATCCCAATATTTTTATCAGTATTTGATGAAGTGGATTACTTCGGTGCAGTGCATTATATTTCCAAGAGTTATCACATAGCTCATATAAATACTTAGGTCAGATACCAAATATACACTATTGACCGACTCCTTCGGTATCCTCCAACCACTCAAAGGGCCATCAGTTTGAATACAGGGTGAGATGAAAAAAAATGCAACCAATTTCAGACTGCTGTCGTCTCTAAGCCCGGACGTGTGGCTGGTAAAATTATTCCAGTGACAGCTCATTATATTGTCTACAAGCGTACAAAAGCATTTTGGTGAGAATATTTCAGAAAAAAAAAGTGATTAGTGATGAAATTTAATTGTGATAGTGTGATTTCTTTATATTTCGCTCGAAACCCACAAGTGGCTATCGTTGGAGCACTCCAGCATATAAATGTGAATAAATCTTTTGTGTCTCGTACCATCGCTCGTTACTGTAGACGGAAGAAAATAGTGGACGGAAGAAAACAGCAACATTAGCAGAAATGGTTCGAAATGTGAAGAAGGGACTTGATCGAAACCCGTGTCCCCCCATAAATCGACTCAGAATGTGATTCTATGCAGATCATCAAAAGGAACTATGGGTCTATCTCGTTTCCTTTTGCCTGTTACAAACAAATGCACAAAGACATAATACCCTTACCACTATGTGGTGTAGGGTATAAAAATTAACTCGGGGTAAATCCATTAAAATTCCAAAAAGTGCAAGAACTTAAACCGCAACAGAAAGAAAATAGACTCAAAAGAGCTAATGAGTTGCTTCGCTTGGCCGTTAGTGGTGAACTGCCGAATTTGTTTTCCTCCGATGAGAAAACATTCGTTGTCCTGCAGTTTGTAAACAAACAAAATGATCGCCAAAGAGGTCAGCTGAAAATGTGCACCTTCGGTTGAACACCAGAAGCGCCATAACAGCCGATGATCGCTCTCTGCTCGTATTAATCGACAGTAGCATGAGAATAAATGACGAATATTCTCCCGAAAATATTCTAGAGTATAGAGTGTTAAAGCCTTGGACAAGCAAACATTTTGGCCTTGGACATTCCAACAGGACTCAGCACCATCGCACTCAGCACCCGCTACCAAAGAATGGTTACAAAATGAGGTTTCTGGCTTCATTCCCAGCGCACAATGGCCACCAAAATCTCCGGATACCAATCCGTTGGACTATTGTGTCTGGAGTATTTTGGAAAGCAATGTTGGCACTAAAAATACCAATATGTCGATCACCTTAAGCAAGCGCTTCGCCGGGAATTGGTCAAAATACCGCAGAACAACATTCGGGCAGCGTGTGTTTCATTGGCCGTTTGAAGGCCATAATTCTAAACTTATTCTAAAATTTGCTGCATTTTCCGACATTTTTTGTTAGAGTATTGGATTCCACTACTTTCATTTTCAAAGTATTCCTTTCCTTCTTGGTGAAGGACATTAAAGTTTTTCTTAAAAATGTTTCTTTTACATAATATCTAATCTAATAATATCCATCTTTGAACTTCACTGGCCCTGGTCCTTACAAGAGGACCGTTCCACATTGTTTACCGATTTTCTGTACCAATGATTCTGGATGTAATTGAAAGATCTATATCGGATTTCAAAGCTTATAAATTTCAAAGCTTATAAATTTCAAAGCTTATGAAAAGGTCAGAACTATATGAGGGCCTTAACAACATTTGGCCTAAGAGCCAAGAACCAGAGGTTCGTGTTAAATTAGCGGTAAAAAAGAAATATATAATTTTAACTTTTAGTAAATAAATTTTAAAAGTAATTGCTATAAAAACTATTGTTCGTAGATATATGTTTTTTTTTTTCTGAGGTTTATATTCGAATTTTATTAAAAGGGAAATTTTATGTTACTTTCTGGCGTTAACTCGAAAAAAGTCCCAGAAAAAATGTATCAAAAAAAAAGGAACATTTTCGATTTTTCTTATAACCTCCACCGTAGTATGGACGGTATATGTAGTTTATCTTTCCGTTTGTAACACCACGAAATATACATTTATATATATTCCTGATCATCATAAAATTCTATGTCGATTTAGCGATGCGATGAAATCACCCTAGCTTCCGAATGAAATGTAGTAGGTAGTTAACATGTTATTCCAATGTATGTTATGTCTGCAAGACTTTTGCTATTGAAAATGGATCATGTAGGCCCACGTTTTGGTATAGCCCCCATACAACGGTACCTCCCGATATTCGGTATTTTGAGGATTTTAGCGACATAATTCACCGGAATTGTTTAAAATTTGGTATTTGAAGAGATGACAGAAAATTGTCCGTGCAGGTCAACGTCTTCGTATAGCCCCCATATAACGGCACCACCCGATTTTCGGTATTTGGATGATTTTAGCTACATTATTTACAGGAATTGTTTAATATTTGGTATTTGAAGTTCGTAATGGATACTTCAGCCGATGACAGAAAATTGTCTGTGCAGGTTCACGTTTTGGTATAGCCCCATATAATAGTACCTCCTTATATTCGGTATTTTGATGATGCACGTCCATGTCGTCGTAGATACCCTGATATAAAGGCTACATTCGGTATTTTTAATATTTTAACAGAATTTTTAACGGATTTTATTTTTTTTTTTTTAAATTGCCAAATTCGTTGCAAGTGGTGTAGGGGATTCAATGTTCGGCCTGGCCGAACTTATATATTTTTTGTTTATTTATTTATTTTTTTTGGAAATTAATGCAAATATTTATTTGACATATACCCCTTTCGTGACTCTCGTGAGGGTTAAAATGTTCCACCATAACGACGACACTATATACCTAAATTGCACGAATTCCGAAGAATCTTAATCCGAAATTTTCAAAAGGAGTGAGAGAAATTTGCCCCCATCTAATTTGGTTACTTTTCAATGTAAACTCTCGAAACTCTAATACACAAATCTTTTTTTATAACCTCCACCATACATAGTATGGAGGGTATATTAAGTTCGTCATTCCGTTTGTAACTCATCGAAATAATCATTTTAGACCCAACAAAGTATATATATTCTTAATTAGCGTAAAATTCTAAGACGATTTAGCCATGTCCGTCCGTCTGTCCGTCTGTTGTAATCACGCTACAGTCTAAACGAATTAAGATAGGAAGCTAAAATTTTGCACAGGTCCCTCTTTTGTCTGCAGGCAGGTCAAGTTCGAAGATGACGGTACCCTTCGATATTTGGTATTTTTTGATTTAAGCCACATTTTTCAACGGAATTGTCTGAAAATCCACACAAGGAGTACCTTGTGGGTACTTTATCCCTTGGAAGAGAATTATCTATATAGGTCCACGATATCGTTAGCCCCTCATATAACGGTACTCCCGATATTCGATATTTTGATGATTTTAGTTAAATTTTTCAACGGAATTGTCTGAAATTGTACACAAGAGGTTCTTTGTGAGCAGTTTAACCCCTGACAGAGAACTCTCTATATAGGTTAACGATATCGCATATCCCTTATATAACGGTATCCCCGATATTCGGTGTTTTGATGATTTTAGCCATATTTTCCTATGGTATTATCTAAAAATCCATACAGGGAGTACTTTGTGAGCACTTTAACCCCAGAAAGGTAATTGTCTATATAGGTTCCCATATATCTGCACCTTGCGATATTTTAAAGATTTTAACTGAATTTTTAATGGATTTTATTTTTTGAAAATTTTCTAATTCGTTCCAAATGGTGGAGGGTATTCAAAGGTTGGCCCGGCCGAACTTACTGCTTTTTTACTTGTTAGCTCTACTTTTATAATCTGTTGGATTTTCTCCGAAATTATTTGTTCTGTTGCAAAGTGTTATAAAATAAAATGACTCATAAGGTTTATCCAACCATGGCCTCTCTGGCCTTTGGTCCACTAAGTGGTAATTGTTAACAAGTTTTTTCCATGCGAATTAAAATCATTTCTGCTTTTAACTACTGCACGACACACACACCCACACATGGTTGAAGTTTCACTAATATTTTATATGATGGATTAGATGCTAAGGCCACAAATTGTCCATTATGTACATATGTGCGTGTGTATGTTTACAAAGATCTACCACAAAATTATGATTGTGGTCATGGTATTTTATTATAGATGTTTTTTCTTTTCCTCCTTTTATTCATTTATTTGATTAAAACCACCGACAATCATAAAAATATGAATGAAAACTGGTAATTATAGAAGACCGACTTAATCCCCATAATTGGCATGCAGTCCACATGGAGTTACTTTACTACAAGGACTTGTGTCTGGCCAAAGGTTAGTTAGGGCATAATGCAAATTCATACAATTACAACAAAGTCCAACCAAAAAAGAGGAAGCAACAACAAAAACAAATATTGTTATTTTGCATACTAAAACTACACATTGTTATTAAAAACAATTTTAATTCTTTGGCCACCAATTGGCATGGGAGTAGTCGGACCATCTATTATTCAGAGGATAAGCCCATTTACATTTGATTTTCAATAAGCCTCCATTTGAAATTTTGCATATTTTATTGTAATGCCCATATTTTCACTTTGTAATTTGGATGGATTTTTTGCGCAACGTGAAATTTTGTTGTAAAATTGATTGTCCAACATGATTATGCAAAGTGGCTGCCCAAAACCAGACAATAGTTTTCACACTCATCTGTTCATTTGGCCGTTCAATCAAAATAAATGAAATTGAGCCTATCGATTGTGAATATTTTAACGAGGTGTTGCCTATGTTGGTCTAATTAAAAATGTAATATTCAATACAGCCACAGTGGTGTTTGGAATTACAAATGAAACAAGTTCAATCTAAAACAAGTTGAAAAGCAGTAAGTTCGGCCGGGCCGAACTTTGAATACCCTCCACCATTTGGACGTGGACCCACACAGGCATTATTTGTCATAAGTCATTACCAAATTCAAATTCGGAACTTGAAATAAACGGTGAATAATGTAGCTAAAATCATCAAAATATAGAATATAGGGAGGTACCGTTATATCGGAAATTTGCGAAGACCTGAACCGTAGACAATTTTTTGTCATAGGCTGTAGCATCCATTATGAACTTAAAATACGGCATTTCAAACAATTTTGGTGAGTATTATACCTAAACTCGTCATAATACCGAATATAGGGAGGTGCTGGTATATGGGGCCTATACGAAGACCTGGACCTGCATAGACAATTCTCTGTCACAAACTGGAGGTTCCATTACGAACTCTAAATGCGTAATTTGAAAACAATTTGGTGAATAAAGACGCTAAAATCACCAAAATACCGAATATAGGGAGGGCTATACGAAGACGTGGACCTACACAGACAATTTTCTGTCTTAGGCTGTAGTATCCGGTGAATAATGTCGCTAAAATCATCGAAATACCGAATAACGGGAGGTACCGTTATATGGGGGCTATACGAAGACGTGGACCTGCACAAACAATTTTCTGTCTTAGGCTATAGTATCCATTTCGAACTTCAAATACCAAATTTGAAACAATTCCGGTGAATAATGTCGCTAAAATCATCAAAATACCGAATATCGGGAGGTACCGTTATATGGGGGCTAAATGAAAACGTGGACCTAGATGACGAACTTAACCTGCCTACTGTAAAAATAAACATGTGTGCAAAATTTTAGCCTTGTATCTCAATTCGTTCGAAAGATAGCGTGATTACAACAGACAGATGGACAGACAGACAGACAGATGGACGGACAGACAGACAGACAGACATCGCTAAATCGACTTAGAATTTTATGCTGATCAAGAATATATATACTTTGTTGGGTCGATAATATTCGGCATTTATTCTGATGTCACGGCTGATTAATACGAGCGGAAACCAGCCATCGGCTATTATGGCGGCCCACACCATCACCATGGCTTGAGTTCTGGTGGCCAACCGAAGGTGGACATTTTCAGCTGACCTCTTTGGCAAGTAAACACGATCGTTTTGTTTGTTTACAAACTGCTGGATAACGAATGTTTTCTCATAGGAGAAAACCGAATTCGACAGTTCACCACTTTCGGACAAGCGAAGCAACTCTTTAGCACTTTTGAGTCCATTTTCTTTCTGTTGCGGTGTAAGTTCTTGCACTTTTTGGAATTTCAATGACTTTACCCCGAGTTCATTTTTAAATATTTGTCGAATGAAACATTGCGATATGTTCAGCTCACGAGCCATTTTTCGGCCACTGAGACGCGGGTTTCGATCAAGTCGCTTCCTTACTTTTCGAACCATTTCTGTTGATATTGCTGTATTCTTCCGTCCGCTTCCTTGACGTCGGGCTACGTCCAGTATCATGGTAACGAGCGATGGTAGGAGACACAAAAGATTTATTTCATATTTAGATGCTGGAGTGCTCTAACTTGTGGTTTAACAGCCAAATATAAAGAAATCATACTATCACGCTTGAATTCCATGACGAATAACTTTTTTTCTGGAAAATACTCAGGAAAATGCTTTTCTGCCGTTGTAAACAATATGATGAGCTGTCACTAGAATAATTTTACCAGCTGTCGGACGAGTGGCTTGGAAATGACAACAGTCTGAAGTTGGTTCCAGTTTTTTCATCTAACCCTGTAAGTGTACGAAAAGTACTGTTGGTGTCTATAATGGAGAGGTGAGGATTATTTTTGATATGCATACTAAATGTTACTAAATTTTTACTGGCGTAGAGCTGAAATTTTGAAATTTATTATTGAGATCACAGTTGATTTCTTGGGCTAGTTTTGGACAGAAAAATAGAATGTGGATCCATTCTGCAATGGTTTATACCCCGAGGTCATCTTCAAAATGAATAGTTTTGAAGACTTTTTGGTGTAAAAGATACAATTTTGTCAAAAAAGAAAAAAAATGCATTTTGAACAGGAACTCTTGAAACGAATCTAAATTTTTAAGATGTTTTCAGAACAACAAAAAAATACTTCATGTCCAAAAACCGTGGATTTTGAATTCTTAGGGCTTGATGTTAAACAGTGGATTTTGCAAGATATTTCTTGTAAAATTATGTCTAAAAATCGAAGACCCTGTAAGATTTTTTTAACGACGACTATCAAGAAATCTTAATTTTGGAAAAATTTTGCCACTAGAAGCTGGGATCCACTGATAAACCATTTTAATTCCGTTAAAAAACACCCATATTTTTATACCCTGCACCATACATAGTATGGACGGTATATTAAGTTCGTCATTCCATAAAATGAAAAATTCTAAGACGATTTAGTCCTATCTGTCCGTCCGTCTGTTGTTGAAGCTAAAATTTTGCAAAGATCAGTATTTTGGGTGCAGGCAGGTCAAACTCGGAGATGGGCTACATCGGTCCACGATATCGCATAGCCCCCATACAAACGTAAACCCCCCCCCCCCCCAAAAAAAAAAAAAATTCGGTTTTTGATGATTTTGTCCACATTTTCATTGTCTTAAAAATAACACAAGGGGTTGCTTGTAAGTACTTTACTCCCTGGAAGAAAATATTACACATTGGTCCACGATATTGTATAGCCCCCATACAACGGTACTTCCCGATATTCGGTATTTTGATGATTTTATCCACATTTTCCAATGGAATTGTCTGAAAATCCACACAAGAAGTTCTTTCTGAGCATTTTACGCTCTGGAGGAGAATTGTTCATACAGGTCCACGATAACGTATAGTCCCCATACAACGGTACCCCCCGATATTCGGTACATTGATGATTTTAGCCACATTTATTAATGAAATATTCTGAAAATAAACACAAAGAGTTCCTTTTGAGTACATTAATGTCTAGAAGAGAATTGTCTATATTAATCTACGATATCGCATTTCCCCCTTACAACGGTACAACCCCCCCCCCCCCAAAAAAAAAAAAAAAAGAAACGGTATTTTCCTCATTGTTGCCAAATTTTTCAATAAAATTGTCTCAAAATTCACATAAGGATTTCCTTCTGAGTACTTTATCCCCTGGAGGATTATTGTCTATATAGGTCCACGATATCGTATACCCCCAATATAACGGGACCTCCCTATTAAAATATTTTGATGATTTTAGCAACATTTTTCAATGGAATTGTCCATAAATACTATACTAGAAATTCTCTCCAAGCACTTTAATACCTGAAAGAGAAATATCTATATAGATCCACGATATCGTATAACCCACATACAACGGTACCCCTTCCCCCTTATTCATTTGGCGATTTTAGGGACGTTATTAACCGGAGTTTCAAATTCAAATTTCGTACCTAGAATTCGTAACGGGTACTATGTAGCCTATAACAAAAAAATGTTTATGCAGGTCCACGTCTTCGTATAGCCCCCACATACCGGTACCTCCCCATATTCGGTATTTTGATGATTTTAGCGACATTTTTCACCGAATTTTTTTCAAGTTCCGTATTTCAATATTGTAATGGCTTATGAAAAAAGTTGTCTATGCAGGTCCACGTCTTCGTATATACCCCAATACAACGGCTATATTCAGTATTTTTAAGATTTTTAAAGGAATTTTTAATGGATTTAATTTTTTTGAAAATTTTAAAATTCATTCCAAATGGTGGAGGGTATTCAAAGTTCAGCCCAGCCGATATTTTTTCTTTTTTACTTGTTTATCTATATTATTGTCTGAATACCAAATATCAGGTGGTGACGTTATCTGAGAACTGTAGAGACATTCCACACCACGGTGCTTAGGCATCATTCTCAAAGGTTATGCTACTTTTTGAAAATGTTAAAATGTATTGCCGACATGAAAATGAACTTGTTTTACAACACTTGATGGTCATGGTTATGCGGTGATTTTTTTCTTTTTTTTTCAATATTTGCACTCTCTTATTAGAGCAGTGTGGAAATTTAATTGATGAGTTCACGGCCAGCAAAAACGAAAAAAATGCAACATAATGCCCTTGTGGAGCCATTTGTCCAATAGGAGGAGAAACTCACCTAATATTTTGTTGACCACGAATTTGGATGGATAATAGTTGTCCGCGTCGCATCGCCAAAAGTGGGAATGGGAGACATATGCCATTTAAATTTTAAATGAAACATAATGAGCTTTCAACATTTACTTATCAATTATGGATAAATTTAATTGAAAATGTTTTGTTGTTGCCGTTGCTGCTGCCGCTGCTTTTTCTGTTATATTGTCTCGCATTGTGTATCGTTTTAATAGATTCATTTTAAACAAGACTATTAATTAAGGATGTTTTACAATTTACATGTACTTGTTAGCGGAAATACACATTTGTGTAACGATGGATGTACCGCCACACACACACACACACCCATGGGCGTTTAATGAAGTATGTGTCTGAGTAAATGTCATGTATTGAATATATAATTTATTTTCAACAGACTTGCATAACAAGAAACTCTGCGGTTATGATATAATTTTTATACTTTTAGCCGTATAGTTACAGAGGGTATTTATCAAATGATAAATCCAAAATGTACCAAATCGATAGAATGTTTCTTAACCTCATATAGCTTTGGATGAGATCAGCGTACAGGCCTTTGAACACCGCTGGTGCACCCGATTCCTCTCGAAAGAAGTATTCGGTCCAAACTCTTCAAACCATTAGATTTTTGAAGAACTTAAATTGACTTCGACGATGGGCAATATACTCCTGCCTAAATATGTCTAGCTAAAGACGACCCGATCGAAATATGGTAAAAACTCTCATGATAATTTAAATCAGTCGAATTACAATCCGGTTACTCAAAAATGTAAATCGATATAAACCATTTTCTATGCCAATGATTCCGGGTGTAATCCAAAGATTGCTATCAAATTCTAAAGTTTTATCCTAAATTTTAAAAAATATGTCTCAAACTATAGCTGTCCCTTCGTACATTGTCAAACTATATAAGGTCCTAAACATCATTTGACCAGAAAACTCCTTTGGGGGTTTGGTCTAAAAACGAGTACTACTAAGTCCATTTAACATTTTTCACAACCTAGACTGCCTATTCAGTGAAATTCTAAAAAAATTGCAGTGAATTAGGAAAAATTGCTAAACTTCGGCAAAGAATTGATTTTTGTCTCTGAATTTAAAGGAAGTTTTTAAACATATTTAAAAAGAGGATCAAAAAGACCACTTCATTGACTCGTTGGAGGTCTAAAATTCCCCTTACTTATTCCTATATAGGGTGAGATGAAAAAACTGCAACAAACTTCAGACTACTGTCATCTCTAAGCCACTCGTCCGACAGCTATTAAAATTATTCCAGTGACAGCTCATCACATTGTTTACAAGCGTACAAAAGCATTTTGGTAACAACTTTGCAGAAAAAAGTTATGCGAGATGGAATTCAATCGTGATTTCTTTATATTTGGCTGGAAACCCACAAGTGGCTATCGTTAGAGCTCCAGCATTTAAATGTGAATAAATCTTTTGTGTCTCGTACCATCGATCGTTACCGTGATACTGGTAGCGTAGCCCAACGTCATGGAAGTGGACGGAAGAAAACAGCAACATCAGCAGAAGTGGTTCGAAAAGTAAAGAAGCGACTTGATCGAAACCCGCATCGCAGTGACCGAAAAATGGCTTGAAGCTGAACATATCGCAATATTCCATTCGGCAAATATTGAAAAATGAGCTCGGGTAAAGCCATTGAAATTCCAAAAAGTGCAAGAACTTACATCGCAACAGAAAGAAAATAGACTCAAAAGAGCTAAAGAGTTGGCCGAAAGTGGTGAACTTCCGAATTTGGATATGTCCGATGCGAAAACATTCGTTGTCCAACAGTTTGTAAACAAACTAAATTATTGTGTTTACTTGCCAAAGAGGTCAAATGTGCACCTTTGGTTGGCCACCAGAACTCAAGCACCGGCCATGCTGATGGTGTGGGCCGATGGGCGCTCTCCTCTCGTATTAATAGACCGTGGCATCAGAATAAATGCGAAAATATTCTGGAGGGTGTATTAAAGCCTTGGGTACGCAAATATTTTGTCCGCAGTCCTTGGGCATTCCAACAGGACTCAGCACCATCGCACTCAGCACGCGTCACCCAAGAATGGTTACAAAATGAGGTTCCTCGCTTCATTTTCAGCGCACAATGGTCACCAAAATCTCCGGATACCAATCCGTTGGAATATTGTGTCTGGAGTATTTTGGAAAGCAAGGTTGGCACTAAAAAATACCAAAGTGTCGATCTCCTAAAGCAAGCGCTTCGACGGGAATGGGTCAAAATACCGCAGAGCAACATTCGGGCTGCGTGTGACGGTTTCATTGGCCGTTTGAAGGTCATAATTCGAACAAATCTAAACTTATTCTAAAATTTGATGCTATTTTTTTGCTTTCATTCAATAAAATTTTAAAAAAAATGTAAACATGACTTTGTTGACTTTTTTTATCTCACCCTGTGTGTGTATGTATATAGTAAAAATTAGAGGTATTTTTTTTTTTTTTTTGTACTTTTTACATCTTTTTTTTTTTGAAGTATGGATTTCCAAAAATCTATACCGTATACGATAATGTTATTCCTTTACACCAAGCCTTACCCTAATACAAATTTTAAAACGTCCATCTCTTACCCATCGCTCATTAACAACATAGTACCATTTTTGGTAGCGTAAAAATAGGCCTTTCCAAAAATCCCGCCTATCTCTCCATTCTCACCAATAATGACAATAATATAATGCTTCTAAGTTCTACTTATTTTCAAATGCTCAATAAGATCCCCGATACAGGAGGGCATGGTCTGCCTCAATAGATTTTACTGGTCGCTTTAGGATATTGCTATACCATTTTGTGCCTACTTGTAATTTTCGGTATTCTATAAGCACAAACTTCGAAAAACACCAACCCATGGTACAAAAATTTTAAGGTATACCAGATGTACAGATGAAGTACACAACCCTGAACCTAAGTGTTGGGGGTATTATAAGTTTGATTGGGCCAAAAATTATATAACCCCTCGAAATATTGGTTTCCCACATAGGAAAGTATATATGGGTCTTCCTAGCTCGCCGAGCTGAGTCGATCTAGCTATGTATGTCCGTCCGTCCGTCTGTCCATGTTAATTTGTAATCAAGCTACAGGTCGCAATTATGAACCGATCCTCACGAAATTGAAAATGGAGGTGGGGTTAGGGTCAGAATAGAACCCTATTGCTTTCGTAGATGATCGCACGATATTAAGGGGTTGAAATGGACCAAAAACAGAAAATTTTCCTGATTTTGCGGTTGCTCTATAGGTCACAATATGAACCAATCGACGCGAAAATTTACATGGAGTTAGAGTTTGGGTCTGGGCAGAAACCTACCAATTTGTCCGGCCATCGGACAATAATTAGCGGGTAAAATAGACCCTAACTTTTATGTTAGAAAATAGGAAAATTTCTACTAAACGCGAATATTTTTAATCCCAGCCAAATCACAAATACATTAAAATATCACTTCTGACCATTACAGTGATGCTAAAAGCCAAGAAATCGGATATATAGCATAATAGGTACAATATATATGTAAAAAAATTGATCTTCTTTATTCTGCATATAAATCAAGAGCCGCTGGGCCGGTTTTCAAAATTCCCATCAATTCGGAATGGTCTCTTGCCAGAAAAGCATAAAAATAAAAATCGCGGGAAAATATACCAATAAAAAAGTTATATCTTTTGTTTCATTTTTTCCATTTCTGTCATATTTTTTTATCGCATGCGATTTTTTCAATTTGACTTACAATTTTGATTATTAAATTTTCTAATTTTTTACGCCCCCAATACTACGTTATGAGGGTATTATATGTATGTCGCAATTATCGTCCGACCCTCACGAAATTTTGCATGGGGTTGAGTCGGAATTGAAGCCTATTGTTCTTAGGATGTGCATTTAGAGGTTTAAATGGCTAAAAAAAATAAATTTTTCTAATTTTGTTGTCATTCTATAGGCCACAATTGAAAACTAATCGACACGGAATTTCGTATCGGAAGAGAGTTGAGGACAGAGAAGAAGTCTAGCATTTTGGATGACCATTGGATTATATTTAGCTGTAAAATGGACCACAACTTTCGTGTGCAATTGTTTTGAATACTTCACAATACTACGGAGTGCGCAAATATTGGCCAAATTGTCCGGGTCAAAAACCTAAGGGTAACCTTTGGGCAGGGCTCTTTGGCATTATTTTAATAAAAACGAAATCTTCCAAAATGGATTTGCATATAAAGGGACTTCGAACATATTGTAGTGTTGTAGGGTATCACATGGTCGGCCCCGCACGACTATAGCCTTGCTTACTTGTTTAATATCAAATGTATTTTTGATTTACTTATTTGACACTTTTCTCACAAAATTTTAATTGAAGAAAAAATCGCGACGACGATTTTTCACAGAATTGAGTTCCAACTACGTCTACAATTCCGAAAACGTATACATTTTTTTCTCCCAAAGAAAAAATTTGAAAATATTAAAAATTAATTTCTTTATTTTTCAAGACAATACATACAAATACTGTACATATTTTTGACATTACAAGATTACCAAAAGAAAAAATTGTATTCAGGTGATTGCTATGTCCTACCTTGGATATTATTGTACTATGTACATTATTACAAAAACAAACAAACAAATTGTTACAAGAACAACTGTGTCTCCAAGCGTTTATTAAGGGCATTGATGAGAAATTCAGTCACCTTTTTTCAATTTTATACAAATTTGTGAGGTCTGGTTAATACATTACAGTGTTTTATCTTGAAAACTAATCTATTCGTTTAAATATTTCTACTATTTTACATTTAAAATGCTAAATGGGGAGAAATTCTCTTTGCCAATAACTGCAAATACATTAAAGAGGAGTATATGAATGTGCACAAAAACGGCGACACAAATACCTTTATTACATGTTGACCACAGAATATGATAAATTAAATAAGTAGTCGGTACCTCTTGACCACTGAAATGCAATAATATTCAAATTTTCGAACTGGTTGCGGTATCTTATATGTGGTTTGAATGGCCTTTTAATATGTTGGGCAATGTTAAGCAAAGCCACATAGAATATTCTCCTAATTTACCGTTTGAATGTATAAATTGCAGTCATTCAAATTGCAAGTAACGTAAAATGTGAAATATTCCCAATATAAAATTCTTTAAAAGACCCCGAGGCGTATAATTGCCGGCAACAATACACAAATATTACTCATACCACCGGCATTTGTCGATATCACTAGATTACATGCATGACACACTTGAATGAATGTTATTAACTTAATTAAAACATGTGGAAACATCGTTCGAAAAAGGAACCACAAAAGAAGCAGCAGAACATCAAGTGCCACAAACACAAAGAAAGTTACCTGTTCTGAGAAACAAAAAAAAAACAATCTTGAGATTATTTTGTTTTTAATGCAGTCACTGGGCCTTGTGATGTTTTCTGCTTTTTTTTGCTACCTCTGTTCTTTACCTGTCAAAGTGTTTCGACAAGCAGAACAAAAAACAAAAACACATGTGAATTTCCCATTTTCCAATGCCGCATATTCGGCATACGTCTGGCGTTATTGTTTTTCTTTTTCTTCTTGTTACTTTGGCTTTTATGCTAATCAATGGAATTGAAAAACACTCTACACTTTTACTTTAACAACGTCGCCATCCCCCCACCAACAACGAAAAAACAACAGTTAATTGAAACAGGAATTCAAACAAGGAATTTGCATTCCTCCTAAGGCTTTTCACATTGGCAGGAAGTTGTTGTGTTGTCGTACAGTGGTATGAATTGGGAATAAATCGAGATGTACTTGATAAACTTTTTTTTCAAAAAAAAAAAAAAAAAAAAAAACAGTTAGGCAAAGGCAAAAGTCGTACTGGACCGGCCATGTGATACTCTACAACATATTTTGTATTTAATTGGAATTTTTTAAGAACACATTGTAATTTTCGATCAAATGATTTTGTCATTATTGCATTCCTCCGAACAACTCTCTACCCACATGCACAGTTACCATTAGAATTTCTGATCCATTTAAATCCTTAAATATTTTGCGATCATCCCAAAAACAATACACTTCAATCCTGACCCTAACCTTACACCCATGCCAAATTTTATGAAGATCGGGTGATAATGGCTGCCTGAATATAAAACCACAACACATAGTATTGTAAGGTATAAAAACATAATAAAAATGTACAATTCAATTTTGAAATTATATATAGAAAATATCTCATGGGATATAAATAATGAGAAAAATAAGAAATTTTCACTATTTATTGGAATATTTTTATGTGATTTGTTAGATATTATCCTTTTTCTGAAGAGAGGCTATTCTGAATTGGGGAGAATTGTCAAACTCAGTCCAGCCATTCTAGAGTTATACGCGAAGTAAATAACATCCATCTCTTTTATGCGTATAGACTAGCGGGCCCGTAGTTGTCTTGTCTTTAATGCATATTCCTTAAAGCATAATAATTCCTATATCTGACTGATATAAGTGGCACAATTTTTATACCCTGCAACAGAAGGGCCCGCAATATATTTAGGGGTTGAAATGGACCAACAACTAAAAATGTTCCTGATTTACAGCCGTTATAAGGGTCACAAATAGAAACCAAAGGACACGAAATCTCGCATGAAGTTTGAGTTTAGGACAGCGGGTAGAATGAACCACTACTTTTGTGTGAAAAAATGCCAACATTTCCATTCTAACGAAACGCTGAAAATAACTTACAGGCGAAATCCAAATTACGCAAATGGCGAACTTCTGGCTTTTTTATGCCGATTTCGTTGAAGAATATAGTCAAATATCATCGACAAACAAATCAGTCTAAATTTGGATATGCAGAGGGGCCCCTTATATTTGGAGATTATCGCAAAGTATTTAGGGGTTTAAATGAACCAAAAACAGAAAAATTTGCCTGATCACACAACAATTGAAATCAATCGACACGGAAATTTGCATAAGAAGAGAGTTAAGGACAGGGATGAAGTCTAGCATTTTAGATAACCATTGGATTATATTTAGCTGTAACTAACAGCATGGCGGAATGCGTAAATATTGGACAAATGTCTCTAGCCAGAAAACTAAGGGTAATATATGGACAGTGCTCTATGACATAATTTCAAAAGAGAAACGTTTTATTTACAATTTTATACAAACAATTAGTTGTGTTCCAGTACTTTTTTAGTAGTAAAACTAGCAGAAGAGAGAACAGTTCGAAATGTCATTCTCATTTAGGTTTGCTCAAAAAATAAGGGAACGGAAAATTAGCAGAAATGCGATAAAATGTCAAAATTCCAAAAGTAAACAGCCTAAATCGGACTGGTGAAACCTTACTGAAAAGAGCGCCAACATTTAAAAAATGAATATTGAAGACGATAAGTTAAAATTAATAATTTATAATAATAATTAATAATCCGATTCCTCATTCAGCCAGTCCTCTTCACTGCTGGAATCATCCAAAAGTGAATACATCAGTTGCTCCATATTTTCTCTTTTTGTTTTTTGCACGACAAATATTAGTTTTTCCTTTAGTTTTCAAGTTGATCATTTTCTTTATTGAAATGTATCAATACATTTTTCAACCTTGTTAGCCCTGCCAATTAAATGTCAAATTTACAATATGCACATTTCTGCTCGGCCAAATTCATGTAGCTAAAACAAGCAGAAATGTGCACCACTCAGCGCCATTTTTTCTCGAGAGAGCTGCAAGTTTTGCTAGTTTTTGGAGTACGGGAACGCGTTGTAGCAGAATTAGTGCTAATTAGTACTAATTTGCAGGTTCTGGAACACAACTAATTGTTAATCAAAATTTTAACTTTTTGTGTAAGAGTTACCAGAATTGGCCGATAAATTCCTTATAAACATCAGATGTCTGCTTGAGACATATATTTATATATGTAAAAAGATTGAAAAGTATAGCTGACTTGTTTTGTGAGGGCGGTATCAGAGGGGATGGGCCGAATTATGGGGAATGTGTGAAATGTTAAGAAAGTCAGATGATCATTTAAAATTTTATGATAGTTATAATTATTCAAAAATATTGATCCGTTCTAGGTGAGGTACCGGACGAAGTGGTCTAATATCTACCATCTTCACACCAGGCCTTGTATTGATAACATTATTGGGTGCTAAGTTTTTCGCCCCTTATGAGCTTCATGGTTAATAAAAATTTTGACCCATTGTGGGGTAGGTGCCAGAAGGAACAAACGAACTTTTATTTCACATTTTTGTCATAGAGTTGTAATAATTCCGAATTTTGAGCCGTAGTGGGGTCGATATAGTCCGTTTTCACACCTGACCTAGCACTGATGAAAATATTGGGATTTGCAAGTTAGTACAATATTCGAAGATAATTTTTTGTTCCATAATAAGTACTAATTAAATCAAATTATTTTCAGTGAAAATATTGTCCTTTTATGAAGGAAGTACCAGAAGGAGTGGACAAATATTGCCCATCTCCGAACTCGATCTAGGTTTGATAATAATATTACGATGTACCAAGCTTGGATCTCCCTCCCTTCGAGAATTCTAGTGAGAACCAGCCAGACAGACAGAGGGGCGAAAATCGACACCAAAAGTCCGGAAACTGATTTGGTCCAAAGAGACTTAGGGTCTAAAATCCTTATTTCGTTTGGGTCGTGTCAGATGATATATACCCTCAGTAACCATATGGCTGATGGTATAATAACAAATTTCGAAACAGGAAAATATTTAAAAGATTAACATATTGAAAAACGATTAAACTATGTTCCAAAATATATCTTTATTGGTTTATACTACCAAAAATGAACATTTAGGATCGTAGTCACAACTACCATCATATTGCACACTAATTTAATTTTCATTCAATCCGGCTAATCAGCTGCTGTGCGCGGAGAAGTATCTGAATAAGTCCATGCTTAGTAAATTGTAATAATTTTATTAAACTAAGATAAAATTCAAGGCAACAAAATTTAACATTCTGAAGAAAAAAAAAACAAGTAATACACAGCTAAGTTCGGTCGACATTTTTTCCCTCCACCCTTTAGAAGAAACTTAAAAATATTCAAAAAAATAATTAATTAATTTTAGCACAGACGACTGAATTTAACCTAGAAAAAAGCACGTCAACTAAAGTGAAAGTCGATATCAATTAAAACACATATAACTAAAGGTTGAGATGAAAAAACTGCAACAAACTTCAGACTACTGCCATTTCTAAGCCACTCGTTCGACAGCTGTTAAAATCATTCCAGTGAACGCTCATTATATTATTTACAAGCGTAAAAAAGCATTTTGGTGAGAATTTTTCAGAAAAAAAGTTATTCGTGATGGAATTCAAGCGTGATAGTGTGATTTCTTTACATTTGGCTGGAAAACTACAAGTGGTTATCGTTAGAGCCCTCCAGCATTAAAAGTGAATAAATCTTTTGTGTCTCGTACCATCGTTCGTTACCGTGATACTGGTAGCGTTGCCCGAAGTCAAGGAAGTGGTAGGAAGAAAACAGCAACATCAGTAGAAATGGTTCGAAATCGCAATACTCAATTCGGCAAATATTGAAAATTGGCTAAGGGTTAGCCTTTGAAATTCCAAAAAGTGCAAGAACTTACACCGCAACAGAAAGAAAATAGACTCAAAAGAGCTAAAGAGTTGCTTCGCTTGGCCGAAAGTGATGAATTGCCGAATTTGGTTTTCTCCGATGAAAAAACATTCATTGTCCTTTGTTAGAAGTTTTTAAACTAACAAAATGAACGTGTTTACTTACCAAAGAGGTCAGCTGAAAATGTGCACCTTCGGTTGGCCACCAGAACTCAAGCGCCGGCCATGGTGATGGTGTGGGCCGCCATAACAGCCGATGGTCGCTCTCCGCTCGTATTTTTTGAAAAAAGGAATTATTCTACTATGAGTTACGAATCCTGTCGTATGAACGGGTTAATTCGTGTACCTAATTCTGAGAGCGAACAACGTAATTGAAGGTGTACCAATATCCGAGGCGGTATTGATATACCAAATTTCCACGGACCTAAAACACATTGGAGCACAATTTTATCAACCTACTTTTTCCGTTCGGAAGATAAAGAAAAAAGTAGGTTGATAAAATCTTATTCCAATGTACTTTATGTCCGTAGAATTTGTGGTAATCTTTTTGAAAAGAATATGAAAAGCACTAAATAGTACGAATTATTGTTTACCATCGATATTAAGAGAGTGCAAACAAGTTCCTATGTGGGTTTACCTCTCATAAATATAACGGAATACACAAAATGTTCTTTACAAATTCATAATAAAAGGGTACATAGAGGTTTTTAGAAATTCGTAAAACAAATGTCACTGTGACATATATGGAACCATAGGATTGAACACATTTTTTAAGGTGAGTTTGAATTGATGAACACAATATTTTTTTAAAGTTTTTACACACTAGTACTAAAAGGAACTATGGCTACTAAAATTTACAAAATAATTGTAAATTAGGTGAATAGGCATAGAAAATATTTGAATAGGCATAGAAAATATTATGAAAATATTGTTAATATTGTTAAAACTCATACCATTAGTGTCTGAATATTACTGAAAACACCAAATGCTGTATAAAGGGAATTAAAACAAGTCAAAAAGTAGTAAGTTCGGCCGGTCCGAACTTTGAATACCCTCCACCATTCGGAAAGAATTTGGAAATTTTCAGAAAATAAAATAATTAAAATATTCTGTTAAAATTTTAACAGACATATGCCAAATATAGGCATTATATTGAGGTGTATACGATGTAGGCCTACATAGGCATTGTTTGTCATAAGCTATTACCATATTCAAATTCGTAACTTGAAATAAACGGTGAATAATGTTGCTAAAATCATCAAAATATCGTACATAGGGAGGTACCGTTATATCGGAGCTGTACGAAGATCTGGACCTGCATAGACAATTTTCTGTCACTGGCTGTAGCATCCATTACGAACTTCAAATACCACACCTCAAACAATTTCGGTGGGTATTGTACCTAAAATCGTCAAAATACCGAATATAGGGATGTACTGATATATGGGCTCTATACGAAGACCTGAACCAGCATAGATAATTTTCTGTCTTAGGGTGTAGTATTCAATTCGAACTTCAAATACCAAATTTGAAACAATTCCGGTGAATAATGTCGCAAAAATCATCAAAATACCGAATATTGGGAGGTACCGATATAAAGGGGCTATACGAAGACGTGGACCTGCACAGACAATTTTCTGTCTTAGGGTGAAGTATCCAATTCGAACTTCAAATACCAAATTTGAAACAATTCCGGTGAATAATGTCGCTAAAATCATCAAAATACCGAATATCGGGAGGTACCGCTATATGGAGGCTATATGAAGACGTGGACTTGCACCGACAATTTTCTGTCTTAGGGTATAGTATCTCAATTCATTCGAAAGATAGCGTGATTACAACAGACAGACAGACAGGCGGACAGACAGAATTTTACTTAGAATTTTACGCTGATCAAGAATATATATTATGTTGGGTCTGACATGAGTATTTCGAGGAGTTACAAACGGAATGTCAAAGTTAATATACCCTCCATAGAATGGTGGAGGGTATAAAAAAGATATGAGAAAATATCGATTTCATTATGTTCATGAACAGACTTATTTTGTGAAGAATTTGTTTTTACAAATCAAAACTACAAGGGTAAGATCTTTCCAAAAGCTGCTATAGGGAAGAGTCTTGATATGAATGTATGCATGCGCCCTGTACAACTAAAATGGTATTTCAGATTCCTTACTGTATATTGTTATTAATTGGTTGGTACAAAGCCCAAAACACCAAACAAACAATCTATTTTCGTACAAGTTTGCTTATACATATTTGGGTAAGACTCACCATTTGTGTAATTTTTGGTACCTATGCTACCTTACGACATGAGTTCTAAAAATTAAACACACATTTCTTTTTATTTTTTGAACCACAGTTTTTCAATAACAAACCCATCACGCATAGTTTCATTCAAAATGCAAAAGAACATATGTATGTATGTATACATGTGAAAACCTGTCTGCGTATCAAAGTTCCATTGTTTACTTACAGGCATTACAGTGCCTTAGTCATTGTTTTAATGCCAGGGGGTTTTTTCATGGTATAGTCTTTGAATTTGAAATTCCTTTTTTTATTAATTCGGCCTAGCTCAATTTTCTTCTTCCCTCAGTTGTTTGTGTCTCACTTCTCCTCAGTTTGCTATAGAATGTGAAAGTAACACACAAAAACCGTTCAAGGAATTTTCCAACACACATTAACAATCAGCCGCAAAAGGGAAACCACAAAAAAATACAGGCAATAAATATTTGTTGTCTGTGCCGACCTTTCAAGCGTAAAAAGCAACGAATGTCCTTTAGGCATTGCTTCAGGGTAATAATTTATAGAAATAATTTTAACATAATCATTTCGGATGTTTTCCATTTAATTTATTTTCTGTAAAATTGAGCAAAATAAATCAATTGGCAAACCTGTGTTAGAAAATAAGCGAAAACTGCGATGAGCGAAATTAATATATTTTTCACATCTAGGGAGATTACATGGATAGAATTATGTAAGATTGAAATAAACATATGATCCTTGAAAACAGAATTACAGAGATGGGACTTTCAGATGTATATACTAGGTGAGATAAAAACCAGTAAAGAAAGTCCTAAAGTCGGGTGGGGCCGATTTTATGATACCCTACACCACTTTGCTAATTTAGTTGAGCTCCACTTAACAATTAAAAGTTTTTATGGGAGAATTCAATCATACACGCTATGATTATAATTATAATTTAAAATTCAAAGGACTAAATTTGCCGAAGCATTTGTATCTTTTAAATTCGGACTTGTATTGCCCATTTGGTGCGAAATTAATTTGAAATCGGATAAAAATATATATGGGAACTATATCCAAATCTGAATCGATCTCGAAAAAATTTGGCAAAGGTATTTCTGAGCTGTATTTGATATATTTCCCTGAATATCGTTGTTACGGAGTGCATATTACGGCTGTGGGTAACAAATGCAATAAATCGGATGAACAATATATATAGGAGCTATAACTATATCTGAACCGATCTTCACGAAATTTGGCATACTACCTTCTAGACTAAATTCGGTCGTATGTGCCAAATTCCATCCCATTTGGACAAATATTAGACGTTTGGTGCACAATAAATGGTAAATCGGACGAAGTTATATATGGGAGCTATATCCAAATCTGAACCGATCTCGATAAAATTTAGCAAAGGTATTTCTGAGCTGCATTTGATATATTTCCCCAAATATTGTTGTTACAGAGTGCATATTACGGCTGCGGAGGACATAAATAACAAATCGGATGAACAATATATATGGGAGCTATAGCTATATCTAAACTGATTTCGATCAAATTTGGCATACTTATTTTCAGGTCCAATCTGGCCGTACGTGCAAAATTCCATACTATTCGGGCTTATATTACACGTTTGGTGCACAATGAAAGGCAAATCGGACGAAGATATATATGGGAGCTGTATCTAAATTTTGACCGATTATGTCCAATTTCAATAGGGTTCGTCCTTGGGCCAAACAAAAGAACTTTGCAAAATTTCATCTGGATCAGGCAATAAAAGCGACCTGTACTTTGTTTACAAAAATACATGGACAGACGGAAGGACGGACCTGCATAAATCGACTCAGAATGTGATTCTATGCAGATCATCAAAAGGAACTATGGGTCTATCTTGTTTCCTTCTGCCTGTTACAAACAAATGCACAAAGACATAATACCCTGACCACCTTGTGGTGTAGGGTATAAAAATGTCAAATTTTAGAATAAGTTTGGATTTGTTTGAATTGATAACATTTGAATTGGTAACATTTGACACTAACATTATGGCCTTCAAACGCCAATGAAACCGTCACACGCTGCCCAAATGTTGTTCTGCTGTATTCTGGCCAATTCCCGGCGAAGCGCTTGCTTGAGGTGATCGACACTTTGGTATTTTTAGTGCCAACCTTGCTTTCCAAAATAATCCAGACACAATAGTTCAACGGATTGGTATCCGGAGATTTTGGTGGTCTTTGCGCGTTGGAAAAGAAGCGAGGCACCTCATTTTGTAACCATTCTTGGGTGGGGCGTGCTGAGTGCGATGGCGCTGAGTCCTGTTGGAATGTGCAATGTCTGCGGCCAAAATGTTTGCGTACCCAAGTTTTTTTTTTTTTTTTTTTGTTTTCTTAAATATTCTGAGACTTTCAAAAGATCCAAAATGCAATTTTTATGCTTCTGAATAAGTACAATGTCTCGTTTGAGATTTTAAAACTATGCCCGACATAGTCAGTAATTTGTTGGTTTTTGCTTGCATTAATTTCGATATTTGAAGCATTTGCAGGGCATTATACCTTGATTTTACCATACAAAATATCCTTTAACAACTGTAAATTGTTAGGTAGGACTCTAAGCTGTGCAATACTTTCATTCATTCAAAAACTATTAATAATTGCTCTACACTTTGAAGTGCAATTTTTCCTTAGCTTGCAAACATCGCACCCAATTGTTTATTTGATTGATGATCGTCCGTCTCTTTTGAGCTGTCCAGCTGACTAATTGTTAAGGGTATTAATGGTTGGGAGTTGAAATACACACACAAAAACAAAGCATTATATCTCTAAAAGAATTTGGGCTGGGCCAGAGACGTTAGTGTTTTTCAATCCATCACAATGATAGTTTAGTGTAACCTTTTTATGATTCCCTATGTGTAGGAAGAGGTCTTCAACACGAAATTTTTTTATTTTCTTTTTTTTAATTTATGTTTTTTTCTTTGTCATAAAAATTACTAAGGTAGCATTAGAAAATGTAGAACATAACTAGCTTAACTAATGTATTTTGACAAGGTTGTATTCCTTTTTTGTCAGATAACAATTACTTTGAAAGCTATTTTCTTAGAACAATATAAAGGATAGGTTTATAATTGCAATTTTGAAGGTATTACCTTCTGTTAGATTATAAATTTAATTAATTGGAACAAGATGGGGTTTATGAGAATGATACTTTTTGGCTGCTGTGCAATATTATTACTAGATATTGATCTAATCTAATGATGGGACATATCGTCCACTCTTTATGATTTGTCCCCCAAAAAGGGTAAATTTAAACAAACAAAAAAGCTGCAACATAGTCAAACGCCATAATTGTTACATTTTTTTTTAATTTTATTGAATAAAAGCAAAAATGTCGGAGATAGCATCAAATTTTAGAATAAGTTTAGATTTATTCGAATTGGTCACCATTGGCACGAATTATGCCCTTTAAACGGCCAATGAAATGAATGTTGCTCTGCGGTATTTTGGCCCATTCCCGGCGAAGCGCTTGCTTGAGATGATCGACACTTTGGTTTTGGTGTCAACCTTGCTTTTCAAAATACTCCAGACACAATAGTCCAACGGATTGGTATCCGGAGATTTTGGTGGCCATTGTGCGCTGGAAATTAAACGAGGAACCTCATTTTGTAACCATTCTTGGGTGGCGTGTGCTGAGAGCGATGGTGCTGAGTCCTGTTTGCGTGCCCAAGGCTTTAATACAACATACATAATGTTTTCGCGGCAACATTCGGCATTTATTCTGACGCCACAGTCGATTAATACGAGGGGCCATAAGCCATGACCAGCGCTTGAGTTCTGGTGGACAACCGAAGGTGCACATTTTCAGCTGACCTCTTAGGCAAGTAAACACGATCATTTTGTTTATTTACAAACTGCTGCACAATGAATGTTTTCTCATCAGAGGAAACCAAATTCGGCAGTTCACCACTTTCGGCCAAGCAAAGCAACTCTTTAGCTTTTTATACCCTACACCACAAGGTGGTCAGGGTATTATGTCTTTGTGCATTTGTTTGTAACATGGAGAAGGAAGCGAGATAGACCCATAGTTACTTTTGAGGATCTCCATAGAATCACTTTCCGAGTTGATTTATGCATGTCAGTCAGTCTGTCCGTCCGTCCGTCTGCCCATGTATTCTTGTGAAAAAAAGTGCAGGTCGCATTTATTATCCGATTGAGATGAAATTTTTTAAACAACATTTGTTTGGCCCAAGGACGAACCCTATTGAAATTGGAGATAATCGGTAAAAATTTAGATATAGCTCCCATATATATCTTCGTCCGATTTGCTTTTTATTGTGCACCAAATGTCTAATATTTGTCCAAATGGGATGGAATTTGGCATATACGACCGAATTGAGTCTAGAAGGTAGTATGCCAAATTTGGTGGAGATCGGTTCAGATATAGCTATAGCTCCCATATATATTGTTCATCCGATTTGTTATTTTTGTCCTTCGCAGCCGTAATATGCACTCTGCAACAACAATATTTTGGAGAAATATATCAAATACAGCTCAGAAATACCTTTGCTAAATTTTATCGATATCGGTTCAGATTTGGATATAGCTCCCATATATAAATTCGTCCGATTTGCTTTTTATTGTGCACCAAACGTCTAAAATTTGCCCAAATTGGATGGAATTTGGCACATACGACCGAATTGAGTCTAGAAGGTAGTAGGCCAAATTTGGTGAAGATCGGTTCAGATGTAGCTATAGCTTCCATCAGATATAGCTATAGCTCCCATATATATTGTTTATCCGATTTGTTGTATTTGTTACCTACAGCCGTAATATGCACTCCGTAACAACGATATTCAGGGAAATATATCAAATACAACTCAGAAATTTATTTGCCAAATTTTATCGAGATCGGTTCCGATTTGGATATAGCTCCCATATATATCTATATCTGATTTCAAATTAATTTTGCACCAAATGGGCAATACAAGTCCGAATTTAAAAGATACAAATGCTTCGGCATATTTAGTCCTTTCAACTTTAAATTATAATCATAGCGTGTATGATTGAATTCTCACAGAAAAATTTTTAATTGTTAAGTGGAGCTCTACTAAATTAGCAAAGTGGTGTAGGGTATCGTAAAGTCAGCCCCGCCCGACTTTAGGGCATTCTTTACTGGTTTGAGTCTATTTTCTTTCTGTTGCGGTGTAAGTTCTTGCACTTTTTGGAATTTCAATGGCTTTACCACGAGCTCATTTTTCAATATTTGCCGAATGGAATATTGCGATAAGCTCAGCTCACGAGCCATTTTTCGGCCACTGCGACGCGGGCCGAAGTCGCTTCTTTACTTTCGGAAACATTTCTGCTGATATTGCTGTTTTCTTCAGTCCACTTCCTTAACGTCGGGCTACGCTACCGGTAACATAGTAACGAGCGATGGTACGAGACACAAAAGATTTATTCACATTTAAATGCTGGAGTGCTCTAACGACAACCACTTGTGGTTTCCAAGCCGAATATAAAGAAATCACACTATCACGATATAACTTTTTTTCTTCCATCACGAATAACTTTTTTTCTGGAAAATTCTCACCAAAATGCTTTTGTGCGCTTGTAAACAATACAATGAGCTATCACTGGAATAATTTTAACAGCTGTTGGACGGGAAGCTTGGAAATGACAGCAGTCTGAATTAGGTTGCGTGTTTTACATCTTACCTTGTATATCTGTCAGATCATAGACTAAACGTTTCTACCTTTTTCATCATATCGTTAATTTCTATATGTCTCTAAAACTGCCATCCATTAATTTCCCCCAAGAAAAAAAAAAGCTGACGAAAATGCGAATAGATTTATGTCTTCCTATGCCCCCAAATTATTTTCCCTAATGCATTACTCAAAGCTTACCAACTTTTACTTTTTTCCATTATGATTATCTCCTTTTTCACCAATTGATGAAAGCTTTCAGTCGCACCATCTTCTAATTGAAACAATCCCTTGACTCGATTTAGTTAATGTCAGCAAACACACACACACACTCAAATATTTATGTGTGTGCCCACATAGATCTTAAAAGAGCTGTTTTCAAAGCACGCCAAAAGAAAAAAAAACCTTTCATTTTCCCAATACTGTCACTTTTATATTGATTAAATTTCCTGTACAATTTTTCCTCTCAATACACTTTACTTTCGTTTCGTGCTGCAAAAGCCAAAAACCAGAAAAAAATCTATGTATTTAAGGACACAAGGAATTCTCAGTCGCCGATACCACCAGACGCATAGAATCTAAGAGAACGTCAGAGGCAAACATTCATCACTTTCTGGTTCGATACGAAAACCCATAAAAAAGACGAAACATTTGCCATTACGCTAAAAGTTCTACTTTTACTGTTGAAAAGCCAAAGAAGAAATAGCAGAAAAGTTTACGAAGTCATACGTTGTGACTGAAATAGCTATTGGGAGTAGGATATGTATATTTAGAGAGGTTCGATTGAAACAAATTAACGGTGGGGGTATAGAAATTCTTGGAAATTAACAATTTCGAAATACTGATGCCAGTCAATGTGGTGGTGGGAAATTCCAAGTGGAGGTTGTCGGGTTACCTCACTGGACAAAGGGTTAATTATAATCAAATGGTCTTTCCCAAAATTAAAGCTACCATAATAATGGTCCACGTTTTGATAATACAATCCACATAAAACCACCTCTTGATTTTAGCTATACCCAAGGTCTTAGCAATTTTTCCATTCAATTTAGCTATAATTAAGTATTTTGGTATTCAATGCATAGAAAAATTGAACACCAACAAGAAAAAAACGTTGTAAATTCGGTCGGGCCGATCTTTGAATACCCTCCACCATTTGGAACGAATTTGTCAATTATCAAAAACAATAAAATTCTTTAACAATTCTGTTAACAAAATAACGATTGTAGCTGTTATATGAGGGTCTATACGCCGACATGGACTTGCATAGGAAACTTTTGTCACAAGCCATTACAATATTCAAATGCGACAATATTCAAACGCTAAACTTAAAAAAATCGGTGAATAATGTCGCTAAAATCATCAAAATACCCAATATGTGGGCTACGGACTTCAAATACCAAATTTTAAACAAATCCGGTGAATAATATCGCTAAAATCATCAAAATACGGAATATCAGGAGGTACTGTCAAATGGGGGCTATACCAAAATGTGGACATATATAATCCATTTTCAATACCAAAAGTCCTGGAGACATTATACACATTTGAGTAAAATTTTATCAATCTACTTCATTTCGTTCGAAAGCCAGAGTGATTTCCACAGACGGACGGATATCGACTGATCGATATAGAATTTTATGCTGATCAAGAATATATATACTTTGTGGGGTCTAAAATGTATATTTTGACAAACTTAATATATGACGGAATGACAAACTTAATATACCCCCATAACAATGAGCAATGTAGGTCCATAAACAGGGTGAGATGGAAAAACTGCAAAAAACTTCAGAGTGCTGTCATTTCTAAGCCACTCGTCCGACAGCTGTTAAAATTATTCCAGTGACGGCTCATTATATTGTTTACAAGTGCACAAAAGCATTTTGGTAAGAATTTTCCAGAAAAAAAAATATTCGTGATGGAATTTAAGCGTGATACTGTGATTTATATATATTCATAGCATATATATTCATAGCATAAAATTCATAGCATAAAATTCTAAGTCGATTTAACGATGTCCGTCTGTCCGTCTGTTGAATCACGATGCAGCCCACATTATTTGACGCAGAGCTTCAAAATTTAGCAGAATAATTTGTATTGTGTCTAGGATGGTTGGTATTGAAAATGACATATATCGGTCCACGTTTTGGTATAGTTCCCAATCTAACGGTACCTCCAGATATTGGCTATTTTGATGATTTTTGCCATATTTTTTCATGGATTTGTCTAAAAATTGGTATTTGTTGGTCAAAGTGGGTTCCAGCTGCGGTGGTGAAACATTGGTATAGCCCCCATATAACGGTACCTCCCGATATTCGGTATTTTGATGATTTTTGCCACATTTTTTCACGGATTTGTCTGAGAATTGTTGTTTGTAGGTCATAATAGGTCCTAGTTCGTGTGGCGAATCTTTGTATGTATGGGTCCACGCTTTGGTATAGCCCCCATATAACGGTATCTCCCGATATTCGGTATTTTGATGTTTTTGTCACATCTTTTCACGGATTTATCTAAAAATTGGAATTAATTATGTTCTAGCACCGTTGGCGAAACATTGTATGTATAGGTCCACGTTTTTGTATAGCCCTATATAGCGGTACCTCCCGATATTCGGTATTTTGATGATTTTTGCCACATTTTCCCACGAATATGTCTAAAAATTGGTATTTGTGGATCATAATTGGTTCTAATGTATCCATTACCCTAAGGTGGAGGGTATTAAAAGTTCGGCCCGGCCGAACTTAATGTTTTTTTTGCTTGTTTAGTGTCAACCTTGCTTTCCAAAATACTCCAGACACAATAGTCCAACGGACTGGTATCCGGAGTTTTCGCTGGCCATTGTCCGCTGGAAATGAAGCGAGGAATCTCATTTTGTAACCATTCCTGGGTGGCGCGTGTTGAGTACAATTGTGCTGCGTCCTGTTGGAATGCCCAAGGTATGCGGCCAAAATTTTTGGCGTGTCCAAGGCTTCAATACACCCTACAGAATATTTTCGCGATAATATTCGACATTTACTCTGATGCCACGGTCGATTAATACAAGCGGAGAGCGACCATCGGCTGATACACCATCACCATGACCTGAGCTTGAGTTCTGGTGGCAACGCGATCATTTTGTTTCTTTACAAAATGCTGGACAACGAATGTTTTCTCATCGGAGAAAACCAAATTCGGCAATTCACCACTTTCGGCCAAGCGAAGCAACTTTTTAGCTCTTTTGAGTCTATTTTCTTTCTGTTGCGGTGTAAGTTCTTTCACTTTTTGCAATTTCAATGGCTTTACCCCGACCTTTTTTCAATATTTGTTGAATGGAATATTGCGATATATTCAGCTCACGAGCCATTTTTCGGCCACTGCAACGTGGGTTTCGATCAAGTCGCTTCTTTACTTTTCGAACCATTTCTGCTGATGTTGCTGTTTTATTCCGTCCACTTCCTTGACATCGGGCTACGCTACCAGTATCACGGTAACGAGCGATGGTACGAGACACAAGAGATATATTCACATTTAAATGCTGGAGTGCTCTAACGATAGCCACTTGTGATTTTCCAGCCAAATATAAAAAAATCCCACTATCACGCTTGAATTCCATCACGAATAACTTTTTTTTTCTGGAAAATTCTCACCAAAATGCTATTATACGCTTATAAGCAATATAATGAGTTGTCACTGGAATAATTTTAATAGCTGTCGGTCGAGTGGCTTAGAAATGACAGCAGTCTGAAGTTGGTAGAAGTTTTTTCATTTTACCCTGTATTAAGGGAGTTATATTAGGGCTTTTACACATACGTGGACCTGTATATACAATTTTTTTTAAAGGACATCACAATATTCAAATACTAAACTTGAAATAATTCCGTTGCATATAGCCGCTTAAATCATCAAAGTTCAGAATATTGAGAGGACAATTTAAAGAATTGTATGCTGATTAAGAATATGTATACTTTGTGGGGTCTAAAATTTGTATTTCGGATGTTACAAAGGGAAGGATAAACTTCATACTATGGTGGGAGGTACAAAAATGCATAGCACATAGATCCTATATAACGTATCTCTTGATTTTCTGTATTTTGAAAATTTCTGATCTAATATTAATATTTCAGATACTCACTAGGTAGAATTTCTAGATATTGGCAAATAGCCAAGCCAGGGATTTAAGGGATTTTATTACAACTAATTTCATAGTAATAAAAGTTTTCACATAATGAAAGGGCCTACAACAGTCTTTTTACTTCTTATTGGTCCTAAATGGTACACTTCAGACTTTTTCCAAACAAAGAATCACTTAACTGAAAAAGTTAATTGAGAACACAAATGCATACCACCCTCCTAATATTGAAAATTCGAGCGGCACTTATGAGAGAGCACACTAAAGGCATAATATCATGATTGCTATGTAACGAGATAAAATTTTCAGCAGCAAACTGAAATATTTCCTTCATTGACGACATATCGTAAACAACATCGCCAGCAATATGACAACACACACAGATAGACAGAAAGACAGACAATCGACCAAGAAAAAATAAATGGAGTTAAAGTCATCATTCACACGCACGCAGTTACCCATACGCCATGCACACATACACACACTCTGGCATCCCGTGAGGGAAAGAAGGAAACGGAAACCAAAGCAGGGAGACAAACATATGTTTGCATGACGTTGTTGTTGCTGCTACTACTGGGCTGCAATGTGGCAAAGTGTAAACACTCTACACGCGCCACAAAGGAAGATGACACAACAAATGTTTTTCTTTCACAACATTCACACAAACGCACACCCTTACACCCGTGTAACAATGGGCTTTCATTCATTCATCCATCTATTCATTCGATCATTCAATGTTCCATGCCAGGACCCATATTCCCTGTAAAGAATCAAACTAAGGAATTCCTCGACTCAGTTTTAATCCTGTTCTGTTACACACATGCAGCAGTAGCAACACACCAACGCTCACACATCTCACATCCATTCACCCACTCACACTCACACACACATTGCCAAATAGACACAAAAATATTTTCCAAAAGTTTCGCATCGACGAGCAAAGCAACTTCATCGACTGTCATAAAAAACGTGGGGAAACAACAATAGCTCTGACAACAGCATCAACGTTAGCACGGGGTAATACAATCAACAACAACAAAACAAAACAACACTAACACAACAGCAGCAGCAGTAGCACCAATGACAGGCAATAACAACAATGAAATCATAAAAATATTTACGACTTTTGGTGCATTTCATTGAATGAACCCAGTAGCTGTGTGACAGACTGACTGGTGA